>NC_060145.1:111866757-112491757 GCF_021461385.2 Schistocerca piceifrons
TTTAGATGACTGCGGTAACATTATAGAAAGGCGATTTTGAATAGTTGTAATTTTTTTTATCGCCCCTTTTGTAGTTTCAGCCCATTCCATTTTCCATTTTTCTTTCGGAGTGCATATTAGCTTTCTGTTGATCAAAGACGAAGGGATTCTGTTGTAGCTTTCTGTAGCGATTTATTGAGCTGCTTGTTTGGCAAGCTTGTCTGCCAGTTCGTTTCCGGGGGCTCCTGCATTCCTATGCCAACACTGCTCTTCTATCACTGAAATAGTTTTTTGCTAGTTTACTTAAGTTCCTACGACATTCAAATTCTAGTAGCGCCTTAAGGATGCTGGGCCACCAACGTACATCAAAAGTTCCATGTACATCAAGACTGACAATTATTACGTACTGTCCTTCTGATATGCTTTCCTCTACGAAGTTCTTAACAGTCAACAATGCTTCCACTGTTCCTTTCTGTGGAGTGTATCCATACTGACTGTTGCTTAGGAGATCCTTAGAGAAGACTTCGTCCATAATTCTGTTAATTAATAGCATTTCTAATACTTTTTCCTCCGTATACAGAAGAGTTGTGGGGCATAATTTGGACACATCCAAGTCCGCCTGCCTAGCTGAGTGGTAACGTGCCTGCCTCCCATGCAGCGGGCTCGTATTCGATTCCCGGCCGGGTTGGAGATTTTCTTCGCTCATAGACTGGGTGTTGTGTTGTCCTCATCATCATTTCGATGTGGCGTCGACTGATGTGAGACTTGCACTTGGCAGCCGAACTTCCCCGAATGGGGCCTCCCCGACAACGATGCCATACGCTCATTTCCATTTTGGACACATCCATGTTGTTTTCTTTATCAGTTTTGAGAATGGGCTCTATTTCAGCTCATTTTCACAGTTGCGGAAAGCAGCCGTTCTTTAGGCAACTGGTATATAAAGCGATAAGACAGTTGGGAAAACGCTATACAGTCGACGAAGGATCTTACTAGTAATACCGTTTTCACCAGGAGTCGTATTTTCAGGCAACCTTCGTTATACAGGGTGTTTATAAATGAATATCGGGGCTTTAACGCTTTATAATATTTATTATATTAAACTTACAGTTATAAATGATATGTCAAATGAAAGAGCAACTCAAATATATTTACCAAGAACCTTATGAATGTTTAATGTGAGCACCATTTGTCACACGGCACACATCAAGTCTATAGCCGAGTTCTTCCCAAACTGTGTCTTCAGTGACTGTAGCAACAGCTGCTTGAATCCGGTTTCTTAATTCAGGGAGGTCTGCTGATAGCGGAGGCACGTACACACGATCCTTGATGAAGCCCCAAAGGAAAAAAATCGCATGGCGTTAGGTTGGGTGAACGTGGAGGCCATGCAAAGCAAGCCCTGTCATTGGGCTTGGGAAGAACTCGGCTATAGACTTGATGTGTGCCGTGTGACAAACTTTGCTCACATCGAACATTTATAAGGTTCTTGGTAAAGTAGTTTGAGTTGCTCTTTCACTTGACATAATATTTATAACTGTAAGTTTGATGTAATAAATATCATAAAGCGTTAAAACCCTGATATTCGTTTATAAACACCCTGTATTTTCTGTATTTCTGTCTTTGTGAAAGGTGCCAGGGCCGTAGCGTTTTAGATCTTATTAGCTTATGGTGTTCCGTGTCTTGAGTTTGATCTCCCTCAGGCCCAAAATATTCTAGCATATAGGTGGCCGTTCTCATATTAATATTTTTTCTTATCGTTGCCATGGGATTATTATTTCTGATTTTTCCCTGATGCGATTCAATAGACTGCGCTTAAAGGATTATTGGTTCGTGTCGAGCTGCAGTATTGCTTTCAGGACTCTCTTTTTTGCTTTCTGTATAGTTGTGCTGTATTCCTACAATATTGGTGCCTTCGTAGCCCTCTCTGCTGTTCGCTGTCCGTCCTTCGATAAATTCGCCTTAACAAGTTGTTTCTTTTTCGAATTGCAGTTAATTGAGATGTCCACCAGGAGGTAGACCTCCTTCCAGTTCCGTACTTCAGCTGGTTTTGTGTCTTAAACGCTTTATTCCGTAAGATATAAGTCCATGTTTTGTAAATATTTGTGCGTAAGTTCTTCTAATAAGTACCCATAAAAGTCTCTCAGATCTTCGGCTCTACCAATAAACTTTTTAGTTTGAATTATCCTAGAAGCATATGCTGTTGGGCACCCTTCTGTGCTAAAAGTAATAATCTTATAGTCGGAGCAACTCTCTACTTCATCACATGTCCATTGGCTTAGCATCGGCATTAGACGAGAGGTGGCCATAATTAAATCAATATTGCTCTTTCTTTTACTATTTTCAAAAGTTTGTCTGTGATATCCCTCGTTCAGTAGGTGTAGATTAGTGGAAGCCAGAAATTCTTCCATCTCATTTCCTCTGGAGTTTGTTATTATATCATGCCGCAAGCTAGATCTTGCATTTCTGTCCGTATCAGTCACTAAGCCTACTCCTTCATTGTAGGTAATCATGTCGTCAATTTTTCTCAGGTCATCTTTCATGGGTTTTGTGACATCTAACTACACGCTAGATATGAAAAATCACAAATTTTCTTTTATTATTTCTACAAATACTGCATCTTCGTCGGACAAGTGGCTGATCATTACAGAATAAGTATTTTTGTTGGTTATGTGTATTGCTGCCCTTTCCCTTCTCCTGCGCCCCTGAATACTTAGTAGCCTTTAGTCATTCCACCCACGCTTCGTTGATAGTAATAATGTCAATCTGCATTAAGTTAGCTGTTGCAGCTCTGGAGTGTTGCAGATTTTTTTTTTGTGTGCACTTGGTTTGTTTTTGGAGAGACCAAGTTGTTTGACTTGTATTTGATGTTTTCATTAGTGATAATCAGTGTACTGTTCCCGTTGTGTTTCATTTATTTCGGAAGTATCCACTCTACTGCATCGTTCTTGCTCGAACACAGAGGTGAGGAACATGTATCGCATTTAGTGAACGTTTCTTTTTAATCGCATTTAACAATCGCTGTAGATGACGACGTTCGTCGATTGCTTTGGTTTTTATAAGTTGTTTATCCGTTAATTGTTGTACAACTGCAAAATCTTTAGTCTACTGTTTTGAAATCGCAAGCATTATTTTACAATTTCGTGTCACTTTCAAATTTTTGTCACTTTTAAATTCCTTTGAAGACATTAGGTAATCTTTACGTATATCTTCGCCAGTGGCGCACCTCTCATTGAGAAATCTGATACTAACTAACCACATTCGGACTCCATATCTATCACGTCTTTGTTTTCTTGTGTAGCACCAGATGCAGGCGGTGTGTCTGTACCGGCTGCTGCGCCTGACGCTATGTGAGCCTCCTATTAGATTCCTCGGTACCGCTAAGTTACATCAGTCGTTAGTTTCCATAGGTAGTAGATTGACAGGCTGATTTGACAGATTTTTAGTTTGGTGTTCACTGTAAGAAATATTGTTATTACTGACGACTGGACTGTTGACAGTATCCTTATCGAAATCGGAGTCAGGTCGATGTCTTTTAATATGCTTGGGTGATATTTGTGGAACGGTAGTGCCGGAGTCAGAGGTATGTTGCTCTTTTCCAGACCGTGTGGGAGGAAGAGGAATTTTTAAGCTGCTTCTTGTACCAGTGGTACTAACTATTGTATAGCAGCATTGTATACGGGAGCAGGAAATTCGCCTTCACCATTTAGAATAGTCAGTAACTGCGAGCAATCTTTCTTGATATGACAAACACCTTAGCAATGATGATATGCAACGTCATCCATGGTGGAAAATAATTTCCCTCATAGGATGAAACTTCGCTGAAATCGTCGAAATGATTTTATATGAGAGAGAGAGTTGGACTATGTCTAACATTGCCCTTCTATACATCCCCATTTAGACATTTTGGTTCAAATGGCTCTGAGCACTATGGGACTTAACATCTGAGGTCATCAGTCCCCCAGAACTTAGAACTACTTAAACCTAACTAACCTAAGGAGATAACTCACATCCACGCCCGAGGCAGGATTCGAACCTGCGACCGTAGCAGTCGCGCGGTTCCGGACTGAGCGCCTAGAACCGCTAGACCACCGCGGCCGGCACTGGGACTTCTAAAACGCCTTAGTGGCGTCGTTATCTCTTTGACACACAAATTACCCTCTTGCAGTAGTCGATCTACATTTTCAGCAGTTCTTGTAAAAATTCAGGTTGTTTCAAAATGAATATACAGGTTTTAAAGCTTTGTAGCATTTATTACGCTCAGACAGTTTTGTTTGTATGCGTGTGCACAAAGGGGAGAGTATGAAACGACCAATAGTGATTGAAGAACGTGCGGAACGAGTGAGAGTCTTCCACACGTAGCCCCAAGAAACCATTTCGGAATTAGCAACTTCGATGGAGTCTGTGTGGAGACTTTCAAGGAGACGCTTACAACTACTTTCAAAAATGGTTCAAATGACTCTGAGCACTATGGGAATTAACATCTGAGGTCATCAGTCCCCTAGAACTTAGAACTACTTAAACCTAACCAACCTAGGAACATCACACACATCCACGCGCGAGGTAGGTTTCGAACCTGCGACCGTAGTGGTCGCGCGGTTCCAGACTGAAGCGCCTAGAACCAATCGGCCACATCGGCCGGCTGCTTACAACTACGTTCTTATCGTTTGCAGTTGTTACAATTTATAACACTTACAGATTACGGTTTACGTGCCAACTTAGCAAACGAAATGTTGCACCATGACAACCAAGATTTTCTGGATCGTGTCGTCTTCAGAGATGAACCAACATTTCACGTCAGTGGAAGTGTCAACACACGTAATGTGCGCATCTGGTGATCAGATAATCCGCAGGAGATGATACAGTTGCAGATTGAATGTTTCTTGTGCCGTATCTGTGGGGAAAGTTTATGGACTTTCTTTTTCGGTGGAAAAAAAAAAAAGGTTCGAATGTGTGTCAATTCCTGAGAGACCAAACTGTTGAGGTCATCGGTCCCTAGACTTACACACTACTTAAACTAACTTGACCCTAAAGACAACACTCACTCCTATGCGCTGTGTTACATCTAACGGCTAGTGTGTGGATCTAAGTGCGACGGGAAAGTAATGGTCGGCGTATCTGGAAGCATGGCCGGGCAAATTATTATGGATTAATGGGCATAGTGCTGAAGAAACGAGGGCTTAAATGTGAATCGCACTGTGGGCACAAGTCGCAAAAGTTAAAGCCCGCTGCCACACTGTGTCGCCGCCGTGGACTTCCCCTCGATCCACCGACAACGAGGGAAGTATGATCTACGTAATTTTCGTAGGATAAAATTGTAGAAGGCTTGCCAGTGACTGTGCTTTTCACTGAAGTTGAACAATTAATAACAAGCACTCTATAATCCAAGCGTTGCAGTTACATTCCACCCGACAATAACACCAAGTGGGTTCCTTCCGATCCTTAACTTATTGAACCGAGTGTGCCACGCCATTATCAAGAGAAAATATGTTAATTATCAGATTATTTGCATAGACGGCGAAGAGCAAATTTCAGACTGTTTTGAACGATTGGTTATCATAGTTAATTGTTGCACTTAATAAGCTTACGCCAACCGTAGTAACTTAATAATAGACTGAAGTAATAAATATGATTATTAATATGTATTTCAATGCATATTCAGCTGAAGTTAGTTCAAGGATATTTCATGAAACAATTATTGGCAATGTATTTTATTATCAGTAGATTAAACTACGTAATTTTAAAGACAGAATGACAGCCCATTATTCAAAATCTCGATAGATAATTATCTGTGTTGGCAGCATTGAACTTAGCTGACAAATTATGAACAAAATAACTATCAAAATACTTATTGAAAGTTAACCATTAATGTTTAAGTGTAGTTAGGTTGTTATGACATTGTTTTATATGACTACTGAGCCTGATACAGCACTTACGTAAAAGTCCCCGTTCCACCTGCTGCGCTACAAACAGGTAAACTTTATTTTTGACACAATTATTCACATACTTAACAGTACTGTCGCTCATCAGTTGAGCTGGCGACCAATTTTTTAATTACTTTTACAACTTAATCATTTCTATCGGCAAAATTTCCACTGGCAAAATTTATTTCCAAATTGTTTCCATTATTTCATTTACCGATCGTTATTGAATGAAATTATTCATTCAATAACGATCAAGTTATAACGTCTCCTGTTTCCCGCGGAATAATCATTATTTACTTCGGATTCGGATGCCTTATCCCGACACGGGTCAAAATTCATAATTCACGGTCATTGTTAACTTGTAATTTCGCAAATCCCGGGAATCAGGGGGGAGGGTGGTGGTGGAGGTGGGGGGGGGGGGGTTATAGCGCCTCTAACCGTGCCGCCACTCCGCGCGGCTTTTCGGTGAAGCAACTATAACTAGTGTTGGCTATCTTCATGTGCTTCAAGTATGGCCCGTGTCTCAATTGGAAGAAGCTGAACAACACAACTTTATTTGGCAGCAAAATGGTGTGCCGCCTCACTGGCATAACTCAGTACGCGACTGGTTAAATGACTTTCTAACCGATCGCTGGATTGGCCGTAAGGGGCCAGATGACAGACCATATTATGCATGACGTCCACGTTCACACAAGATCTGACCCGATCACGTGTATGTGCCTCCGATACCAGATAATCTATCCGACTTTAGGAACTGTGTTATTGCAGCAGTTACTCCTGATAGTTGACCAAGGTTCCGGAGCAACTCGCCTATCGACTCGAAGGATGTTCACACTGAATAATTGTAGGAAAAACTGTTTGTGTTTCTTTTTCATTTGGCGCATTCTTTATAATTTTAAGGTGAATGTAATATGTGCTACAGAGCCTTAAAACCCGTATATTCATTCTGAAACACCTTGTACAAATGTTGCCTCCAGATATACGATTTTTTTTTCTTTATTGTTGTTATGACACCTTATACATAAGGTGGGCCGGTAACGGCAATATTACGTCGCTCTTCGGCCACAGACAGTACAAACAGAAACAAGGAAGACACAGAAAAACAAAACATCATGGTGGACAAAAAACAGTAGTCACATGAGTAAAAAACACGGAGCCGTTTACAGGTGTATTAAAATAAAAAACGGTCAGCACTGTACACGAACACTGACGACTGAGATGACACATGTGAACGATGGAGCGTGGTGTGGTGAAAACACTGAAGCACTAACACGACGGCACACACACAGAACCGATGGCGATGATCTCCATGCGGCGAATGTTCACGTGACGTGTACGAGTCTGGGGATCTGCCAAAAGGGGAAAAGGTGGGGGAGGAGGGAGAGGGGAGAGTGTAGATGCCAGTGGCAGAGGAGATGGGAGGCGGAGGAAAGAAGGTAGGGGGGGGTAGGGGAAGCCCGGGTCGAGGGGGGGTTAGGAAGGGAGGAGGGAGAGAGGGTGGCTCTGAGCACTATGGGACTGAAGTGCTGAGGTCATCAGTCCCCTAGAGCTTAGAACTACTTAAACCTATGGACATCACACACATCCATGCCCAAGGCAGGATTCGAACCTGCGACTGTAGTGGTCGCGCGGTTCCAGACTGAAGCGCCTAGAACCGCTCGGCCACACAGGCCGTTCCCTAATGAAAAAACGCAGGATGTGGTGTGGGAGGATCAAAGTTGGTAGGAGGGGTAGATGGAGGGGATGAGGGCATCATCAGGGAGGGGGAGCTGGTGGAAGCCATCTTGGGCGAGGCTATGGAGGGTGGAGAGATAGACAGCAGGTGGGATGTGGAAAGGCGCGGCAGCAGACTGGGGTGGGAGAGGATGGGAGAGACAAGCACGTGAGGGGGATCAAGTTCAGGTATACGAGTGCAATGCGTAATATTTATGCCAGAAATTATGTCACTTTCTGATTTTACATAGTCATCTTTTGCGGTATTGAGAACATTGTCGATAATGACAGCTTTTTCTGATGAGAGTAAGTTATCGGTAGAAACAGAAGATTGCTGTTTTGCTGGAGCAGACGGTGTTTGTTGAGGCGATTCAGTCGTGGAAGTTTCACTAGCGCACTTTCGTAGCATCGATATTGCTAACTGATTGCAGCGCCGCGCTGTAACCATTTACGGAGCTCGCCATGCCGACGAAGCTAGTCTATTTAACTCGGTTACACAGCAGTCGTATCCTCTGCGTTAAAACGATTTAGACGATGGTGGCTCTCGTGAATTAGACTGTAACACAATCATGTTCAGGAACTGTAACAGTCGCTTTAAACCACTGTTTGAAAGGCTTTTGCAGTAGCAGACAGACACACACGTGTTTGCGCTCGTTTCTAGTCAGAGGTACTCTCTCATGGTGTATTTGTTATAAAACAATCTACCTCTGTTCAATTCGCAATTAATCTTAAACAAAGAATAACATAATTTTAATAAAAAATAAATTTATCTTTTCTTAGGGGCATGTTTTTCTATTACGAAACTGGATTGGTTGTTTCCTTTGTCATACTTTCATCCATTTTCAAAGGAAGATTACATCAGAATTTCGCACTCTCGCCTACGGAATATGAGACCAGCTGTGTGCCTGGATTGAATAGTTTTTAGCAAACAGAACACAGCATGTTGTTCTCAATGGAAAGACGTCTACAGACGTTAAAGTAACCTCTGGCGTGCCACAGGGGAGTGTTATAGGACCATTGCTTTTCACAATATATATAAATGACCTAGTAGATAGTGTCGGAAGTTCCATGCGGCTTTTCGCGGATGATGCTGTAGTATACAGAGAAGTTGCAGCATTAGAAAATTGCAGCGAAATGCAGGAAGATCTGCAGCGGATAGGCACTTTGTGCAGGGAGTGGCAACTGACCCTTAACATAGACAAATGTAATGTATTGCGAATACATAGAAAGAAGGATCCTTTATTGTATGATTATATGATAGCGGAACAACACTGGTAGCCGTTACTTCTGTAAAATATCTGGGAGCATGCGTACGGAACGGTTTGTAGTAGAATGATCATATAAAATTAATTGTTGGTAAGGCGGATGCCAGGTTGAGATTCATTGGGAGAGTCCTTAGAAAATGTAGTCCATCAACAAAGGAGGTGGCTTACAAAACACTCGATCGACCTACAAATTATTGTACTGGCTTTTGGAAGATTTTTTCAACTATTTTATAAAGCACTATCAAAGTAACAATGATTTACTTCGCAGCTATCACAGTTGGTAACACGATAGAAACGAGAAATGAAGCAGACAACATGCAACGCCGATTCTGTAGGAATCCCGATCAGACCTCAGAGCTACGAAAATATAAACGACGTTAACGCACAGTGTTTCTATTACCATCTGAGGTGAGTTCAAACGTCCTAGATTCACAAGGTAGAAATTGCTATACTTCGTACCTTCTCTCACCGCTGGCAATCCTAGCGATCTGTAGTCTGCTTCGAAGCACGTCTGCTGAAATACATTCTAATAACCGTGGTACGGTGTCTCGCACGTGATCTGTGTGTGTGTGTGTGTGTGTGTGTATGTGTGTGTGTGTGTGTGTGTGTGTGTGTTTTGTTGTTGCTGCAGTATTTTGTATCACATTTCAACTTGAGTGTCTTCTAAATGTACTTCTCGTGTTGTTGTAGTTCCGTGAGATATTTTTATCGCAGCATATGATCTGCATGAAACGTATGTCCTCAGTACTGCACAAAACTCTGTCCGCGCACCAATTTTCTCACCCGGAAGTTAATGTGGTCCTTCTCCTCTCCCAGCAAATCTCTCAGAGGTGAACTCGTGATTACACTCTGGTACTAACTCTTGCTGCCCTAGTTCCGCTCCGTGGATGTCGGAAAGTTTGATAGAAATCTTGTCGTCACTTCTTATCGCTGCAAATCTGAGCCGTGGCGCTCGTTATTGGCGCGCCAGTCTCTTGGATGTCCATTATCGATCCTTCGATGTTTCTTATCTTTGCTTGCCTTGTTGTTTTCTTCATTCGCGGGGCGAGTGCCAGTTGACGTTTGCTCGGGCGACCTACTGAGACGACGCGAGGTACGAGGTAGGAAGCAACCACGTATATGTGGAGTTGATTGTACACGGTCCGCCAGTTCAGGATGGAGGATGTGTGTTGGCTGCCTTCGTCTTTTCAATTAAGTGTCGTGATCCCTTCGAGCGACCTGGTGCCACTCCTCGTTAATTAATGCTGGTTTATGTGTACTTAATTTTGAATTGGCCATTTGAATTAATATTTTGGAGCGCAGTATAGCACTAAGGCAACCTCATTGTATACCACCTTGTGCCTCGGCATTGTACCTTAATTTTCAGTGGCACGAGTTAGCTCCACTACCGGTTTTACTGATGTGCTCCCTTCAAAATCTTGTCTTGTATAAGTTTGCCCCATGTGTGTCTGGGAACACAGAGGTGAGCTTTAGTGTGACTTCAGTGCTAGTCAGTTAATGGAATCTTCATTTTGGCTTGGCTTCCACTGAAGAGTATGAGTGATGCGTAGTGTGTTTGATTTGTTATTCATTTAATTACTGTAAGTTTGTTTATTTAGTAGGGAACAAGACATTTAAAGACTGTTGGTGGGTGTTGCTAATTGGTTCCGAATGGCCTACTACTTATTCAATGGCAAGGCTGTTGATTAGTTGGTTGCTATGAGTACAAATTCACGCTATTTATTTGTTGCCGAAATTGTTAAAGAGTGTGTCGTGATTCAGTCACTAGCTACGTGTTTGAACCAAACTGATATTAACCGTACATTGCTTCCTTAAAATTTTGTTGCCAGCAGAAACTCTTAAGAGAACTAAGTTTTGTCACTGGTTATGTTAGCCTTTACTGGGAACAACATTTCATGCTGTCAAATTTTGTCTTAAAATGTGTATTTCTCTGATGTAATAAACGAGTGATAAAAGAAAAAAAGCAAACGGGGCCTGGTCCTTCCTATTGTGTCCGGTTTGTAACACGTATCAAAATCTTTGCATATTTTCAAGTGTTCAACAGGTTTAAATTAAATTTATGTTCAGTAATTAAAACTTTCGGGCTAAGGGGCCGTGGTCCAATAGTTACTGTTAGTTAGTTAGTTAGTTAGTTAGTTAGTTAGTTTACTGTTGACAACACGTGACGAGTGGTGGCGCCCTCTACGCGCTCTATATAAACAGGACCTCCACGGCCTAGCAGTCAGTCGTAGACTCACCTCAGATGATGTTCCCCGCAGCTGGCAACGAAACGTCAGGGAGAAGTATTTCTACTATTGGACCACGGCCTCTTAGCCCGGAAGTTTTAATTACTGAAGACGTCGGCCGTGAAAGCCTACACGCTATGATTAAATTCATGTTCATTACTCTAAATAAGGCCGGCCGAAGTGGCCGTGCGGTTAAAGGCGCTGCAGTCTGGAACCGCAAGACCGCTGCGGTCGCAGGTTCGAATCCTGCCTCGGGCATGGATGTTTGTGATGTCCTTAGGTTAGTTAGGTTTAACTAGTTCTAAGTTCTAGGGGACTAATGACCTCAGCAGTTGAGTCCCATAGTGCTCAGAGCCATTTGAACTCTAAATAAGCACCATATCTGAAAGTGAGCGACATTACAACGGCCTTTCACGAAACTGTCACTACCGTGTAACATTTCTACCAAAACAGATGATGAGCACGAAACATACGCTGTCGGCCATACTGCAACTGCTTCCTCCTGTGATAGCGAACCCCTGAAAATGACACTGCGACCCCCCTGGGGGTCGCCACCCACAGGCTCAAAATCACTGCTCTAAAACATCTACAGCTGTATCCATTTATTTATTGATTTAAGTAACCTGGCTAGATTAGGTCAATCAGCCACTCTCTTACATCTAACCAGGCATTTTACATATTTTACTTCACATCCATTATGATAAGAATGTTATAAGTTATAATACATAATGTAGAATTCATCATTTAGAAACTAGTGCAGTTTGGAAATTAAGTAGCTGATCTGGTGCCCGTTTAAACTAAATGAGAAACATGCAAAATGTTCGTTCATTGGACGCACAACACAATTAAGGTGAATAGTGACACAATTAATGGACCTGGGAAAAGTCGAAATAGGGCTCAAGTCTCAATACGTGTGGATCAATACTCCTACGATAAAACCCCGTCAGCCAACTGCAGCTTGATTCTGCGCTTACGCCACCTGTTGTTGGTGAAAAGAAATATGAAGTCTTACAAGTTAGTTTCTGTTACGGCAAGAAAAACATGAAACGCAGCACCTTATTTTAAACAGCCAGCAGAAGAAACCTGAATACCGTTGAAAGAAAAATATTTCCCGTTCACATCGATGACAGGAAATTAGGCAATTCCACAAGATACTGCGGCAACCCCACCTACCTCCCCGTACCCCTCTCCTTAATCTGGCCTTTCTGAGTTGTTTCCTATGCTGTTCCTGTGTGACTCAGGCCTTTCAGTGAAGCACTTCATTACTCCTGACATTTAAAACTAGTACCTATTGTAGACGGGGCAAAAATTTAAGCTCTTCTATAGATGTTTTTTGTATGTGAACTTGGAAAAACAAACAGTGACTGTTCTCTCTTTATCCCTTTTACAACCAACCGGATTTGGTTGTGTTAGCTCATCACCAGGTAATAACTGATGAAGTCCACAAAAAAACTCTGATTTACAGATGAACCATACTTTCAACATGTACACTATGTGATCAAATGTATCCGGACACCTGGCTGAAAATGACTTAAAAGTTGGTGGCGCCCTCCATCGGTAATGCTGGAATTCAATATGATGTTGGCCCACCCTTAGCCTTGATCACAGCTTCCACTCTCGCAGGCATACGTTCAATCAAGTGCTGGAAGGTTTCTTGTGGAATGGCAGCCCCTTCATAACGGAGTGTTACACTGAGGAGAGGTATCGATGTCTGTCGGTGTGGCTTGGCACGAAGTCGGCGTTCCAAAACATCCCAAAGGTGTTCTATAAGATTCAGGTCAGGACTCTGTGCTGGCCAGTCCATTATAGAGATGTTATTCTCGTGTAATCACTCCACTACAGACCGTGCATTATGAACAGGTGCTCGATCGTGTTGAAAGAGTGTCACCATCCCCGAGTACCTGTTCAACAGTGGGAAGCAATAAGGTGCTTAAAACCTCAATGTAGGCTTGTGTTGTGGTAGTGCCACCCAAAACAACAAGGGGTGCAAGACCCCTCCATGTAAAAGACGACCACACCATAACACCACCGCCTCCAAATTTTACTGTTGGCTCTACACACACTGGCAGGTCACGTTCACCGGGAATTCCCCATACTCACATCCTACCATCGGATCGCCACATTGTGTACAGTGAATCATCACTCCACACAGCGTTTTTCCACTGTTCAATCGCCAAATGTTTACTTTCCTTACTCTAAGCGAGGCGTCGTTTGGCATTTACCGGCGTGATTTGTGGCTTATGAGCAGCCGCTCGACCATGAAATCCAAGTTTTCTCACCTCCCGCCTAATTGTCATAGTACTTACAGTGGATCCTGATGCAGTTTGGAATTCCTGTGTGATGGTCTGGATAGATGCCTGCCTATTACACATTACGACCCTCTTCAAGAGTCGGCAGTCTCTGTCGGTCAACAGACGAGGTCGGCCTGTACACTTCTGTGCTGTACGTGTCCCTTCACGTTTCCACTTCACTATCACATCGGAAACAATGGACCTAGGGACGTTTAGGAGTGTGGGCATCTCGCGCACAGGCGTATGACACAAGTGACACCCAATCACCTGACCACGTTCGAAGTCCATGAGCTCCTCGTAGCGCCTCATTCTGCTCTCTCACGATGTCTAATGACTACTGAGGTCGCTAATATGGAGTACCTGGAAGTAGGTGGCAGCTTAATGCACTTAATATGAAAAAAAGTATGTTTTTGGGAGTGTCCGAATACTTTTGACCTCATAGTGTAATTAGAGACTACACAGGGTTTTTCATCAAAATAGTAGACAGAAAATGTCGAACCGAGAACTGAGTGTTCGTTTACCTGGAGTTCAGTTATTAGAGATACTTATTACTTCGATCCCAAATGTTGAGACCCATTTCCACGTGTGCTCTTGGACCTCCCACAAGTATTGATATGAATTCCAAGAGAGATCGCAGTAATCAGGTGTCCTTTTCTTGCAGATAGTCTCGAACGAACTGTGAGAGCCCCGAATAACAGCGGGCTGACGAACTAGAACATGCACTGATACTATGAAATTGTGCATTCACAATGGCTAGTGACGAGCCCAAATCTAGACTCGGCGAATAAAACCTGCAAGAAAAGGATGACTGATTACTGTGCTCTATCGTTTGAAAGTCATATCACAGTCGTTGAGTGCAGCCACGTTCCTAATGGAAGGTGACTTGATACTGATATGAAGTTTTCTATTCTTTCTTCAGTGTAGTATCTGAAGTGCATATACGTTTCCTGCTGATGAGTGCTTGTGTAATGTAGCGGTGTGTTATACCCTATGGATGACTATAGAACGAATACTCAGTCTCTACCAGTGGTACCTTGGGAACAGTAAACCTTAACCCTTACAATACAATTGGGCTGTGCACTGAGGTGGCAAATGTCATGGGATAGTGATATGTAGAGGCGGCGGTAATAGCACGTACACAAGGCACACAAGGGCACTGCATTGGCGGAGCTGTCATTTGTACTCAGGTGATTCATGCGAAAAGGTTGCCGACCTCATTCTGGGCGCATGGTTCAAATGGTTCAAATGGCTCTGAGCACTATGGGACTCAACTGCTGAGGTCATTAGTCCCCTAGAACTTAGAACTAGTTAAACCTAACTAACCTAAGGACATCACACACATCCAAGCCCGAGGCAGGATTCGAACCTGCGACCGTAGCGGCCGCGCGGTTCCAGACTGCAGCGCCTCTAACCGCACGGCCACTTCGGCCGGCTCTGGGCGCATGACGGAAATTAACACACATTGAATGGGAAGTGGTAATTGAAGCTAGACGCACTGGAAATCGTTCGGGAACGCAATATTACGAGATCCACAGTTGTCGAGTGTGCTGAGAATACGAAATTTCAGATATTGCGTCTCATCGCGGACAACACAGTGGCCGACGGCCTTCACTTAACGAATGAGAGCAGCGGCGTTTGCGTACAGTTTTCGGTGCTGATAGACAAGCAACACTCCATGAATTAACAGCAGAAGTCAATGTGGGACGTACGGCGAAGGTATCCGTCACGTCAGTGCCACAAAATTTGGTGTTAATAGACTACTGAAGCAGACGACCGACTCGAGTGTCTTTGCTAACAGCACGACATCGTCTGCAGTGCCACACCTGGGCTCGTGACCACATCGGTTGGACCCTAGACGACTGGAAAACGGTGGCCTGGTCAGATGAGTCCTGGTTTCACTTGATAAGAGTAGATGATGGAGTTCGAGTCTGCCACAGACACCACGCAGTCGTGGACTCAAATTTTGTACAAGGCACTTTTAAGTTGATGGTAGCTCCGTAATGGTGTGGGCTGTTTCTATATTAAATGGACTGGGTCCTCTGGTCCAACTGAACCGATCTGGTACTGGAAATGTTTATGTTCGGCTACTTGGAGGACATTTGAAGCCATTCATGGAATTCACGTTCCCAAACGAGGATGGAATATTTATGGATGACTATGTGCCACGCCGGCCGGGGTGGCCGAGCGGTTCTAGGCGCTACAGTCTGGAACCGCGCGACCGCTACGGTCGCGGGTTCGAGTCCTGCCTCGGGCATGGGTGTGTGTAATGTCCTTCCGTTAGTTAGGTTTAAGTAGTTCTAAGTTCTAGGGGACTGATAGACTGATGACCTCAGAAGTTAAATCCCATAGTGCTCAGAGCCATTTTGAACTATGTGTCACGTCACTGGGCCAGAATTGTTTTTCATTGGTTTGAAGAACGTTCTGGACAGTTCTAGCGAATGACTTGACCACCGAAATTGCTCAACATGAATCCAATCGAACATTTACGGGATATAATCGAGAGGTCATTTAGTGCACAAAATCGAGCACCGGCGACACTTTCGTAATTACGGACGGCTGTAGAGGCAGAATGACAGTATTTCTGCGGGGGTCTACCAACGACTTGTTGAGTCCACAGCCACGTCGAGTGGCTGCGCTGCGCCTGGCAAAAGCAGGCGCGACACGATATTAGAAGATATCCCATGATTTTTGTCGCCTCATTGTATATGTCCTGCGATAGGTTACCGGAGAACGAATGAGACTTTGCACCAATGTTTGTAGTAATAGACGGAAAGTCATCGAGTAAAACAGCAACAATATCTGGCGTTCCCCAAGGAAGTGTTATAGGCCCCCTATAGTTCCTGATGTGTATTAACGACATAGGAGACAATCTCAGTAGCCGTCTTACATTGTTTGCAGATGATTCTGTCATGTACCGTCTTGTAAAGTCATCAGATGATCAAAACGAATTGCAAAATGGTTTAGATAAAATAGCTGTGGCGAGGTCCCATACTCCGAGGAGCGTAGGAAACGATGCGGGAGACCCGCACTAGGCAAGGTCCTAGTGGAAGCAGTTTGCCATTACCTTCCTCCGACCGTAATGGGGATGAAGACAACACAACAGTCAGTCATCTCGAAAATCTCTGACCCGGGAATCGAACCCGGGACTCCGTGCGTGGGAAGCGAGAACGTTACCGTAAGACCAAGAGCTGCGGACAATCTGTATGGTGCGAAAAGTGGCAATTGACCCTAATTAAAGAAAAATGTGAAGTTATTCACATGAGTACTAAAGGAATTCCGCTAAATTTCGATTACGCGATGTCACACAAATCTGAAGGCTGTAAATTCAACTAAATACTTAGGGATTACAATTACAAATACCCTAAACTGGAACGATCACATAGATAATGTTGTAGGTAGAGCCAACCAAAGGCTGCGATTCCTTGGCAGAACACTTAGAAGGTGCAACACGTCTACTTAAGAGAGTGCTCACAACCACGCTTGTCTACCCTATTGTGGAGTATTAATGTACGGTGTGGGATCCGCATTAGGTGGGACTGACGGATGACATCGAAAAAGTACAAAGAAGGGCTGCTCGTTCTGTATTATCGCGAAGTAAGGGAAATAGTGTCACGAACATGATACGTGAATTGGAGTGGCAATCATTAAAACAAAGGCGTTTTTCGTTGCAACAGGATCTTCTCATGAAATTTCAATCACAGTTTTCTCCGCCGCCTGCGAAAACACTCTGTTGGCCCCCACCTAAATAGAGAGAAATAATCATCACGATAAAATAAGGGAAATCAGGGCTCGCACAGAAGAATTTAAGTGCTCGTTCTTCCCGCTCTCCGTTTGAGATTGGAACGGTAGAGAGGCAGCCTGAAGGTGGATCATTGATTCCTCCGACAGGCAGAGTAATCACGTAGATGTAGATGTCCCACTGGTATAAAGGAAAGCCTGTTAATGATATGCAGAATTATTATAGTTACAGAGTTCACCAGTAGGTTGTAATGTCTTGAAGTTTAAATTGCCAACCCTCAGTTCCGTATTGTTGCATCTCACATAAAAGTATTGTTGCATAAGCAACCCAATGAACAGATTTGGAAAATGGTCTTTGTCGCCCTTCCCGCACAATTCGTGTCAATGAAATACACTCACTTATTGGCGTTTGCCACGTCACAAATGGTGCCCATATTCATCAGCCGTGAAATAAATTAAAAACATGGGGAGGCGATCTATCCACATCATGTGTCTGTTTTCTGTATGTGTTGTAGTTCTTGCACAGTGATCTTCTGAATCCCAGGAAGTACACTGCGCAACACAGTTAATAGGTCACTTTTTCGAAACCTCATAATTGCCACGTAAAAGTTTGAAATTTGGCGAAACGTACGTACAATGTTACTCTGCAGTGTGCAAAAGAGTGGCACCCTGTGCCTCACCTTCTGTCTTGGCGATTCTAAAAAAAATAAGTAGCGGTACGTACGAAAGAAAAGTCGGAGCTCAGAATTTCATGTGATGTTTAAGGTGGGTTAATGTCCTTGTACTGGCGGCAAATTCCATCACAGTTCTACCCAACGCCGCCGTGCACGTGTCACAGAATGGGAAGGTCCTCACACCAACTGACCCATACTTCCTTGTTTTGACGCCTCTGCGATAACGGACAGAATCGCGAGACCCAGCATTGAAAACACGCGTTTTTCTTATTGGTGGCCGAGGAGAAGCATTTAAGACTCGACACCGCTCAGAATCGACACAAAAAGGTCTCACGGGGTGCGGTTAAGGGCGTCAATGAAATTGTCCCTTCACTTGTGGTCTAGATTCTCGTACATTTCACGGCCAAAAACGGGGAGTTCGTAGCGCGGTGAGCAACAGGAAAACGTTCTTGACACCCTTTGGCACTCCTGACTCCCTACGGGAGATTCAATCCTTCTATAAGGACATCCTGGGCCTGCAACCGCATTGAAAGTGATCGACCCCATGATGTGCAGTGCAAAACGATGAAAAATTTAGAAACTCTCATAGTATTGCCTTGAGCTGGTGGTAAAATACTTCATTTACGAAACAGTCTGATCATCAGATTCTCACATAAAAGTGTGCACAGCATCATGTTAGGTGAAATATAAAATCCTTATCGTCAGGTGATAAAATCATGAATAATACACTGTTATCATATCATAATGTACACTACTGGCCACTACAATTACTACACCACGAAGATGACGTGCTACAGACGCGAAATTTAACCGATAGGAAGAAGATGCTGTGATATGCAAATGATTAGCTTTTCAGAGCATTCACACAAGGTTGGCGCCGGTGGCGACACCTACAACGTGCTGACATGAGGAAAGTTTGCAACCGATTTCTCATACACAAACAGCAGTTGACCGGCGTTGCCTGGTGAAACGTTGTTGTAACGCCTCGTGTAATGAGGAGAAATGTGTACTATCACGTTTCCGTCGGATTGTAGCCTAACGCGATTGCGGTAAATCGTATCGCGACATTGCTGCTCGCGTTGGTCGAGATCCAATGACTGTTAGCAGAATATGGAATCGGTGGGTTCAGGAGGGTAATACGGAACGCCGTGCTGGATTCCAACGGCCTTGTATCACTAGCAGTCGAGATGACAGGCATCTTAGCGGCATGGCTGTAACGGATCGTGCAGGCACGTCTCGATCCCTGAGTCAACAGATGGGGACGTTTGCAAGACAACAACCATCTGCACGAACAGTTCGACGACGTTTGCAGCAGTATGGACTAGCAGCTCGGAGACCATGACTGCAGTTACCCTTGACGCTGCATCACAGACAGGAGCGCCTGCGATGGTGTACTCAACGACGAACCTGGGTGCACGAATGGCAAAACGTCATTTTTTCGGATGAATCCAGGTTCTGTTTACAGTATCATGATGGTCGCATCCGTGTTTGGCAACTTGTTTGGTTACACGTATCGGTCACCTCTTGTTCGCATTGACGGCACTTTGAACAGTGGACATTACATTTCAGATGTGTTACGACCCGTGGCTGTACCTTTAATTCTATCCCTGCGAGACCCTGAATTTCAGCAGGATAATGCACGACCGCATGTTGCAGGTTCTGTACGGGCCTCTCTGGATACAGAAAATGTTTGACTGCTGCCCTGGTCAGCACATTCTCCAGATCTCTCACCCATTGAAAACGTCTGGTCAATGGTGGCCGAGCATCTGGCTCGTCACAATACGCCAGTCACTACTATTGATGAACTGTTGTATTGTGTTGAAGCTGCACGGGCAGCTGTACTTTAACACGCCATCCAAGCTCTGTTTGACTCAATGCCCAGGCGTATCAAGGCCGTTATTACGGCCAGAGGTGGTTGTTCTGGGTACTGATTTCTCAGGATCTATGCACCCAAATTGCGTGAAAATGTAATCACATGTCAGTTCTAGTATAATATATTTGTCCAATGAATAGCCGTTTATCATCTGCATTTCTTCTTGCTGTAGCAATGTCAATGTCCAGTAGTGTTACGTACGTCATCAGTTCATAGAAACTAGGGGGGTGTACGCATTTATGTTGCTGTGATACTTTTATGTGATAACCTGATGATGGTCAGACGGACAAAACTGTTGTACAAATGAAGAATTTTTCCAGCTGATCGATGTGGTGATGTAATGTTTTTTCAAATATATAGTAGCTGTGGGACACCACCCCCTAAAAGTACATTCGTCGAAACATGAACGGGACCCGAAGCTGCAAAGGTTGCTTATAAAGCGGCAAAGAGTCCACCCAGTTCGCCAACATCTCCAGCGCCATCCGCGCACCTTTATTAGGCACTTTAAAAATGTACAGAGAGAACCTGTGACGGATTCCCAAGCGGCTGCAGGCTTCAGCTAAGTGGCACTATGCTGCAGCTCCAGCGGATGCTTACAGGCATCAACATTTATTCGGTAAATGCTGCTGTTAGATATGATCCACATGTATTTTAAATACACCTATCTTAGCTCTCAGGTAGGACCATTTTAATAGCATTTTACTTACTTCACAAGTAGACCTAGTATATATCTTTTTACTTGCATTAATGATTTAGTATTAGCTTTTTATTATTTTTTTTTTTTTACATCTGAAGATGGTCATTGGGGTCGACACCGGGTACAATTTATTCATGAAAACGTAATTTAGCAAAAAAAAGCAAAAATTATAAAAAGTAAATCGCCGTCTTCTTACACGGCATTTCGTTTCTCATACAACATGACGATCGTAAAATAATAGTTAATGTAATGTATTGGCCAAACGAGACGCCCACCTGACCACAGACAATGGGACAGTCAGCACACTGGTTGTCCAAAAACAAAGAATGAGACGTTAGAGACGTCTGCTTTTGCAGGAAATTTGTGAAATTTGTGGTAAGCTCCTATGGGACCAAACTGCCGAGGTCATCGGTCCCTCGGCTTACGCACTACTTTACCTGACTTTAACTTACGCTAAGTACAGTACACACACACAAACACACCGGTCCCTCGGCTACACACACACACACACACACACACACACACACACACACACACACACACACACACACACACACACGCGCGCGCGCTAGGGAGGACTCACACCTCCGACGGGGGGAGCCGTGCGAACCGTGGCAAGGCGCCCTGGACCAGGCAGCTACCCCGCGTGGCGCTTACGAATACACAAGGCGCGCCGGCCGGCGTGGCCAAGTGGTTCTAGGCGCTTCAGTCTGGAACCGCGTGACCGCTACGGTTACAGGTTCGAATCCTGCCTCGGGTATGGATGAGTTTGATGTCCTTAAGTAAGTTAAGTTTAAGTAGTTTTAAGTTCTAGGGGGCTGATGACCTCAGGTGTTCAGTCCCATAGTGCTCAGAGCCATTTGAACCATCACAGGGCACCTCTGCCGAAAGTCGCTATGTGTCGCATCCAGTGTTTAGTCCAGGAAACGTCGGACAAGAACAAAAGGCTTTCGACGTCAGATCCAAATATACGATACATCCACACATGGATTTTGCATGTTTCGCCAGAGAAACATTATTTGCGACAGTGTATGGCTTTTAGAGTGGGAAAGCATGAGCGTTACGCAAGAGTTATGAAAGCTCCTGTAAAAAAATAATTCGCCTGTTGAGACGAACCATACGGTCTGGCCCGTCACAAGACGCTGCCTCTGAGCACTACTGCCACTTGAAGTGTGAGTTCCTGCTCCGACCATGATAGAAAGAAACCTCGCAGCGTACACTACGCTGCCCAAAGATGCCGACTGCTAAGTCCATCGCACAGTACACCAGCGCCGCCAAGAAACCTATACTTACTTGTGAACGACGTATGTGAAAGGGGAGTCACAATGTTTTAATTATCACCTCTAAAAAACTAAAAAACCCAAGTTCACGAATCTAAGGGACGGTGGTAATATTCCTCTCTTTCACAGTCACCCTTCAATGGAAATGTTTTCTACCAACGGTATATAAGTTGCAGAGATCTTTGTGTATGCGTCTGCAATTGAACTGCTGAGGGAACGTCATACCACAAAAAGCACCTTGTCGTAATTCTCGAAATGCCTACCACATAATGGCTTCTTCATCTGCGGAAAGAGGAGCAAGTCACTGGGTGCCAAATCGGGAGAATACGGGGAAGGAGGGGGAGACAGACATTGGCAAACATTGATAGCCCAAAGGAAAAGCATGTGTGACAGTGTCTAGTATTGTATGAAGAGGATCGTTCTCATGGAACATAAAGGCTCTCTTGGACAGCTTCTCTCAACGCTTCATCTCGACATCCTTTTCTATCCTTGCTAACACATATCAGTAGCATGCTTACGAGTGTAATCTGTCAGCATCAGACCACGGCAGTCTCACAGAACACTCATCGTCATCTTGTCCGATGCTGGTTGGGTCTTTGTCTTTATCGGGGACGGGCAGTTTACATGCTCCTAGAGCCACGCTTTCCTCCTTTAGGTCGAAGTCGTAATCGATACACCAAGCACTCTTACATAATTATTAGGAAGACAAATGAGTTATCCAGTTTGGCAATATTTCGGCCCATTTAGGCGGGCTTTTCGAATGGGTGTGAACATACGCAGCAAGCGGTGACCTTCGCCGTGTTAAAAATACTGTACGGAATGTTAAGATTGTTGGAAATTGGTCCGTGACTGATTTTCATTTTTCCTCTATCGTCAGCATTGTGACACACCAACTTCCTAGCATCAGGGCGTCCACTTTTCTTGCAATTCCCGGTTTTTGGCAGAGAGGTGGTCTGAAGCTCCGTTCTTCGCAATTGAGACTTGTTTGGTTGGTTGGTTGGTTGTTTCGGGGAAGGAGACCAGACAGCTAGGTCATCGGTCTCATCGGATTAGGGAGGGACGGGGAAGGAAGTCAGCCGTGCCCTTTGAAAGGAACCATCCCGGCATTTGCCTGGAGCGGTTTAGGGAAATCACGGAAAACCTAAATCAGGATGGCCGGACGCGGGATTGAACCGTCGTCCTCCCGAATGCGAGTCCAGTGTCTAACCACTGCGCCACCTCGCTCGGTGAGACTTGTTTCACCACAGGGGAAGCTTCTGCGCCAAATAAACAGTCAGTGTGTCATTTTATAGTGCACTGTTATAGTGTTGCTTCCCTTCCAATGCAGAAATCGAATTACAGCACGATTACCACAGAATTCTGTTTCGGCTCCATTAGAGCCGTCCTGTGGTATGGTGGCCCTGGAAATTCAATGTGTAGCAGGACTACAGACATGTACTTACAGAGGACAAAAAATTAGTTACATTACTTCATTTTTAGAGCTGATAATTAATCTGTTAACCACGCCTCGTTCTTATGCATTTCTGTCACGGTCCTCCCGCCAATGTTTCGTTTGTCTCTGAGTAACACTAACTAAATCCCTGGTAACGGCCCTGAGACATTTTCACCGACATTACATTTATTATTTTAATCATCATTATGAAAATATTTTGTTTTGCAATATAATGTTTTAAAAGGTAAGTGATGTTAGTAGCCATAATGCAATCGCAACATTTTGTGAAATAACATACTGCATACACATTCTTGCAGCTGGCTCACGTAATTTCTTTATTTGTTGTTGATTTGGAAATGGCTGTAATCATGTGGAGTTATCATACTGGTAATAAATGAATGAATGAATTAATTAATTAATTAAACTGCTTCAGACTGTGGAACGTATCGAAATTCCATAATTACAATGAGAACTGTAATTAATTCGGAGAAATACAGTCGGCAGCGCAATGCCATTCTGCGAATCAACGAGTAATTTCTTCGACAGAATGTGTAATTTCACAGCGGGCGTGGAACGTTGTGATGCTGTCAATGGGTAGGGGGGTGAGAATAATTTTACGTTGTGCATAAACTACTCGGTGATCAACAAGAAACATGAAATACTCTTTTATTATGAAATTCATCTGCTATTGCACTAAAGTAAGAAATGGTGATCCGTATGGTTTACTGTTACTTATAAAGGACAATCAAATGGAAACGGGACAAATGGAAAAGAATTAGGTGTACCGTTTATTATTTTATAAGTAATCGTCGTAATTGTTGATACACTCATCCCGCTGCGGGACGAGACGGTCAAAGCCTTCATAGAAAAATGTTTGCAGTTGCCTACGGAACCATGATTTTTACCCAGGGGTGCTCTTCGTCCGAAGCAAATCGACGGACACGAACATCTTTGTTCAGGGCTCCAAAAATGTGGAAATCACATGGAGAAATAGTCAGACTGTATGAAGGATGTAGGAGACATTTGCAGCGAAACTTCTGCAACACAGTCGAAAAAAACCCACAGGTTGCTGACGTTGTTTCGAGTACATAGCCGAAATGGACGAGCCGACATCGTGCCAAGGTCGTTTGGACATCGCTGCAGAAGTTTCGCTGGGAAGCCCTTACACATGCACCATTTAGTCTAGACATCTTTCCACGCGATTTGCATATTTACGGAGCCGTCAACAAAGATATTCGTGGCCGTTGATTAGGTTCGGAGGAAGAGGTGCAAGCTTGGGTACAATCATGGTTCCGTAGGCAACAGCAAACATTTTTCCATGAAGGCTTTGGACGTCTTTTCTCAGTGGGATAAATGTATTAAAAGTTACGACCATTACTTTTGAAATAAAAAAACAGCTTACTTAATGTTTTCGATCTATCTCATATTTCATTTGTCTGCCCTTTATAAAATAACTGCTTATTACTAATACTACATCTACATCGATTCTCTGCAAATCACATTTAAGTGCCTGGCAGATGGTTCATCGAACCACCTTCCGAATTCTCTATTATTTCAGTCTCGTATAGCAACTGGAAAGAACGAACACCTATATCTTCCCGTACGAGCTCTGATTTTCATTATTCTATCGTAGTGATCGTTTCTCTCTATGTAGGTCGGCGCCAACAAAATATTTTCGCATTCGGAAGAGAAAGTTGGTGATTGGAATTTCGTGAGAAAATAACTCCGCAACGAAAAATACCTTTGTTTTAATGATATCCCCCCCAAATCCTGTAGGCCGGCCGCTGTGGCCGAGCGTTTCTAGGCGCTTCAGTGCGGAACCGCGCGCCTGCTACGGTCGCAGGTTCGAAACCTGCCTCAGGTATGGATGTGTGTGGTGCCCTTAGGTTAGGTAGATTTAAATAATTCTAAGTCTAGGGGACTGATTATCTCAGATGTTAAGTCCAATAGTGCTTAGAGCAATTTTTAAACCAAATCCTGTATCATTTCAGTGACACTGTCTCACCTATTTCGCGATAATGCAAAACGTGCTGCCCTTCTTTGAACTTTTTCGATGTACTCCGTGACTCCTGTCTGGTAAGGATCCCGCACCGCGCCGCAGTATTCTAAAAGAGGACGGACAAGCTTAGTGTAGGCAGTCTCCTTAGTAGATCTGTTACAGTTTCTAAGTATCCTGCCAATGAAGCGCAGTCTTTGGTTAGCCTTCCCCGCAACATTTTCTATGTGTTCCTTCCAATTTAAATTGTTTGTAATTGTAATTCCTGGGAATTTAGTTGAATTTATGGCCTTTAGATTTGACTGATTTGTTGTGTAACCGAAGTTTAACGAATTTCGTTTAGCACTCATGTGGATGACCTCACACTTTTCGTTATTTAGGGTCAATTGCCAATTTTCGTACCATACAGATATTTTTTTCTAAATAGTTTTGCAATTTGTTTTGCTTTTCTGATGACTTTACTAGTCCATAAATGACAGCGTCATCTGCAAACAACCGAAGACGGCTGCTCAGATTGTCTCCCAAATCGTTAAGGAACAACAGAGGGCTTGTAACACTACCTTGAGGAACACCAGAAATCACTCCTGTTTTACTCGATGAATTTCTGTCAATTACTACGAACTGTGACCTCTCTGACAGAGAAGCGCGAGTCCAGTCACATAACTGAGACGATATTCCATAAGCATGTAATTTCACTACAAACCGCTTGCCGGCCGGAGTGGCCGAGCGGCTCTAGGCGCTACAGTCTGGAACCGCGCGACCGCTACGGTCGCAGGTTCGCATCCTGCCTCGGCCATGGATGTGTGTGATATCCTTAGGTTAGTTAGGTTTAAGTAGTTCTAAGTTCTAGGGGACTGATGACCAGAGAAGTTAAGTCCCATAGTGCTCAGAGCCATTTGAACAAACCGCTTGTGTGGTACAATGTCAAAATGTCTTTAGGAAATCCAGAAATACGGAATCAAATTGAAATCCGTTGTCAATAGCACTCAACACTTCATGCGGATAAAGAGCTAGCTGTGTTTCACAAGAACGGTGTTCTAAATCCGTGTAGACTGTGTGACAACAGACCCGCCAGGTCAGCCGAGAGCGCTAATGCGCTGATTCGTGGACTCGGGTAGGCGCACCGGCCCCGGATCGAATCCGCCCGGCGGTTTACCGACGTCGGTCGGTGTGCCGGCCAGCCTGGATGTGGTTTTTAGGCGGTTTTCCACATTCCGCTAGGTGAATACCGGGCTGGTCTCCACGTTCCGCCTCGGTTACACGACTCGCAGGCATCTGAACACGTTCCTACTATCCCATGACTTACACTCGACGTGGACAGCAGGGGTGCACTCATTCCGTCCCTAGGGGTATGGGGTGGCGGCAGGAAGGGCATCCGACCACCCCTTTGCACTAACCTTGCCAAATCCGTTCCTAACAATGCCGACCCTGTGTCAGTGCGGGACATGGCACTAGTGAAAGAACGAAAGAGACTGTGTGGCAAGAGACCGTTTCCTTCGGGGTAATTCATAATATTCGAACACAGTATATGTTCCAAAATCATGCTGCATATCGTCGTTAATTATATGGGCCTATAATTTAGTGGATTACCCTTATTATCTTTCTTGAATATTGATGTGACTTGTGCAACTCTCCAGTCTTTGGGTACGGATATTTCGTCGAGCGAACGGTTGTATATGATTGTTAACTATCTAGCTGTTGCATCAGCATACTCTGAAAGGAACCTAATTGGTATTCAGTCTGGACCAGAAGACTTGCTTTTATTAAGTGATTTAAGTTACTTCACTAATCCGAGGATATCTACTTCTACGTTGCTCATGTTAGCAGCTGTTTTTGATTCTAATTCTGGAATATTTACGTCGTCTACTTCCTAGCGACTGCTAGCGACTTAGCAGTGTCAGTATGCGATGATTTAAAAAAAAATTGTCTCCAGGAAGCCAGTACATCTGTGTGTGAGAGTAGCCGTACACTGAGGTACTGTACACTCTGCTATGTTCCTCATAGAGGCAGGACTCCACATTTCCATAGAGAATATAGAATCTGTAACGAACATCAAGTGAGCTCCCGGAGTAAAAGAGGTGGAAAAAGGAGAAGTCAAAAGAAAATTTAAATACCTAGGATAGTCTATAGATATCAACACTTCCGAGAAAGAAGCCTTTGAACGACGGAGCATTAAAACAGAAACGGCGTATCAACTAATCAACATTGTGTACAAAAAGGAATCAGTATCAGTTAACGCCAAAATGCTACATAAATGCACAGTAATACAACCAGAGGCAAAATGACTTCGTATGAATAGAAAAGGTCTGATCGAGAAGCTAGAAGTAAGAGAAAGAGGTGCCTCGATAAAAATCGCAACTACAGTCAAATAAAACATTGTATTCAGAAGAAGACACAACCATGAACACTATACGCATCTAGGAAAGACCACAGAGATCATTCGTTTGATGACGATTGTTTAATATGAACGTGTTGCTCGCATGAAAGTCCGAGAAATCTAATCTTACGCTACTTTCTCAACAAAAAAAGGCGGTGTGGCTCACTGAGATAGAGTAACACTTACAAGGGGAGGCCGCCAATTGTGAAATTCAGATTCGATTCATACTGCGCATAATAAAAGCTCATGGCCAGAGGTGTAATGTGGCAAAGCACCAAGATGCACTTCTCAGCCGTTGTCGAGAAAATCGACAGTTAAAAGAAACCGTTGCGGTGAAATACTCTCTACGATTAATAGTTTTCTGCAGCGTCGTGGCGCAGCGGTAAGCGCTCGGGTTCGTAATCCGAAGGTCACCGGATCTAATCTCGCGCCATGCAACGTTTTATTATTATTAGTTTTTTTGTAATTCTAATTGTATATATATATATATATATATATATATATATACACAAACTATTAATGAATTGCTTATGCATGTTAGAGAAGGCGGATCGCTCTCCAATTGTACCGCCTCCATTTTTCCGTTTGTTTAACCAAAGCTCTCACGTCCGCACTGATTTTCGACGATGTTATAAGTTGCGCTAGGGACCGCATCTACCTCCTTTCGAAGTTAGCAGACAACTGCGCTGTTATGCGGCGGCTCGTTTCGGCCCATTCAACATCTGTCCTTCAAGTGTAATGAGCGAGTAACGGAGTTTATATTTCATACCTGCCACAGCAAATTTGTGTTCGTGGGGTCTCTATTCTAATTCGAACGTTTGACTTACGCTATACGTATTCGTTTCGGAATATCGTTTCTACGTCTTACGTAAACTATACGTGGTTAACATTATGAAGACAATTAATAACATTTGTGAAATACAACTTTGTTTGCGGAAAACATAATGATGTTCGAAGTCGCCAGTTTTTCCATGACAAACGACTTTCAACAACTTATTATATGCATAATTGTTACAACTGATTACCAGGCATTTATATATATATATATATATATATATATATATATATATATATATGAATACAAAAACTAATAATAAAAAAACGTTGCATGGCGCGAGATTCGATCCGGCGACCTTCGGATTGCGAACCCGAGCTCTTACCGCTGCGCCACGACGCTGTAGAAAATCATTAATCGTAGAGAGTATTTCACCGCAACGGTTTCTTTTAACTGTCGATTTTCTCGACAACGGCTGAGAAGTGCATCTTGGTGCTTTGCCACATTACACCTCTGGCCATGAGCTTTTATTATGCGCAGTATGAATTGAATCTGAATTTCACAATTGGCGGCCTCCCCTTGTTAGAAAAAATGCCGATAACAAGTGCTTGCTCGTATAGTGTAACAAGCCGAGCGCTAGTTTGTGAAAGAGGGTGGTGAGTCAGACCCATTTCGAATCCGTGCGACTGATTAACATGCGTGGTCTCTTACCCTAGCCAAAATGACTGTGATTTTAAAGTTTTTCCTATACTCGATTTGGTAAATGTTGTGGTGGTCCCCAAATTCCGTCTCAGAGAGAAAAACTCACATGCAGCTGAATTACGATAACACACAGACCATAGTTTACATCATTCACAGATATGGTACATACCACTTCCTTCCCGTAGGTGACATTAACGACCGTGGCTTCAAGAAAGTCATCCAGCCAAAAATTTAAATAAAAATAAAATTTCCCAAATCCTGTAAAAGCGAACATCGTACTAGGCGGGATAATCGCTAGTGAGGAAGAACGAAGTGGCGAAATATAATAACCCAAAAGAAGCATACAGTTGAAGGACAAATTTCAAGAACCTTGATTTCCAAGAAACGCGAAAGTTACAAACTGGTAAAACGTTGACTGAAGTGAGGAAGGACCAAAAATAGGAAACGAATGTGGGAATACAGGGCTAAAGTGACGATCATGTGCAAGGACAACGAGAAGCCGTTTTTGGAAAGAGTTGTTAGTATATGTCTGAAACGAATTAACGATTATCTATCAACACATTGTAAGTGCAGGGTGGGGATTTTTGTGTAAGTGGATACCACCACATCGCATCATATTTCACCTACTATTGACACATGAAGAAATTTCAATCGTCTCCCTTTTCCAGTCAATAAAATCCATCTCTTTATATTTACCCGTCAGACCGACTATAATTCCACTCCACCCATCCTACCTCATCACCGTTTCCTCTCTTTACGCTTCCCTATCGATTTTTCCGTACCCTTTTTTGGCTTCCCCTATCCATCTTTTCCTACCTATTTTCCCCCTTCGTATTATGGCCCTACCTAAACTCATCGATACTACCTACCAGGCCTCTATAAATGATCTGACGAATAGTGTAAACAACAGTTCGCGGCCGCGCGGGGTAGCCGCGTGCTCTAGGGCTCCTTGTCGCGGTTCGCGTCGAAGGTTCGATTCCTGACTCGGGCATGTGTGTGTGTGTTTTGCCCTAGCGTAAGTTAGTTTAAGTTAGATTAAGTAGTGTGTAAGCCTATTGACCCTTGACCTCAGCCGGTTGCGGTGGCCGTGCGATTCTAGGCGCTTCAGTCCGGAACCGCGGGACTGCTACGGTCGCAGGTTCGAATCCTGCCTCGGGCATGGATGGGTGTGCTGTCCTTAGGGTTAGTTAGGTTTAAGTAGCTCTAAGTTCTAGGGGACTGATGACCTCAGATGTTGAGTCCCATAGTGCTCAGAGCCATTTTTGAACCTTGACCTCAGCAGTTTGGTCCCATAGCAACTTACCACCATAAAACAGTCTGCCACTGTCTGCTGCTGACCATATAGGACACGGGAAAATATCGTGGTTGAGTGACTATAGTATACAGGATCACTTGGTAAGATTATACAGATTAGTAGGAAAAACAGTCCTGTAATGTTCGAATACAGTATTAGTCCCCGCTCAAAAGAGGAAAGGCCGCTGGACCTGATGGAATACCAGTTCGATTTTACACAGAGTACGCCAATTCTTGCAGCGGTGTACCGTAGGTATCTAGAAGAGCGTAGCGTTCGAATGGATTGGAAAAGGGCGCAGGTCATCCCCGTTTTTAAGAAGGGGCGTCGAACAGATGTGCAGAACTATAGACCTATATCTCTAACGTCGATCAGTTTGAAACGTCCCCTTTGAACAATTTATACATGACTGTGCTTAAACTGACACACAATATTTTTAGCGCAACGCAATCTGACTTTCAATAATCCCTACAAAAGAATGGCCCTGACTAACATTAACCCATGCGTTTCACAAATCGCTTACCTCACAAAAATCTTGGTTACTCGAACTACTGCAATACAGCAAGCGCCACTACTGCCAGCTAAATAAAAGATTCAAACTACGGAAGGCACTAACTACTGATAGGCATAGTTAGCAAATGAAAGATTTTGATAGAGAACAAATGATGTATTTACCTTAATAGTCATAATATATATAGCAGTTCATGACGTCCAGTCTTACAAATTTCAAAACTCCGCCATTTCTTTCCCCACATCCACCACTGCTGGCGGCTCACCTCCAACTGCGCAGCGCTACGCGCTGTTCACATCCAGCTGCCCAACACTACAATGGCAGACAACAATGCAGACTAGCCACAGACTGCACACAGCACAGCCAGTGATTTTCATACAGAGCGCTACGTAACGTTGCCAATAAGAAAACATAAACAGCCTACTTACAAGTTGTAGAATTTTGGAACACGTATTATGTTCGAGTATAATGACTTTTCTGGAGACTAGAAATCTACTCTGTAGGAATCAGCATGGTTTTCGAAAAAGACGATCGTGTGAAACCCAGCTCGCGCTATTCGTCCACGAGATTCAGAGGGCCATAGACACGGGTTCCCAGGTAGATGCCGTGCTTCTTGACTTCCGCGAGGCGTTCGATACAGTTCCCCACACTCGTTTAATGAACAAGGTAAGAGCATATGGACTATCAGACCAATTGTGTGATTGGATTGAAGAGTTCCTAGATAACGGAAAGCAGCATATCATTCTCAATGGAGAGAAGTCTTCCGAAGTAAGAGTGATTTCAGGTGTGCCGCAGGGGTGTGTCGTAGGACCGTTGCTATTCACAATATACATAAATGACCTTGTGGGTAACATCGAAAGTTCACTGAAGCTTTTTGCGGATGATGCTGTGGTATATCGAGAGGTTGTAACAATGGAAAATTGTACTAAAATGCAAGAGGATCTGCAACGAATTGAGCCATGGTGCAGGGAATGGCAACTGAATCTCAATGTAGACAAGTGTAATGTGCTGCGAATAGATAGAAAGAAAGATCATTTATTATTTAGCTACAATATAGCAGGTCAGCAATTGGAAGCAGTTAATTCCATAAATTATCTGGGAGTACGCATTAGGAGTGATTTAAAATGGAATGATCATATAAAGTTGATCGTCGGTAAAGCAGATTTCCTTAGGATTCTTCCAATGAAGAATACAACGAGCACGTAAAGTTGGTAGTAGGGAAGGCGAATGGTCGACTAAGAATCATCGGAATAATTTTAGGAAAGTGTAGCTCAACTATAAAGGATACCATATAAAGAACACTAAAACGACCCATTCCTGAGTACTTGTTGAATGTTTAATTTCCCTCCAGGTCGGATTAAAGGCAGTTCTCTAAGCAATTTAGAGGCATGCTGCTAGATTTGTTACCGGTAGGTTCGACCAACACGTGAGCACTAGGGAGATGCTGCTCAAATAGTAATCCCTGGAGAGGGAAGGCGACGTTCTTTTTGCGAGGCACTGTTGAGAATGTTTGAGAACCTGCATTTGCGCCTGACTGCAACAGGAAAGACAGATAAGAGAAATTGTGGCGCGTATGGAGGTACATAGATAATCGTTTTTCCCTCGCTCCATTTGCGAATGTAAAGAAAATGACTAGTGTTAAAAGGTACCCTCCGTCATTAACCATACGGCGACTTGCGGATTATGTATGCAGATGTAGCTGTACGTGTATCCACACTCTTCCATTTTACTGAACCATTAAATGATGCCCCCAACAGCAACAAGCCATTTTTCCTACGGGAGAAAACCACCGTTTTACGAATGTTAAAGACATGTGTAAGAAATTTGCTCTTTTTAATTCATTTTTCTTCGTTTTGTCTGCGTATAAATCCTTTAGTTGTAGAGCAGGTTGACTGTACCGCTGACAAGCCACCACCCTCCCCCCCTCTCGCCTGTACTGAGCGAGAAAGACGAAGAAACAATAATAAAAAGGTCCTATTGCCCATGAGGATAACTGCTACTTCAATTCGAACGCAATATGTCGACCTTAAATGTAGCTGTCCTAGCAGTCCTGTTCAAATGTCTCTGAGCACTATGGGACTTAACATCTGAGGTCATCAGTCCCCTAGACTTAGAACTACTTAAACCTAACTAACCTAAAGACATCACACACATCCATGCCCGAGGCAGGATTCGAAACTGCGACCGTAGCAGCAGCGCGGTTCTGGACTGAAGGGCCTAGAATCGCTCGGCTACAGCGGCCGGCAGCCGTATTGTTCCAATAGGTTAAAACAACCATATATTTCTGTACTGACCCCATCGTGGCACATATGTTCTTATGAAGTAATATATTCATCACTTCTTGCCTCTCGACCACTTGATGTGTCCTTTGGAGTGGTGCGTCTGACCAGCATTCAGGTTATCGGCGATGTGCACCTGTTTCCGTTGAAAACTGTTGTAACTTAAAGAGTCGTGAGCATCAGCTCAGCTTTGACTTTAATGAATGTCATTATTTAGGCATAACATTAAAAGAAATAAAGAGGTACTGACTGAGGCTGGGTGGTGCATCGGCATTTGCCGAATTTAGGGCAGACTGCTGAGCTCTCTGGCATTCCTGACATTACCACCTTACTGCGCTTAGTGTCCCCTTACCTTCGTGCCAGCGTGTGTCGAGACCGTTTATAGGACTGTCACGGACGCATGATAAGTGCACCATTATGTCGCGGATGAAGATGGGGAAGCAAATGGAGGTAAAGAGCGACGTGTTGCCCTGCCTGTTAACGCACATCCGCCCGGAAATATCGAGCCCCGTTAACAGTTTCAGAGGGCCATCTGACGCCAAAGTGGCCATCAGCAATACACTTTGCTCCTATTTACGACTCGTGCACACACATCTGGGATTTGCTCTTCAACATGGCGAATAATCTGCTAATCATAAACTCTGCGTCAACGCGTCGGCTGCTGGGCAAGTTACTGAAGTGCTCTTCATTAGAGGGTGCAACACCATCGTACGTCGATGTATTCAAGTACAATTTAGCGCTCTCCAATACATGAGGTCCCTTTTGTGATAGTGTACACACTGGGCGACATTAAAACATGCCATGCGTAATATTTAACATCATTTAAGCCTGAAACTGAATGCAACAACGCCGATTAAAAATAAAATGTGCGAGGTTTAGTTATCATCGCGAAAAACTAAATTTACGTAATCAATCTTTCGTTTGTTTACAGGTTCACTTCTGCAGTTCTGATACATATCGAAATATTTTAGCATGTGTGCCTCATGTTGACTCACGGTTTATTAGATTTTTATCACATAGCGCAGACGGGCTTATACTGCTATGCTCTTGCGCAGTTCTAACGGTCGCCCAGCCTAAGAACAAAGACGCGACACGACGTGATCGTACTGGGTCGTGCAGAGAATACGGTGAAACACGGTGTGAGTCTTGGCGACAAACACATAACTTTGTGTATTAATATTAACTGTTTACGTGTTTTCATACGACTCAAGTAGACTAACGGTATTGTCCTCACTGACAAGCATCTTAATCATGACTTCAGTAACTCCAAAGTCACGCTCATATTTCAGTTAGAATTTCTGTTTAATGATATCCACCATTGTGGTTAAATCGACCAATCAGAAATGGGCCCTGTGCAGGTAGGTACGAAACACCAAAAATAGCTCATTACACAGTCTCGGACTTGGAGAGGCACGACGCATGTACAGTGAACCGAACATGTTTTCTCGTAAAAGTGATTACCTGAGATGACAGTGCCTTTGAGAACATTAACGTACCAATTCGCTAGTGTGTGACTTCGAACTGTTATTAATTGTGTGGAAATAATTTCATGACCTTGAAACAGTGATCGATAATTGAAGTTTAGAATTCATGAACTGACATTCAGTTGTTCCAGTTGACTGGGTCTAAAGGCTCGTTTTTCCTTGCTTTTTCATTAAAACATGGTGACATCCCACTGTTGCGAGACTTTTGATTTAAACTAGCGTCGACGTTTTCCCATTTCCCATTCCTTTATTCACAGTCGATTGGATGTTTGGGTAGAGCCACGAATTGTGGGTGAGAAGAAGACCAACATCGAGACTGACACACTGAGAGAGCTTCACAAGACGTAAGGTAAACAAACCTCTTAACTGTGAATCAGGGAACGTGCTGCGTGTGTACTGGATCTTCTCTTTGCGAAGTGGTCAACGTAGCCCTTCAGACTGAAACGAACCTATACATTAGTAACAACTTTGTAATAGTAAATAACGATACAATTGTGTCTAATGAACATCTCGATACAATACTCGTCCTTGCAATATTTCTTAGTATTTATAAAATACATTTTCTCGTTGTGTGTTTAATGGCTCTGAGCACTATGGGACTCAACTGTTGTGGTCATCAGTGCCCTAGAACTTAGAACTACTTAAACCTAACTAACCTAAGGACATCACACACATCCATGCCCGAGGCAGGATTCGAACCTGCGACCGTAGCAGTCGCGCAGTTCCGGACTGAGCGCCTAGGACCGCTAGACCACCGCGGCCGGCCGTTGTGTGTTTGCGAACCCATTTTGATACTTGGCGGCCTTCATTTGAAACCTCGTCCATCATTTTATATTATTTCCTCTATATTTTGAATGTCCTTTACTAGATATTTTCGCATGTTATCTTAGAGTATTATTTGTCTCATATGATCTGTCTTGCTTACTATACCAGGTATCAGCAGCTGAACGTTTCCTCTGCAGACACAAACTATTATAAACACCCAATAAGTTGTGTTTTACAAAATGTGTTTGTGAGTTAAATAATAATTTCTACGTAAATGTAATTCCATTTGAACTACTACTATATAAATTGAAGTCTGGATCTGTTGAAATGTAACATCTTTGTTCTTGTTTTGTAACTCTCTGAAATTTGTAAGCAGAGAAGTTGTCGTAATATGGTAGTGGAGTCGTAAGGAAGCCTGTTTCAAGTGTTGATGGTGACGAAAATGGGGATGAGTGTCTGGTCTTGTCCTGATTTCAAACATGGAACACATTTTGTGAAGTTTCGAATATCTATAAAAAGTGAAGGTACTGTAGATTTGTTCCGAATTTGATCATGTGAAATATATGGAAGTAATTTTTAAAAGGTGTATCATATAACAGTTCAAATGGTTCAAATGGCTCTGAGCGCTGTGGAAGTTAACATCTGAGGTCATCAGTTCCCTAGAACTTCGAACTACTTAAACCTAACTAACCTCAGGACATCACACACATCCATGCCTGAGGCAGGATTCGAACCTGCGACAGTAGCGGTCGCGCGGTTCCAGACTGAAGCGCCTAGAACCGCTCGGCCACAACGGCCGGCTATAAAAGTTCAATCATACGCATTTTTGCTCACGTGAACAGAAGTTAATTACACACTCAGTTGTTTGAAAAATGCACTATTATAAGACATTGATTACATGGATGTGAATTTTGTTTAAATACATGAAAAATCCAGGACTCTTGCACCGAGATCATACCCCCTTATATTACAAGAAAACGAGCAATAAAATTACGGCAACATCAAGATAATTGTGATAAGTATGACTTTTTTCTTTTACTGTTGACTTCATCAGCAATCAGTTTTGTGCGTTTTGATCTGCAACCTATCTTCTGCATACTGAACAGATCATTTTTATGTCTGTTGTTTTAGACAGAAATGTCGAAGAAATAATGTTTGTCAAATAAATAACATGACTGTTTAATTGGAGTGGGGACTGGGTTATATAGAACACACAACTATTGGTGAGGGACAATTCGTGCGATTAGCGTGTCCGACGCAGTAATATGTCCTGCCAGAAACACTCTCTACCTCTCCCTAGTTAATTAATTAGTTAGGAAGAGGTAGAGGCCGTTACTTAAGCTACGCCACAGTACCGTAGCACTCCAGTGGAGAACCCAAAACAAAGTGGTGTAACCCATACAAGAAGTAGAGTATCGTGCGTTTGAAGCGGAACAACGCTGCAACAATCTGTGCTGAATAGGAGGAAGTGTATGGCAACAAGCCGGCCGCTGTGAGCGAGCGGTTCTAGGCGCTTCAGTCCGGAAACGCGCTGCTTCTATGGTCGCAGGTTCGAATCCTGTCTCGGGCAGGGATGTGTATGATGTCCTGAGGTTGGTTAGGTTTAAGTAGTTCTAAGTCTAGGGGACTGATGACCTCAGATGTTAAGTCCTATAGTGCTTAGAGCTATTTTGTATGGCAACAGTGCACTACCGTATCACAGTGGCCGTGTGGCTCATACACTTACAGTGTGGTCAAAGAAGTCTGAATGACGAACAAGGAAGTGGAAGACCATGTCTGTGAAGAAATGGCACTGGCGGGGAATTCAAAGACCTGGTGCACAGTATTTTGATCATGACAGATATTTTCACTCGCTCAGGTCCATGACTGTCCACACTCTTTCAAGCAGCCTGCCAGACCGAGACAGGAATGTCTTCAACCTCCTAATACGCATGAAGGAGTCCTCTGTATCTCGCTGTGACCCTAAACAAAGGAGCAAAGCATGCAGTGCCGAGAAAGGCGAAGACCAATCACCGGGCTAGGTGATGCCGAGAGTTTTGTGGACTGTCATGATGTGATGCTAACAGATTATGCTCGTAAGGGCGAAATCATCGCAGGAGCATGCTACCAAAATCTCCTGATGAGGTTACAGGAGGCTGTCAAGTCGAATCGTAGCAGGAAGCTGTTCAGTGGTAAATGGTTATTAATGGTAGAACGGCTATTTGTAAAGTGATTTGAAAACAGAAAGTAGAGGAAGTTAACCTGTGTGAAACCATGCCGTCTAATGTAGGTTTTGTGTATCACAAATTTTTTCAGGGCCGCCACACCATTTAATTAAAATTGGAAAAATTTAATATAAGAACTGAATTAATCAGGGAATTGTTAAACATAACTAACGTGTTAATATTAATAAAGAGATCCTAGAGGGTATGTGATGCTATTTTAGTGACTACAGTATCGACTGAAATTTACAAAGAACTTGATATCATGAACCCACTTAGCACAGTACAACGTTGCACTCCCTCCGGCCTGCATGCATGCATGCATGCACTGATTCAGTTGAAAAGGATGACGTGAAGCCATGGTATCCTCTTCTGAGCAAGCTGAACCACAGCTACTGAAACTCGTCCTGTGTATCCTCAATCCCAGCACTGGGATAGTCAACTCTCGAGGTGGTCCCACACATTTTCCATCGATGACAGATCAAGAGATCTTCTTGACCACGGGAGTACCTCAAAATAATGCAGGCGGTTCATGGAGACACGTACCATGTGTGGACAGGCATTGTCTTGTTGAAATATGGCACCGCACTACTATCGCATGAGAGGTAACAGGCGAGATGCAGGATATCTGTAATGTACGGTTGTGCCATCATTTTTCCCCAAGTCAGTACCAGCCGTGACCTGAAGTTATATTCAATGATTCCCTACACCATGGCGCCAAAAAAATTCTGCTGTGTCTCTCCAAGACATTCGGATATGGGAGCTCTCCTTAGATCGTTGCCATGCTTCACAGTGGTCACTCAGCATTTAGCGCTGTTGACCCCCTCTTATACATCCTACTGCGCATAGTAAAAAACTAAAAACGAACAACACTAACGCACTCTGGTGACCTTTCTACCTGTCACAGAGATTTCCATTTCTTATCACTTATACACGCGCCGATGGTGTGTACGAGTTGCAGCAATAAAGTAATGGGACTGATTTTCTTTGCAAGATGTGGCAACCCTGCACGCTTGCATAGGCAATTGTTCATAAAGAGTGGGTGCCTCCTGGACAAACAGTTAACTAATATTACTAAAAAGCAATTTTAGAAAGACTTCGTAAAAGAATTCTTCGTGTCCGTGCTAACATTGCTGATGATTGAATTCTGCATCACGGTAATGCGCCATCCCATACTGCTCTGTCAGTACAGCAATTTTTAACCTCAAAACAAATTTCAGTACTACCACAGCCACCTTATTCACCAGATATCGCTCCGTACGACTTTTTTTTTATTTCCAAGTGTCAGAACGGCAGTCAAGGACACCAATTTCAAACAACACAAGTTGTCCAAAAAGCTGTGACGAGGGTTCAAATGGCTCTGAGCACTATGGGACTTAACATCTGAGGTCATCAGTCCCCTAGAACTTAGAACTACTTAAACCTAGTTAACCTAACGACATCACACACATTCATGCCCGAGGCAGGATTCGAGCCTGCGACCGTAGCAGTCTCGCGGTTCCGGTCTGAAGCGCCTAGAACCGCACGGCCACCACAGCCGGCTGTGACGAGGGTCTTGGAGGATATTACAGAAGATGAGTTCCAGAAATGTTACCATCAATGGCAGAAGCGCTAGAAAATTGTGTGCAATCAGAAGGGAACTGCTCAGAAGGAGAGAACACTAAACTTGACTAAAACTGTAAACAACATTTTTTTCACATCAGTCTCATTACTTTACTGTCGCATCTTGTATGTGTACGAAGTTACACTGACCTGCAGCCATATCTTGTGGATGCTTCACTATTTTTTGTCGAGTAGTATAATTAATATATAAACTGCATATCGATACTCCTTGTTGTAGGACCGGCTCGCCAGCGGCCTACACCCATAAAGGCAGCTGTGACAGCTGACGGCGCAACGGAAAGGTAAGACTGCGCCATAAATCATTGAATTATCCCTCGCAATATTCTTACAGTTGTTTAAATTATCATAGAAGCAATGCATTAAAAATTTTTCTCTGATCTCTGTAGCGCAATTAATGACCTCATCGTCACTCCCCTGTCCTACTACATGTAGGTAGCAGGAGGTCATTATCACTTGGCATGTAGTGACAAGGTGAAATGTGGAACTATGGACAATTTCTAGTGCTCGGTAATGACTGAGTTCACTTAGTAAACGAGTGGCTAGAAACAGTGTCTAGAGTACATCGTGGCTGTCGTGAGCCAGAGATAAAACCGTATAACTGGCAATAGTCCAACACTGTATCGTATGGCACGGTCCGAAAGGCTTCAGGAGATAACAGGCAAATGACAGGACGTTATCGCGGGCCCGTATTTAAAGAGAGGACTGCCAGAGGGCACGCCAACTGTACGGCCGACTTGTGCCGTTTGTAAAGTCGTGAGGAACTGTTACTAAACCGGCTGGGAGTGGCAACAAAAGTGTGGTAAAACTGGTTCCCGCCAGATCGCTGAAGTTAAGCGCTGTCGGGTTTGGCTAACACTTGGAAGGGTCACTGTCTGTATCTGCGGAGTGCTGTTGCCAGGCTTGGTGCACTCACCCCTTGTGAGGCCTATTGAGGAGCTACTTGATTTAAAAGTAGTGAAACCGGTCACGAAAACTGACAAAGCACGGTACAGCGATGTGCTAACTACATGCCCCTCCGTATCCGCATCTAGTGACGCCTAAGGGCTGAGGATGACACGACGGCTGATCGGTACCGTTGGACCTTCAAGGCCTTTTCAGAGGGTGTGTGGTTGTTTTTTGTTTTTATATAACTATTAAAAGAATTAATAAAATTAAAATGCTGTCATACGCTAATCATTAAGAGGCATAATCTTACGTTAATGTATACCACACTAAGTTAAGTATTAAAGTAACAAACTGCATATATGACTTGAGACAGCAGAACTCATGAGCGCACAAATTACTCAGACTAAATTCATCCAGTTCGATTCTTTAAAGACTCGATAGTGGAGGGAAGAGGGGTTACTGGTTCTTTGTAGCCGCACTATCTAAGACTGCATATCGATACAGCAACTTAGCGGGGAATCTAAATCGTGGTCGCAAACAAACATTTAGATAATTTATTTAAATATTCTTGATAATAAAAAAACTGATAGAGACATTATGCAGTGCTTCCATAGTCACAGCAACGTTTGTAAATGTTGTGTAACTTACAGAATATAATAAACTCAAATATAAACCATTCAGTGCTGAGGGAAATGTAAGTAACAGAAGCTTTGGACTGTTCCACATCTCAGGGGGCTCTTAACTCTGTTGACAGTATGTGTGAGACGAGCGTGGGGCTCCAAGCCATTAATGGTGGTAAGTTCCTGGTTAGGTCATCGGTCCCTAGACTTACATACTACTTACACTAACTTAAACTAACTTATGCTAAGGACAACACACACACCCATGCGCAAGGGAGAACGAACCTCCGCCGGTGGGAGCCGTGTGAACCGTGGTACGGAGCCCCAGACCACGTGGCTACCATGTGTGGCTCCAAGCCCTTGCAGCCGCGCGGTTAGAGGCGCCATGTCGCAGATTGCACGGCTCCTCCCGTCAGGGCTTCGAGTCCTCCCTCGGTCATGGGTGTGTGTATTTTTCTTACCATAAGTTACTTGAAGTTAGTGTAAGTAGTATGTAAGTCTAGGGACCGATGACCTAAGCAGTTTGGTCCCTTAGAAATTCACACATATTTGAACTTTTTCTAAGCCATTACACACACACACACACACACACACACACACACACACACACACACACACACACACAGAGAGAGAGAGAGAGAGAGAGAGAGAGAGAGAGAGAGAGAGAGAGAGAGCAGCAGCATCGTGTGTGTGTGTGTGTGTGTGTGTGTGTGTGTGTGTGTGTGTGTGTGTGTGTGTGTGTTCAGGACCTCCTCCTAAACTAAGTGCATCAATTTCAGCCAAATTTGGCACACAAATAGAAGAAACGTCCCGAGTATCAGCACTTTAGGGTTTATAACGCTCTAGCTCTAACGCGAACAGACCTGCACATGTTGTGTATTGTGTAGGCATAGTATCTGCCTGCGTTATCAACCTGGTTTTCAGAGCCAAGAAATGGTTTGCGGGCCCCAACATGTACACAGTCATTCACGATAGACGTGTTGGTTTGGACTAGTATCACCCTGCTTTATCGACCCGCTTTGCACGACAGCCTGTACATCACGGACAATAAACGGTTTTCAAGCCCTTGAAGTGTAGGTTGCAGTGCATGACAGGTGCATCGTGTTGAAGCAATATCTGTCTGCTCTATCGACCTTTTTGTAGGTGCTTCACGTGCAGATGGGCATGGCTGGGGGCAGATTGAGATGGATAGAGGAGGGGGTGGATGGCGGGAGGGTATGGACAGTGAGGGAGAGGATTGATAGGAAGAAACAGCGGCGATTTGACTGTTTTAAACATGAAAGCGATTGTTGTCTTATTTGGAAGTTCGTGATTTCATATCTAAATGACGAAATACGTCACGCCGGACAAAAAGGAAACAGAAGATATGGTTGCAATATCGGTATAAAGGCGTCACAGAGTAAAGATAGCTCTTATTCTGTCTGTGTCACACACGTGTGTCAAGTGTTGGATAGTTTGAAGAAATAAATGTATTTCAAAGACTGAGAGAAACGAGATATGCTACGTCTATATGGAGAACACATAACGAAAACGAAGAGAACAGGTGAGTTGTACACACAAAGGTATTTCGACAGACCGTGTCCAACTAAACTGACCATTTAGTTAATGCGCTAAAAGTTGTCACTGGAAGGACACTGGAATACTAAACAGGAGGTAACGAATAAGCCTGCAACGAACTACTCAAACGGAATAGTTGTTTTGACAGCTGTTGCTCATGATCCACATGTGAGCTCCAGCTAAACAAAGTTTTAAAGAAAAATTTACGACCAAATTCTTTTTTGCGATTTCCTTTTCGTTGGTTTTTCGTACATAGGCCTACTTTTTAAAACGTTAGTGTGTACCTTGCCAACACGCGATTTTACTGTTTGATAGTCTTTATACCTCAGTTCTGCGTATATCAAACCAGTTCGATTTTAGTCGTGCGCACTACCAGAAACAACAACGTAATTGTTACCTTACTTCACTCATGAATCGTCGAAAGATGCCACGTCCTTTGTTATCCAGCTGGGGGCAACGGTTCAACCACACGTAGCCAATTGTGATTAATGGCACTTTTACACGATCCGATCACATTACCGTGATCACGCATATGTTCGACATCAACGTGCAACAACCACATACAGACGGCAGGTGGTAACACTAGGAGAGGAGGGGGTGGGGGAGGCGCACAAATCAGTGCAGTCGCAGTCGTAATGCGGAAACAGGGCGATTTTTTTGACGTTCAAAACGGCATGATCATTGGCTTTCGGGTGAAGGGTGGAAGCACTTCCGAAACGGGTGCCACCATGGGAAAATTGCGCTATTCGAAGCCACCGCCGAGGCAGCAGTGTCTCATCGTGGGCTGTAGATGACAGGTGAACGACGGCTGTGGAGATGTATGCGGGCGAATAAACGTGCAACTTTCGACCAATTGACCACCCAAATAAACCAAGTGGCGGCTAACGGTGTGTTCTCAACGATCGTTCAACGAACACTGCTGCGTTATGTGCCTCTGAAACAGTTTCTGGTTCATGCAACCATGCCAGCTGCTGAGCCTGCAATTTGCACGTCAGTACTGCAACTTGGCATCCACTGAGTGGCTACAGGTGGCCTTTCCAGATGACTCACGTTCTGAGCTGCATTGGACAGATGACCATTGGCGTGTATGGCCCTGCAACAATCAATGTAATGGTCCAAGCCGAAAGAGGGAGAGTTATGGTCTGGAGAATGTTTTCGTGGTATTCCCTGGGTGATCTAGTCATTCAGGGCGGCACCATGGATCAACACAAGTGTTCATTTATGCTTGGGGACCGTATCCACCCCTACATGCAGTTAGTTTCATCCTCAACACGATGGCATCTACCAGCATGACAATGCAACGTGTCATACAGCTCGCAATTTAAGTGCATGGTTCGAGGTATGGCCACCAGAATCTTCGGATTTAAACCCAGTTGAGAATCTGTGGGATCACCTCAATCGGGCTATTATCGGCATGGATCCTCAGCTGAGAAACCTGGCGCAGCTGGACACGGCACTTGAGGCGGCGTCACTCCCAGCCGGTACCTTCGAAGAACCTCGGGACTCTCTTCCTGCACGTCTGTGTTGCAAAAGATATTCAGGGTTTTGCCAAGTGGTCACATTACTCTGACTGGACCGTGTAAATTAGACTTCCCACAACTGTTCTTCTTTTTTAAGTCGAATCTGTTGTCTGCGTGAAGCTGGACCATTTAATCAGCCTGACACGACAGTTCCGTATAACAGCCCGAACTTCTGTATAAGACAGAAAACGGTTCCACATTGAAAACTCAAAGGACCTGAGCTCTCTGAAACTAATCATCTGATTTTGAAGAGCAAACCGTCATTGAAATTGTCTGTCTCGGAGCTACAATACTACCGTCAGACGTTATTTTTGTGTTAGAAGAAGAGCCAACACCGTGTTACGAGTGGAGGCCGAAATGCACGCGTTTTAGCTCAAGCAGGCTAGCGTGAGGAGGGAAGAACTATACTGACGTGAGGTCTGGAACATGACAAGGAATGAGAATTCAGAAAGCGGACGTAATTAGTTTGATACTTAACTTTAATCCATTAATGATGAACGTCGCTCTTGACGGTAAATGACTCACAATATTATCTGTTTGGAATACATTCTTGAAGATAGTACTTATAGTAACTGAATATGGCGCCTTGCTAGGTCCTAGCAAATGACGTAGCTGAAGGCTAGGCTAAACTGTCGTCTCTGCAAATGAGAGCGTATGTAGACAGTGAACCATCGCTAGCAAAGTCGGTTGTACAACTGGGGCGAGTGCTAGGAAGTCTCTGTAGACTAGGCCTGCCGTGTGGCGGCGCTCGGTCTGCAATCACTGATAGTGGCGACACGTGGGTCCGACGTATACTAAAGGACCGCGACCGATTTAAAGGCTACCACCTAGCAAGTGTGGTGTCTGGCGGTGACACCACAGTTATCATACCTGTCTGAGTAATCAAAGTTGATAGCTATATCTGTATTTAATGTAGCCGTTAAAATAAAAAGAAAGAAACGTTAGGGACTAACGTTCTGTCAACATCGAGGCCATTAGAGACAGAGACCATGCTCAGTGTGTTTCAAGGATGAGGATGTAAACTGGCCACGTCTTTTAAAAGAAACCATCCCGGAATTTCCCAGGGGCGATTTAGGGAAATCGCGGAAAACCTAAGCCAGGATCGTTGGACGTGAATTTGTTCCGTCGCCCTCTCGAATGCGAGCCCAGCGTGTCAGCCACTCTCATCACCTTGCTCAATAGCTATGGAGAGAGTCTGTATGTTATTTAGTAAGGGGCTTCTTCACTATTAATTTAGGTGTATACAGAATTAATATTTCGCAAACTGTTTAGTAGATATCTGAGGTGAACAGGTCAGGTGAATGTGCCTGTCGTTTGGCTTGCAGGACACGGTTAAACAGTCGAGCTGTGGCTGCCATGGAGCCTATAAAGACAACAGCAGAATGTTTACGTACCGATAATTGGTTCCCATTGGAGGCTTGATCACGCTGGTAACTGTGGCCTCGCTCTCCTGCACTGAGCGTACATACGATATTGCGGTTACCCAGTCGCTGCTTCATCCATTTTAACACAGCAGGGACCAAGTGGTGCAGGGCGTCTGACTGATGCTTATGACATTTGACGTTCTTAGCTTCCAACTCTGTCGTGAAGTCCAGCAGACCAAGAAGCAGAACAGCCAAAAATTCAGGTGCTGCTAATATCCTCAGGCAAGAAATACTATGTACAACAGTGGTTCTCACCTCTTCTGAGAGCTTTGTTCCCGAAAAAGATCAGATGTCGCCCAAAACATGCAATGAAGTGTAAAACCTAACGAAACTTCACATCAATAGAAAAGCTTTTTGAACACTAATATTTTCAACACCGTGAAGTGCAGTTTGTATTTATGTAACACGTAAAAGAAGTAGATTGATACTACTTATTTCTAACAATGTCTTTTATTATATTCGGTTTGGCCTCAGTCAAAGCATATCACATTCTATAAATTCATTCAGTTTGTCACTTTTGTTGTTATTGGTAGCATAGTCGGATATCTATTTCGAACAATATGAGTTTTGGGGAATGGATTCAGTATTCTCACAGCTTTATCTCATAATTGATACTGCTCATCGACCCTTAAATTTTTGATAGAGCTACCATAATCATTTTCAGGACACTTTACCTGCAGAAGCGAAGAAATTCTACTTTGGATTGGATTTCGCTTTCTAAAAGTGGTCATTAACTATAAATTATCCAAGAACCCATTCTCCAAACTAGGAAAACGGTTGCTAACAGAATTTATTACTTAAAAAACAAATTTAATTTTGTGAATGAGCATCTTTCACTTGCTGCGTCGATCATTATAGTCAGTCCCGGTAACATAAAAAAGTCTTCAATTTCATCCCTACATAGGTAAAGCTTGAATTTACAAATAAAACTGGCAACATGATTTCGCCCTGTCAAAATATTCACCATATATTGCTGCAAGTCGAGACTGAGTGGAATTTTTTACTCCAAACAAATTCACAAGGCATGCCTGCTTGGAAAAAAAAGAATATATTGCTGCTTGTTGAAAAGGCGACGAGCAACAAACTTCAAATATCCATGGAACGATAAACTGCAGCCACAGTTGGTCTTGATCTTAGCAATGTCGAATTCCGTCACAAGGTGGCAGACAGTTTTCCCACTTACACGAGGCATAAGAAAGTGCGATTTCAAAGTGCAAAACCTAATGCTTTCAGTGATGCGACATGAGTTTTTCATACTGCAAATACCACATGTACACAGATGACTTTCAGTTGTATGTAAGTAAAAACCAACAAACCTGAAGACAGCTATCTAGAATCTCAGTACCAACCTGTGTGCACTATCGAAATGGGCACAGGACGTAGGGTTAAAGCTGAGCTCATCTAAACCAAAACCAAAGAGATAACGTTGATTAACCAGAAATTTCGGGAATCCCTACGATCTTTAACCATAAATGGTACAAATTCAGCTAATTTCCCTCAGAAGGGTCTAGGACTAATAATAGATGGTAATCTAAACTGGGCTGAGCACATAATTGCAACGTGCGAGAAGGCTTCTCCATGCTCTACAAAAATATAATAAGTTCCTCCATCGGGACATGAAAAAGAAACTTGTACAAATACTTACACTTCCAATTATTGATTATAGTGATGTTATCCTGCAAGGTCTGTCTTACGAAAGCTCACAGTGCCTGTAACTGGTTCCTAATGCATGTGATCGTTGCATGTGTCATGTTCGACTCTTTGATAATATTTCGCCATCATATGCTCAGTTATCCTTGCGGCGACGTGCACAAAAGTGCAGACATTACCATACACTGTATTTTCTTTACTGTCTTATCAATGTACGCTGTATTCTATACCTCTCTTCTACCTTAATGCTCTTGTCTACCCGTTCCCATCAGAGCAAAACGCTTTCTGTCTCACTCTATCGTTGAGCCATATATTCAGTTTGTGAAGCGAATTGTTTAAGTAATATTTCCGGTGATCCATCTCCTGAAACGACATTTGCATGGTTTTGTGACATCTTCAAGATATGTGTGTGACAGTATCCGCAAATTACCTAAATTGTTTAAACACCAGATTTAGCAATTCCTGAAGCAGTTCGTGTTCAAAGACAAGGGACAACTGCGGTATTTCCGCAAAAGCGTGTAAAATGTCCCAGAGAGGAAGGCAGTGTGGTTTCTGATCTGCTGCCTGCAAACAGTGAAACAGGATTGCCAGATATATTTAGCAAGACATGTGACAGCTTAATTACGTTTGGTGAGTGTTACATGACAGTAATTCTTTCGCTATCAGAATAAAAAAAGTGCCGAAATTGTTTAAATAAACAATACTACACACATCATCTGAATTTTTTAAACAGTATACAGTATTCTCCACTGCCTTGGCTTCTGTAAACAAACGATATCCCTGCAAATTGGTTAAACAGTGCCTTATGCATGCTATATTAGCTTACCGTTGTGAGGTCCTACCAGTCCAACAACCCAACACAGAGTGAGCGAGTTTCCTGCAATTTCCAGGGATTGTGGTGGTGAGGGTGGTGGTGGCAGAGAGGTGGGACGAGAGAGGGGGACAGGCAAGGGTTGGTGGAGGAAGGGACCCGCATGCCAGCTGGTGAGAACCCATTAATCCATCAGGGTATGGGGCAGATATAATTAATTAATTTGATATCAATTTGATATCAAAGGTCCACCAGAACTGCCATTATCCTATTACTATCTCTGACCTCACCATGTATATTTTAACTTCAAATAATTATACTAGTCTATTTTATGCTGTGACAGCGACAAATCCCGGATAAGGGTCGCACTTTTTTCCCCTTTGCACATATGGATTTTATGTCCAATATAGTTGTGCCCATAACCACAATGTTTGGGCGCCATCACATGTTGGTTACTACACACATGTGTGTTTAATGTATTATGGTACATGCACTTCATTTTTGTTTGACAGCGATGTACTTTCATAACGCCCTAAAAGGCGAAATTATTAGTGTTGCTGAAAAAGAACGAGCTGGAGCCTGTAAAATTAAACCAAGTGAAGGAACCGCAACGATATTGCCTACGGGAGAAGGTGTGGTCCCTGTAAGAGCGCTGAGGGACATGGGCGAGAGTCGTTGCGTGGGTGTGTGCTCATGGTCTCTCTAGTTGCTCCTTTAGAGCCTCAGCGACTTTACAGGGACAACACCACTTCCGTTAGTAATATCATCACGATCACTTCCGCGAATTTAATTTTACAGCCTCCATCCTTTTTGACTGACCCTAATATCTGGTCACAAAAAATGAAATAAAACGGTTATTTCAAATTAATACAATCGACGTAGGAAAATGACTTTCCTCAAGAAAATCATGCCAGCTGTGGATAAAAAAAGACCACACAAATAAGGTATTTGAATGAATACTCCGCTGTGTAATCTTTCATTATGTACGGAATGACGATGGCGTTGCTCCTTGCGTTTGCTGTGGAATAAAAGCACTATACATGACGCCTTCACGGTTAGCGGTTTTAAATGCAACACTTGCAAATTTTATAGTCATTACGAAATATTCAAACACCGACGGAAAAAATCGCAACGCAACAGCGAGTTGTGAGACATTAAAGAAAGTTGATCGACGTGTTTTTACATTCGAAATTCTACATCCGAAAGACGATGTGTATTCAGATTTCTCGCTAGTCGCATAAGAGTGGCGTTAGTAGATTTCCTTTGAATATGCTCTAGCAGTCGTGAGCGTTAGTTAACTTTGAGATTAGACATACCTTTAAAGACGACGAAGACGCTACGATCAGCAGCTCGCTGGGCTTGAACGAGGTCGTGTAATAGGCCTACGAGACGCTGTATGTTCCTTATACTATACTGCAGAAACACGTGGCAGGTCCGTAGCCACTGTACATGATTGCTGGCAGCGGTGGTCATCAGAATGTACGGTCACAAGGAGACAGCCCCGGGCGGCCACAGGGCACTAACGAGACGGGGCACTATCGACCTCATCATACTGCATATACAGCAGCAATCTGAATAGCAGTTGGCTCCACAGTGACACAACGAATTGCAACAAATCGGTTACTTCAAGGACGACTCCGAGCCAGAAGCCTTTTGTCGTGCTTTCCACTAACGCCAAACCACCGCCATCTGCGACTTCAGTGGTGTCAAACGAGAGCTCATTGGAGGGCAGGGTGGAGGTCTGATGTGTTTTCCGGTGAAAGCTGGTTCTCCCTCGGCGTCAGTGATGGCCGTGTGCTGGTCATAAGGAGGCCAGTTGAGGGCCAGTAACCGACGTGTCTGCATGCTAGTCACAGTGGACTTACACCCGGAGTCATGGTCAGGGATGCGATTTCATATGACAACAGGAGCACTCTGGTGGTAATCCCACGCACCCTGACTGGAAATATGTACCTCATTCTGGTGATTCGAACTGTTGTGCTGCCTTTCATGAACAGCATTACAGGAGGTGTTTTCCAATAGGACAACGCTCGCCCACATACCACTGTTGTAACTGAACTTCTTCTACAGAGTGTCGAAATGTTGCCTTGCCCGGCTCAATCACCATATCCATCTCCAATCGAGCACACATGACAACTGCAACGTCATACATGGACAGCATTAAACGTTCGTGCATTGACTGACGAAGTGTAGCAGGGATGGAACTCCATCAAACAAACTGACATCCGGCCTGTACAACACAATGGAAGCACGTTTTCATGCTTGTATTCAACATTCTACCGTTTATACCGATTATTCATGTACAGTCTTAGACAAAACGAGCGAGACCCTTCGCCTTTTCGTTATGCTGATCCGCAAAGCTTTAAAGTCTGCTACACAGCATAACAGGCAAGGCGACGAAGTGCTACCAACATACTATGCACAGGCGTGAAATTAAAAAACTATCCGAACTTTGTCAGACTGTTTTCAAACATGGGTAAGACTATATTAATGCTGATTAGTGTGTTAAACACAACACGTAAATATAAGATATAAATGAAAGAAGAAACGCTAATTAGTATGAACTGTACCAATAAAAATTAATTTCAGCTTATCGAGATAACATAACTGTTTTAGTAAGACAAATAAGACAAAGTACCCCAGGTCGTTACGAATTAGCAAAATATTATGCGCATTCGGCTTCGAAACGGTCTGTGTCAACGTTCAGACCAGTCAGAATGGGTTACCGTTGCTGACCTACCATGAAAGGGTGCAAATGTAGCAATGCGTGAAGAGTCATAAAGAAATTCTGTTAAAACACATTCAGTGCCACGCTTAAGTAAATTCAGTTATTGACAGAAGCGGAAGAAGTAGGCAGTAATAGGCATGAAATTCTACAAGAGTATCATATTGACATCCACAGGGCGCCGGTACAGAATAAATGTAGCAATAAAACGTATTGGGGGCGCGAGAATTTCTTAAAATTCATTTACTGGTAGCCTATCTGCCTCCATCGAAATGAGAACCAAAAGCAAACCAGACCCCCCTTGCAGTAGCAAACACCTTTCACTACGCGAAATAGCTGAAGTATCAGCCAATGTGTGGTATTCGCATATCTATGACTATGACTTGGCGCTAAAGTTGGTTATGGATAGTACGTATGCTCACATTGCGAATCTAACATCACAAATAAAGACAAAGGGAAACGAATTAGGCGTCCTTCCTCTTCCGTAACATCAAATATATTTTAGTTATTCTACCTTAAATGAACTGCGCAGAAAATCATACACCAGAGTGAACAACTTTTTAGCAACACCAGATGATATTAACAGCTTGCCAGCGCGGGTTAGCCGTGCGTTCAACGGCGTCATATCGTGGACCGCGCGGCTGCTTGCGCTGTCAGTTCGAATCCTTCTCCGGGCATGGAAGTGTGTTAACTTAGGTTGGTTTAAGTAGTTCTAGGTCTATGGGACTGATGACCTACGCAGTTTGGTTCTTAGAGCCATTTTTTGACCTTTCGCGTAAATTTCTTTACATAAACGGCCCTATCTTTAGATTGCGTTGACACAGCTCACTTTCTTACACCACCAAGGGACCGTAAACCGCAGGAAGTGCGATACATTTCCGCTTGTTATGTCTACCCGTACTCGAGATAAACGGGTTTTAAGGGTTGGGTAGACAGATAGACGGTTAAGAAAATGAGACTAGTAGGGTTCCATTTTTACCGATTTAGGTGACGAAATCCGAAAACGAAAATAGCTACAACAGTAATTTAAGATGAGGGCCGCATAAATAATTCCCCCTACTCTTTATTCTAAATGTTCTAGTTGCAGTCGATACATCAGCATATTAATCGTAGTTACGCTTTCCATCCAAATCACATTTACAGGATTGCAAATAAAATCAATTTGCCTATACACGTGGTAATTCAGATCGCAGTATTAATGCCACCGCGTTTTAGAAGTGCGAGTCCGCCGCTCGTGGTCTCGCGGTAGCGTTCTCGCTTCCCGAGCACGGGGTCCCGGGTTCGGTTCCCGGCGGGGTCAGGGATTTTCACCTGCCTCGAGATGACTGGGTGTTTGTGTTGTCCTCATCATTTCATCATCATCCAGGAAAGTGGCGAAATTGGACTGAGCAAAGATTGGGTAATTGTACGGGCGCTGATAACCACGCAGTTGAGCGCCCCACAAACCAAACATCATCATCATCATCATCATAGAAGTGCGAGTGTTCCCATTGCTAGCTAGCTTAAGAAACACTTCTGGTAACGAACGTTTTCTGGCTGTGGCGAGTCTAACAGAGAGTTCGAAACATTGTAGAATACTTTTGGCAGCTATGTCGCCGTTCATTTCCTGGGGTTGCGCGGAATTATCATACTAAATTTACTCCCTAATAACAACATTTTGTTATTTCTATAAACATCCTGAATGATTGTCACATAAGCGGTGACAAAGGTAGAAAATTTATAAATTTTTGAGTCCAGAAAGCTGTATGCAACAGAAACTGCAGATCATTTTGCCATTTTCATTGCGAAATTGCCGGTTTATTCATGTCTGGGGTAATAATAGAGGGCTGTTTGCCTGGGAAAGCCGTTAGCATAGTGAAAGGTGTTTGCTACTGCAAGGGAGGTCTGGTTTACTTTCGGTTCTCATCTCGATGGAGGCAGATAGACTATCAGTAAATCAATTTTAAGAAATTCTCACGCCCCCAATACGTTTTGTTGCTACATTTATTCTGTACCGGCGCCCTGTGGATGTCAATATGATACTCTTGTAGAATTTCATGCTTATTACTGCCTACTTCTTCCGCTTCTGTCAATAACTGAATTTACTTGAGCGTGGCACTGAATGATTTTTAACAGAATTTCGTTATGACTCTACACGCATTGCTAAATTTGTACCCTTTCATGGTAGGATAGCAACGGTAACCCAGTATGACTGGTCTGAACGTTGACACAGACCGTTTCGTGGCCGAATACGCATAATATTTTGCTAATTCGTAACGACCTGGGGTATTTTATCTTACTAAAACAGTTATGTTATCTCGATAAGCTGAAATTAATTTTTATTAGTACAGTTCATACTAATTAGCGTTTCTTCTTTCATTTATATCTTATATTTACGTGTTGTGTTTAACACACTAATCAGCATTAATATAGTCTTACCCATGTTTGAAAACAGTCTGACAAAGTTTGGATAGTTTTTTAATTTCACGCCTGTGCATAGTATGTTGGTAGAACTTCGTCGCCTTGCCTGTTATGCTGCGTAGCAGACTTTAAAGCTGTGCGGATCAGCATAACGAGACGGCGAGGGGTCTCGCTCGTTTTGTCCACGACTGTACCATCATTTCACATTTACAATGGGCCATATCGCGCTTGTATTATCCTGTGATCTTGCAATGTTAATCACTTAAATATGTTACCTAGACAGATGTATTCCCGAAATTTCATTACTCTACGGTAAATGTTTTTGTTGTAGCATTTTGTTCCGTCAGTGTATTATAGAATCCTTCATGCTTTTACTCCTTGGAAAATTTCTTTTTGCAATTTGAGAAATACTCATGTTTAGGTACCGGATGTGTTATCTCGAACTTGAAATGACGCCGTAGCTCGGCTTTACTGTGGAGGGGGCGTGTCTGGCTCTGTGACGCAGTGCCGAGTGCAGCGGTGTGGCAGGCCTCCACAGCCCCTGGCGGAGCGCCAGCCGCGCTGCGGCTTATGACGCTGCCTGCTGGCTGGCCCAGTAATTCCGGCCAGCCGGAGCCACCCATCAGCCGGATGAGATTTAGAAGCCGCCCTCCGCCCATATAAAACAGCACCGGCCCTCAACAGCTGCTGCTGCTGCTGCTGCTCGTCCATCTACTTCACTGCTGCTGACCTTCTTGTACGCGTGGCAGAGACGGACACGTGCAGCTTACACACCCACTGTTTTATGCCAGGAACAGGTGAATATTAGCCGAAAACACGGAGTGGGACCTGCCTGACGCACAGTGAAACCTGGTCGTCAGGGGAAGGCAGGATCCGGTTACGATTGTGGACGGGAACATAGTCAGTTGCGAGGTGCCGGGGCTAGCAGTGTATTTAACACTAAATTCTTCTAGAATCTTCATATCGAAATGATACTGTAAGGCCCCCCCCCCCCCCCCTTTTCTAACTCCGACTTTTGCTGTTGCACATGGATTAAGAAGAAACGCCAACTGACTGTAATCTACATCTACATCTACATCTATACTCCGCGAGCCACCTTACGGCGTGTGGCGGAGGGTACTTATTGTACCACTATCTGATCCCCCCTTCCCTGTTCCATTCACGAATTGTGCGTGGGAAGAACGACTGCTTGTAAGTCTCCGTATTTGCTCTAATTTCTCGGATCTTTTCGTTGTGATCATTACGCGAGATATATGTGGGCGGTAGTAATATGTTGCCCATCTCTTCCCGGAATGTGCTCTCTCGTAATTTCGATAATAAACCTCTCCGTATTGCGTAACGCCTTTCTTGAAGTGTCCGCCACTGGAGCTTGTTCAGCATCTCCGTAACGCTCTCGCGCTGACTAAATGTCCCCATGACGAATCGCGCTGCTTTTCGCTGGATCATGTCTATCTCTTCTATTAATCCAACCTGGTAAGGGTCCCATACTGATGAGCAATACTCAAGAATCGGACGAACAAGCGTTTTGTAAGCTACTTCTTTCGTCGATGAGTCACATTTTCTTAGAATTCTTCCTATGAATCTCAACCTGGCGCCTGCTTTTCCCACTATTTGTTTTATGTGATCATTCCACTTCAGATCGCTCCGGATAGTAACTCCTAAGTATTTTACGGTCGTTACCGCTTCCAATGATTTACCACCTATGGCATAATCGTACTGGAATGGATTTCTGCCCCTATGTATGCGCATTATATTACATTTATCTACGTTTAGGGAAAGCTGCCAGCTGTCGCACCATTCATTAATCCTCTGCAGGTCCTCCTGGAGTACGTACGAGTCTTCCGATGTTGCTACTTTCTTGTAGACAACCGTGTCATCTGCAAATAGCCTCACGGAGCTACCGATGTTGTCAACTAAGTCATTTATGTATATTGTAAACAATAAAGGTCCTATCACGCTTCCCTGCGGTACTCCCGAAATTACCTCTACATCTGCAGATTTTGAACCGTTAAGAATGACATGTTGTGTTCTTTCTTCTAGGAAATTCTGAATCCAATCACAAACCTGGTCCGATATTCCGTAAGCTCGTATTTTTTTCACTAAACGTAAGTGCGGAACCGTATCAAATGCCTTCCTGAAGTCCAGGAATACGGCATCAATCTGCTCGCCAGTGTCTACGGCACTGTGAATTTCTTGGGCAAATAGGGCGAGCTGAGTTTCACATGATCTCTGTTTGCGGAATCCATGTTGGTTATGATGAAGGAGATTTGTATTATCTAAGAACGTCATAATACGAGAACACAAAACATGTTCCATTATTCTACAACAGATTGACGTAAGCGAAAGAGGCCTATAATTATTCGCATTTGATTTATGACCCTTCTTGAAAATGGGAACGACCTGCGCTTTCTTCCAGTCGCTAGGTACTTTACGTTCTTCCAGCGATCTACGATAAATTGCTGATAGAAAGGGGGCAAGTTCTTTAGCATAATCACTGTAGAATCTTAAGGGTATCTCGTCTGGTCCGGATGCTTTTCCGCTACTAAGTGATAGCAGTTGTTTTTCAATTCCGATATCGTTTATTTCAATATTTTCCATTTTGGCGTCCGTGCGACGGCTGAAGTCAGGGACCGTGTTACGATTTTCCGCAGTGAAACAGTTTCGGAACACTGAATTCAGTATTTCTGCCTTTCTTCGGTCGTCCTCTGTTTCGGTGCCATCGTGGTCAACGAGTGACTGAATAGGGGATTTAGATCCGCTTACCGATTTTACATATGACCAAAACTTTTTAGGGTTCTTGTTTAGATTGTTTGCCAATGTTTTATGTTCGAATTCGTTGAATGCTTCTCTCATTGCTCTCTTTACGCTCTTTTTCGCTTCGTTCAGCTTTTCCTTATCAGCTATGATTCGACTACTCTTAAACCTATGATGAAGCTTTCTTTGTTTCCATAGTACCTTTCGTACATGATTGTTATACCACGGTGGATCTTTCCCCTCCACCTGCAGGTGGAGTAGAAAAGAGTTTGGCACCTGCAATAATTTAATTTGATAGCAATTAATTTGATAAAGGAGAGTTTTATTAACGTAGTGAGAAATGAAAGGGTTGCTCTACCGATCAACAGGATGAAAGTTCTGTCCAAAATAACAATTTGATTTATTATGACTAAACTCAAAATAATAAACAAAACACATGAAATATTTACAATACGTCAAATTGGATACTCAAATAAACACTGTGAAGGTGAAGTTGTCCATAAACTAGACTGTGGCATTTATGACCAAGTGGTATGTGGAGCCAATTCCTTGCAACTCAAATCTTAAGAGAAACACCCAACTAACCCAACATTAATTGCTGCTACAGTAGTGAGAACTCAGACAATGAACACCCGAGACAGAACCACGTTAGAAAAGATGGGAACAGGCGCGCTCTGCTGAGCTCTGAATGTCACGTAGCAATATTCCCTAATCTGTCGATGCTGCGGACATACATTACCAAGCAGTCTTCTTAACTGCAAGGACACGATCTGGCGTACCGGAAGCGTTGGCTGGTTGCTTCGAGGTCCAGTCGTGGTGATGATAATGTCACGAGTATAGTCCCATACAAATTATCCTGGTCTGGTTGTTCCAGACTAAAGACTTCCTAGCAACACAATTGCGCCTCTTAGGGAGACGAAGAAGGCTCGCTACAGAATCACTGACGGTACAGTGACTGATTTTAACAAGCGAAGTCACACAGTAACTCGGATACAGTCAACTTTAGCCAAAACTGCTCAAGACGGACAACATAGGCCGCTTGTACGCAGAACGCTCAATTGCCAACTGTGCTTGGAAAGTTACGTTGAAGTCGAAACTTCAGCAACTTTGTCAAACAGTTACAATCAAATGAAAGCATATTAGAGAGCCAACGGCAGGTAGGCTGTCCAGTGCAGCGAGAGCTCAGTCTTATAACCTACTCCAACCTAAAGCCGAGAGCCGACTCTCTCAAGAGCACCCGTACAAGCTGGACACAGAACATTCCCACCCCACGAAAGTGGCCGTGGTTAAAACGTGCCAATCAGCAACTCGAAAATCGGCGGAAAATTCCACTCTATTGCCGAAGCACTACTATTCCATCAATGGAGATACTTGGTGCAAATTTCTGCGCCGATTTTGCTAGGCCACGGAGCTATCCCCTGAGCAAGTCAATCACAGTTATGATTTTGCAAAAAACGCTGGAATTTGCCCGCCAAGACTGCCTGGGAACACAAGTCATTCCCATACCTCGCTGGTAGCCCGTCAGAAAGTGTTTTCACTAAGTTTCTGCGAATTAACGGAATCTCTAGCCCAGCCGCTCCTTCAGGCCCTTGTGGGCGTGTCACCCCCACTCTTATGACAATGTCGGCGTCTGGAAAGCATCCACTCGACTCCCTCTTACCTGTTGGCGTAACCCTTTCAAGATCAGCAGAAAGCCACCTGTCACCGGACCACCTGGGTGACGAGAGACCCTGTGTGGGAAGTCTGCGTGTGAAGCAATAGCAACTTTTCACCACATGCAATTAGAGAGGAAAATATTCATGTCTTCTGAGTTCTCGATGCTAGCCTTCTAATGACAATACTCGGCCATGCTTCCCTAAATAGAATTACTCAGGGTAAGATATAAAGCTGCGCGGGATAAGCCAAGCAGTCTAAGGTGCAGCAGTCATGGACTGTGCGGCTGGTCCCGGCGGAGGTTCGAGTCCTCCCTCGGGCATGGGTGTGTGTGTTTGTCCTTAGGATAATTTAGGTTAAGTAGTGTGAAAGCTTAGGGACTGATGACCTTAGCAGTTATGTTCCATTAGATTTCACACATATTTGAACATTTTTTAAATATGAGAGGGGGCAAGTCACTGTGTGCATCTAAAGGCATGCCACCTCTCACAGTTACTATTGGTTGCCTTTTACAGTTATACACATTTATTTTAAACCAGTAATTCCAGACTCAACAATAAATAAAAAACCACACGTTATTAATGAAGGAATGAACAACTGTGTAAAATAATAGTGTTTTCAGTGCGTTACAATCTAACGAATCACCATAAAATACAGATACAACAGATAATGTTTTAAAAACAAGCCACTGTGATCACGGCTGAAGGCCTTATACGCCAAGAATGGCAATAAATTAGGAATTTTTGAGAACTCGCTGCAATATACAACTTACAAATATTAAAATACACTCCTGGAAATGGAAAAAAGAACACATTGACACCGGTGTGTCAGACCCACCATACTTGCTCCGGACACTGCGAGAGGGCTGTACAAGCAATGATCACACGCACGGCACAGCGGACACACCAGGAACCGCGGTGTTGGCCGTCGAATGGCGCTAGCTGCGCAGCATTTGTGCACCGCCGCCGTCAGTGTCAGCCAGTTTGCCGTGGCATACGGATCTCCATCGCAGTCTTTAACACTGGTAGCATGCCGCGACAGCGTGGACGTGAACCGTATGTGCAGTTGACGGACTTTGAGCGAGGGCGTATAGTGGGCATGCGGGAGGCCGGGTGGACGTACCGCCGAATTGCTCAACACGTGGGGCGTGAGGTCTCCACAGTACATCGATGTTGTCGCCAGTGGTCGGCGGAAGGTGCACGTGCCCGTCGACCTGGGACCGGACCGCAGCGACGCACGGATGCACGCCAAGACCGTAGGATCCTACGCAGTGCCGTAGGGGACCGCACCGCCACTTCCCAGCAAATTAGGGACACTGTTGCTCCTGGGGTATCGGCGAGGACCATTCGCAACCGTCTCCATGAAGCTGGGCTACGGTCCCGCACACCGTTAGGCCGTCTTCCGCTCACGCCCCAACATCGTGCAGCCCGCCTCCAGTGGTGTCGCGACAGGCGTGAATGGAGGGACGAATGGAGACGTGTCGTCTTCAGCGATGAGAGTCGCTTCTGCCTTGGTGCCAATGATGGTCGTATGCATGTTTGGCGCCGTGCAGGTGAGCGCCACAATCAGGACTGCATACGACCGAGGCACACAGGGCCAACACCCGGCATCATGGTGTGGGGAGCGATCTCCTACACTGGCCGTACACCACTGGTGATCGTCGAGGGGACACTGAATAGTGCACGATACATCCAAACCGTCATCGAACCCATCGTTCTACCATTCCTAGACCGGCAAGGGAACTTGCTGTTCCAACAGGACAATGCACGTCCGCATGTATCCCGTGCCACCCAACGTGCTCTAGAAGGTGTAAGTCAACTACCCTGGCCAGCAAGATCTCCGGATCTGTCCCCCATTGAGCATGTTTGGGACTGGATGAAGCGTCGTCTCACGCGGTCTGCACGTCCAGCACGAACGCTGGTCCAACTGAGGCGCCAAGTGGAAATGGCATGGCAAGCCGTTCCACAGGACTACATCCAGCATCTCTACGATCGTCTCCATGGGAGAATAGCAGCCTGCATTGCTGCGAAAGGTGGATATACACTGTACTAGTGCCGACATTGTGCATGCTCTATTGCCCGTGTCTGTGTGCCTGTGGTTCTGTCAGTGTGATCATGTGATGTATCTGACCCCAGGAATGTGTCGATAAAGTTTCCCCTTCCTGGGACAATGAATTCACGGTGTTCTTATTTCAATTTCCAGGAGTGTATTAAGGTGAGTAGCCACAAACACAGCAGAAGGTTCAAATGGCTCTGAGCACTATGGGATTGAACTTCTCAGGTCATTAGTCCCCTAGAACTTAGAACTACTTAAACCTCACTAACCTAAGGACATCACACACATCCATGCCCGAGGCTGGATTCGAACCTGCGACGTAGCGGTCTCGCGGTTCCAGACTGCAGCGCCTAGAACCGCACGGCCACTTCGGCCGGCACAGCAGAAGGCATCAGACACGAGACATGGCAGTAAATAAGGTTTTAAGTCTTACTGCTAAAAATACCAACACACAATTAGAATTTTAAGGCAAATAATCACAGTTATGGGTGAAGGCCTTACCCGCCAGGAACCGACATTATATTCAAAATTTGCAAACCTGCCATAAAACAGCAAATACAATAGCAAAGGTTAATTAAAAAAAAAAAGCAACTGATCACCAAACGGGTGAAATAAAACGATGATAAACCTTGTAACACACCCCTTACTCTGCTAGATTAATTGCAGAAGGCTACCAGAACTATTAACTAGCGATGTAGGCATTACACGGTATTGTAATAAATAATACAATAATAAAAGACAAGGACCAGTCACAGACGGTGCTCCAGGAATCGACCTCTGAGAACACTTTCACGAGCGATGAGATAGGCAACCAAGAGTTTCATTCACTTCACAAGATGCTAACTCAGACTAGTGGCAATCTAACGAATGACTAATGATAATCTTGGTTCCTCTACCTGACGCCCAATAAACCAAATACAACGATGGAACAACACGCCAGAGTCGGAACCGGCGGCCTGCACTACGTCCCCAGAATACTGTATTTAGAGCGCCCGGAACGAGAAAGGAACCACTACGATATTTCCGTCCGGTTCCACAAACCCGAAAATCTGAACAAACAAGTCACAGTACAGTACAGTAACAGTAACTAAAACTCCCCTCGATTTGCGTGCGAGGCAAAACCGAAATGTAACCATCCAGAATCAGCAACCACACGACATTCCGGAAACAATCACATAGCGAGCCAAAACCAAGTACCAAATGAGTGATATCAGATTCATTAGGCACACAAACGCCCACTGAACTCACTGTCACAACTCTGAGGACGGTTGGCAGAATGAAACAAATCTCTTCACTGCTTTATTAATTCACAGTTCAGTAATCACACCGCTAATCACTGATCCAAGAGCTTTTAACACAGTAGGGTCTTCAAATACTAAGCGATAGGCAGATCCACCAAACTGAACATGACGGCGCGATGGTAATCTGTCACATCACAAACCTACTACGAGGCCCACACGGGTGACTGACTCTGCTCTACTTGGATTTGAAATGCATTCATCTTACAGCTTGCTGGATCTGGTTTACGAGGAGGTTGTAATGTTATGTGTGCCTCGCTGCTTTTTTTCTTTAGCTAATTTGTGCCTTATTTTATTCTGAGAAGCTCAGTAATGTTTGTAAATATCGTAAATGTAAATGTGATTCAAAAAGTACTTGAAGTGAAGAGCAGCTGGACAGCAAGAAACTCTTTAGCGCTCAATCCCCAAAACGATAGTATTAGAGAATCTAAAAAGACAATTGATTTTATTTAAAAAAAGACTGTTGATCTGTATCTTCTGGATAGAGGACGTGTTGCTAGGCCGTCGCTCAGAACATATTGTTACATTTAATGAAAATTGATATTTTAGTGATAAAACCGAGTAAAGTGTGTGTAAGAGTTGCCAAACATTTATGTATACAAATCTTCTGGAAGTGAAGAGTAGAAATATCTTGGTTTTGGAAAAGGAGGTAAACTTTATTTGTCGTTGCCGCCTATCAGTCGACAGAATTGTAAGTGTACAAAGTTCACTAAAATACAGGAAAGAAATGCATTCTCTATAGTTTTCATTCAATAAGTAACAATCCCTCATAATTTCTTAATTGCAGTAACAGGATTATGTTCTTGTACAATAGTATGATGCTGAACTCCACTTGTAACCTCCCCCTCACTTATCGACCTTAATGACAGTGAAAAATTAAACCGCGTGTACCTAATGGAAATTTGGGAATCGTCACCGAAGTTAATCTGTCGGTAAAGAAGGAGGAAAGGGTTACATCTAAATGAAAGGAAAAATGCAAATGAAATTGGTGGAAATTAATTTTGAGAAAAGGGTAAAATTAATAAAGAAAGTAAATGTGCGGTCGTCACGTTAACAATTAATTGGCGTTAATTAGATATTTGAGATTTGGGGAAAATTACGGTCGCCAGTCCTATGGACAACTACTATAATAACTGAAAAAGAAAGGTTATTGCACATATAATTAGCACTAAATGCGTGGCAACTGAAGGTTGACACGTGTTGTGTGAAAACTGAAAGTTTGTCAGAAGTAATAAATTTCGCTACATTCTGACCTAATTTAGCAAAAGAATTAATAAAACTGGAAAATTGAAAGTTAATTTAGTGATTGAAATTAATAGTGAACTTTGTTTCTGAAGCACTACGAAATTCAATAAAATAAGGTTAGTCTTGGGCTACCTCAACAATCATTTCAAAAGCTACTTGAATCTACGCAATTTAGAAATAAGAGATTTAACTTTGAACTTGAAGTAAATGATTCTGAACAATTAACAATAGTAAAATTTAGTACGTACCAAGCTGAGCTGCAGTCACAGGTAACTAAAATACGGTAACAAAACTCGCACTCTTAATTTGTGCTTGTGCAATCTAAATATTGTAGCCAGCTATGAATACCTTAACTGAACTTTGAAATTAAAGCAGTGAAATCGAATGATGCTGGCGTTTGAATTTCAACGACACTCGGGCTCATTTTCGAAGAGGAAGGGACCCTGCTTGGCAATGCAATTGGGACAATGAGCAACAAAGGTTCATGCTAAGTTGTTGTAATTTTGTGATGCAACAATTTTAAAAGTTAGAAAAGCTGAGGTCTGCCATACAGTTCTAAAACTTTAGGTGCTTCCAGTCTTCCTTGTTGGCTGATTGAAGGTTTGAAGCCGTCGGTCCAGGAGGTGGCGACAGTCACTCATTGTCGGCCGTCGCTGTTGCAGAAGCTGGATGTTGGCGCGCCTTCTTCTCGACACGGTCACCAGGCGAAACGGGCTCTTGATGGGCGCCAGCTAATGCTTCCCGTCCGCGACCCAGTGTCAGAAACTATCATAGCAAGTCGAGCGCAATTACATGCTGCCAAACCGCGAAAGCGCGGCAACTCGCGGGAGCGTCACACAACACACCTGCTCAACCGCCCTACTCCAGCCAGACTCTGCTCTGCCCGCGCTCCACGCGGCAGAGTTAACACTCCCAAAGATCCTAAACACTTTGGTTCTCCACACGACCTATCGATGTAATCGTTCGATAGCATAGTTTTCCCTAGGCCAGACCCAGCGTAAAAATACAAATAATATTTACAAAACAAACCAATCATACATCGACATAAATGCATATATATATATATATATACAAATAGTAAAACAATTACAATATACAAACACACAGAAACGTCATATCTTCAGGTAACAAAATAAGGAAAAAAATTTATAGTACAATAGATGGAAATAGGGGGATATGCATTTCCGGCGTTACACACTGACCAATTCTGACGTAGCAGGACGTGTAGTTTGAAGGAAGTTTGTGTGCCAGGCAATCTCCTTTTCTCACAAAAATCAGATTGCTGTTTGATCTTACTTACTTACAACAGTGGTCCCTTAGGTATGAAAAGCTACGAAAACTTGGGCTCTAAGCTATCCGAAATACCGCCAAGTAACTAACAGAGTCGTATTTTAAACCTTAAAGAACAATAACTGCCTCCAAATTGCAATACGTCAACAACTGGTGCAGAAGCTGATCATTCAAGGAGGCAGCAACCAAAATTCAGGTACCAGTTACGACTTAAAGAGTCTCAATCAAAAATCTCTCTCTCTCTCTCTCTCTCTCTCTCACACACACACACACACACACACACACACACACACACACACACACACACAGATATATATATATATTATTTTAAAAAAGTCATTTTTATAAGGTCCTGCATCCTCGTGACCACAGTCCTTCCATCCGGCAGTCCATGCGTGCCGCCAGCGGTCCCATTGAGTTCTCGCACTGCGCGGACCTGGCCCCTCCTGAGTCCCCAACCGTACTGCCTCACTCACACGACACTGAAAAACCGCGACGTCGCCCCAAAGATAGGGCCGCAATTACTACATATCGATAACCGCCGCTGCTGCCACTAGCGGACAGACAACGCTTGCGAAACGAGTGACGCCAGTCAAGACGAGAAGAAGACAAACAACCGCAACCATGCCAACCAAAGGATACGGTCTGACCTTCAACGGAGGGCGGAAACCTACAAACAGCAACGCGAGCCGATGCGCGGCTCAGACAGCATTGCGAAAATATTTGTTCACATCATCACCACTTCGACCATCATCGAAGTAGAGATGGTCGAAGTAGAGAGGATATAAAATGTAGACTGACAATAGCAAGGAAAGCGTTTCTGAAGAAGAGAAATTTGTTAACATCGAGTATTGATTTAAGTGTCAGGAAGTCGTTTCCGAAAGTATTTCTATGGAGTGTAGCCATGTATGGAAGTGAAACATGGACGATAAATAGCTTAGACAAGAAGAGAATAGAAGCTTTCGAAATGTGGTGCTACAGAAGAATACTGAAGATTAGATGAGTAGGTCACATAACTAATCAGGTATTGAATAGAATTGGAGGGAAGAGTTTGTGGCACAATTTGACTAGAAGAAGGGATCGGTTGGTAGGACATGTTCTGAGGGATCAAGAGGACACCAATTTAGTACTGGAGGGCAGCGTGGAGGGTAAAAATCGTAGAGGGAGACCAAGAGATGAATACACTAAGCAGATTCAGAAGGATGTAGGCTGCAGTAGGTACTGGGACATGAAGAAGCTTGCACAGGATAGAGTAGCATGGAGAGCTGCATCAAACCAGTCTATGGACTGAAGACCACAACAACAACAACAACAACAACATCATCACCGTCATACACTGGACTTCCGTTTCTGAGTGGTCTCCTCTATACTTTGCCATGCACTATCGTCTTCAGCTACAGGGTGGGACGAATAAAACTGCCGCTGAAAGATTTCATGCACCTTAAGGTAGGCAACCCAACTTACATCATCTTCCACTGGACAGTAAGACTATCTTAAGGTGCATGAAATGTTTTTTTGGACCAGCTCCTGCATGTTTTCCAATATCATTTGCCTACTTTCACTTAAGGGTACTTCTTGGTTTTTAGTGACCTTTTGCTGCCCATAAAAGAATTTCTGTTTGTCCGTATACCATCCATTCACCTGGCTTCATTACAAACCTCGACGGCTATCATTTCACGTCAGATGGCTGGTCTTCTGCTGCACCTAAAAACGACCTCGTAGCTATCAAGCGGAGTATCGGCGTGAGGAGTCGCAAAATTCATCACATTTCATGTATTTATTTATTTCAGCTGATCCGATTAGAGCCATTAGGCCCTCTGTTACACTAGACCAGGGCGTCACACCTACAGCATTTTATACATCATAATTACTTAAGAACTAACTATACTTTTAATATGACAAATAGCAATAAAATGATTTGAGTGTATGGAGAGACTAAGTGAATAAATAGCACTGACTAAGGACGAATAAAATTTATGTTAGCACTAATTCTATTACAGCTACTGTGACTGTTGCTGCTGCCACTAATAATGATTATAACAATAATAGTAATAATAAAGACAATAGTAATGATAATAACGATAGTGGTAGATATAAAAACGTATTTGTAGGTGTACAAAATAGAGGTAACGGTTGCGTACGGGATAAAAAACAGACATTATTGTTTTTCAGTGGATACGTCGTTAACTGTCTTTTGTAACTGGACATATTACTCCGTTCCCTGATAGAATGAGCGAGGTTATTTCAGAGTCGGGTTCCTGCTAGTGAAGAGGGCTTTGAGAAAGTAGCTGAGTGATGGACTAGAACAGAAGGGTTTTTAGTCTGACGGTACAGGTGTTTCTGCCATATCGTTCAGACAAGAGCGTTAATGTCGAGGAGAGAAATGAGGAAATGTGTAGGTTGATAAGACAGTACACAAGACAGAGAGTATGGAAATCTCGGCGTTTATATGCACGCAGCCATGATAACTGTAGATATGATGGTCAAATACGGTTACAGAGTGGAACGTTACACATATGTCGAACACAGGCCTTCATAACCAGTTCCAGATGCCGTGAAGTTTCCTGAGAAAGACATTACGTATGTCGATGTGAAATGCTACCGGAATGATGGAACTGTCCAGACTCCGTCACACACCCCTGAACAGTCGATGTTAAATTTTAATTGCCCATCGGAATCGCTATCTGAAAAATGACCCTAACATGGATCCCTACGGTGAGGAATAGCTATAAAATTTGCTGAATGAGTATAATTAATTGGAGGAAACTACAATTTACTTCAAATGAAATGCAAGTAAAATCAAATTGGTGTTTTATTATGCTTTAAGCAATGACATAGAATAAGACTAAGTGGCACGACTATCAAGAAAAGTGATTGCAATTAGGGAACGACACAGGTGGTGGGAGCAGTACCGCATCCTAGCTGCACATTCCATCACTAATACGAATGAAACCCACCAAACGTTTTAGTTACTCCACTGGTTGATTGAATAATAAAGGGAAACGATACTAACACTGGATCCGGGATTGATGGTACTGTCGCAACGGTGCGTTCCCTTTTGCCAGCATTACCAACATGCTGCGGTGGTAAGTCGGCCGTGCGTGGTAACATGTGAAGGTCCAGAATCTCGCTCCTCAGGACTCCAGAAGTCTCATCCAACGTCCTCGACGTCTAAAACCAGAGACTTTTCACCTTCCACAACCAAACCAAGTTCGTTCGTTTCCACGTGTCCTCCTTCCATCTATGCTGGTTGCACCAATCCTGTCGCAACCGCCAATCAGTAAGCATGTTACGGTCTCCGCCAACAGCGTGACAACTGCCGCATTTAACAAATTCGCATCACAGGTTGTCTCCACACGTTGGCCAATCACAGCACATCTTCTTCGCCAGATTGCTCTAGAAATTTCCGCCTGACGTCAGCAGGCGATGTGAAAATCAGAGCGTTGTTTACATACATCTGAACTTCCACAAGCTAACCAACGTGACGAGAACTCCGCAAGACTTCTCTTCCCGTCACGAAGGTCCGAAAATTCCGGGACTTGTGACTTCCTACCGTCAGTTATTAGGTGGCAGCCAGCGCTTGAGACTGTCGCCGTTACCCTTCTACAGAGCATAACCGTGCCGAATACCATGAAGCTCGTCTTAGCTTGATTCACGTGGGAGTTCCGTGATCCTTCTCGGGTGGCCACTTGACACATGTAAGCCGGAACAAAGGCCCTGGAACCCTTGTCGTTCTCTGCGTTCTGTGCGAACTGAGCGATTCTCACGCATTCTTAGAATGGAACTACAAGCCTCGACTGACAAACACTGCAGTTTTGTAAAATACATTACTCAGCATTAAATAACGTCATGAGGTTTAAGCTTGATGAAACTAAAGTGTCCTGCCGATAGCAAGTTGATACAAGGTGCAGATTAATGTAGCGTACACGAGTAAATGGAAGGGGGCAAGCCAGACGGCCTGTAACCTTTCAACCTTGTAGGATAATCTCGCTGTAATCAATAATTGTAAGTAAAAGCATTTGTTGCAAGTTCCTTTTTCAGGTCAGCAGGGGAGAGCTTTCCGTACATTTGTATGACATGGAGAGATGCTGATGCTTTCTTGAGCATTGGTGTTAAGTGCTCAGTGCGATTTAGATTTTCATCTATTATTACTCCTAGACTACTTGTTGAGGTAGAGAAGTAGATATTTGTACCATTTAGGGTTAAAGCTGGTGGAGATTCCCAATAATTCGGGCTAATGAGCTTAGAACGACCAACTGGAGAGGGGAAGATGTTATGGGAACTAGATTTTCGGCAAATGATATTACGTAAAGAGGCGAGTATTTTGGTGCGCGGTGTACATCGTAACTTTTTTATACAGAAGCACGTATTTATTCCATAGACATATATCCCTTTTTAAACGCTGTCCGACCACTCATACAAAAAGTTATAAGCACGTATCAATGTGTTCCGCCAAGAAATTTTAATACACTGCCACTGTGGCGTCAGTGTTGCGGGTATTCGTCTTATATACTCAGTATAATGTTACCGTTCCAAGCCTTGTGCAAACAACAGAATTGCTCTACATGAGGCAAGTAAACTGAAATGTAGACCTAATAACTTACGTTACCGATGTTTAATCCACAAAGAGACTAATAAGAATGAAACATATTGCAAATATACACTATATGATCAAAAGTATCCGGATACCTGGCTGAAAACGACTTAAAAGGTCGTGGCGCCCTCCATCGGTAATGCTGAAATTCAATACGGTGTTGGCCAACCCTTGGACTTGGTGACAGCTTCCACTCTCGCAGGCATACGTTCAGTCAGATGCTGGAAGGCTTCTTGGGGAGTGGCAGCCCATTCTTCACAGAGTGCTGCACTGAGGAGAGGTATCGATGTCGGTCGGTGAGACCTGGCACGAACTGGGCGTTCCAAAACATCCCAGACATATTCTATAGGATTTACGTTAGGATGCTGTGCAGGGCAGTCCGTTACAGGGATGTTATTGTCGTGTAACCGCTCCGCCACAGGCCGTGCATTATGAACAGGTGCTCGGTGGTATTGAAAGATGCAATCGCCATCCCCAAATTGTAAGAGGGTGCTTAAAACATCAATATGGGCCTGTGCTGTGATAGTGCCACGCAAAACGACAAGGGGTGCAAGCCTCCTCCATGAAAAACACGACCGCACCGTTACACCACCGCCTCCGAATTTTACTGTTGGCACTACACACGCTGGCAGATGACGTTCACCGGGCATTTGCCATACCCACACCGTGCCATCGGATCGCCACATTGTGTACCATGATTCATCACTCCACACAACGTTTTCCCACTGTTGAATCGTCCAATGTTTTCGATCCTTACACCAAGCGACGCGTCGTTTGGCATTTACCGGCGTGATGTGTGGCTTATGAGCAGCCGCTCGATCTTGAAATCAAAGTTTTCTCTCCTCCTGGCTAACTGTCATAGTACTTGCACTGGATCCTGATGCAGTTTGGAATTCATGTGTGGTTGTCGGTATAGATGTCTGCCTATTACACATTACGACCCTCTTGCCAGATGGGTGGCCGAGCGGTTCTAGGCGCTACAGTCTGGAACCGCGCGACCGCTACGGTCGCAGGTTCGAATCCTGCTCCTGCCATGGATGTTTGTGATGTCCTTAGGTTAGTTAGGTTTAAGTAGGTCTAAGTTCTAGGGGACTGATGGCCTTAGAAGTTAAGTCCCATAGTGCTCAGAGCCATTTGAACAACCCTCTTCACAGTCGACAGTCTCTGTTAGTCAACAGTCGAGGTCGGCTTGTACGCTTTTGTGCCTACGTATTTTCCTGCTTTGAACAACCATAAATAACACATAATTATGATACATCCTGTATTGCAAACGTCAATGAAATGAATATAATATGTATTTTCCGTATGTGCGTTAAGGATATGTGACAAATATGGCTGTGTTCAAATTTCGATGCCGTGCGCTGGAAGAAGAGCAGCGTATCACGTCATATCACAAATGTCTTTCGAATTGTTCACGACAGTCAGAGAAATTAGAACACATACCGAAGATACCTCACTATTCGCTAGTGGAACTGGCAAAAGTGAAAAATGATAGTTACACCGGAAGTACGCTTTGACACTGTCGTCGCAGTCACGGACACTGGAGACTTAGTATGGCGTTTCCGTGTACACGTAGGCTGCGTTGCGTCGACATTGCACTTCCGAATAAGTGAAGCGACAGCCTCGACCGCAGCCTCCTGAGGACGCCGGTCCTATGACGTAAGCACTGTGGAGCAGTGGATAGCAGAGGGCCGCGTTGGCGCAGGTCATGGGGCGTCTTTACGACGGCCGCGTCAGCTGCACCGGCCTTTTGGGAAATATCTGCTGCCTCTCTGGTACGGCTCCCAGCCCTCGCCGCAGCGGCTGCCGCATCGGCTGCGCCGCACGGTGCCACGGTCTGCCGCCATCTACGGTGCGCACACTTTTTAATGACCGACTTTAGAGAAAGAAGGGTTGGACTGCGTAAACACGGTAAGACTTCTCTGACTCCCTTCTCTCCCTCTCGCGTTATGTTACCAGTGTTAGGAAAGGCCAGTAAACTCTAATCGAACTCCAATGCACAAAATATGGCTTGTAGTAAAATATCGATGTGTCGATATTTTCGCCAAAAGTATCGATATATTTCGGCCATTAAATTCTAATCGAACTCCAATGCACAAATTATGACTTGTAAAATATCGATATGCCGATATTTTCGACAAAAGTATCGATATATTTCGGCGTCGCCCTTCTCCGAGATATATCGATATACCGATATCAAAATGGCAATGTCGAGTGCAGATATTTTTATTTATATTATATGTTCTTCACAATATTCGGTATGTATCTGAAGTAATTCTTTTGAAATTGTAGTAGAACATAATTTTACTTTCACTGAGTGAAGAAGTCTTACTACTTTTTCAGAATTCATCACGTCCTATCTTTTTCTTTGACTGTGTGAAGCAAGTATATGTGGCACAAGAAAAGAAGTCCAGGGGAGGTGGGGGGGGGGGGGTGAATGGAATAACAAGTTTTCCCATGTGAAGAAATAAAAAACAATTTAACGCAACTAGTGTGTTATTTCTTTTCATCGGTGTTCTTCAAAGACCGTTGCTGAAAATGAGGAACAAAAATCTAAATGACAAGACTGGTCTTTGCGGTGGGCGCAGACGTGTGAGGGGAAATGCAGACGCAATGGGCGCTCGGCGCTACTAACAGAAACTGCGACTTTTAGCTTCACCACTCAATTTTGACACTACAGCTACTAGGTCGGTGGCGGTGGCAGAAATGGAAAAAACAGGGACCTCGACATGAAGTATTCTGAATAAACCCAGTATGTGACGAAACCTAGCTATGGACCCATCGGGCACCTTTTATTGTGCTACTTATAAGCAGTTACCATTGTTAGCAAAGTGGTTATCGCCAAGCGTGAACGTTCATCGTTTTCCTTCCCATTCTTTCTCTTAGGGGAATAGGCGGGCTGCTAGTTTCTTGATGCGTAGGATATCTAATAATAAGTCAAAACTTAAATATACAGCTCTGAAAGCGGCAGTATATTTACAATATACAGCCGATTATTATTTTATTTTTTTGTTCGATACGTCGATGTTTATTTTTCGATACATCGATACATCTACGCCATCGCCCGATACATCGAGAGCCGACAGTGATAATTTCTTAAATATTGATATATCGGATTCACGATATTTTTAAAAATATCAACAGTCCTAGTACATCTACATCTACATTTACATTTATACTCCGCAAGCCGCCCAACGGTATGTGGCGGAAGGAACTTTACGTGCCACTGTCATTACCTCCATTTTCTGTTCCAGTCGCGTATGGTTCGCGGGAAGAACGACTGTCGGAAAGTCTCGGTGCGCTATCGAATATCTCTAATTTTACATTCCAGATCTCCTCGGGAGGTGTAAGTAGGGGGAAGCAATATATTCGATACCTCATCCAGAAACGCACCGTCTCGAAACCTGCACAGCAAGCTACACCGCGATGCAGAGCACCTCTCTTGCAGAGTCTGCCACTTGAGTTTGCTAAACATCTCCGTAACGCTATCACGCTTACCAAATAGCCCTGTGACGAAACGCGCCGCTCTTCTTTGGATCTTCTCTATCTCCTCTGTCAACCCGACCTGGTACGGATCCCACACTGATGAGCAATACTCTAGGTCGAACGAGTGTTTTGTAAGCCACCTCCTTTGTTGATGGACTACATTTTCTAAGGACCCTCCCAATGAATCTCAACCTGGCACCCGCCGTACCAACAATTAATTTTATATGATAATTCCACTTCAAATCGTTCCGTACGCATACTCCCAGATATTTTACAGAAGTAACTGCTACCAGTGTTTGTTCCGCTATCATATAATCACACAATAAAGGATCCTTCTTTCTATGTATTCGCAATACATTACATTTGTCTATGTTAAGGGTCAGTTGCCACTCCCTGCACCACGTGCCTATCCGCTGCAGATCTTCCTGCATTTCGCTGCAATTTTCTAATGCTGCAACTTCTCTGTATACTACAGCATAATCTGCGAAAAGCCGCATGGAACTTACGACACTATCTACTAGGTCATTTATATATATATTGTGAAAAGCTATGGTCCCATCACACGCCAATGCGGCACGCCAGAGGTTACTTTAACGTCTGTAGACGTCTCTCCATAGAGAACAACATGCTGTGTTCTGTTTGCAAAAAACTTTTCAATCCAGCCACACAGCTGGTCTGATATTCCGTCTGCTCTTATTTTGTTTATCAGGAGACAGTGCAGAACTGTATCGAACGCCTTCCGGAAGTCAAGGAAAATGGTATCTACCTGGGAACCTGCATCTAATATTTTCTGGGTCTCATGAACAAATAGAGCGAGTTGGGTCTTACACGATCGCTAGTACAAAATAGCCAAAAAAATTTGAGTACTTTACAAAAAAGAGTTAGTGTGCTAAATATCTGACGTTAAGCATGTTAGCAGTGGAAACTTTCGAAAAGGTTTGAAGTTATATTTGAGGTTTGTTGCAAGTCGTTAACTGCTCTCATTATAAAACACTGGATGAATATAGTCTTTATAATTTGTGTTGCATTTGTAAGCAAAAGCTAGTTTCTTACAAGTCTCACTGTTTATGACGTCAGATCTCCTGATCAAAGTGTCATACAAGTATATAACATTGCAGGGTCGTTAAGTAGTACTGGTTGGTTACAATTAAAGTGTAGCTACTCACAGAGGTCCAATGTAGGCTGAATTATCGTATGGCAACGTAACTTGGTTGACGTTCTTATGCGGAAACGGTTTACACTGTTAAAAAATTGTTTGCAAGTTCGTCCACGAAGTGCAAATATGTTTGAGGCGGCATGTCACGGATTGCGCGACCCCTCCCGCCTGACGTTGGAGTCCTCCCGTCGGGCGTGTGTGTGTGTGTTGTTCTTACCATAGTAGTGTGTAAGTCTATGGACCGATGATTTCAGCAGTTTGGTCCTTAGGTATTCAAGCATATTTGGTACTGTGAATGCTAGGAAGACGTACGCCATGGGTAAGCAACGAGACGTGGACAAAAAGATCAAACAAGTGAGAAAGGCAAACTGCCTGTTGGCTTCTTTCTCGGGCTCTACAGCCGACTTCTGTTTGATTATTTTTCTGATGTTTCGCCAGCTCGAGTGACTGGTATTGTCGAAGCTTCAACCTCCACTGCTGGTGGTGGACTGGTGTCGAGCTCACGGCCGAAGATTATATGTACCTGGTGCGCCATCGTGCACCACCAGCAATGGAGGGTGAAGTTTTTCCGATGCCAGTCACTCGTGCTGGCGAAACGTCGGAAAAATCAAGGAACAAACGTCGGCCCGAAGAACCCGAGCCAGGCAGTTGGTCAACAAGTGGCCACGAAAACCTTAACAAGTGGGAACGGCCTAATGGTGATTCTATTATGGACTGCCTCTAGCACAAATTCTTCTATATTAGCACCTGAGATGTCGACGGAGTGCTGCATCAACAAAACGACGTGATCAACAGTTTCTGACAACGTTTTCTGGAATCTGAGCGACGTTTCATGTGTACTGGCCTTCATATCAGGATCACACTGAACTAAGCCCAGGTTATCGCGTTCTTTTAGACATTCCCAGCGCCAAAAGTCACACTGATTCAGATCAGGTGATCTGTAAAACCTCTGGTGATATTACGTTCGTCGAAAGCTGCTGTAAGCATATCATTCCTGAGCGAGCGAAATGAGATGTTGCCCATGTTGCTTGAAAACAGTGATTTCCGCCTAGTTGCGTCTTTCTAAAGCAGAAATCGTATGCTGTACAAGTAGGTCTCGATAGCGTGCTGACGTCACGGTACACGTGGCACGCCGCCTGGGTGTATTCTCTTAAAAGAAGAACGGAACCCAAACCACAGAGTCACATACGGGGAGTTCACTGGCTCTTCGAGCACGACAACCGGTTTGACAAAACACGACATTCAGCAGCTCTGTGTGTCCACAGCAGTACAAAACGTGCCTCTTCATTCCATAGAATATTGCCCAGCCGCTTGTCTTCAACTTGGGTCGTTGCAGAAACAGAAGAGCAAATGAGGTTTCAGTTGCTGTACCGTCTGGATCCCGTAGGGGTACCAGCGTAACGTAGACCGCAAACTTTCCGTACTGTCGACCATGGAATAGACAGTTCTCGTGATAGTGCACAAACACTAGCGCTACCCGTTGCACGTGCCGCATGGTCAGATACAGCAACAGCGGCCTCGTCAGTAACGTCCACAGGGGTAGGACACCTTCCTCTTCCGAGCTCGCCCGTGGTTTCGAATTTCGTTATCATCTTCTTGAAATCATTTAATCACAACGGACCTTTTCTCAGACATTTCAGTCGGCGATGCTCTCTCATTGAAGCACTGTAATTGCTGCCGTTCACATAGTACGGTTTCAAGAACAGGGCACTGCCTTTCTTCTCGATAGCCATACTGCTCACTCACGTTATGACTTGTCAGATGACAGCAAGCCATACAAACGGTGTACAGTGCCAGTCTTGCTCCTGGTGACCACCGCTGGAACTAACGTTCTTTTCAGCGTAAATCGGTTCCTCATTAACGCATTAGCGTATCCACTAAGTTTCGCGCCGTATAATAATTACAGTTCACACTCGACATCTGTGACTAGGTGCACTTAATTATAATCACCCGGTATACGCAAATATTGTCTGCAAAGTGAGCAGCAAGTAGAGATAGTAGTAAAGAAGTAATAAATAAAAACGTCATTCCTGATGCGGCAGTTTTAGTGGATGAACAGCCAAAGTATAATAAGCGATCAACTTCTTTTCTTTCACTATTTTGTGCGGGGGTATCCGCGAGAAAAAGTTTCGATGGCAGTTGAAATTACGTAGAACGTATTATTGGATGAGTATATTCTGGGTATTTATGCACGTTGATGTATATATATAGTACTTAACTGTAATACCTGTCTTATTTTGTTAAGAATTTCACATAAGATCTCTTAATGAGTATACTATGACAAGTTTTATATTTTTGAATTCGGTCAGTAGTTATGCGTAATATTAAAAATCACATTCTTGTTGCCCCTGGAACTTAACTGTAATACCTGTCTTATTTTGTTAAGAATTTCACATAAGATCTCTTAATGAGTATACTATGACAAGTTTTATATTTTTGAATTCGGTCAGTAGTTATGCGTAATATTAAAAATCACATTCTTGTTGCCCCTGGAAGCCGTTAGATAGTTCCCCTGCAACTAGCATCGTTCATCAAGGAGCATGGACCATCGAATCATGAAGCTGGATAACCGTTCATGCAGATTGTAGCGGAACAGCTACGACAGAACAGGTACAAAATAAAACTATTCTATTGCTTCTCCCAAACCCGACTTTAGTATTCAGTTCACGAAACAAAAGTGACTGCACCAATAGCACCTATAAGGCCGCAACAGGGAATTGTAGAGAACCGTTGTCATTACTCGTCTTTGAAAATTGTAATATAGTACAGAGAAAAAGAGAACCACTTGTATGAATATCGAGAGCTCAGATGGAAACCCAGTTCTAAGCAAAGAACGGAAAGTGGAAAGGTGGAAGGAGTATATAGAGGGCTACACAAGAACGATGTTCTTGAGGACAATATTATGGAAATGGAAGAGGAGGTAGATGAAAATGAAAAGGGAGATACGATAGTGTGTCAAGAGCTTGTGCGCTGAAAGGCCTAAGTCAAAACAAGGCCCCGGGAGTAGACAATATTCCATTAAAACTACTGATAGCTTTCGGAGAGCTAGCTCTGACAAAACTCTACCATCTAGTGAGCAAGATGTATGAGTCAGGCGAAATACCCTCAGACTTCAAGAAGAATATAATAATTCCATTCCCAAAGAAAGCAGGTGTTGACAGATGTGAAAATTACCTAACTATCAGTTTAATAAGCCACGGCTGTAATATACTAACACGAATTCTTTACAGTCGAATGGAAAAACTGGTAGAAGCCGACCTCGAGGAAGATGTTTGGATTCCATAGAAATGTTGGAACACGTGAGGCAATACTGACCTTACGACTTATCTTAGAAAATAGATTAAAGAAAGGCAAACCTACGTTTCTAGCACTTGTAGACTTAGAGAAAGCTTTTGACAATGTTGACTGGAATACTCTCTTTCAAATTCTGAAGGTGGCAGGGGTAAAATTCAGGGGGCGAAAGGCTGTTTACAATTTGTACAGAAACCAGGTGGCAGTTACAAGAGTCGTGGGGCATGAAGGGGAAGCAGTGCTTGGGAAGGGAATCAGACAGGGTTGTAGCCTATCCCCGATGTTATTCAATCTGTATATTGAGCAAACAGTAAAGGAAACAAAAGAAAAAATCGGAGTAGGAATTAAAACCCATGGAGAAGAATAAAAACTTTGAGGTTCGCCGATGACAATGTAATTCTGTCAGAGACAGCAACGGACTTGGAAGAGCAGTTGAACGGAATGGACAGTGTCTTGAAAGGAGGGTATGAGATGAACACCAACAAAAGCAAAACGAGGATAATGGAATGTAGTCGAATTAAGTCGGGCGATGCTGAGGGAATTAGATTAGGAAATGAGACACTTAAAGTAGTAAAGGAGTTTTGCTATTTGGGGAACAAAATAACTGATGATGGTCGAAGTAGAGTGGATATAAAATGTAGACTGGCAATGGCAAGGAAAGCATTTCTGAAGAAGAGTATAGATTTAAGTGTCAGGAAGTGAGACATGGACGATAAATAGTTTAGACAAGAAGAGAATAGAAGCTTTCGAAATGTGGTGCTACAGAAGAATGCTGAAGATTATATGGGTAGATCACATAACTAATGACGAGGTATTGAATAGAATTGAGGAGAAGAGAAATTTGTGGCACAACTTGATTAGAAGAAGGGATTGCTTGGCAGGACATATTCTGAGGCATCAAGGGATCACCAATTTAGTATTGGAGGGCAGTGTGGAGGGTAAAAATCGTAGAGGGAGACCAAGAGATGAATACACTAAAGAGATTCGGAAGGATGTAGGTTGCAGCAGGTACTGGGAGATGAAGAAGCTTGCACAGTATAGAGTAGCATGGAGAGCTGCATCAAACCAGTCTATGGGCTGGAGACCACAACAACAACAGTATAGAGCAGCGACACACATCTATGTTAGTAATCGGCTAAAATCGTCACCCATTCAGCCAATTTCAGTTGCAGAGTGCCTATGTAACGACTTTCAGTGGCAACATAAATTTGGTTCTCAGTATTTCGCATAATTACTGACCCAACTTAAATATTTAAAATACTATCATTATCTACGCATTAAGAGGTATAATCTTACATTAAAGGTTTAATACAGGAAGTCAACTATCAAAGTTGGAAACTATGTACGTGTCTTACGGCAGCATAGCTCACAGCGCGCAAAAATACCTGTACAGTATTCATCCAGTATTTGAGAATGACAACACTTAGCGACTTCCAACAAACTTTAGTCGAAGTTTCAAAGCTTTTGGAAACTTTTTGCTCGCCGAACCTTCAAAAATAATGAAACGAAGAAAGTTTATCGGTCACTACGTACATTTTCGCAGCTAATGCAGTAAAACTTCAGTTTCAATTTTTTACTTTTTTACCAGTAAATCTATTCGAAACCTGTTTTACGGACTTTATCCACATATGACACTGAATGTGCTTGCGAAATTATATCATTGAATAACGTGTCATTGAGAAGATATGGCGTCATAAGCATTTTAAAGCATGAAAATTTGGCTTACGTGCTTAACGTCATATATTTAACACATTAATTTATTTGTAATCAGACTTCTGAAGCTATTTTATGTATGGGTGTCCGATTCCTTAAAGACTCGGGCTTTTGTTACTGGTTAAACTCTCATTTCTTCCACCACGTTTGCTACTGTTTGCCGGCCAGGGTGGCCGAGCTGTTCTAGGCGCTACAGTCTGGAACCGCGCGACAGCTACGGTTGCAGGTTCGAATCTTGCCTCGGGCATGGCTGTGTGTGATGTCCTTGTGTTAGTTAGGTTTAAGTAGTTCTCAGTTCTAGGGGACTGATGACCTCAGAATTTAAGTCCCATAGTGCTCAGAGCCATTTGAACCGTTTTGCTACTGTAACTGAAACTGGTGTAACTGGGACGCTTGTGGCCAGGAATATCATCGTCTATACGTATCGCACAATCAGTGCATTGCTTTCTCCTACCAAGCAGAGAAGATTAAGAGATCTGAGCTCTCTCGGAAACTGACCTACAATCGTTTTGCCGCAAGACTATCGGCGGATGGAACACAAAAGAAGCTAAGTGATAACAATACACATAGAACCCTCTACCACGAATCATAAGGCGGCTTGCCGAGAGTAAATGTAGATAAGATTCTGTAATCATAAGCCCCTCGAGAATAACTAAATAAAACATCATTGCAATACTTTTGTAGATGATACGAGAGAAGACATAAATCATGATTCACAATGCCGTAACACATCCTACACAGTAGGATCTCATCGCACGAAACATTCCAATCACGATCAAACACACAAATATTCTGATGCACGCATTCGTGTTAGTACATAGACATTCAGTTAAGCATCACAGGCATACATGGCGCGATTTATGGTCAGTAACTAGAATAAAAATGCAAACTACCAGCGTGCTGTACAGTATTTCGTAAACTAGTAATTGAAAATGCATGCATCTAACTGGTAGCATGTATTTGCAGTTACTAAACTGCTAATATGAGTGAGTGCTACAGTAAGTGAGCACTGTCAGTACAGTAGCACTTGCGGCTCGAGTGTGCTAGTATCGTTTAGAATAGCCGCCTCCGTAAGCGAGGTTGCTAACGCACTCCTGCGCTGTCGTGTTCGACTCGGAGGTAGCCAGTTGCAATTTTGTTGGTGGAACAAATTTTCACCGCCAATATTTGGCCAGCAAGCTATGACAGCACCAGCCGTTTTGTTGGGTACTATCGGTATGAGCAACGCACTTTCCGATTTGTTGGCGTGGCTCATCATGATATCATAGCGGTCGGTCATGAACCAGCGCTCCAAACTCAAATTCATTACAGAACTGATTCTTCATCATTCTGCGTAAGCAGGCAAGTTAGCGTATAACATATAAATAGTGAAATTAACGAATAAATCCTGTAGGATTAGTAATATTGACGAAACGAAAGGATTACAGTTTAAATCAAATTCATAGCTGTTGAATAATATTCACACGCGTGTGAAGAGTAGCCACATACAAATTACTGATTCAGTTGAAAAACTATCGAATAATAACAAATGCATGTGGTACAGGTAGAGCATCGAATAGAGAAAGGATTGTGAGAGAAATTCAGTTAGCTGCTAATTAATTCACGTAAATCAACAGCGATAACTGCGACACTACGTAACATTTTTTATTTATTCGTTCGGCATATACAAGGCAAATATTACAGTGTCATTACAATCCACCAGGAAATTACACCACTACACAATGCTACTTATAGCTTTGAGCCAATCTATGGCTAGGTCAGGCAGGTAATGTATGTCCTTCAGTTCACCACTATATCCTACCACTTCACACACCAGTAGGTGGTCCATTGTCTGGATTTCACCACATTCACACACGGGACTCTCCGCAAGTCCCCACTTATTCATTAGATGTTTGCATCTTCCCACGCTTGTTCTAAGGCGATTTAAGACAACCCAGAGCTTCCGAGGGAGATCAAAACCATTTATCTTCTTGCTGGGGTCATCGATAAGCTTTTGGTTCTAGTGTGTCCCTTTGCGCCATGATTCCCCCAGGCTAGCTTTGGGTCGAAGTCCTGTAATTCCCTGCCAGTCTTCCAAAAGGGGGGCCTAGATTTTAGCCTGTTGATGGGTGATAAGTCTTGGTGTATAGGGAGTTCTGGATTGTGTACGATCTTCCTATATATTCTTGAGGTCGCCATGGAGCGCCTTATATCAGGGGGTTCTATGTTGGCAAGGACTGGGAGCCAGTCACATGGGGTAGCCCTAAGTGTGGCTGAGATAATTCTCATCGTCTCTTTCAATTGGGTGTCTACTCTATTTACATGCGCATTTTTCGCCCAGACTGGTGAACAATATTCAGCCACGCTGTACAAGAGGGCTAATGCTGACATCCTTAGTGTATTAGCTCCGCACCCCCCATGATGTTCCGGCCAGTTTAGACATAATGGCATTTCGAGATTTTAATTTCTGTTGGGTGTCTTCCAGATGGGAGCTAAACGTTAGTGTGCGGTCTAATTTTACTCCCAGATATTTGGGCCTATCTTCATGTCTGATATGCCGGTCATTCAGGGAAAGCTGTAGTTTCCTGCTTGAAGCTCTGTTATTAAGGTGCATTATGGTACTGGTCGTTTTATTGGGGTTGGGATGCAAATGCCACTTAAGGTAGTTGGTGTTCAGTGCTTCAAGGTCCGCATTCAATGTTTTTTCAAGATCTTCGAAATTTTTGCTTTGGTATGCGATGGCCAGATCATCCGCATACGCAAAGTTACGCGACCTGGTGCTCGGCATATCAGATATTTATAAATTAAAAAGGGTCGGCGCCAGGGCTGACCCCTGCGGCAGGCCATTGTTTATGACCATGCTTTTGCTGCTCTTTCCATGGAGATAAGCCTTGATCTTCCTGCCTGTCAACATATTTTTTTGTAATGTGTACGTCTGATTGCATTTGAAAATTCGAGTAAGCTTGAGCAGTAGTCCTTCGGTCCAGACAGTGTCATAGGCTGATGTAAGATCTATTAATACCAGGCCCGTTTTCAGCTTGTTCTGATAGCCTTTCTCTATATATGTTGTAAGGGACAAAACTTGTTCACAGCAGTTCCTTCCCACACGGAACCCTGCTTGATAGTCCGGGAGGTTCGCCTCAACGTATGGTGCTAGTCTGGCCAGTAATATTCTCACAAATAGTTTGTAAGAGGTACAAAGCAGTGAGATCGGTCTATAGTTCTTTGGATTATCTCCATCCTTCCCTGGTTTCAGTACCGCTATTACCTTAGCTTCTTTCCATAACTTCGGGAGTGCACCTTATTTAATGCATTCCGTGAAGAGCTTGGCCATCCATTTCCTCCCAATGGGTTCCAGCTCCCTCAGAAATTCTGGGAGGATTTCGTCAGGTCCGGATGCTTTCCCTGTTTTCATTAGTGTTACAGTTTTCTGCTGAATAGTTTCTATTCTGAACCGTAACCCCATAAGCAAACCAGTTGCGAACAACCGATGTTATTCGCGTCTAGGTACTTGGGCTACTCACGACTCTGTTTTTTTTTTTTTTTAAAAAAAGAATGGCTCAGTGTAGTTACACACAAATCGTACGAAGTATTTAAAAGTTCTTAATTGAGACTTTCTATGTTAGCCGTGCATATCTGCTTTCTTTCCCAGGTGTCATCTCGCTGCAAATAATAACCTGTAACTGTGATCCTGCAGTCAGATAGTCTATGCATTGGCTAGAATATTGCGAATTAATAAAATATACCTAAATATAAAATAACAGATAAAGGAAGAATTTGGTAAAAAGGGGCTCTATTCTAATGTCTGTAATTAACGTAAATGATAGAACATTATGTTGAAAGAATATCTCAAATGGAATGTGGTCTACAATATTCGATTACACACATAAAATATTCTTATCAAATGCAGTACTGTTACGCTGAGAGCGTTACGAGAATGGTAGCAAAATTCCCCAACTAAATGAGTGAAGTCAATTTATGCTCACAATACATGAAATATTCACCAGCTCAAATAATTCCGTGCTCAGCATTACGATTAACAAAATACACGAAATACGAAGAGTAGTATTTTTTACTTTGCCTGCAAGCAGCAAGAGATATCTTCTCTGAAACACATTCACACCTCTCAAAATATAAAGTCTCTTCAAAAGTTAGAGTATGGTAGCGACAGTTCATGTCCAGAGTATATCACCGAGATGATCCATTATCACATGTTACCATAGGCAAGTCTTCCCTCCGCTAGATCTCAAAATGAAGTGTCCAGAATCGCTCCCCTCAAAAATACATCGTTCATACGTTCTGCAGACATAATTTGAGTCAATCTCACGCCTAACTGATATATTACAACACTATTTAAATAACGAAATGTTATAAACATTTGGTCACACCTAGATCATTCACAATAATTATAAATAATGGTTTGTTCATTTAATAAATAAGCCATAATAAGCAAATGTGCTCATGATAAATGACAACAGAATATTGTTAAGTATTGTTTAAACAATTATTTATATCTGCTTGACAGAGATGTCGTTTGACACTTTTGCAAAAGTGGTGTGAGCTAACACATACCATTGACCACTTCCTAAATTTCCAAGATTTTTTAATAGTGCTTGCAATCAATATTTAAATAAAATTACTGACAGAATAATGAACTGTTCATTAAATAAATACTTAAGTATAACAAAATGTGAGGTATTCGTATGCTGTGTTATTGTGAAGAATGTGATGTTCTGGCAGACTTGTGCGTAATGAAAAAGGTATAAAAGACCCTTTAAATAATAAATAAAACATGTAGAGATACTTAGCTTTCTGGGATGAAAATTGTTGTACAGTTCTACCATCTGAGATACAGTTTGTTGAAACTGCATGGAGATTTTAAAAGTTGAAAATTCAGCAGTTCATTGTGAAAAATCTTTAGTCACTGTAAATATTAAATTTTGTAGTTTGAAATATATTGATAATATTGTTATGAGAGGATATAAAATGTAGACTGACTATGACAAGGAAAGAGTTTCTGAAAAAGAGAAATTTGTTAACATCGAGTACAGATTTAAGTGTCAGGAAGTCGTTTCTGAAAGTATTTGTATGGAGTGTAGCCATGTATGGGAGTGAAACACGGACGATAACTACACTCCTGGAAATTGAAATAAGAACACCGTGAATTCATTGTCCCAGGAAGGGGAAACTTTATTGACACATGCCTGGGGTCAGATACATCACATGATCACACTGACAGAACCACAGGCACATAGACACAGGCAACAGAGCATGCACAATGTCGGCACTAGTACAGTGTGTATCCACCTTTCGCAGCAATGCAGGCTGCTATTCTCCCATGGAGACGATCGTAGAGATGCTGGATGTAGTCCTGTGGAACGGCTTGCCATGCCATTTCCACCTGGCGCCTCAGTTGGACCAGCGTTCGTGCTGGACGTGCAGACCGCGTGAGACGACGCTTCATCCAGTCCCAAACATGCTCAATGGGGGACAGATCCGGAGATCTTGCTGGCCAGGGTAGTTGACTTACACCTTCTAGAGCACGTTGGGTGGCACGGGATACATGCGGACGTGCATTGTCCTGTTGGAACAGCAAGTTCCCTTGCCGGTCTAGGAATGGTAGAACGATGGGTTCGATGACGGTTTGGATGTAGCGTGCACTATTCAGTGTCCTCTCGACGATCACCAGTGGCGTACGGCCAGTGTAGGAGATCGCTCCCCACACCATGCACACCATGATGCCGGGTGTTGGCCCTTTGTGCCTCGGTCGTATGCAGTCCTGATTGTGGCGCTCACCTGCACGGCGCCAAACACGCATACGACCATCATTGGCACCAAGGCAGAAGCGACTCTCATCGCTGAAGACGACACGTCTCCATTCGTCCCTCCATTCACGCCTGTCGCGACACCACTGGAGGCGGGCTGCACGATGTTGGGGCGTGAGCGGAAGACGGCCTAACGGTGTGCGGGACCGTAGCCCAGCTTCATGGAGACGGTTGCGAATGGTCCTCGCCGATACCCCAGGAGCAACAGTGTCCCTAATTTGCTGGGAAGTGGAGGTGCGGTCCCCTACGGCACTGCGTAGGATCCTGCGGTCTTGGCGTGCATCCGTGCGTCGCTGCGGTCCGGTCCCAGGTCGACGGGCACGTGCATCTTCCGCCGACCACTGGCGACAACATCGATGTACTGTGGAGACCTCACGCCCCACGTGTTGAGCAATTCGGCGGTACGTCCACCCGGCCTCCCGCATGCCCACTATACGCCCTCGCTCAAAGTCCGTCAACTGCACATACGGTTCACGTCCACGCTGTCGCGGCGTGCTACCAGTGTTAAAGACTGTGATGGAGCTCCGTATGCCACGGCAAACTGGCTGACACTGACGGCGGCGGTGCACAAATGCTGCGCAGCTAGCGCCATTCGACGGCCAACACCGCGGTTCCTGGTGTGTCCTCTGTGCCGTGCGTGTGATCATTGCTTGTACAGCCCTCTCGCAGTGTCCGGAGCAAGTATGGTGGGTCTGACACACCGGTGTCAATGTGTTCTTTTTTCCATTTCCAGGAGTGTAGTTTGGACAAGAAGAGAATAGAAGCTTTCGAAATGTGGTGCTACAGAAGAATGCTGAAGGTTAGATGGGTAGATCACATAACTAATAACGAGGTATTGAACAGAATTGGAGAGAAGGGAAATTTGTGGCCCAACTTGACTAGAAGGAGGAATCGGCTAGTAGGGCATATTCTGAGGCATCAAGAGATCACCAATTTAGTATTGGAGGGCAGCATGTAGTGTAAAAATCGTAGAGGAAGACCAAGAGATGAATACACTAAACAGATTCAGAATGATTTAGGTTGCAGTAGGTACTGGCAGATGAAGAAGCTTGCACAGGATGAAGTAGCATCGGGAGCTGCATCAAACCAGCCTCTGGACTGAATACCACAACAACAACAACAACAACAACAACAATTGTTATGCCACTGGACTTACCTCATTTTTCTGAGATCGCCAATGTGTTCAAATTTGCATCATTACGAAGCTCTGATTTATTGTCTTTATTGTCGAATTTCAGAGAGTTTTAAGAAGTTATCTTTAAGATTACCTGAAACCTCGCCATTTCTTGGAGTATTGTCTGTCCTCTTAAGCGAACGAACGTTGTGAAAATACCCAGTACTACGATTTTCCCACATCTGGCGACGCAGCTCATCTTTGTATCTGGCTCGCCCTATCCGGACGGCCTGTGATGCGCCCCCAGCTCTGGGAATGGCAACTGCTCCTCGGCCGTACAAGCAAATTCACCTAACCTATACCAGGTCCAGGCGACCGAATCGCTGTCCTATGCACACACAAAGTTACACAATTCAAAGCCCAAAAGTACAGTTTCCCACTACCAGTCGCGACGTAAACTATGGTTAGTTATAATGAATGAACACTGGGAAGACAGGCACCAAATCCATAAACAAATTTCATGTTGTGGCATCAGCCCTCCAAGCAGAGCTCCACAACAAGTGGCTAAGGCAGGCACGCTAGCTGCCTGTCCAGTCCTTCTGCCAGGGCCAGAATGACACTGTGGCGGCGTGGTACAAGACTACACTTTGTCACAGTGACGAGCCGAATTACACCATGCTGTGGCCTGACAATGCTCGTCTTGGCATCCAATGTGACCGAGGCAGGGATTGGTAATAACAATGCTGGGAAAATCCAACATATTACAAAAATGAATCTGTATATGTGTGTTCGATTTTTCCTCTAAAACCACTGGACCGATTTCAACCAAATTTGGTACAAATATCACTTGCTGTCTGGAAAGAATCGCTTTTCGGATTAGAACCACCTACCTATCAAAGCGGTGGGGATGAGAAAGCAGTGTAGCCCACGATGCACAAATACCCATACTTCGTTCATCCAGTATTTGAGAATGAGAAATTGGTTATTTGGAACAAACACTACACGTAACTTCAGATCTTTTCGAAACTTTTCCTCGCAGACGTCCATCCCCACAGAAAATGAAAGAAACAGAGTTTACAGTTTACTACATTTCAGCTGTTCATGCCGAGAAACAACTGCATGAAACATGATTTTTAATTTTTTAATTCTTCACAGCTAATCGTATTCGTGACAGATTTTGCAGACAGTATTCACATAGACCACGGAAAATACCAACAAAATCATATGACTATACGACACGTGGTTCAGTATATATGGCTTAATATACACTTAGATGCATTGAAAACAATATCATACGTGACATTTAAATTTATTACTTCTTTGCTACTACTTCTATTTGAAACACATTTCGCAGACAGACAATTATATCATTGGCTGTAACTACAAAATTATATGTCTGTATTGTAACCTTCTTTTAAAAAATTGTTGTTTTTTATGAGTGTAACGTTCTCTTAAAAAATTGTGTTTTTGTTTGCCAATGAATATGCAATGCGTAATGTTTGTCTTACGCAAATTTAATGTTCTGGAGATACCACGACATAAACATTCAGCTAAAACGAAACAGTAAGGCGAAACTCGCCAGAGATATAACTGGAATGTGTGTACAAATACGTGTGACGTATTTTAAATACAAATAAAATACATTTGACTTAACGGTACTCGGCGTAAAAGCTCATCCTCAATCCCTGGAGCGATTTAAATCACATTTGGTACACGTATCACTTACGAACTGGCAAGAAATGGTATTTGGTATAAGAACTACCGGCCTCCTATTGGGGTGAGGGTGATAACTTGAGGAGAAGAGAGGTGAACAGAGAGATGGTCAGAGGAGATGGACACAGAAAAGGGTGGAGGAGGAAATGGACAGGAGGTGGAATGGACAGAGAGAAGGTGGGGAAGGGGGTGGTCAGAGGGAGATGGACAGAGCGGAAACGGGAAGATCAGCAGAGGAGGAGGGAGGAGATAAACGGAGGGTGGAGGAACAGATGGATGCAGAGAGGGAAGGAGGAGATGTACAGAGAGAGTGGGGAATGGATGCAGCGGGCCGAGAGAGGCGATGGAGGAGATGACAGTGACAGGGAATGAGGAATAAATATATATCTATGCAATGCTGTTTACTCGCTGCTCAAACCTGTCGGTATCCTTTCCTTCGTATGCTACTAAAACGAGAAATGTTCCATGCCAGCCTATACTGTGACGTGGGCCAACCAGCTTCGTCTCTGTCTAGCTGCAACATCTGGTAGCTACTGGTCTACGTGTGGATGCTTGACCTGAGGATTCTGTACCTTGAGCCAGAACCACCAAGAGGGGGCCACCTCCAGAGTGACATCATTCGGTCTCTGGAGATCTCCAAAGGGTCTTACGTTCGACTCTGTTCTCCAACACGTCTTGCACCAGAGCCACTCCCAGAGACGCCCGCTGTCTGGCGAGCACGGTCCCTGCTGTAGCGTCCACAAGGCCGCCGATGCTTATGCTTCGTGGAGGTCGCTGGCCTTGCTGCTACTACGGTCCGTCACAGGCGAACACACCGCTTTGGGCTTCGCTGAGGCAGCCTCTGCTGCCTGGGTTCATTGCATACCTTCGAGCCGGCATCGTCAACCACTGCACAGGCATCTTGATAACAAGTAATTTAGAAAAAAAAGTGGTTCAAATGGCTCTGAGCACTATGGGACTTAACTATTGAGATCATCAGTCCCCTAGAACTTAGAACTACCTAAAGCTAACTAACCTAGGGACATCACACACATCCATGCCCGAGGCACGATTCGAACCTGCGACCGTACCGGTCACGCGGGTCCAGACTGTAGTGCGTAGAACCGTTCGGCCACTCCGGCTGGCAAGTAATTTACAGAGGAATGGTGGTCTGGCGTGCCATTCACTTTCATAGCAGGACCCCTTCGGTTGTCATTCGCGGCACCCTTACACTGAAGCGGTACGTCGACGATATTCTACGCCCAGGTCTGTTGCCAAAGTGGCAAGTCGTCCTGGACTCACATTTCGACAAGATAATGCCTGTATATATTCGGCGAGAGTTTCTACTGTGTCTTTGTGCTCGCCAAATCACGTCGGCCAGGAAGATCGCCGGATCTCTCCCTAACTGAAAAAGTTTGGAGAACTATGGACAGAACCCTCCAACGATCTCAGGATTTTAACGATCGAACGCACCACTTGGACAGAATTTGGCACGATATCCCTCAGGAGGACATCCAATAACTCTGTCAATCAACGGAAAGCCGAATAACTGCTTGTATAAGGGCCAGAGGTGGACCACCTCGTTATTGACTAGCTCAATTTATGAAGCTCTTTCTCTTGTATAATTTATCCAATTTTCCTGAAATTTTAATTATCTGTTTTTCTGTACATGAATACCTACCAATTTCCGCCTTATTTGGATAATTTAGGACCAGAACGTGTCTAGAATTCCTCAGCGGCTTGGATCTACCTTATATTTGCTGTAATATTCGTGCAAAGATATTATTATTTTATATTTGAATAACGATTACACCGAAGGCGGACCTATTTAGTGAAGCGTGTTCGCATTAGCTACGACTTTAGACCAAAAATAAGTGAGCACATGGACGCTGACCATGAAAGCCGGATAAATTATTAGTGGCTTCGGGAAGAAAAAATATTGAAGAGCACCTGAAATAAGTTACGCACATTGTTATTCAAGAAAAAAGTTCAAATTCAAATTGCTCCAAGCACTATGGCACTTAACATCTGAGGTCACCAGTCCCCTAGACTCAGAACTAATTAAACCTAAGTAACCTAAGGGAATCACACACATCCATGCCCGAGGCAGGATTCGACCCTGCGACCGTAGCAGTCGCACGGTTCCGGACTGAAGCACCTAGAACCCCTCGGCCATCGCGGCCGGCCAAGAAACAAGTACGGAAGTTCTGTAGTGAAATTAGAAACGTCCTCAGTAGGACCACTAGGAACAGAGTATCACAATTCATCAGAAACAGAACAAAAGGAGCCGCATATAATTTCATATAGTTGTTGTAACATTAAGTAAGTGGGACAGTAAGGTGAACCATGACCAGTTTTCGTGGATGACTTAATGAAAGATCGATATTGCTACTTGAACATGAAATAAACTAACTCGCTCGGAACAGCTGATTTAACTTTATTGACAAATACGGAATCGCCAATATTAAGGGAGGATTAATCGAAGCAAAAAAGTCGAGTAAACATGGGCTCTAAAAAGTACAGCTTGAGAGCTGTGACCACTTCATCTTCGATACTGTGAAAAAAAATCACTTCTACTGCAAGCTCTTTGCTTTCCATATTTTGGGAAATGATGTATGGATCAAAACCAGAAAATTGTCTTCTAAACACTGCACACCTTAAGAGCTACCTGTTCAGTAGAAGAGATGTGTTTCACATTAGCAAAGATGAACAAGAGGTCATAGCTCTGAAAATATGCATTTTGGAACCCATGGAATTTTTTTTTTCTTCGAATGATCATTCCTGTCATACCCCTGAATCCCTGAATGTTGATCATTAATGACTGAATTTCCATTTTGTAGCAGAGTATATGCTAAAATGAAACTTCCTGGCAGATTAAAACTGTGTGCCAAAGTGGGACTCGAATCTGGGACCTTTGCCTTTCGTGAGCAAGTGCTTCAGTGGTAGAGCACTTGGCCGCGCAAGGCAAAGTTCCTAGGTTCGAATACCGCTCCGGTACACAGTTTTAATCTGCCAGGAAGTTTCATTGACCCTGGGAAGTTGAAAATCATGTAAATGGAATATTACGCCAAAGAGCGCTAGCGGACAATGTTATTACCATAAATTCCTATATGTCACAACTTGAAAATGGTCATCGAAGTAAAAAAATTACACAAAAGCGTCAGATGTTAATAAATAGTACCATGAAAATTGCGGGCAGAGTCCTAACTATTGGATTAGCCCCATTTGTCAGCAGAAACACAAATATACTTTGTCTCTCCGTCCAACTGGAATGCTAACTCAAATATCAACCGCCCTGTTAGCCGAGTCTTTGGCGAGGTACGGCCTCCAAAGAGCCGCGACAGAAATGCTTTCGCTATGTACCCAAAGATGCGACTTCAAAAGCAGATGAAAACAGTGGTTAGAGAATCATTACGCCTCGCTAGGGCCTTACAACGTGCGTAAAGATAAAGGCTTTTTCTACGAGATGGCTTTCAAATTGTTACGTTAAATTCCCACTGTACACCAACAACTTACAAAATCTTTAAGTTGTTGTGATGATAATAGTAACATGACAAGTTTTAAAATAATAGTAAAGTCACATATCAATAGCGGATATTTGGAAAAACTTAAAAGGCGACCATTGTTTGATGGACGTCAAAATTTCTGTTGGAGAGGTGGGCTAAGAATTCTGACTTGTGAACGTTTGGTAGAAAAACTCATTTCGACGATATTGTGAATTTTGTTCATTTGAGGCTGCCATCTTCTTAACTTGCCAATGTGCCGCCACTACATGGAACCTGTTGCAGAACATATGGAAACACACATGGAAAAATAGACTTACAAGTGGAAAGCCACCATGAGAGGTGCTAATAATATGGGCGGTTTACTCAAATGTTAATTATTTGTTCGATGCAAGTTCATTTTTTTTTGCTGTTTCCATAATAACCTACCTTACGTAACTGATTTATTGACCTCTCCGGAAATTAAAGCTTGAGCGCGTATTCTAGCATTTGGAGATCATACTTATGAGTAATTATTGCACACGTTACCGGCGAAGTGTGAAATAAAGGCGTTGTTTAGAGTGCCTAGACAAAATACAAACCTTAAAAGGCAACTATTGTTTGATGGACTCCAAGATTTATATTAGGGGCAGGGGCTGTATAGAATTCCTAGACTTTTTCGTTAAGGTGGAGGAGGATATTAGTGTTTAACGTCCCGTCGACAACGAGGTCATTAGAGACGGAGCGCAAGCTCGGGTGAGGGAAGGATGGGGAAGGAAATCGGCCGTGCCCTTTCAAAGGAACCATCCCGGCATTTGCCTGAAGCGATTTTAGGGAAATCACGGAAAACCTAAATCAGGATGGCCGGAGACGGGATTGAACCGTCGCCACCTCGCTCGGTTTTTCGTTAAGGTATTTAAATTATTAGAATACTTTCCTTAGGAAATGATTTTCTACATCGAAGCTATACTACTTTTATGCTTTATGGCAGTAAATTGTCTTTCTGTCGTACTTTGCCTTAAATGTAATCGATATTCTATTAAAAGCCAAGAATTAGTATTAAATAAGATACATTTCATACCCTTCCTAACGATTTTTGGTATTCTGTACACTATCTACGCTTTCCATAAAATGTCTGATGTCACAGTTTGCCAGTAACATATACATTCATTCGCCTAAATACTGTTTCAACAAATATTCGACAGTCACAGAGGTAGAATGGGAACAGTTAGTCCGAGTGGAACCAGGGTTACAGTCTTGGTGGAACATGACAAGATCCTTACTCGCTCGTTACGCACCCCTGGATGCTAGCGTAATTATAATCTGAATTGTGGAGCACCAAGCCAAGCGGAGTTTGGTGCGGTAAGCAGACTGCCACGAAACTGATGACTTGCCGAGTCTGGCCTACACAAGGCCCACGTTTCAGCAATGATTCACCCGTTTAGCGTTGGAGCGGAGCTTCTTTCTCGCACGTAGACCCTGCAGATTTATACCTTTACCACGTGAAGCGTTATCCCGAGTTGGCAGAGCGCCAGTGCAAGCGCATGGAAAATAGGCAATACTTTAGCGCGCCGTATGCGCAACGTAAGTGGATGGGAAGTGGGCACAATATAACCGAGAGGACACACGTGTTTATAGCAGTAGCTATCCGGTTGTATTACAGGGCAACGGAAAATTATTTACCATTCGTAAATTATTTCGCTTCATTAATTATTGGACAACGGATATGCTACAAACAGTTTACATTCAGTCGATCTTGGGCAAGTGTTTCTAGTTCTGTACAGGTTTCAATACAATTCGCTTATATTCCTCTCGATTATGCTCCTCCGCGTAGCCTGCAGATTTTCCTGTCTTCCTCTTGACTCCAGGATTACAAAGAAGAGAGGATGGAAAATTAGATTTCACGTCCCATCGACAGTGAGATGACTAGTAATGGTGTTGGAGCTAGGATTGCACAAAGAGGGATAACTATCGATCATACCCATTTTAAAGCATTATCCCATGATTCGCTGTAAGTGATACGGGGAAATCATGGAAAACATTGGGCGGACTGATTGGGAATGGAATACCGCTCCTCTCGAATTTGAGTCCAGTGTTCTCCCCATTGCGCCATCCTCCTTCGGTTCATAGGTTCCAACAGAGCACACGCTTCGGCACTTCGTATTCGGGTTTCCTGAAATTACTTTCAACTCAGACATTTCACTATGTATATTGGTCTGCTATTAGAACGTTTTCAGAGAGCTTTGAAGAAGGAAAGAAAAAGTTTTCAAACTGAGCCCTTTTACGATGCTATAAACCGTTAGTATAGCGTCTCAATGAGACGTTATGTCGAAATCGTGCTGGGGCTCGGCAATTGTGGGTGCTCCTTGTGTACCTCGCTAACGACTTCAACATCGAAATGCTAGACGAGCGAGTGCAGTGCTCGTTATACATTAATTTATGGAAATTAATTGAAATGTCTGGAGCTTGGGCACCTGCATTGCAACGGAAATACCGTCACAGCGAGACAACAAATTAGATATGCAACTAACTAACCATATTTGTTACTTATGGCTCGCCTAATTAAGAGCAGTTTTAGAACAAACGACGCTTATAACTGCAAAGCAAGAATGCATAGAACAATGTCAGTTTATTGTGGACAAAATTCTACATGAAACACGACTTAAGCAGTTAAAATCTTGAGAATAATCTGTCCTGCGAACATTAACGGCGACCAGTGGCTCACAAGAAGCTCAGTGTTATCAGAATGTACCTCAGACACGTAGTAGGATACGTAATATCTGACTGGAAGACTGCTTGGAAAGCGGAGCAAACTTTCACAATCTGCACGGCTCACAAATGCAAAGTAATACAGTGCAATACTCGCGAAATAAGACAAGTAATGAAGCAACCCAAACTGTGCTACAACTCCTGCAAGTTGTAAGCTGCTAAAATAACGTACAGTGCTAATTGGGAAATGCGAAACATACTTAAAACTCAGCGAACGTGTGCCTCAACGCAGAAGCCAGCACCGAATGCAAAAATGACAGAGGTGGCGGCCGCGAATGGATATCACCGACGCCACGACAGGCCCGGGCATCTTCTCCACGGCAGGTGTCGAAACTGGATCGTCTTCTCCTCGTAACTCTCTAACCAAAAATTCAACCTGGAGGGAGAATTTCGCTTTCTTCTCCAGAACACACGGGCTCATTGAATGCATTTTAGTATGCACAAGTTTGGTGTTGATTCCTAGTTTCCGTTCATTGATCAAGTCCTTTGCATCAAAGCACGGTGTCGCCCAAGATTTACATAGGTAGATAACCTGATGTCGGAGGGAAGGCAACCAGTTTTTCCAGGCTGGTCTAGCGGCGCCATATCATTCTTTTCTGCTTTCTGTGTACCGAAAGATGAATTCGCATCCATGGTAATTATGTGGGGACTAGTCGACAGCTCCTTCAGAAGGAGAAAACCACACTCGTGACCGAAATGGACAGCCAGGGGCTTACTACAACGCTTCTGCGAAAAGCGGCATTCCTGAGTCAGACCTCGTTTGACGAGAGACGTTGTGACAAACGTCCTGTGGTCACGCTGGAACCACTATGTTGCCTCTGAGCCCGCTCGCTTTCCACCAAGGCAAACTTAAATCTTCCTCCATAGCTAGCAGGCCTTGTGATTTCCTCAGATGAGCAAATTCTGAGGTCATCAGTTCCGTAGAACTTAGAACTACTTAAACCTAACTAACCTAAGGACATCACATACATCCATGTCTGAGGCAGGATTCGAACCTGAGACCGTAGCGGTCGCGCGGTTCCAGACTGTAGCGCCTAGAACCGCATGGCCACAATGGCCGGCGTATGCAATATAATATAGTATCAGGAATATAATATGGGGCACCCATGTGAGTTCATAGAGAATATTATTAGATCTTCCTGTCTGTGTGTTTTAGTCGTTTTGAAGTATATGAACCCGAACACACACACACACACACACACACACACACACACACACACACACACACCACACACACACAAGACAGAGAAATTAGAGAAATTTCCAATATGGTGCCAGACTGATATAAAAACAAGTGAACATGAATAGAGACTAGGCATAAAGCAGCAACATAAACAATGTTTCCAGAATGAATATTTCACTTTGCAGCTGAGTGTGCGCTGGTATGAAATTTTCTGGTATATTAAAACTGAGTCATGGTTGGATAACTCAGGTGGTAAGAGAACTCGCCTTTATAGGTGAATGTCTAGAATTCGAGTCCCGTCCCGGCATAAAGATTTAATCTGCCACGAAGTTTCGCAAACAATGTGTTTTCTTAGATGCAAAAGTGTAGGTTGCGAGGGAAGCTTCACAAAAATATGCATCGTGTCACCGTGTGAGTTTCCACAACAGAGGAGCATGCAGATGAGGACGGGCACTGCGAATGTAGCCGTAAGTAATCACAGAATAATGACAATGATGATGACTGTGCGAACCAGTTTACTGGCGCACTGAAATCACTGCCTGCATATCGTAAGGAACCTAAAGAGCTACGTTACATGTGTGGAGAAGTACGAAAAAGACAAAGAATTGTACCACAAGTTTGTTGGCTACTCAGCTTTGAATTATGCTGCACTTGCTGGAGTAGACATCTCAAGACTATGTTTATGATGACCGCTTATCCAAGAAATGAACGTTCTAAAAAAATCACGAGAAGTGAAAATCAAAGTGATAGCTAGAGTACTCTACTAGAGTACATTTTAGTATTGTAATTTTTAACTGAAATTGGCAGATAACTTACAGGGCGATTCTTTCCACTGGCATATATTTAATACAAGATTTTAACTGTAGCCTTGACTGCTTACGCATGTTATATACACTGACGAGATAGACATCGCAACACCAAAAAATGATTAATATAGAGTAAGGAAATTTAGGGACTGCATTTGTCGAGGTAATATGTTTAAGTGATTAACGTTGAAAGATTACAGGTTAATGTAAGCGTAAGATAAGCTTTCACATTACTAACCGGTGTCACCACCAAAATATTGAATGCAAGCATGCAGACGTGTGTGCATTGTGCTGTACATCTGCTGAAAGTCTCTTTGTAGGATGGAGTTCCACGCCTGTTGTACTTAGTTGGTCAAAACAGGGATGGTTAATCCTGATTGTGGATTACGCTGGTGTTGTGTTCCGATGATATCTTTCATGTCCTTCATGGGAGATAGATATGGTGATCGAACAGGCCAAGGCAACATGTCGACACGCTGTATAGCATTTCTGGTTACGACAGCGAGCGTTATCCTGTTGAAAATCACCCTCTGGAATGCTGTACATGAATGCAGCAAAACAGGTCGAATCACCAAATTGACTTACGAATTTATAGTCAGGATGCGTGGGATAACCAAGAGAGCACTCTTGCTGCCATACAAAATCTCACCCCAGATCGTAACTTCAGGTACTGGTTCAATAGGTCAAGTACGCAGATCGGTTGCAGTTCCTCAGCTGACCTCCTCCTAATCAACACATGATCATCAGTGCTACCGAAGCAGAACCAGCTTTCATCAGAAAACACAACAGCTCTCCACTCTGCCCTCCAGTGAGTTCTCACTTGACACCATTGAAGTCGCAGATGGCGGTGGTTTGTAGTCGGTGAACTGCACGGTACAGGGCATTTGGCTAGGAGCTGTCCTTGGAGTAACCGATTCGTAAATGTTTGTTATGTCACTGTGGTGCCCACTGCTGCTCAGATTGCTGCTGCAGATGCAGTGCTATGCGCCAGAGTCATACGCTGAACGCGGTGGTCTTTCCTCTCAGTAGTGCCACATGGCCATCTGGAGCTCAGTCTTCTCGCAACCATACATTCTCGTAACTAACGCTACCATCGATCACGTACAATGGCTGCATTCCTGCCAAGTCTTTCTACAGTACCGCACGAGGAACATCCAACTTCTTGTAGTCCTGTTACATGAACTCGTTCAAATTCAGTTAGATGTGATAATGGCGTCTTTGTCGCCTTAAAAGCTTTCTTGACGAACATCAATTTACCATGTCCAGTCTCAAAGGTGTCTAACCCTCATGACCGTTACAGCGTGTACTCAAGGCAAACGTGGTTTGCATCCTTATAGCGATGCTACTAGCCCCCAGACGTATGTGACCGGCGTGAAATATGAATAGACATAATCTTTCAGACGTAGAAACACGCCTACCAGCTTTCGTTCATATCGCACAACTCCTTCAAGGTGTTGCGACTTTTTTCAGTCACTGTATTTTTCACATACACACACACACACACACACACACACACACACACACACACACACACACACACAGAAAAAAACAGTACGCATCGAAAGACGACGTTGATTTTGATCCAGTGATGGCATATGCCACCTGGGAGCTAGAGCTTAAAATGTGCTGATAATCGTTTCAATGTCGTCCGCCAACACATAGCGGTTTGACATAGCTTTGGTGCTTCTGGAGAGGACGCTAACCAGTTTTTGGTACATGCAGAATGTTGTTAGACACGTTCTTTTGCCATTCTTGTTGTAGTAAGGTGATGTGTTGTTCCAACAGGATAATGCTCGCCCATACACGGCCTGCGAAACTCAATGTGCTCTGAAAGACGTGCAGCAACATTCCTGGCTGGCATAACCTCCAGACTTGTCTCGGATGTGTGTTGGATATGATGGGGACGAGAAGTGCGACGCGTCAACCAACAACTCTTACATAACTGCGTGAACAGGTTGAGCAGTTGTGGCATATCTCAGGACAAGATTCGCCATCTAAATGATAGAGTCGATGGCAGAGTCAGCGCCTGCATTTCCCACTGTGCAGGTTACACGTCGTATTAGTACGAGTGTTCAGCATTCACCACCTACCGCAGAAGCGCTTGTGCTATTGATCTGTAAATGTCATTATTTCTGGTACGTCACATGCACTGTTGCAACAAAAAAAAACTTGAGTGAACTGGAAATCTCTAAAAGGGGGTAGCATTTTTATGGCAGTGTATATATGATGTCTCTAATAAGGTGCATTGTTTCTTACAAAAATGTTTGCAAATTCTTTTTTGCAAGGTGTAGTTGGGGACAGCCCTAACAAACACCATTCATCACATATTCTATGAGGTTTCGGAATGGCAGCCGGCTCATGTTGACTTCTTGCCACAATATTTCGTCTGGCAGCCGTCCAGCCATCTTCAGGTGAGGGTACGCCACTGGAGACTGCTAGTTCATGCTGTTGGGTTTATAGCAAAAATTGGTGTGGAAAAGGCATGCGGATTGGCGGCTTTCACAGGAGCATTCTCTATTGCGCGCCCTCTCCGAATAGTGTTCCACCTGTGGCGCGCAGGCGCATTCGTAACGGTGGAAATACGTGTCCTCCCTCTGTCGGAATAAGCGCTCGCTCCGCTAAAAACGAACGTTAGATATCTCCAGACGTATCATTACGAATAAAACGTTTTCTCTCAGAAGAAATTAAGATCACTGGGTCCCAAGCCTTGTCCAGTTGAAAGCGGCCGTCAGGATTTTGTGCCAGACGTATATACACAGATTCTTTAATTACTGAATCCCAAAAGGATCCCACTGGGGCCAAGATTTTTGTGGCCGAATAATCCATAGTGTCCGCTACGGCACTCACGTTCAACGCACCTTCCGTGTACTGCGCGTATCGTCTGACCTACGTACGCTTTGCCACACTGGCAAGGAATCTTGTTAATCCCGACCTTCCGCAGGCCAAGATCGTCCTTTACCGAACCGAGAGGGGCAGTGATCTCCGCTGGTGACCGGAAGATTGCTTTAACTTGATGTTTCCTTGCGATGCTGCCTACTTTAGACGAAAGGTTGCCAACGCATGGAAGGAACGCCTTGTACCTGAACAGCCCCATATCTTCTTGATATTGTGGGTGGTCACGTTCTTTCCTCCTAAGCTCTGTACTAATCTGGTGTGTGGAGTAACCATTATCTTAAATGTTTTTTATTCCAGTCTTATCTCATCTTATCTTAAACACCAACTGTGATATTGTAGTTCCTGTTTAAGGCTGTCTTCATCACAAACAATATGAGCCCGATGCAGCAACGTCCTGAGGATGCCAGTAGTTTGTGAAGGGTGATGGCAGGCCGACCCTGCAGTTTTCGGACGTTTCTACATGTCACTACTTTTCGTCGTCACAACCCCCGCCATCGGTTGCAGGGGTATCTTCCTTCCTCAGTGTTTTGATACAGATAATGAGTCATATACGCAGGGTGGAGACACTATGCAATGGAATCTACTATTGTCGCTGATAGCATATTTTGTTGACATACCTATCTTACCTCCGAGCAAATGGACTCGTCCGTCCCACGTCACAGTCTTGCGCACAATCGAGGGAAAAACAGTCACTAGTGAGCGAGCGGTCTAAAGGAACGGTGTCACTATATTTTCGAAACAGAAACAACGGAAGGTTTTTAACATGTCTGTCAATCAGCGACTGTTTTATAATACAAAATTTTGAAAAACACAGCCCTCAGTGGTTTTTCAAAATTTTGTAGGAACAACGGAGTTGGATGAAGATTGAATGTGCCAGAGGTCGTACAGCACGACAGTGTCATCAAGGTCTTCAAGAGGCGTGCGGGGAATTAGTATTGACGTACAGAACAGTGGCACGTTGGGTAAAAGCCTTCAATGAAGGTCGGCAAACTGTGGCAGACATGCATCGGGCAGGTCGTCCTAATGTCTCTGAAGAAGAAGTGCATGCTGTTGCCACGTTAGTTCGCCCACGAAACCGGATTACCGCATACGACTGCGCTTCGCATCCTGAAGGAACGCCTGGGCACACGAAAAATTGCATCACGATGGGTTCCGCGTGACTCGACGGAAATGCAGAAATGGATGCGTTACGACGCTGCTCAGACGCACTTGGAGCGCTATGAGCGCAAAGGAGAGGCTTTCTTACGCCGTATCGTAACACTGGATGAGTCATGGGCCACATCGTACGAGCCAAAACTGAAACGCCATTCCAACGAACGACGTCATTATGGGACGCCGCAAAAGTAGAAAGTGCACCAGAGCCCCAGTACGATGAAAGTTATGGTGATTCTCGTGTACGACTGTGATGGTGTTATTCTAACGCGTTACGTTCCTCCACGGCAGACCGTCAGTGCACAGTATTTCTGTTTCTTTTTTGTTTTTTTTTGGGAGCATCACCTGCGACCAGCTTTGCGAAAGAAACCGTGACACTTTCTGGGCAACCCACCCACCATTTTGCACGGGCGTATACAGCGCAAATCTGTGGCTGCTCTGTTCGGTCGATGGACAGGGAAGTACTGTACCATCTACCATACTCCTCGGACTCAAGTCCTTCTGACTCTGATTTGATTCCGAAGCTGAAGGTACCACTTCGTGGCATTCGCTTCAGAACTGTTCCATAGATTACGATAAAATGATTCAGAGCGCACTTTGGGCATTAGCAATTTTGGAACAGAAAGGTAACAACAATTTAAAACTTTACAGGTTTAGGAATCCACAATTGAAAGATATTAAAATCAAAGCAAATTTTAAGGCAGCAATAACAACGCAAGGCAGTAGACCGCTCCATTCGCACCATCAACAGAACTGGCTCTGCTAACGGTATACTATGCCTTCCACATCGCTGGCAACGGGCTCTACACAACGCTGGTGACTACTTTGAAGGACAGTAACAGGTGCAAACACGTAACTCTTTTGTATCGGTTGTGAATAAATAATTGCCACTGTTTAAGCTCCAACCCTCGTATATACCAACCTTGATCTAAATAGTCCAAGACGTTTCAGAGTTAATTTTCTGCAACACCCCCATTTTGTCCCCACACCTATGGATGGGAACTGGATGTTACCCCCCACAGAAACATTTGCAGGCATGACCACAAATCACCAAAGATTCATTGTAGTGAGATGAATTGGATAGAGAGGCATAGAAGACGATCAAACAAATATTCTTTTTTACGTATTAGATAAGCTTCCCTTCTGAAGAGAGCAATTCCGCAAACACTGAAAGTCGTTACCCAATGGGGTAGGGAATTGTGCTCCATAGCTGTCTTGTGATATATACAGTTAAAATTAAATATGAGCGGGCGTAAGCTGTCGCCAGCACACAGGTCGGAAGAGGTTTCGAGAAGATCGATAGTAGGTGCAAGCAACGCTCCAGTCAGAAGAAAGGCCAGATAGAGAGACTCGCAAGAAAGGCGCTGTGAATGCCTCCTCGACCACCAGTATTTAGATCGCCACCGCGGACCGGAGGACCAAGGCTGTCATCCAGTGAGTCAACGAGTCGAGTCATCAGTCGCAGCCCAGTGGGAATCGCAGTCACAGTTAGCCCAGCCTCTAGCTCAGAGTCAGTCAGTACCTAGCTATCAGAGTAGTCTCCATAACGGACTTTTACTGCATCAGCAGTGAGGCGAACGTGGACTGTTACGGAAGAGCTATCTTAAATTAAGTAGCTCTCTGTTTGTGTTAATAAAGAACCGTGTTAATGCATGCGTGCAGTTGTGTTACAGAAAGAGGATACTGGCCAACAAACAACATACTCTCCTTGCTTCCCATGGTACAAGCCTACAGTGACGAAGAGATGACACAAAAATACACTACTGGCCATTAAAATTGCTACACCAACAAGAAATGCAGATGATAAACGGGTATTCATTGGACAAATATATTATGCTAGAACTGACATGTGATTACATTTTCATGGAATTTAGGTGTATAGATCCTCAGAAATCAGTACCCAGAACAACCACCTCTGGCCGCAATAACGGCCTTGATACGCCTGGGCATTGAGTCAAACAGACCTTGGATGGCGTGTACATGTACAGCTGCCCAGGCAACTTCAACACGATACAACAGTTCATCAAGAGTAGTGACTGCCGTATTGTGACGAGCCAGTTGCTCGGTCACCGTTACTCATACGTTTTCAATTGGTGAGAGATCTGGAGAATGTGCTGGCCAGGGCAGCAGTCGAACATTTCCTGTGTCTAGAAAGGCCTGTACAGGACCTGCAACATGCGGTCGTGCATTATCCTGCTGAAATGTAGGGTTTCGCAGGGATCGAATGAAAGGTAGAGCTACAGGTAGTAACACATCTGAAATGTAACGTCCACTGTTCAAAGTTCCGTCAATGCGAACAAGAGTTGACCGAGACGTGTAACCATGGCACCCCATACCATCACGCCGGGTGATACGCCAGTATGGCGATGACGAACACACGCTTCCAATGTGCGTTCACCGCGATGTCGCCAAACACGGATGCACCCGTCATGATGCTTCATCCGAAAAAATGACGCTTTGCCATTCGTGCATAGAGGTTCGTCGTTGAGTACACCATCGCAGGCGCTCCTGTCTGTGATGCAGCGTCAAGCCGTGGTCTCCGAGCTGATAGGCCATGCTGCTACAAACGTCGTCGAACTGTTCGTGCAGATGGTTGTGGTCTTGGAAACGTCCCCATGTGTTGACTCAGGGATCGAGACGTGGCTGCACGATCCGTTACAGCCATGCGGATAAGATGCCTGTCATCTCGACTGCTAGTAATACGAGGCCGTTGGGATCCAGCACGGCGTTCCGTATTACCCTCCTGAACCTACCGATTCCATATTCTGTTAACAGTCATTGGATCTCGACTAACGCGAGCAGCAATCTCGCGATACAATAAACCGCAATCGCGATAGGCTACAATCCGACCTTTATCAAAGTCGGAAACGTGATGGTACGCATTTGTCCTCCTTACACGAGACATCACAACAACGTTTCACCAAGCAACGCCGGTCAACTGCTGTTTTGTGTATGAGACATCGGTTGGAAACTTTCCTCATGTCAGCACGTTGTAGGTGTCGCCACCGGCGCCAACCTTGTGTGAATGCTCTGAAAAGCTAATCATTTGCATATCACAGCATCTTCTTCCTGTTGGTTAAACTTCGCGTCTGTAGCACGTCATCTTCGTGGTGTAGTAATTTTAATGGCCAGTAGTGTAGATGAACTGTTTATTTACATTGAAATTGATTTAGTATAGTAAGACTAGAAACTATAGTGGGATCTCAGTGAACGCTCCATGATATGACAACTTAACGGGCGAGAGGAAGATGCAGGCTGAGTTTATGAAAAACCATTTGTTGCTTCACAGTAATTGGTAATCTTTTATTTAACAAGAAATACTTAAAACATCAATGGCACACAAGTCGATAGTAATTGTTTGAGACTGATTTCAGGGCGACAAACCATAAATACCAAACTAGCGATAAAGTAACCCTGATAGAACAGAAAGTTTAAGCCAAGTTAACGCAAGTCACAAAAGGCGGTTTAAATACCGCTTCTAACTGTTGAAATTTCTTTTGCAGGACAAGTAATGACTATTTAAAATATCAAGTTGGACATTCATCCTTTAGGCACTCATAAAATTTCACCATTCAAATGTAACTTCTCTACAGTTACAGAAAGAAAATTACCGTAACAATTTGAGAACGCTCGTTCGATAGTAAATTTGAAACAAGGAAGGGGACCCTTATTAAGAAAAATTTTGCAACTTCAGGATTGCGATTAGAACTAACTTGAGGTCGCTTTCTTCGCTATCAACGTAGAAGCAGAAGGATAATCCCCCTAAAAAAAAAGAAAAAATTGCAGCTTCAGCTTTTCACAAAACTGGAGGAACTATTTGACCTTAGGAACTTTTGGAACAGGAAGGTAACGATATTCAAAATTTTACAAGTTCACCATTTGACAATCTGAAGCCCCCAAACAGGAACAGTAACAAATTTTTTAAGATATGCATGTTCCGTATTTCACCAATCTGGAGAGTCTCTTTGCCATAAGCAATTTTTCAAGAAGTAAAGGCAACAATATTTTAAAATCTGTATGTCCATGATTACGATAAAAGGATTTAGAGCGCACTTTGGGCACTAGCAATTTTGGAACAGAAAGGTAACAACGATTTTAAAATTTACAGGTTTAGGAATCCACAATTGAAAGATTGAAAGATCTTCAAATCATAGCAAATTTTTAAGCAGCAGTTACAACGCAAGGCCGGGCTGGCGGAGGCAACGCTTTGTTAGGATGGCTTCGGGTAGCGGGCAGTTTCATTTCAACTTGTCCGAATGCCATAAAGATTAAGAAACTAACTTATAGTGCAAGCAAGCGAGGAGACGGCGCAGCTTCAGTGGCCACCCCAAGACAGGAGACTGGTCACCATTTCGCTCACACGTACACAGCCGACGTGGACTAGCCACGACCGGTGAATCGGTGGGTCGTGGATAACATGCCGGGCCAGCGGATCCAACGCTACGACCAACTCGGGAAGCTGAGGGCAAACCAACTGGCATATAGTTCTTGCTATACTGAGCATGGAGAAGCTTGCACAGGATAGAGTAGCATGGAGAGCTGCATCAAACCAGCCTCAAGACTGAAGACAGCGACAACAACGTACTGAGCATCAAAAATATGTAAAATTTCAAGGCTCGACTCAAGAATAACACATGCAAATCCCGCCCCAGACACCGACCAAAATCTAAGTGATACAATGACTGCATTATTGAAACAAAGGTGATTTACCAGTTAATCGTTTATCAGTAATGAGCAAGCATAACAAATAATTTGATTACGTTGCCAACTGTTAACAAGACCCCCCAAAAATTTACTTAAGTAAACGTAAGAACTAGCCAAAAATGCTTGAGCGCTAATACATAAGCCACAGATCACAGTAAACAATAAATTCCGTCTTTTAAGAAAAGTGCTGGATATCACCAAGACCTTCCTACGTGAGTACGGAAAACGAACCAACATTCGTCGAGCCACTGGCGTTTGATTACCATGACCACGCCCGATGTTACAATACATGCACGAGTCGGACAAGCGAGAACTTGCCACTTTAAGGGTCAGGCCCGATATTCAACCTCAAATGACACTAATCTATATGATGCCCTAGGAATATTACAACGAATTAATTTGACACCCAAGCAATTATGACGAAGATCACTGAAACGCTGAACAAATTGCAATAAAAAGGAAAACACAGTTTAACTACTCTCAAATATATCATTCATAAAGGGAGTTCACACAGGGAGGGAGTGGGGGGGGGGGGGGCGAATTTAGTAGCTTGTGTATGGAGTGACGGAGTACTGCTGGCAAACCAACCTAACGGGAGCAGTTTCAGCACCGGAGGACATGTGCCAAAATCCGTAAACAGAAGTACCTTACCCAAAAGAAAGGTAGGGCAGGTGGTTACCAGAGAAAATCAACGTCATCACGACGCCTACATCAGCAGACGGTCACTCCGAAATCCAGATAGTCAAACGGGCGCAACAGCGCAGAGCCCAACACTCCTCACCAACTCAGCCCTTACTCACTGCCCAACCGTCCGTCAACAACCTCATCCATCTCCCTCTAACCAAAGAGCCAACTACCAGACAACCTGGTGGCGTAACAGGAAAACGGATCGAGCCAGTAAGCACAGATATAATACAGGGTGTCCAGAAAAGGACTCCCTGATTTCAAAATTAAATATCTCGAAAACAAAGATCGATAGAGGAATGCAGGAAACGGTATGTTTATTGTGAAAGCTGTAAGAAGTTTATACAGCAGTTTGAAATAATAGTTACAAAAGCTGCTAACAGACGGCGCTGTAATCGCCATACGTAATGCCTAGTGTAAATAGTGCTCCGAAGCCCAGAGCGATCAGTTCCACTATTGAATAGTGAAAGGAGGTTAGCGTACCGAAGGAAGAGATTAAAACCATGTACTCCATTGAACAAAGCATTTTTCTGGTGCTAGAGTACCACAGGTTAGAAGAGAGTCCTACGGCAACAAGGCGAAGTTTTCAAGCACGATTTAATATTCCAAAAGGACCCGATGCGAAAACCATTCGTACGCTCTTCGCAAAATTTCAACGAACAGGCAGCGTAACAGATGATCTAGCGGGGCGTGTTGGCCCCAAGCAAACCGCAGTTACGCCTGAAAATATCGCCACAGTTTCTGGAATTATTCAGCGAAATCCAATGTCATCCGTCCGCAGAATTGCATCTGAGACAGGTTTGAAGCGTTCCACCACGCAGAAAATACTGAGAAAGAGCCTACACATGTTTCCATTCGAAGTTCAAACGCACCAGGCCATACCCGTACGAGCTGTGCAACAAAGGGTTGCCTTTGATAATCAGATGCTCACAATGATTGATAGTGAAGGATTTGATGTTGGCTGTATCTGGTCTACAGATGAAGCACACTTCCACCTGAATGGATACGTGAATAAGCAGAACTGGCGATTTTGGGGTTCCGAAAAGCCATATTGGTGTGAAGCGAAAACCCTGTATTCTCCCAAAGTTACTGTGTGGGCTGCAGTATGCAGCAGAGGCATTATTGGCCCTTTTTTCATTCGAGAAACGGTCACTGGTGCACGTTACGTTGCAATTTTGGAACACTTTGTCGCCACACAGCAAGCGTTAGAGGATCGACCAGGTACTGAATCGTTTATGCAAGATGGAGCCCTACCACATCGGACCGAACAAGTGTTTCGCTTTCTTGAGGAATACTTCGGGAATCGAGTCATTGCTTTGGAATATCCCAAATTTACTGGTGCAGGCATGGATTGGCCTCCATATTCGCCGGATTTGACTCCCTGTGACTTTTTTTTGTGGGGCACAGTGAAAGACATGGTCTACCCGAAGCATCCCACCACGCTGGACGAGCTTGAATTGGCGATCTCTGTGGCATGTGAATCCATTTCGGTTGAGACACTACGAAATGTGATGGCGAATTTCATTCTTCGTTTTCGCCACCTCTGTAGTGCCAATGGTGAACATTTTGAAAACAATGTGATGTGATTGATTGCAAAGATTGTCTTCATACGATTATTTCACTTATGTATGCTGATATGAGCTGTACAGCGTACAGCGCCATCTGTTAGCAGCTTTTGTAACTATTATTTCAAACTGCTGTATAAACTTCTTACAGCTTTCACAATAAACATACCGTTTACTGCATTTCTCTATCGATCTTTGTTTTCAAGATATTTAATTTTGAAATCAGGTAGTCCTTTTCTGGACACGCTGTAGCTCGGAAAACGAGCCGACAGGGCTCAAACAGTAATCTTACATACAACTGATCTTCGGTTGTTTATTATGAACGTTCAAAATAATTTTTGCTTAAGTGCACACTGTTTCCCCATTTGCCCTTACGTCAAAATACACATTCGTTTGCGAAATTGTTCTTTGGGGTTGAGTGAACCTCAGGACAACTCCCGCCCCCAACCTCCTCGACCCCGCTGCCCCCTTAGATCCGCACCAGGGCAGCAGCAACTAGCAAGGCGGCGTCAGAGTTGCCGCTGTCCAAGGCCGAGGTCGAGGCCAGCCAGCAGGTTGTAGTAGTCTCGGCGTTCCTTTGTCTGCCGCCGCTGGGACAGCGGCAGCGTTGTTGGCGGCGGGGGTGGGGCGGGGCGGAGTCCGTCCCGGGCGGGCAATCTCAAAGTGGCACCACTGGCAGCGGCTTTGTTAGCAGGAGAGGTCGGCAGCACCGCCAATACCCTGCCACGTTTGTGGGTCACAGACGTCGTCATGTACACCAGGGACACACACTACCAGTTTTTCGCACATAGGACCTAAACAAACCAATGTTTACAATCCCTCAAAGTATTAACTCTCTTTAATTTAATGTTATCCATATTTTGCAGCTTCGAAGAGAAAAAATAAACCGCGTATTACGACAAATTACACCTGATGATGGACCTACAGTGTCCGAAATGCATCGTGTATTTAATAATACGCGACAATTTGTGACTGAAGGCCTCTTTTAATTCATACTTCCAGTGTATTCTTTCTTGTTTTCTCTTAATGTGTGTCTCTCACACTACGTTTCCTTAGCCTCCCAAATCATGTTTTGCTTAAATCGATTTCCAGACGCAGCGTTTTAGTGGTCATGAAAAGATTTTAGCATCGGATTAAGCTTTTCCTTCATGGCTGTACTGAAACCCATGATTGTGCATTGAATATAAATCCAAAAAAATGTATCCAGTCATCTTTTGAAATGTTTATTTATTCCCATGAACTATTTTTCGAGCCTTTACAGGACCATCTTCAGTAGCTGTTACAAGAAAATACATGAAAATTTTAGAAAAAAGTCGCCATTGGTTTTGTGAAATGATTTGTGTGAATGAAGCGAGTAAAGCAAATCAGAGAAAAGTTTGACAAACCTCATTTGCTGTATATGATTTCGAGCATTATTCAAAGGAAGGGCAAATGTTTCTCTAATCTGTTTTATTTTCTAGTCTTAGACAAATCATTTCACAAAACATCTGACCTATTCTTTTCAATTTCTTTTTGTATTTTCAAGTTTTGTTCAAAAAGTGTAATCTCATTGACACTTCATTTGCTTTCCTAGCGTCTTCTGTTGTCTGAACGCTGATGGAAACATTTTTTTTCCACACTTCATTTTCGTAACTAGCAGCAGCTGTTTATGAAATATTTCAGTTTTTTCTCACTAATTAAGTTTTTTTTGTTATATATCTTCAGAGGTGATTTTGAATGTGGTGCTATAGTAGGCGCACGATGGGACACAGCATATCCGAGTTAGCGAGGAAGTGGGCTTTTTCCACACGACCGTGAGTATCAGCAATCTGGTAAAATGTCATATCTCCGACATCGCTGCGGCTCTCGGGACCAACAACTGAAGAGAATCGTTCAACGTGACTTAAGTGCAACCCTTCCGGAAATTGCTGCAGACTTCAAGCTGGGTCATCAACATGTGTCAGCCTGCGGAGCCATCCAACTAATCATCATCGATTTTGGATTTCGGAGCCAAAGGTCCACTCATGTACCCTTGATGACTGCACGATACAAAGCTTTATGCCTCGCTTGGGCCTATGAACACCGACGTGGGAGTTCTGATGACTGGAAACATGTCGCCTGGTCGAACGAGTCCCTTTCCAATTTGTAACGAGCAAATGGACGTGTACGGGTGTGGAGACAACATCATGAATCAATGGATCCTGCATGTCAACAGGGAACTGTTGAAGCTGGTGGAGGCTCTGTAATGGTGTAGGGCGTGTCAAATTGGAGTGATAAGGGACCCCAAATACATCTACAAATTACTGTGACAGGTGGTAGGTACGTAAGCATCCTGTCTGATCACTGCATCCATTCATGTCCATTGTGCATTCTGACGGACTTGGGCAATTCCAGCAGGACTATGACACACCCCACACGTCCAGATTAGCTACAGAGTGGCTCCAGGAACACACTTGTGAGTTTAAACACTTCCGATGGCCACCAAACTCTCCAGTCATGAACATTACTGACCATATCTGGGATGCCTTGTGTTGTTCAGAACAGATCTCCACCCACTCCTAATCTTACGGATTTATGGACAGCCCTGCAGGATTCCTGGTGTCAATTCCCTCCAGCACTACCTCAGACATTAGTCGAGTCCATGCCACGTCGTGTTGCCTCCTTTCAGACATTTGACCAAAAACTCTAATGTATCGCTGTAAGATATAGTTACACAGCAGCTTCTGTTGAAAATCGAATTATTTTATTTACTGCGAAAGTTTAGGCGCTCGATGGATACTTATTACGAAGGCTTTTCGGAAAGTAAGGTCCGATCGGCTCCGAAATGGAAACCACTGTGAAATTCAAAAATGTTTTATTTGAAACAGTTAGTTAGACCTTCCATCTACTTCTCTATGTAATCGTCGCTCAGGCTTAGACATTTGTCGTAGCGTTGTACCAACTTTTCAATGCCCCCGTCATAGAAGGCCTGTGCTTTCCGCCAAATCTCTGCGCTGGCCTACAGCTCGTTGTCTGTGCCAGAATGTAGTCTTTGTAGCCAGCGGTTCATGTGAGCAGAAGAGAAACTCAGTGGGCGCCAATTACGGCTGTATTGTTGGTAGTCATACACTTTCAGGAGCATCTTCATTGCCTCTGCAGAGTGGGGGTGAGAACTGTCATGAAGAAGGAAACGCACGACGGTCATATTATGGGCTGAATAGCTTCAGACGAAATCTCTCACCAGACTCTCACACTTGGTGGGAGACAGATTTTTCTAGACGTCTTTACGTGCTCATTGTGCGCTCAAAACTGAAAAGAGCGACGTGACGCTGTCGACGGGCATACTTGAGACGCTGCCCAACATATCTGTGCAAAGTTTCATCGGATTTTCACTGTAGTGTCCATTTTGCGATCGATCGGACCTTAACTTTCCGAATGACCCTCGTACATTACCTTCTATGCTGCCACAATAAATAAAATAATTCGATTTTCGACACAGTCCGCCGTATAACTATCATTCATGGCGATACACTAGAGCCGTCTGCCCCCCCGGTAGCTGAGTGGTCAGCGTGACAGAATGTCAATCCTAAGGACCCAGGTTAGATTCCCGGCTGGGTCGGAGATTTTCTCCGCTCAGGGACTGGATGTTACGTTGTCTTAATCATCATAATTTAATCCCCATCGACGCGCAAGTCGCCGATGTGGCGTCAGATCTAAAGACTTGCACCCGGCGAACGGTCTACCCGACGGGAGGCCCTAGTGACACGACATTTACATTTACACTAGAGCCTTTTTAGCTATCTCCTTGCCATGGACAGAGTTGTTAGCAAAGGTCAGTCTGGTCGCGGCCTTAGCTGGCCACTCAGGTCATCTCCTCTATTAGTGTGCGATTATTCGTGCGGGGAGCCCTCAAGCCTAAGGTGTATCGCAACGATCTTCATAGTCTTCAAGAACTGCAGCGGAACATTTCGGACAAACCTGCAGCAATTCCAGCTGTCCAGCTTCGATCCGTCTTCAGCAACTTGCTGACCAAGGGCGGGAAGTACCAAGAGATGAATGGCAGTCACTTTCAACATCTGCCGTAGTCAGTTTAGTACTGTATTTCCTTTCCTCTGCAGCGTTTCTTTGTACCCCGGAACTCTGTTCTCCGGGCCACTTTTATTTGCCCCGCTCTGCATCGTACCTCCTTCTGCTGATGTTCTCCCTCGATCGCCTGGACATTGTCGTCCGTGGTCAGTGTTAATGGGCTTCCTTTCCGACCAGGATCACCCACGTCTGTGCGGTCTTGGTCACATCACTGGCACTATTTCTCTGCGGATGGACAGGACATTCCATTCGATCCCAGTAACACCAGAATTTCAAGGCGAATGTGAGTGCAATTTCGACCTTTTGCCCACAAGAATCATACTGTCTAGCGTACTTCAGCTTTAAAGTATATGTCCAGTTGCCGCGCCATTTCACTCGCACGCTCTGGTACATTTCTCATCCGTATCGCAGCAGATCCTTCTCTGCAGGAAGGATGCAACACGTACTGTCTTCTGAAAAATGGCATTCCTATTACGCAACGGTTTTATCATGGGATGAAATGCGTAACTTACTTTCAGAAGTCCCTAGGCAGGTTATGGGAATAAACACATATTTCAGAAACCGAGTTCTTTGTGTTTGTTCTACAGTACCGAGACTGCAAATGTTTTTCTGGATTTCACGTTCTACAGTCGATTTTTGATGAACGAAAATACTCTACCGCGGGACTTGTCAAACATTTTCGTCGGCGATGTTATAAAATGTATTACTACTGATATCGTACTCAAACAACTGATGAAATGCTTTCTATGCGTATTAGCCTACATGAACGGTATCTCAATGACCTTCATTGTTGGAACACTGAGCGAGTCAATTCTCAATTTCGGGCAGTATTTGAGTTAAATGGTTAAACAAGATAAAAGTGTCTTTAAAGAACTATGATCAACCTTAGATTATATTAAACCCTCGTAATATTTACGATTGCAGTAGCGTTAAAAACTGAGCATTTCGTACTTAATTTGGTATTAAGAAACTATTGCCGATCTAATAAAGTGTCTAGGAGCAAACTTCACTATGGTTTAGTTGTAATGTAACATTTTACCCTCTTTAGTGTTTTGCGGCTAAAACAGTAGATGGAATACTCCTACGACGGAAGAGAAGAAAAACAGAGATATAAAAAAATAAAAAACGCGTTGTTGATCAATATATCACATTCAGTTTGTATATAAGAAAGGATATTTGCTGACGGCTGGAAAATGTTACATTTATCTTTAATGCAATGGATATGACGGGCTATTCCGACACATTAGCTACAATCGTGGCTTGATGTCCATCACTGCTGTACTCATGGCATTTCTCGATGTTTTAAGCTCTTGAGCGATATTTTGGTTTAATTGTCTCTATTGCTGAGAAGGATGATTCACAGAAGCTGAAGCAGATGTTAGAAGAACTATTGTCGCTAATGCCGGCAGCGACGGAAATTCTGTCTTAACAGCAATCCAGAAATGTACATGTTTTCCTTGAATATTGATGCATGTGATTTGAGCGACGGAAAGTACCGCAAATTCTTCCTCACAACCCATGCACATGTAATTACAACCAAAACTTTTTTATTGTGTTCCGTGCCTTGACATCAGTATGTGAGCAATTACCTTGCACTGGTTCGGCAACTTGCACCGAATTAATCGCCGAAATGTGTGCTGACCGCCAGACTCCGGTGTATTGTGGTGATGTGGTGATGCCGTGTGGTATCAGGGGCTACAGACGTCAATAAATGAACACTTGCATGCGTAATATGAAATGTATTCGCAGTTGCAAACATGGACTACGTCAGCTGTATAACGGACTGACGACAATGAAAATTCGTGCCGTACCGGGACTCGAACCCGGATTTCCTGCTTATCGCCAGCTGTCGCCTTACCACTTGGGTATCCGAGCACGACTCACAACCATATCCAAAATTCCATATGTCGTCAACCATGTGTCTGTAACCTGTACTCGTACATCCATGATGCATATTCTCATCCAGGGTAGACATTTTAGTTGTAAGTCACTTGCCCGGTGTCGGCGGATAAATGAGATATTGCCGTGCCTGTGTTACTCCGAATTACTATGTGGAATAACAAAGGTACGACAGTATCGTATATATCGTATGTACGCAGATATTTGAAAGAATTTACGCTGTTGACGATCCACAGATGTACGAAATATTCCGAAATTTATTGGGTCGTAGAGCTATACCTAATATACCTGATATCAAGGAATTCGCTGTCAGAGAATAAATTTCGCAATATTTTGTACAACTATTTGTTGTCAACAGTGTCTGTTCTTCCATTCATGTACGAAGGTAAGTCAATTATAATCCGCAATAAAGTTAATGAAATAGGAAACTTACAAGAACATCATTTTTCGACATAGTCTCCTTGTGCTTCAACGCACTTGGTCCACCGTTGTACAAACTTTCTGGTGCCCTCATAAAAGAAGGTTCTCGGTTGAACTGCGACCCAGGAAGGAACCGCTTCTTTCACTCCTTCGTCCGAGGCAAATTGACGACCCCTTAATGTCTGTTTGAGTGGGCCAAACAAGTGATAGTCAGAAGCAAGATCGGGACTATATGGAGGATGATCCAGTACTTCAAATTTGAGTTTCTGTACCGATTTAGCAGTGTGGGCAGCAGTATGCGGACGGGCATTGTCGTGCAACAACAAAACACCTTTTGACAGCAATCCTCGGCGTTTGCTTCGAATTGCAGCCTTTAGATTGGCAGTAAGCATCTCATTGTAACGTACACTGTTTATTGTTGTGCCCCTTTCCCCATAATGTTGAGAGGTGACATGAGCCTCCTCTCATATCTCTATCTTACTCTGAGTAATTCGATTTTCCTCTCTAATTGCATGCGGTGAAAAGTTGCTATTCCTTCACACGCGGACTTCCCAAGCAGCGTCTCTCGTTACCCGGGTGATTCGGTGACAGCAGGTTCTGCTGCTCTTGGAACGGTTAAGCCGACGGGTGTGAGGGAGTCGAGTGGATGCTTTCCAGACGCCGACATTGTCATAAGAGCAGGGGCGACACGCCCACAGGGGCCTGACGGAGCGGCTGGGCTAGAGATTCCGTTACTTCGAAGAAACTTAGTGAAAACACTTTCTGGTGGGCTAAAAGCGAGGCGTGGGAATGACTTGTGTTCCCAGGCACTCTTGACGGGCAAATTCCCGCGTTTCTTGCAAAATCATAACTGTGATTGCCTTGCTCAGGGGACAGCTCCGTGACGTAGCAAAATTGGCGCAGAAATTGGCGCCAAGTATCTCCATTGGTGGAATAGTAGTGCTTCGGCAATAGAGTGGAATTTTCCGCCGGTTTTTGAGTTGCTGATTGGAACGTTTAACCACGGCCACTGTCGTGGGGGCGGGAATGTTCTGTATTTGGCTTGTACAGGTGCTCTTGATGGCAATCGGCTCTCGTCTTTCTGTCGGAGTAGGTTAAAAGACTGAGCTCTCGCTGCTCTGGACAGCCTGCCTTCCGTTGGCTGTCTAATATACTTTCATTTAATTGTAACTGTTTTACGAAGTTGCTAAAGTTTCGACTTTCGACTTGAGCATTCTGCGTACAAGCAGCCTATGTTGTCTGTCTTGAGCAGTTTTGGCTAAAGTTGAATGTATCTGAGTTACTGTGTGACTTTGGTTGTTAAAATAAATCACTGTACCGTCAGTGATTGTGTGGCGAGCCCTCTTCGTCTCCCTAAGAGGCGCATTTGTATTGATAGAAAGTCTGTAGTCTGGAACAACCAGACCAGGATAATTTGTATCGGACTATACTCGTGACATTATCATCACCATGACTGGACCTCGAAGCAACCAGCCATCGCTTCCGGTACGCCAGATCGTGTCCTTGCAGTTAAGAAGACAGCTTGATAATGTATGTCCACAGCACCGGCAGACTAGGGAATTTTGCTCTGTGATAATCAGAGCTCAGCAGAGCGCGCCTGTTCCTGTCTTTTCTTACGTGGTTCTGTCTTGGGTGTTCATTGTCTGAGTTCTCACTACTGTAACGTCAATTAATGTTGGGTTGGCTGGGTGTTTCTCTTAAGATTTGAGTTGCAAGGAATTGGCTCCACATACCACTTGGTCATAAACGTCACAAGCTAGTTCACGGACAACTTCACCTTCACAGCATTTATTTGAGTATCAAATTTGATGTATTGTAAATATTTCAAGTGTTATGTTTATTATTTTGAGTTTAGTCATAATAAATCAAATTTTTATTATGGACAGAACTTTCATTCTGTAGATCGGTAGAGCAACCCTTTCATTTCTCATGACGTTAATGAAACTTAATTATCAAATTAATTTCTATCAAATTAAATTAGTGCAGGTGCCAAACTCTTTTCTACTCCACTTGCAGGGTCGATTACAGTCAGTTCACTTTTCTTCTTAATCCTTGTGCAGCAGCAAAAGTCGGAGTTAGAAAAGGGGGGGCTTAGAGCATCATTTCGATATGAAGATTCTAGAAGAATTTAATGTTAAATACACTGCTAGCCCCGGCACCTCCCAATGTTCCAGTACTGGACCTTGTGCGTCCCAAAAAGCCATAAGCATCAGTTTTCCTGCGGACGGTTGGGTCTTGAATTTTTTCTTTCACGGCGAATTTGGAAGTTTCCATTCCATACTCTGCCGTTTACTCTGAGGTTCGTAATGATGGATCCATGTTTTGTCACCAGTAATGATCCTGTCTAAGAAGTTGCCCCCTTCATTACCATAGCGATTCAAATGTTTTTTGTCGATGTCGAAGCGCGTTTGTATATGCAACTGTGTGAGTTGTTTTGGGACTCATCTTGCACAAACTTTATGAAACCCAAGTCTGCTGTGGATGATTTCGTAGGCAGAACTGTGACTAATTTGCGGACGATGTGCCACGTCGTCTAAGAGAATTATTTGACGTGAACGCTCAATTGTTTCTTCATTTGTGGCGGTAAACGGTCGTCCGGCTGCTTCGTCGTGCGTAACACTTGTGCGACCATTTCGGAATTTTTCAATCCATTCGTAGACACTCCGTTGTGGCAAAACACTATTCCCGCACTGTACCGAAAGTCTTCGATGAATTTCGGCCCCTGATATGCCTTCTGACCACAAAAAACGGATCACAGAACCTTGCTCTTCTTTGGCGCAAATAGACATCGAAGCAGCCATGATTAACAGCGCAGCAGCGATAACGAAACTAACCTAGCAGCTTGAAAATTACAAAGATATAACAAAAAATAAACAAAGCATGCACCATCAACGTAAAACGACAGTTGTTGTTGTTGTTGTGGTCTTCAGTCCTGAGACTGGTTTGATGCAGCTCTCCATGCTACTCTATCCTGTGCAAGCTTCTTCATCTCCCAGTACCTACTGCAACCTACATCCTTCTGAATCTGCGTAGTGTATTGATCTCTTGGTCTCCCTCTACGATTTTAACCTCCACGCTGCCCTCCAATGCTAAATTTGTGATCGCTTGATGCCTCAAAACATGTCCTACCAACCGATCCCTTCTTCTAGTCAAGTTGTGCCACAAACTTCTCTTCTCCCCAATCCTATTCAATACCTCCTCATTAGTTACGTGATCTACCCACCTTATCTTCAGCATTCTTCTGTAGCACCACATTTCGAAAGCTTCTATTCTCTTCTTGTCCAAACTGTTTATCGTCCATGTTTCACTTCCATACATGGCTACACTCCATACAAATACTTTCAGAAACGACTTCCTGACACTTAAATCTATACTCGATGTTAACAAATTTCTCTTCTTCAGAAACGATTTCCTTGCCATCGCCAGTCTACATTTTATATCCTCTCTACTTCGACCATCATCAGTTATTTTACTCCCTAAATAGCAAAACTCCTTTACTACTTTAAGTGTCTCATTTCCTAATCTAATCCCCTCAGCATCACCCAATTTAATTTGACTACATTCCATTATCCTCGTTTTGCTTTTGATGATGTTCATCTTATATCCTCCTTTCAAGACACTGTCCATTCCGTTCAACTGCTCTTCCAAGTCCTTTGCTGTCTCTGACAGAATTACAATGTCATCGGCGAACCTCAAAGTTTTTATTTCTTCTCCATGGAGTTTAATACTTACTCCGAATTTTTCTTTTGTTTCCTTTACTGCTTGCTCAATATACAGATTGAATAACATCGGGGAGAGGCTACAACCCTGTCTCACTCCTTTCCCAACCACTGCTTCCCTTTCATGCCCCTCGACTCTTATAACTGCCATCTGGTTTCTGTACAAACTGTAAATAGCTTTTCGGTCCCTGTACTTTACCCCTGACACCTTTAGAATTTGAAAGAGAGTATTCCAGTCAACATTGTCAAAAGCTTTCTCTAAGTCTACAAATGCTAGAAACGTAGGTTTGCCTTTTCTTAATCTTTCTTCTAAGTAAAACGACAGTAATACCAAAATAAACAAAAATATAATTAAATTGCGGATAATAATTGACTTACCCTCGTATGTGAGTATTAGAAGCCTGGGCGGGCATACGACGATAACATTAGTCTCGATTCGTTGTTGTCTCGTTCTCATCTGTTGCACGAATCCCAGTAATGTCGCCAGCATTACGTGTTGAATTCACTGGACTACGGTAGAATGATGTAGGCGGTGTGATGTACCGAAGTTTTGGTCGGTCTAGGGGAGCGTACACGGTTGGCAGAAGTAGTTAAGCCGACCGCTCACGAGAATTGGGGAATCCGGGTTCGAGTTCCGGTGCGGCACGGATTTACATATGTCACTATTGGGTAGTCGATTTATCCCTTATACAGCCCACGTCAAGGAGTTCGCAGTGAGCGAATCAATTTCGAAATAAATGAACTGGTTGGTTGGATGCTTACCAAGGAGGTTATCCACTCCGAGATGAAAGCTGGGGCCGGCCGCGGTGGTCTAGCGGTTCTAGGCGCGCAGTCCGGAACCGCGCGACTGCTACGGTCGCAGGTTCGAATCCTGCCTCGGGCATGGATGTGTGTGATGTCCTTACGTTAGTTAGGTTTAAGTAGTTCTAAGTTCTAGGGGACTGATGACCACAGATGTTAAGTCCCATAGTGCTCAGAGCCATTTGAACCATTTTTTTTGAAAGCTGGGCTCGAGGATCTAAATTTAATTCTCTCAACAGTACGAAGTCTCCTCCTACTTGTGCCTTTTGCTTTCAGGCAAATATTTAGTAATGTCTGTGGAACAACCAACAGACATCTGAAAGGCGCGCAAGGTAGCCGTTCGGCCTCAGGCGCCGTACCGCGGTTCGCGCGGCTCCCCCCATTGGAGGTTCGAGTCCTCCCTCGGGCATGGGTGTATGTGTTGTCCTTAGCGTAAGTTAGATTAAGTAGTGTGTAAGCCTAGGGATCGATGAGCTCAGCAGTTTGGTCCCATAGGAACTTACCACAAATTTCCAGACGTCTGAAAAATAAAACGCTCAAACAGTTGCGATTAAAGTTTTATAAAAGTGTTTCTCTGCCAACACTGTAAAATGAAAATGAAGAAGCCATAAAGGTGTATCCACAGTAGGACGGTGAGGCTCCTGTGAAGTATGAACGGGTGTAAAAGACAGACAGAATCAAGCACTTATGATTCTGTCTGTACCTCATATATACAGGGTGAGTCACCTAACGTTACCACTGGATATATTTCGTAAACCACATCAAATACTGACGAATCGACTCCACAGACCGAACGTGAGGAGAGGAGGTAGTGTAATTGGTTAATACAAACCATAAAAAAATGCACGGAAGTATGTTTTTTAACACAAACCTACTTTTTTTTAAATGGAACCCCGTTAGTTTTGTTAGCACATCTGAACATATAAACAAATACGTAATCAGTGCCGTTTGTTGCATTGTAAAATGTTAATTACATCCGGAGATATTGTAACCTAAAGCTGACGTTTGAGTACCACTCCTCCTCTGTTCAATCGTGTGTATCGGCGAGCACCGAATTACGTAGGGATCCAAAGGGAACGGTGATGGACCTTAGGTACAGAAGAGACTGGAACAGCACGTTACGTCCACATGCTAACACCTTTTTATTGGTCTTTTTCACTGACGCATATGTACATTACCGTGAGGGGTGAGGTACACGTTCGACGGGCGTTTCATAGGACGTCAAGGACGCATAAATTGGCCAGCCCGTTCTCCTGATCTTACACCTCTTGACTTCTTTCTGTGGGGTACGTTAAAGGAGAATGTGTACCGTGATGTGCCTACAACCCCAGAGGATATGTAACAACGTATTGTGGCAGCCTGCGGCGACATTACACCAGATGTACTGCGGCGTGTACGACATTCATTACGCCAGAGATTGCAATTTTGTGCAGCAAATGATGACCACCACATTCAACATCTATTGGTCTGACATGTCGGGACATACTCTATTCCACTCCGTAATTGAAAACGGAAACCACGTGTGTACGTGTACCTCACCCCTCATGGTAATGTACATGTGCGTCAGTGAAAATGACCAATAAAAAGTTGTTAGCATGTGGACGTAATGTCTCTTCTGTACCTAAGGTCCATCACCGTTCCCTTTGGATCCCTACGTAATTCGGTGCATGCCGATACACACGATCGAACAGCTGAGGAGTGGTACTCAAGCGTCAACTTTAGGTTACAATATCTCCGGACGTAATTAACATTTTACAATGCAACAAACGGCACTGATTACGTAATTGTTTATATGTTCAGATGTGCTAACAAAACTAACGGGGTTCCATTTAAAAAAACGTAGGTTTATGTTAAATAACATACTTACGTGCATTTTTGTATGGTTTGTATTAAACAATTACACTAGCCCCTCTCCTCACGTTCGGTCTGTGGAATCGGTTCGTCAGTATTTGATGTGGTTTACGAAATATATCCGGCGGTAACGTTAGGTGACTCACCCTGTATATAGTTTTGAGCTTTTCCTCATTACAGAGGCTTATCTCCAACATAATAATTTACTCGGAAATATTCGTCCAGCTGTTTCGATCTTGTGTCCTCCTCCTCGGCGCCCATTGTCCTCATTGTGTGCTGTAAATTTTGGAGCCAGGTGGTCATAGGTCGACCTCTTCTTCTTCTCCCCTCCGGTTCCCACTCCAGTGTCAAGAGATGGAGTTTACCTACATCATTTATTGTTTGCTGATGATCAAGTAGTTGTAGCACAAGATGGGGAGGATGCTAACTATATGTGCAATCAACTAGCAGTAGTATACAAAACTTGGGGTTTGAAGATTAACTACCAAAAAAACAGAATACTTGACTAATGATTCAGATCTGCTATACATTGAAGGAAAGAAAATCAAAAAGATATACACTTTCTGTTATTAGGGATCCATTTTAGAAATCGAGGGAAAATCAGACTCAGAAATCATGATTCTGTCTGTCTTTTACATCCGTTCGTACTTCCTTCGTACTTCATAGGAGCCTCACCTTCCTACTGTGGATACACCTTTATGGCTTCTTCATTTTTATGTTACAGTGTTGGCAAAGAAACACTTTTATAAAACTTTAATCGAAACTGTTTGAGATATATCAATTAAACACATACAACGTAAAAGAAAAGTTAGACGACAACAAGAGACGATGGGCTGAAAGTGAGCAAAGAACGGGTCCTGAAAGAGTGTCAGTGAAAACGAAGAAGTAGAAACCAAAACGGAAACAGGAAATCATGGGAGACCGAGAAAAAATGTGGGAAATCTAACGGGAAATAACAGCCAAAAAAGCAAAATGAAGAAGCGAGAACTTTCACTTTATAGTCTGTGAATGTCATAGTGTAGATATTACCACATGTTAAAGTTGGGGTTTCATATGCACAGCAGCATCAGAATTGATTCTTCGGTGAAACCAAATGTCTTGGCGAAATGTAACTGAATAGTCGTTGTGACGAGCAATTTATACCGTACAGAATTATGTATAATGAGGTTAGTCTATTCGCACTGTTAAAACTCTGTGAAATCTCGAAAGCATGGGTTCGATGGACGAAGAGAAGCTTAGAAAAATCTATTAGTCTACTTATCTTAGGCGGTAAGGGGCGATATTTAAAAATTAATTGAGACAAGGTGAAATTCTTTGCCAAGGTCGCTTTTAAATAACGTTTGTTGTCGATTACCGGTTTCGGTAAGCATTGGTTCCATCTTCAGATCTCGATAGGCCGGTGTAGTGGTGCCGGGGCTGCAATGAAGAATTTGGCGAATTACTATGTATATTGTGGTTTCAATCTTGACTTGCTGACGCATCGTTCATCTCGTGCCTCACGTACCTGGCAATGTTTTGGAAAGAGTTCTTGTACAGCTGCTGTAGGAGTCATGTAATAACATTCTATTCAGATCGGAAGATGGTAACCATGCTTACCGAAACCGGTAATGGACAATACAGGTTGTTTACAAGTGATCCTGCCTGAGAAACTAGCCCCCCTCGCAAATGCTTCAGAAAATCGCTAACTGCGTATCATAATAGAACCATTGCCGTTGGGGCGCCGTTAAAGAACCTGTCGCTATTTCAGTTCGTCCTGTTTATAATATGGAGCCCAGCGAAATAAGAACAGCTCTAAAACTCCACTCACATAACAATTCCTCCTTATATCATTATTGCCATAACGACTCGTGTTTGTCTGTTAGGAGGCTGTTAAGATATTGGAAATTTACGTAAGAAGCATGAGGTAAAGTGTACGCGTAAGAGACTCCTGAGCTGAAATTTCTGGTATCTTACAGTAACAGCTGCCGTATGCCGACTGCGGTAAGATTTTTATAGCTCGATAAATTCTTCATTAGATGTGATTACACACCGTCCTCCTCAGCAGTGGCCAGTAACGCACTCGGTTAACTAGGGCGGGAGAAGATATAACTGTTCACAGTCAAACAGACGTGTCAAATTCTTACTATGTCGCAGTGCCTCATGGAGGGGGCGTATGAAACTATTGATGGAGATCAGCCAGTCGGACGGAAACGTTACTGTCGTTGTCCTCCTTGGTGATATCTGTAGCCTGGTTGCACAGTCTCCCCTCTTTTCGTTTTCGTAGTCATCAGTAAAAACGCTATTCAGCAGCAATAATCGCTCCAGTCATTTACATAACACGGGTGAACACTTGGTATATAAAGCTGAGTATAGGAAATGGACCATATCTTAGTACTCCACTCAATCCATCATACAAATAGTAATCAAAATTATTCATTAAGTTCGTCTTATAACTAGTAAGTAGCGATTTTACACATATGTGCCATCTCCTGAAAGACAGACGAGAGCTTATCCCGTCTCAGTGACAATATCTGCTTAGCTGTCTGCCTCCCGTTAGCTGAGTGGTCAGCGCGACGGAACGCCACGCCAAGGGACCGGGTTCGATTCCCGCTGGGGCAGGAGATTTTCTCCGCTCAGAGACTGGGTGTTGTGTTGTCCTCATCATCATCATTTCATCCCCATCTCCGACGCACAAGTCGCCCAATGTGGCGTCGAATGCAGTAAGTACTTGCCCTCGGCGGCCGAACTTCCCCGTATGGGGGACTCCCGGCCCACAATGCCGTACGATCATTTCCATTGCTGCTTAGCTAGTTTCTTTCTAGCGTATCTCTGCGGTCACTAATCGACCATTTTACTGTCAAAGTTTTCGCATTATATTAAGGCATAGGGACGAGAAAACACGCAAGATTTACACAAAGCTAATTTAGCAAACCACATCCGTAAGCTCGATACCAAAGTAGCGTGCCCGACTTCCTACCAGCCCAACAAATATACGAGTAGAAGCTTCGTCTTCGTTAGCTAACCTTTTGATTGCAGGACGTTCTTTCTCAGCGGACGTAAACGCTTCAGTCGAATTTCTCTAGTTTCAATTGAACAAAAACTCATTTCATTGCTTGGGTAAATATGAATGCTTATGACAACACAAGCTAGGAAATGAGACAGTAACAGTAGCAGATAAATTTTGCTGTTTGGGCAGAAATAACTAACGATGGAGTAGAGAGGATATGTAATGTAAAATGGAAATAACGAGAAAAACCTTCCCGAAAAAGATAAATATTTTAACGTCTAATATAGATTTTACTGATAGGGAAGCTTTTGTAAAAACATTTATGTGGAATGTAGCTTTGTATGGAAGTGGAACAAGGAAGATGAACAACAAAAGCAGGAAGTTAATAGAAGTTTTTTAAACAAAGTGATACAGAGGAATGTTGAATTTGAAATGGTTACATAGGATAACTACCAAAGAGATACTGCATCGAATTGGGGAAAAAAGAAATTTATGATACAATTTTACTAAGAGAAAGGATGAATTGGTAGGGCACATCCTGAGACATCTAGAATAGTCAGTTATATAATCGAGGGAAGCGTTGGGGGTAAAAATTATAGAGGGAGACAAAGGCTAGAATACACTAAGGCGGTTGAAATGGATGTAGGCTGCAGCAGTTGTGCAAAGATAAAGAGCATGCACAGGATAGAATAGCTTGGAGGGCCGCATCCATTTACTCGACCGAGAGATCATCACAACAAAGGAAAGTTTGTAAAATTTCAGGAAATACGGATTTGATGAATTTCATCTGCTGTGGAAAAGAGAAAAAATGTGCTTACTCTGTGCTGGTATTCTCTGCTTCGGAGAAATGTTGCTTCCAGGTAAACGTACGCTCAGAACCGAGGAAAATCTTTGACTGAGAGTCACATCCGTTTCATTATATTGCAGTGCTGTGGACACGCAATTTGCCTCAGAAATATTAATTTCTTTTCCGTATTTTTTATCTTCCTCTTGAATGAAAGTTATGGTTACCAAATTGTTGAATGGCATTATAATTTCTTTCAGAATCTAACTCCTAAAATATCTAACACATTTAATAATTTTATCTGAATATACGAGCCGTGTATCTGAAGCTATGAGGAACAGCAACATAGGATTGTTAAAAATAGCAACAGTGAACTAGTTACAGTCGTCTGGGTACGTTGAAGGACAGCCTATGAGAATCCCAACACCAGGAACCTCGGGAAACATTTGATCTGTTAATCAGAAAAGCAGGAATTTGAAAAGATAGCCACTGATGAAACATTTAAAACAGATGCAATATCATAGATATGTGAATGACATTATTTGTCTGATAGATGAACCAAAAGAAGAAAAAAATGAACTCTATTCAAAAGTCAACAAGGGCATAAAGGTCACACTCGAAAAATAAAACCAACTAAATTACCTTGACAGAACAAAAATAAATGAAAATGGCAAACATTCTTTCTACATAAACAAAACCAGCACTGCTGCACTGTGGAAAAAGCTGCGCAGTCTCGGTATAGGGAAGCGAAGATCTGACGCTGTTTATCAAGCGTCTGCAGAAGAATTAAACGATTTCTTCTCAACAGCTGTAAACTGCCACGCAGCGACAAATTACTAGCCCCAAGATATCAATCTCTCGAGAGACACGTTTTTCCTAAAACATGTCACTACCGGCACAGTACAAAAGGCAGTTATGAGAATCTCTTCCGAGGCAGTAGGAAATGATGGAGTGAGCATTGGCATGATTAAGAACGTCGTAAACACTATTACTCCAGTTATCACAGACATCTTCAATCTGTCTCTTGTCAGTAGTACATATCCTACTGAGTGGAAGCAAAGTTTAATTCAACCTATACCCAAGACTGACAACCCTAAGTCGCCAGGTGACTACAGGCCGATCAGCATACTACCTGCAATATCTAAAGCCCTAGAATACATCGTCCATGAACAGCTGATGGATTACCTCAAAACTCATAACATCCACGAAAAATATCAGTCAGGCTTTCGAAAGCACCATAGTACAGCAACTGCATTAATCAAAGTAACTGATGACATTAAACATGCTATGGACAGACGTGAAGCTACCATCCTAACACTGCTTGACTTTAGCAAGGCTTTTGACACAGTTGACTTTGATATATTACTAATTAAAATGAAGCAACTGAATTTCTTAAACAGCGCAATACACTGGTTCGACAGCTACCTCAAAAACAGAAGTCAACAAGTCATTTGTGGGGCGGAAAAGTCATCACGGAAAAACGTGCGCTCTGGAGTTCCCCAAGGCTCCGTCCTTGGTCCATTACTCTTCTCACTGTACATTAATGATATTTCTTCAGTGATTCACTCCTGCAACTACCATCTATATGCCGACGACATCCAACTGTACATAAGTGCAAGCCCCAAGAACATTGCTGACGCAATAGCGAGTATGAACGCAGATCTTTGCTCTGTTTCTCGATGGGCACAGAACCTAGGTCTGAAACTAAACCCCAAGAAATCCCAGGTCATACTTATATCTCATCCAAAGTCAATCAGTCGGTACTTTCGCGAAACAGTTCCTCAAATACTCCTCAATGGTACCCAACTACCATACCAAAAAACAGTAAAAGACCTTGGAATAATCTTGGATGAACACCTAAACTGGGAAGAACAAACAGTCACAGCTTGCCGGAAATCGCTCTCCTCCCTACATGCAATTCAAAAATTTAGAAAAATATTTCCAACCCATGTTAAACAAAAATTAGTCCAAACACTAGTCTTGCCTAATCTTTACTACTGTGATGTAGTTCAACACGGCACAAATAGTGAAAATTCGAGATGCCTCGAGCTAGTGATGAATGCTTGCGTTAGATACGTATGCAATATACGGTTGTATGATCATATCAGTCCTTCATACTCCCAGCTAGGTTGGATACGCCCACATAAGGCACGCGATCTCCACACGATGTGCTTACTTCATCGATTTCTTAGCCACTGGTGCCCCCAATACCTATCTTCTCACATTAAACACCTATCATCATTCCAAAACCGCAATACCAGATCGGATACGTCTAGTATCTTGGCTGTACCTTTACATAACACAAAATCTTTCTCCGTGTCATTCTCCATCTCAGCCATACGACTATGGAACGCGCTCCCTTGTGATCTGCGTCTTATCCAGAACCACTCAACATTCAAGAGGGAACTCAAGACTTACATATTAGGGACGGTATAGCCACCATTGTTGTGCCCCTCTCATCTTTTTCTTTCTCCTCTCCATCATAGCTTCGAATTTTACCATTCTATTTCTCTTCCTCTAACCTATCTACCTCTTCTATATCTCTTTCACCCCATTCTATCGTCTTATGTCTCTGCTTGATGAGAATAACTCACAAGCTGCAAGAATATAACGAGAAAATTCCCAACTAGCAATAGGACTGACATTCATAAAAGAAAAATATGTTAACTATCATATACATAGTCATTATTATTATTATTGTTATTATTATTCTTGATTGTTATAATTATTTTTCGATTGTTATAATTATCATTGTACTACTTTTATAATCTCTATTTTTTTTTCTTTAACATTAATACTGTATAACATGTTATATGTCCTTAATGTTCTGTAGAAACTGAAATTTGTTGAATCTGAGTATGCCTGGTTAGGTGTGAGAGAGGGCCTGAAGGCCCTAATCTTGGCAGGTAAAATAAATGTATAAATAAATAAATAAACAGTAACACATCCCACATCCAACTGTCGCCATGGCCTGTAGTTAGCTGCATAATGGAGAATTACCTAGAATAGACGGGACTCCATTCAGCAGGAGAAATCTTGAAAAATGAATGCATACTGTCACACAAACAGCGAGGAGCAAAGGCTATGACACAAACATAGTACGTGGACTCAATCAAAAAAATTAAAATAGCAATACAGAACAAACACAAGATATCCAGAATGCAGGAAAACTAGCAAGCACCTAAACCACAAATACACACAATACGCATGTGCGATGGCAACACTACATAGAAGCAAAGGGAATGATCTACTATACCTTACGCACATAAATTAACATATTGAATGGATAACACAGTGAAGATGCAGTGCTACTATATAGCATATGAAACTTTGCAAACTCTTCAAACAGATTTAAGCCAATCAGCAATTAGGAGGAACTAATTTCAGGAAACATGAATGTACAAACTTGAATCAAAGTTGTGATGCAGTATACATAGGAATAACTTGAATGAATCTAAAAGAAAGTTATATACCACGCATCAGATGCTGTAGTACGAATTTCATACTATTCCATCCGCAGAGCACTTAAAGCATCAGAACCATCGTTCCTCTAACATAGAGCAGCCGTGAAACTCACTTGGATAAATAACCGCAAGAAAAGCCTTATCCCAAAGCAGGAGAACTACCACATCCAGACTGTTACTGCTGAGAACAAACAGGCTGTAACCGACGAGGCATATACAAACTCACTCATAAAGCCAACAGTCAATATTTGGCAACAACGCTCAAAACAACATAAAGTAAATGAGGGTTTCTTATTAAGGTGCTATGCTAACGAACATTCGAATAACAGAAAGCAGAACAACAACTCAAGAAACACTACAACGACACGAATATCATGTCTAAATCTTATAAGAAGAAATTTGAACTAATAGAACGGTTTGTGTACAATGTGTAATATGTAAAACATAATTGTATAAACTTCATTATGTATACGAGTATACATCACGCCAATGATGATACCTTTCCAAGAAAATAAACGCGAAATGTCCACTGCATGACAAAATGAATTTTGTTCAGTTGTATTTAGATGGACGTAAAGTGGGAGCTATGAACGTAAACAGCTTAGGACGGCAGAGTAGCAGCAGTTAAAGATATCACACGTCCACATTTTTCATTCATATGGCCCGCCGTATACAATTAGTGTCAGTTGTCTTCACAGTGTAGATGATAGCGCACGAGACTGCTCAGCATTTGGCTCATGTCCAATTTTTGTATCACTGTCTCGTTATTACATGAACACTTGACCCAGAAAAAAAAGTTCCAATCCTCCAAGTTATGGCCAAAGTTTTTGGAAGTTTTTCCTTGCATATGAAGCGAATATCATAAGTGGAAACCGCTCCCAAATATTATCACTTGGCAACCCCTATCTGCCCCACTTCTAGCTTACTGGGATATTTGACCGAACAGGACAAAATTCTATAACGTCCACACCGCTTCCGTGAATAGGGAATTACAGATGTTACAGGGTGGTCAGAAACAGTCTGAAAAGCTTGTAAAGGTCTTGCAGGGAAGGCTGTGCTGAAATATAATTGTTAAGAAACTTTGCGCCGTTTCCGAGTTAATTAGCATTTCAATTAACCAATCAGGCCATAGCGCGCGCAAATTCAAATTCCCGCCAGATACAATTACTGTCAGTTGTTCTCACAGCGTGATAGTGCACGAGATTGCTCAGTATTTTGCATTGGTTGGCACCCCCAATTTTTGTATCACTGTCTCGTTCGGTTTTCAGGAACCAAACGAAGAACACGTCTCTGGCCGGCCGCTTGAATTTGCGCGCACAACGGCCTGAATGGTTAACTTAAATGCTAATTAACTCGGAAACGTCAAACATTCTCTCATAAAACGCGTTTAGTGCTATTTTGTTCTCGGTACTCCTCTACGTGTCTATAGATTTGTTCCAAGTGTCGAATCATCGAGACTATGTTTCAAACATTCGTTAGTGGATGGTGATAGGTCTTTGTGCTGTGCTAACAGTGCTTTCCTTTGGAGTTCCAGTTGCGGTGCCTCAAGGCTCTTCTGTTTATCCTAGCGTGCTTCAATCGACAACACACAAGTTTTTGGAGAGTGAAAACAGCTTTTTGACGTGCGACAGGTCGTAACGCGCGAAAAATTTATTGTGGTGGATGTTACAGGTTAAATGGTTCAAATGGTTCTGAGCACTATGGGACTTAACATCTGAGTCATCAGTCCCCTAGAACTTAGAACTACTTAAACCTAACTAACCTAAGGACATCACACACACCCATGCCCGAGGCAGGGTTCGAACCTGCGACCACAGCGATCGCGCGGTTGCAGACTGAAGCGCCTACAACCGCTCGGCCACACTGGCCGGCTGTTACAGATCAGATGGTCGCCACGACGTATTGCAAATCAACTGGAAGATTACCTACTGAGAAACTGTGATGATTAGGATGAGGCACGGTGAGCATCAAACAGCGTGCATCGAGCTGCAACCGCCCGCTAGAACAAAATTCCACGCCTCAGATCCACAATGAATTAAGTATTAAAAAGGATATTTGCGCTGTTCATTTATTCATTTTAATTTTGTACCATTTGATTTTACCGTGGGTTTAATTGGTGGTTATAGTTTGAACGTAGTTCCATTGAGGTCGAATTAAGGAAAGAGTCTCTGGTTGTGTGTGTCTGTTATTCTTTACACAGTCGGGGTTGATGGCGAGGTCGTATAAGTTAACTTATTAATTTGACTACCTGTCGACAACGTAGTTCTTAAAGCGATTGCGGTTAATCTAGTAAGATTTTAGCCCAGGTTCCGTTGATACTTTGTTAACGTTGGGACTCGGAATAATCGTAAATTAGACAAATTGTCAGTTAAGAAAATACATTAGGAGCCGCTTCGTAGTTGAATCCGCTAGGGATTACGTTTGATTGCGGTACACTGACTATTCAGCTATTATGTGGAATGTGTTTGATTATTGGATTGTTGGTAATTGGTAATGAGTACAAGTATTACTGAAATGGCAACATGTACAGAATGCTCTCGAGAGATAGCGTGGTTCCTGATTGTGGTACTATTTGGTTGTGGAGATTCCACTGAGTACGTGGGAACGACTCAAGTGCTGCACATTCTATGAGCAGGCGGCGCCATTCAGTTTGTTGTGAGTCTTAAAATTAATGGTATAGCATATATTTCCCTGACGCGTGTAATAATTTTACCCGACTATCCCACGGAGAATTTTATGAAAGGAAGCATTTAACTGAATCACGATCAGCATTAGTATTCATATAAAGAAATCATCAGCGAGTTACAAAGTCTTCTACAACAGTATTGGAATGAAGTTTTTGCCAGATGCTAACGCTGGAAGATTTTGAACTAAGCTTGCACATGTTAAGTCGAGGATTCAAGTGACGGTGGCACTACACTAATGGAGAAAACCGCAACACCAAGAAGGAGTTGTGCGACATAAACGAAAGTTGTTAGGCGTGTTTCTGCATCTGACAGAAGATGTATATTCAAATTTTGCGCCAGTTGAATATGAGGATGCAAATCAGGTTTGTTTTGAATACACGCTGTAACCCTCATGAAAGTTACTTGCCTTTAAGGTGACAAAGACGCCATTATCAACACCTCACTGAGTTTGAACGAGAAGTTTGGACATGGCTACGAGAAGATGAAGTGAGCAACCATAATTATTTGGTATCACAAAGCCTTCTGAGTGTTTCGGATATAAGTAAATTATGTACAAAAAGAACTTGTGAGACATGAATACTGCTTATTCAAGTTATTGAATACTTTTTTTAGTCTCGTGACAAATGTTGACTTGACACACAGAATGCTTGACATTTACACTCGTCTGTAACGACATAGGATAATAATAATAATAATAATAATAATAATAATAATAATAATAATGTAGATACGCTCTCTCAGATTTTTCTGTTTTAATTTGCATACTTGAGATAACAGTGAAGTAAAAATTAGAACATAAAAGCAGCAAGTACGCTGTAAATTCCATTTACAGTAGTTTCCTTTGCAGAAAAATGACAACCACTGCGGCGTTATTAACATAATTTGTGAAAAAATAGCGTCGCTAGCTTCTAACGGTTGTTGGTGGTGGTCCTGCTATTATTTTAATGAAAGGATGCAGCAATTAAGTGGGCTGCCTTATCTGTTCACTCTGAAGCTCGGCGTTTTCCACTTTATTACTTGTAAAGCGATTCCCGCAGCCCGTAACCACCTACTCTTTATGTTTAGCAGTATGAGGTTATCTCTGGTGGATCACTGGACCGTCTGTATTCCCTTTGTTCCTTCCTTACGTGTCGGCTGGCAAGGCCTACTCTGCTTGAAACATTGAACCATATTAATTTGTGAGCTTTAAAATAAGTCCAGTGTGCTTGCATTCTTATTCGGCGAGGTTCCGTCCGTTTTCGATCGACACCTTATTTGTTTTTTCTCAGGTTGTGGTTGAAAACATTCTCTGTCAATTTGCTTCATCACAGGGTCACATTTTAAAAAATTTCACTTCTCTGTACCGGAATCATTTGGTTACCTTAGTAAAAAGGTTCAAATATTCTATTGGGCAGCCTTACACAACAGTTGACTGTAGGCAACATAGGTGTGTTTTATTTTTGCCGCATGCGAATAGAATTAATTGTTAGGCCTTCTGTATTCATTTTATATAATGGGCAAAAATTCTTTCTCTGAATCTTCCTTTCTTCGTCTTCCAGTTCTGGCAAATTTTTCTGATTCATTATGAGGCATCCTGTTGTCCATAGTGATCTTCGGAGGGACAGTAATATTGGAGTTTTCGCTTCATAGACACTGACCTGTAAGGTGACAGCTATTTCAAGCCTGCTGTTCTTTGTATTTTCAGTGGATGGTGTTTTTCGTTCGTATTCCTCAATTCACCAGTGCTTGGATGCTGAAGTGATGTTCGTTATAAACTGTCCTTTCCCGGGTGAGACTCGATGGTGTTCCTTCATGACTTTGTTATAAGATGGTTGATGTGTTTACTGTCTGTGTCAAAAGCATCCGAGAAAAATCCCAAGATTCTTACCGGTCATTTGTCTCTTTCTCTGCCTTACGATATAATTTGACTATTTCTCTACCATTTCCCTTCTCAGTCCTTAGTAGCGGCATTGTCGAAAAACTTTCAATAGAACTCAATTTCTCATCTACATGTACAAATGGTTCAAATGGCTCTGAGCACTATGGGACTTAACATCTGATGTCATCAGTGCCCTGTAACTTAGAACTACTTAAACCTAACTAACCTAAGGACATCACACACATCCATGCCCGAGGCAGGATTCGAACCTGCGACTGTAGCTGCGCGCGGTTCCAGACTGAAGCGTCTAGAACCGCTCGGCCACTCTGGCCGGCATCTACATGTACATGATGACTCTGTAATTCACAATTAAGTGCCTGGCAGAGGGTCATCGAACCACCTTCGAGCCATTTTTCGACCGTTCCGCTCTCGAACAGCACGCTGGAAAAAAACGAGCTCTTTCCGTGTTAGTTCTGATTCCTCTTATTTTAGTACGATGATCACTTCTCCCTAAGTAGGCGGGCGCAAAAATAATTTTCATTCGGAGGAGAAAGTTGGTTATTGAAATTTCAAGACCAAAGGTAAGAGTATCACTACTGGCCTATCTCCAGATCCAGCTTAAATCTAATTTCTGATTTTAACATTGTAAGACGTGTTCTACAGAGTTGTTGAAATACTGATGTCTTCAACCATATTCTTCTAAGAACTTTTTACGGTGTCTCCGTCACTTGAGTTTTAAGACGTTTTAATTCGTGTGGAGGTCACCACAAATGTCCTACTTCTCAGTTTTCGTAAAGAATGGATGGATTTAAGGTTCGTGAATGGTTGAACGCATTATCGTTCCTTCCTAAATACTCCTTGCTCTATTCTCAGAGAGGTATCCAGCATATGTGTTTCTACCCATGTTGAAATACTCTCGAAATGATGTATAACCTTACCATAGTTGAGGTACCACGATAATTGGGCACGATTGCTTTATCACTTTTCTTTGGAAGTAGTTTTTCAGATATTTCGGATGATTTTTATTGGCATTTCAGTTGTCATATCACCTGCTTACTTCCGGCGTTCAGTGATTATTGCATCATCAAACGGCACTTTATTGATATCACGTGACTATGTGATCAGTGTGGTTTCCGCTGTTGGTGGGGGATGATTTTGGTTCCTCGGTTCCTTTGTAATGAAAAGAAAGATCATGTCTTCGTGTTTCTTATAATAACACATTTTTATGAGGTGGGTACTTATAGAAATTTTTATGCATCAGGTAGCCATAGGCGTTCGGAATGGGAAGCAAATCAAATATGGTTTCCGAAAGGGATCTGTCGTGTGGCTGCTGCTGTGTCTAGTAAAAATAAATGATTTTTCTATTTCCGTACTTAAAATTCGCCACTTATCGGGCTTCATGGAAGTGATCCAGGTACTGAGAAATGATAGCGCATATACAGGGTAATAACTAAATTTAAACTTTCAAACCCCTGTAGATATAACACTACTGGTCAGAATGATGTCAAATTGCAACGGAATATTACCGGAGATAGGGGAAAACTTATGGCAGAAGACAAATAAATAGTAACAATTACGGTATATTGATAATTTTTACTTATGGACCGTCTGACAGCAACTGAATAAAACACAATTTTAGTGCCATACGCGTTTCGCCTTTATTTTCTGCAAGGCATCATCAGTGGCCTGGAATATGTACATATATTAGCTATTTTATTTACATTTTTGTCATTCTGCCTATAGGTTATAAGCAGTTCTGGTGGTTGGTATTTCCTATTAAGTAGTAATATTTTGAACTGTACTTACAGGTTGCGTGGACAATTTCTTACATATTACGCTCCTGTTGCATTTTTGGTGTTGTTGTTCTTCTTATGAACGCCAGTTTGCGGTTTTTTCCACATTCCACAGCACTATGCACTGAACGCTTGTTTTAATGCAATGTTTTGGTTTCTGTTGCCGCCTGTCAAATGTTTTTGTCAAAGATCGAATGTTATTGCCAAACTTATGAGTGTAACTATTGAAGTATCTGTGGTCTGTTCGTGTATGCATTTGTGTGTGCGTTTGTGCATGTGTGTGTGTGTGTGTGTGTGTGTGTGTGTCCAGATGGTGTGGGGAAGACTTTTTTTTGTTTTTTTGTTTTGTTTTATGTTATCATTTCCTTTACTAAGTGTAGTAGGGGGCCTGTGCTGATGTGTGTTTGTTCATTTATCACATGTTTGTTTTCTGCTATGGCTTTCTGGATGTGGAAGTTTTCTTGCATTTGTATAAGATATTTGTCATGGTTTGCTTATTCTCATTATTTTCATTTCTTGTTCCATGTTTGTAGGATGATGGTTGTAGTGTTTTAAATGCTCTGCAAATGTGGAATGGTTTGTTTCATACTTCCAGCATCTGATATGTTCTTTGTATCTTGTTTCAAAACTCCTGCATGTCATTCCTATGTATACTGCATCACAACTTTGACATTCAAGTTTATATATTCCTGATTGTTGGAATTTGTCCCTCTTGGTAGCTGGCTGGCTTAGGTGTGATTGAAGGGTTTGCCAAGGCTTATATGCTATTTTGAAGCCCTCTCTCTTTAATATGTTTGCAACTCTGTGTGTTAGTTTATGTGTGTAGGTCATGGTGTACCATGTGGTTCTTTTCTGTGTGGTGTTGTCATTGTGTGTGTTCGTTGTGTGTGTTTTTTTAAGTTTTCAGCTTGTGAGTTCTTTTGTATTGTGGAACTGTTGTGTTTGTTTTTTATTTGTGTTTTTATTTTTTGATTGAGCTTGTGTACCACATGTGTGTCATACCCGTTGTTCCTACCGAACACATCCTTACACGTGAAGAACAACAAAATAGTTGTGAAATAAACATAGGACTGACAAGAGAACTAGTAAAAGAAGAAATAAAAGGCATAATAATACAAACACAGCAGACACACAATAAGAACAACCAAACAGAAGCAGCTACTATGAAAAGGTTAAAACAAAAGTTAACAGACAATAACGTATTAATAACAAGAGCAGAGAAGGGAAATGTAACAGTACTCATGGATAAAGAGCAATACATCACAAAAACCGAGGAATACATAAACACCAACGCCATACAAAAACTGAAGTCAGATCCAACTACACGATTCCAGGCAAATGTGAAACGAACACTGAAAAACATTGAACACACACTCACAGACAAACAGAAATACTACTTAACACAGAAAAACCCACAAGCACCAACACTCCGCAGTCAACCGAAAGTACATAAAGACGGAATGCCAATGAGAGCTGTTATCAACTTCAAGAAAGCTCCAACATACCGCACAGCCAAACACCTCCCAAAGTTAGTTACAAAACACTATAAAGTAGAAAACAACAGAACAGTGATAAACACAGGAAACCTAATAGAAAACATACAGAACATACAGGTACTACACACAGCATCACTGATTTCATTCGATATAGAAAATATGTATACCTCCGTCCCTATCACAGAAACAATAGAAATCATAGAACAAAATCCCTCATCCCACAGCAACATCACCACAGATGGAATAAAAGAAATAACAGATATGCTCAGACTGACAACTGAACAAAACTACTTTCAGTTTCAGAAAGGATATTATCTATAAACTGATGGACTGCCCATGGGATCCCCAATATCAGGAACACTAGCAAACATTTTCATCAGTCACCTAGAAAATCAGATATTTGATAAGATAACCACAAATGAAAGTTTCAAAATCATATATTGGTACAGATACGTGGATGACATTATTTGTCTGGTAGATGAGCCAAGTGAAAAAATAGATGAACTCCATTCAGAAATAAACAAAGCTCATCAGAACATAAAATTCACACTTGAAAAAGAAAAAGAAAATCAAATAAATTTTCTTGACATTACAATTAAAAAAGAAAATGGTAAACATACATTTAACATCTTTAGAAAACCAACAGCCACAGACACAATAATACATTCCACATCCAACCACCCCCACAGCCAGAAACTTGCAGCACTAAGACACATGTTACATAGATTAAACAGAATCCCACTCAGCAAGAGAAACTATGAACAAGAAATGAGTACAATCATACAAATAGCTAGGAACAACGGGTATGACACACATGTGGTACACAAGCTCAATCAAAAAATAAAAACACAAATAAAAAGCAAACACAACAGTTCCACAATACAAAAGAACTCACAAGCTGAAAACTTACAAACACACTCAACACACACACACAATGACAACACCACACAGAAAAGAACCACATGGTACACCATGACCTACACACATAAACTAACACACAGAGTTGCAAACATATTAAAGAGAGAGGGCTTCAAAATAGCATATAAGCCTGGGCAAACCCTTCAATCACACCTAAGCCAGCCAGCTACCAAGAGGGACAAATTCCAACAATCAGGAATATATAAACTTGAATGTCAAAGTTGTGATGCAGTATACATAGGCATGACATGCAGAAATTTTGAAACAAGATACAAAGAACATATCAGATGTTGGAAGTATGAAACAAACCATTCCACATTTGCAGAGCATTTAAAACACTACAACCATCATCCTACAAACATGGAACAAGAAATGAAAATAATGAGAATAAGCAACCATGACAAATATCTTATACAAATGAAAGAAAACTTCCACATCCAGAAAGCCATAGCAGAAAACAAACATTTGATAAATGAACAGGCTCCCTACTACACTTAGTAAAGGAAATGATAACATAAAACAAAAAAAGTCTTCCCCACAACATCTGGACGGACACACACACACACACACACACACACACACACACACACACACACAAACGCACACACAAATGCATACACGAACAGACCACAGATACTTGAATAGTTACACTCATAAGTTTGGCAATAACATTCGATCTTTGGCAAAAACATTTGACAATCGGCAACAGAAACCAAAACATTGCATTAAAACAAGCGTTCAGTGCATAGTGCTGTGGAATGTGAAAAAAAACCGCAAATTGGCGTTCATAAGAAGAAGAACAACACCAAAAATGCAACAGGAGCGTAATATGTAAGAAATTGTCCATCAACCTGTCAGTATAATTCAAAACATTACTACTTAATAGGAAATACCAACCAACAGAACTGTTTATAACCTATAGGCAGAATGACAAAAATGTAAATAAAATATCTAACATATGTACATATTCCAGGCCACTGATGACGCCTTGCAGAAAATAAAGGCGCAACGCGTATGGCACTAAAATTGTGTTTTATTCAGTTGCTGTCAGACGGTCCCAAAGACCTTGTAAAAAATAACTAGACTCACTGATGGCGCTGCAGTCGCGGGATAATTTGAACCTTCGGTTGGACGCCATTATAGTGGTTGTAGTCTGATATGTTGTGTAGTATTGTTGTTTATGAAGACCCTGATTCAACGTTGTATATTTGTTGCAGCGTACATACAGTATTCATTACTCGTAATTCTACTGTCTGTACGTTCCAATCAAAAGAAGTACAATGGTGAAGAGTTGTGCAGCGATTAATTGTACAAATAAATTCGAGAAAGGAACAAATATTACATTTCACAGGTATGTGAATATTTTAAGTTGTTTTGTATGTCAGTGCACTTGCTTAATAAATGTTTTTGTAACACGGTATTAGCATAATGTCTGTGCATCTATTTGCAGGTTTCCTTTCTCAAAACCACTACTGTTACAAAAATGGTTACACGCTGTCAGGAGGCAAGATTTCCGACCGACAGAATACCATTTTATATGTTCTGATCATTTTGAAGAAAGTTGACTGATCGGTAGTGTTTTCGTGGTCTAGGTTAGGTTGAAACTTGATAATTTGGTCGTGAGTTGCCAAAGCACTATGCCATATACAACGCACTTCTCGTCATAAAATCTAAGGCAAGGTAGAGTCAGAAAATATCTATTAATATAGTGGGTAAATCTTCGAGTATTTTGATGCACTTTGCGTACATCTATCGTAAATGAACTACGAAAAATGCTAGGGGTCCAGTACATAACTTTTAGCTACGGCAGATTCCATGTAGTAGTAAGATAAATTCATAAACAGTGACTAGTTGCTGTTTGCTCATAAATTAAAAAGTGTATTGTAGTAACGTATTTAAATGAGGCATTATGTTTGCGACCTAACTCAAGGGAAGGCATTTTATAACCAAAAGCGATGTATAAACATTCGAACTCCGCGCGTCAGTTTACCACTCTAATGGCCGCCGGCCAGCTATTCAATTTGTCCGCTCTTCACAGTCGACCACTCGTGCGGTTGTGGGGGCCTGGACAGACCATAAGTAAAAATTATCAATATACCGTAATATTACACGCAACTGAGGAAGACAGGGCTATAAAAGTTGAAGATGTAAATAGTAACAAAATCTAGCAACAGATGGCGCAGTAAGCATCATAATTTAATAGTGGTCGACTACAAATGACAAATGAATCATACAACAATGCCTAAGTTGTACGTTTGACGTAAAACAAACTGTACTACTTAGTGCACATGGGTGTACAGGTGTGATACTGTTAGTTACGTAAATCCATACACCACGGCTAGGTAATGTCATATCGCATGGGAAAAATCTATTTTTAATTGTTCTGAAACCAAAAACCACATAAAAAGCACCACTCACTTCGGTTTTTAATTGTCCTGAGGCCAAAAACCTCGTAAAAAGCGTTAATCAAAATCAAATCGGATTATTAATTTCCGTGTGACTGGCGCAGAACATGATCAATATGCTGTCCACCGTTTTCTGCAACAAGTTGAAATCGAGAAACAGCATGTCCCGCAACTGATCGAAGTGTTTCCTGGGTCACGTCCAGAATGTGTTGCGCAATGCGTGCCTTCAATGCAGCTAAGTTTGCAATCGGAACACTGAACACATCTTTCAGACAGCCCCACAGCCAGAAGGCACACGGATTAAGATCAGGTGATCGGGGCGGCCTGACTGTAGGGAAATGGCGGCTGATAATTCTAGCATTTCAGAAATTGCGCTTCAGCAGCTGCTTAACTGGATTTGAAATGTGCGGAGGTGCGCCATCTTGGATAAAAATGATCCCATCCACACATCCACGCTGTTGGAGAGCTGCGCAAAAGACACTCATAGATCTTACCAGTGACGGTACAGGTAACAGGACCGGAAGCACCCCTCTCTTCGAAAAGCTGTGGCCCTATGATAAATGATGCCGTAAACCGGCACCACATGGTGATCTTTTCAGGATGAAGTGGTACTGGTTGATTTGCGTGTTGATTTTCCGTTTCCTACATTTGACAATTCTGTGTATTGACATATCCTGTCAGATGAAGTGGGCTTCATCTGTCCACAAAATCTTCCACTTCCATGCGAGCAAGAAATTCAAAAGCAAAGGTCTTCTTGCTGGCAGGTCAACAGGAAGCAACTCATGCGCATGGCTAATTTTGAATGGGTAGCAAAGAAGGATGTTTCGTAGGATTTTACGCACCGTGGTTGAACCTTGGCGGGACTGGCGCCAGTAGCATCTCTGACATGAGTGCGATCGACTTCCTAGTGCAGAGGTTTGTCTTTGGGGTTGGGCCGGCTCGAGATATAAGGGAGTGCCGACCGCGAATATGGAGAGGGCACAACGCTTGAGTACGGAACGCGGCGGTGCGCGAATCGGCGATTGGTTGGTGGACAGAAGCCAAGACGGCGTACCTGAGGCCGGGCGGTGGTTGTCACGTGGTTGCAGTGGAATCGGCGGGAGCCGGCCGGAGCTGTGCATTCTCCGGCAACCTCATGAGCTGTGAATGTGCCTGCTTCCTTGAAGTGACACGCTGTTATGGTCTTGCGAAGTGATGTCTGGCATCTTTGCAAAATCGCCCCAGCATCTAGACACCCAGTTAAGTACGCTAATTACTAAGAGCGCTTAGTTAACTGTGATTGTGATCGCTCGTGGTACAGTAAGACGTTGCACGACGTGTGAGGTGATGCTTGTTCGGTTTCATTTGAGGCCTCCTACTAAGCGTGTGCTCTGCTTCCGCATAATATCGATGTATTTGCAAATGTGTGTCATTTAAGTTCTGGTAAGTGCCTGTTCTTCTGAGGCAGATCATTTCCCACTCTTAGTGTTTATTTATCAAGTACTGTTTCATTTAAAGGAAGCCCTACCTAATGAAAGTTGTTGTTGTTTAGCCTTGATTTTATAGAGTTAATTTACTGACCAATCCTAAATGTTAAGGTTAAGAAAGGTTTTTCTGCCATCTGTTGTTGGGTGTGGTCTGTGTTTCAGTGAGCTGAGGCACGGGGCAACGGAAGTGCAGGGGTTCCCTTTAGATTACAAGTTTGGTTTACGGGTGGTGGACTTTACCTCACCTCGGGTGTTCCTCTTCAGTAGCGTTTGCTTGGTTCACATTTTGGTGGTCTACTTGATCTGTGTTTGCAAACGGAGCCACGTCTTGGTTCTAATTTAAGTATTACTTCTCTCGTCGGTTCCACCGTTCGTGGTTAATGGTTCAAATGGCTCTGAGCACTATGCGACTTAACTTCTGAGGTCATCATTCGCCTAGAACTTAGAACTAATTAAACATAACTAACCTAAGGACATCACACACATCCATGCCCGAAGCAGGATTCGAACCTGCGATCGTAGCGGTCGCTCGGTTCCAGACTGTAGCGCCTAGAACCGCACGGCCACTCCGGCCGGCGTTCGTGGTTAAACTTCGGCCATACAAGCTTGTACCTTGCTTCTGTTATTACATATTTATCATTGTACTAGGTTGTAATTTTCCATGCCCTAAAAGTCCATCTTACAAGTCAATGGGCGCTTGAATAATTTCGGCGTCACTCTGTATGATTGACCAGGCTATAAATATGTTTTAGGTATTCGTGTTGAAGTGAGGCTGTGTGTCAAATGTTATTTTACATGTACTGTAAGGTTTTAATTGAAAGAGTCTTAAATAATGTGTCTTAACTAGATTTGTTTGTTAAAGTTGTGGCTAAATTCAGCCTCAGGGGCTTCTGTCAATTTTGGTGGAAAAATTTGGGCTACATGTAATGTTAATTAAAAGGTCTTAAATAATGTGTCTTAACTAGAGTTGTTTGTTAAAGTTACTTATTAACATGCATATGATTTATGTAATGAATGTCTCTTAAATAATCTTGGCCGAGTGGCGCCCGTCATATTGTATCTGAGATTGTTTTGGGTAGTTAATAAAACCATTTGAATTGAAATGTTCTCTTTGTTGTGATATCAGGATGACCAAATGTAGCGGGATGACACCAAATGTAGTGGATGGATGCCAGGAGGCGCCATATTAAAACTCATTGAGAACTTTCCAAATGATTTATTTTCTTCCACTACAGTGCTCCGTTCACCTCGGTCTGCATCACAGGACCCCGCAATGCTGAAGAAGCACCCCAGCGGCCAGTGCAATGCAACGCTGTGTCATGCCAGTCTTGTAAGCCAGCTGCAGAGTTCCATCACGTCAGGATAGCTGTGCCAGCAGCCGACTTAGCGGCCACCATCTCCGTTGACTCCGTGCTACTCCACCGGTAGCCACAGGCTGGTCCCACTGCTACTTCTTCCTCACTGGCGTAGCTGAGAACGCGTCGGCAACGACTGCCCGTGATCCGGTGTCCGAATCTGTGGCCCTCGCCTCTGGATGTCTCCGGCGTCTATCTGGAGCCGAGATGACTGCCCGCGGTACTGAGCCAAAGAGTGGCCCGCCCCGGCCGGCCCGGACCCCGCATTGGCCTCAGAGGGTCGAACCAACGACCCGCCGTGGACTGGGACACTGTCGCCCCATCTATTGCTGCATTTTGCCCGCCGACGTGACACCCCTCACTGTCCAGGAGAGCTGCCACACTCGAATGACTCTCATTATAAAACACCTATATATACTCGGCTGGGCACCTCTGTTTCACTAACGCACCACTTCGCGTCAAGTACGCATAACACTTAGGTTGGTCAGTGGCCCTCTTCTGCCTATCACTTGCGCCTTGGGAACTGCTGTGTGCGCCCTCTCCGGCAGTTCTATGCCCCTGTGGTCTCTATTTGCCTTCGCAGCTGCTGTTATGCTTAACTTACTGCAATCTGGCCTGCACCTGGCTATAACTCTTGCTCCGAATATCACACAAAACTAACTTTCCCTATCCTAAACGGTGGTTCCACTACATTATTCCCTCTTCGGAAAGACCCAGTCCCCAGGTCATCCTTTAACTGACTCTTAAACTTGTTTGGATTGGCACTTATGACATACTTATTTACTATTAGAAGACTTAGACATGGTCCAGTGCTCCTAAGCACATGACATGAGGGGAAAAACATAAAAAAATCTTTAATGGATGACCACTCTGCTGAACGCTCGTTCAACCCATTACCTAAGCCCTCGGTATCCAATCTACTGGGACTTGGGCTACCCTCGGATCCCTCTGGGAATAGGCCGTCTGATCAGAAAGAAAACAACATATTACAAAGTTAAGGCTGCGATGACACTTGGCACAGAGGTGCTCAAAATGATCGTTATTTGCCGTTGCCTTTCCCTATACTGAGCGATATGTTTAACCAGCTGTTCGACCGATATGCGCCCCTCTTACCCCTCTTGCTCTAAAATGAACTGGGTTACGTATCTCAACAGACCTGGCTCCAGAGTTTGATTTAACAAGGTTAGTGGTTTCTGGCCAGTACAGCTGTGGCTGCGTAACATTCAATTTCGTGACTCCTGAAATTGATGCTGGCAGATGGAAGGTTGGTCCTATTATGTTACACTTAGTTCCATTGATTAAAATTCCGCTCCCCTCGAGCTCTATACGTTTCGCTCCTGCAAATACTTCCCACTCAAAACAACTTGCTACTACTACCAAATTCTCAAATGGCTCTGAACACTGTGGGACTTAGTTTCTGAGGTCATCAGTCCCCTAGAACTTAGAACTACTTAAATCTAACTCACCTAAGAACATCACACACATCCATGCCCAAGGCAGGATTCGAACCTGCGTCCGTAGCGTTCGCGCGGTTCTAGACTATAACGCCTAGAACCGCTCGACCACGCCGGCCGGCGCCCAAATTCTCGTAGGTGGAGAATATCGAATACATCCCGGCCCAGTGCAAGCTCAATTTTGACTCCACGATGTCCCTTGGACAGTCTATTCCTTTCCCCCCTGGCCAAAAATTACATGTGTCACATATTTGTAGCTTCACAGATTTTCCTCCAACATTCACTATTTTTGATCCAAACTTAACACCGATTGTGTGACTACTTTCATCCTTAAATTTACATTATATGAACTGGTGCAATAAACACGACTTTCTTGACCCAGCACTGTCGATAACTAAACATTTAAACAAGAAATCGTACGACTCTGACATCGTTCAACACTTATTTATTACGGCTTTGCCGCAAAATTGACTCCGACGCATTTATTTCTCGAGAACTGCGTACGATTTCTCCTCCAACAACACTCCACATACGTCAGACGCTACACTTCCCTTTTCAGTGACCTGAGGACAGGGATCACCATAACCCTTCTTCCCCCTTCAAAAATCCTGCTGCCTCTAGCAGGCTCACAATGCTCGAAAACACATATAAAATACAATCCCTAATTACTCTACGCAAACCCAATGACACATGACACGAAAAAAAAACTACAAATGCTCTACTACTTTCTAGATCGCAAAGCATACGATACTTCATGCTGTACTCTATCTTCCTGGTTTTCTCCGTGCTTAACACCTCTCTTCACTCTCTCTTTCTTCCTCTTTCCTTCCTGTGACACGCCTGGAATCACATCCGGGCAACCCTTAAATGGCCGTAACTGCCCGATGTGTACTATCGTCGTTCGAGTTGGGAGCTGAAGCTTAACATTTACGGGAGATGTGGTTTCAACAATTAGGTATGGCCTTTGATACCTTGTGAGGAACTTCTTCGTTTTCCCTTTTTGCGTATAGGGGCTGGACAGCATTACCCATTGCCCCACTTTATACTTCGGTAAACTTCCTTTCCGCTTTACTGCATCTTCCTGCCTTTCCAAAGCCTTTGTTTTCGCCTTTGTACCCGTTTCCAAAAATCCCGAATTGTTCTTGCGAATTGACTTACAGATTCACCGGTCCTTCCTTTCTGCAACTTCACTAAATCAAACGGTGACGGAATTTTTCGCCCGTACACTACCTCATATGGAGACAAACCGGTATTTGTACGGACTTTTGCATTATATGCGCATACAATATGCTTCGAATACTCGTCCACATAAAAACTCAACATCTTCCCGATTGTTCTGTGTATCCGTTCTGTCCTTCCTTTCGCCTGTGGATGAAACGCGTCGTCTTCAACTTCCTTACGTTCTACAATTTACATAGTTCCTCAATTAAATCCGACATGAAGTTGATCCCTTGGTCAGTAATTATTGTCTCTGGTAGACCCAACTTCAAAATCCAGCTGTTCACTAACGCTTGCACGACCATTGATGCCTGTTGATTTGACATAGCCACCAGCTCCACGTACCTCGAAAAATGATTATTATTGTGGGAACGAATCTGTTCCCCGATGGTGTTCGCCTAAAAGGTCCTAAGACATCAATCCCTAGCAAAGAGGACGGACATGTTGCTTCCGGTAATCGTTGTAGCTGTATCTGTTTACGACCCAAACCTACTCTCTGCGCAAATGCTATAGAATTCTTGACATACTGATCCACGTCTCCTTTCCTACCTCTCCACCAATACCTCTCCGCCACTCTCCTATTCGTCGCTCTACACCCTCCATGACCAGGTAACACGTGATCATGTGCTTCCTCTAAAACCTCATCCCTCAACTTCGCTGGCACTACTACTCTTGGCCCTAACTTCGTTTCCCTGCACAGAAGACCGTCGTACACATTAAACTGTGGCTGTGTCCGACACAATTTACAATCGTTGTCCGCGTCCTGTAATTCTTTCCATACTGCTAGCTCATAACCTGTGACTTCTACTTTTTCCACCTTCCTACTTAGTGCATATGTATTACTGTGCTTCTTCCCAGGATTGTGCACCACCTCGTAGTCGAATTCACTAAGCCTCACAGCCCGTCTAGCGAGCCTGGTGGACGGATCCTTCAACCCCAACAACCACTTCAATGCAGCATGGTCTGTCACTACCCGAAATCTTCTCCCATATAAATAACATTTAATATATGTGATTCCATAGATTACGCTAAGCATCTCCCCCTCTCTGTTGCTGAGTAATTCTTCTCCGCTGCATTCAACTGTCTACACGCATAGGCTACAGGATATTCTTTTCTATCCGTTTCCTGACTAAGAACACACGCTACTGCTTGATTCGAGGCATCGTCGCGCCAACGACTGTGCTAAATCTGCAAAACCCTTCACGAACTTTCGATAGAAATTGCAGATTCCGATGAATGACTGCACTTCCTTATCTGTTTTCGGTTCCCGAAAATCCCTTACAGCCTATACCAACCTCGAATCTATTCGCACTCCGTCCTTACTCATAATATGACCCAAATATTTTACTTCTTGTAATGAGAAATGACACTTCTGCAGGCTCAACGTCAAACGAGCTGCTCTTAACCTCATAAAGACTTCCTTTAACCGCTGTCTATGTTGCTCCATACTACTGGAAAACACATAATGTCATCCAAATAGACCAAACACTGCCGTGGTTTCAAACACCTCAAGACACTGTCTAACAACCTCTGAAACGTTGCCGGAGCGTTTTTCAAACCGAATGGCATTCTAGTGTACTGGTAATGGCCTCCAGGTGTAGAGAAAGCAGTTTTTGGACGATCCTCTGGAGCCACCTCTAACTGATGATAACCACTTGTCAAAACCATAGTGGAAAAGTACTGGTACAAGTGATCCAAAGTCTCCGATATGTCTGGAATGTGGTATGCGTCCGTTACTGTCTTATTATTGAGGTATCGGTAGTCACAATAGAACCTGCATTTCTTGGTTCCATCCGGAGATTTTATAGGCACAACGACGATGCCTGCTCCCCAGCAACTATTGCTATCCTCTATAATACCGTCCGCAAGCTGGTGATCCATGAAATCCTCCACAATCGGCTGCAAATACCTCGGTATTCTGTATGGTTTACGATAAACAGGTCCTTCTTTCCCTGTTGTTATCCTATGTTGCACTAATGGAATTGCTGGTAATGGCCTTTGTGGGAAAGACAAATCCTTAAATTCCCACAATAATTCTTCCATTTTCTCTTTTTCTCCTCCTTTCACATGCTTAATTTTGTCACGGTATGCAGCTCCATCGGCAGTTAGTGGTTGATCGCTTCGCCTACTCTCAAATACCAGTCTTCGTCATCTGGCACATCTAAATTTGCTACTAAAACTCCTTTCCTCAAATTCGCGTCTACAGCTCTAAAATTATCTACGTTCACGGGAACTACTCGCCCGTCGTCCCCCTCCTGTACGCGTACAACACTACGTTTCACAAAACAACCCAATGAACCCAAATCTTCATTATCCTCCAATGGTTCAATAACACATACTGTACCCACAGGTAGATTCGACTCCACACTTATCGAAAGCGACTTCCGGGTGTCACTAGACAGACATTCATGCGAATTAAGCCTTAATGCTAATGTACGCAGTTCAATTGGTTTGTTCATTACATTGAACGCCCCCCCCCCCCGTGACCGCGACAGCTCTGCATTGACAACAGTTTCCCCTAGCGGAAATAACATTCCACCAAGTTCCACAGTTCGTTGTCCAAGGTCAGTTTTGGCATGATGTTGGTGCAAGAAATCTACTCCTAGGATCATGTCGTAGCTCTCGCTCACCCATTGTACTACCTCCATGCATGCATTAAATCGGACTTTCTCTATTCGAAAGTCAACTGTCACTGACCCCAAAGGCGTGACCTCCATATTCCCCACTCCACGCAACCTACAACGTGGAGGCTCTAACTTCCTTCATCCCATTATATTCTTAGTAGCCACTGACACTTGCGCCCCAGGTCCAACAAAATCTTAAACTTTTTACTTCCTACGGATCCTACCGCTGAATATTCGACCTCTGCATACAAATTCGTAGCATTGAAATTAAACGGGAGCTCCCTTAGGTGGTCTTGCGCCCCCTCTGCCGTTTAACACTTGTCCACCTCTTCTACCTCCACCTCTCCATCCTCCACACTGCTGATTTCCACCCTTTCCTCCATTCCTCGGTGACGGGGTACATTTCCTCTGCAACAATGACTGATCAGATGTGGTTTCCCGCTCACTTCTAGATGTTAATTCATTTCTCAACTGCGTATTGTCTGCTGTCAATTGCGCCACTTTTTCCAACAAAATCTGCACCACTTCTGGTTCCGATTCACCTTGCGTCCTTGACTCTGCCATTATGTTGCTTTTGTTCCCTGTTAGTCCCGAAACAAAACTATGAAGTACAAGAATAATCTGACTTCCTACAGCTCCGTATCGTCATACTTAGTATCATCGTAAACCAATACAAAAGTAATCAAATGCCACAAAAAAAAAATCAAATCTTACTACCCCAAATACACTAACACTTACTCTGGCAACACAAAATACTAAGCCCACGCAAAGCATCTACAATTGACACTTCATACTCAAAACACAAACCAAAAAGAAAGAAAACGTCCAACAGTCAAAAGAACAATTTTGACAGCACTCACCACATTTTGTGACTGTACTGCAGGCGGTGGGCTCGAATGTCATACTGGATAGATGATGTCCGCTATTCTGACACCAAATGTTGTGGTATCAGGATGAGCAAATGTAGCGGGAAGACACCGAATGCCGGCCAGGGTGGCCGAGCGGTTCTAGGCGCTACAGGCTGGAACTGCGCGACCGCTACGGTCGCAGGTTCAAATCCTGCCACAGGCATGGATGTCTGTGATGTCCTTAGGTTAATTAGGTTTAAGTAGTTCTAAGTTGTAGGGGACTGATGACCTCAGAAGTTAAGTCCCATAGTGCTCAGAGCCATTTGACACCAAATGTAGTGGGTGCATGCCAGGAGATGCCACATTAACACTCGGCGAGAACTTTCCAAATGATTTATTTGCTTCCACTACAGTGCTCCGTTCACCTCGGTCTGCATCACAGGGCCCCGCAATGCTGAGGAAGCACCCCAGCGGCCTGTGCAATGCCTCGTTGTGTCATGCCAGCCTTGCAAGCTAGCTGCAGAGTTCCAATTACATCAGGATGGCTGCGCCAGCAGTCATCTAAGTGGCCACCATCACTGTTGACCCTGTGGTGCTCCACCGGGAGCCATAGGCTGGCCCCGCTGCTGCTTCTTCCTCGCCGGCATAGCTGAGAATGCGGCGGCAAGGACCGCCTGCGACCTGGCGTCTGAATCTGCAGCCCTCGCCTCAGGAAGTCTCCGGTGTGTGTCAGGAGAAGAAACGATTGCCTGCAGTAACAAGCTAAAGAGTGGCTTGCCCTGGCCGGCTGCGGACCCCACGTCAGGCTCAGAGGGTCGAACCGACGACCCGCCGTGGACTGGGACGCTGTCGCCCCATCTGTTGCTGCGTGTAGCCCACCGGTGTGACATGCCTCACTGTCCAGGAGAGCTGCCACAGTTGAATGAATCTCGTTAGGAAACAACACCTATTTATCCTCAGCTACGCACCTCAGTTTTGCTAACACTTCGCTTCGCATCATGTATGCATAACACTTAGGTTGCCCAGTGGCCCTCTTCTGCCTGTGACTTGCGCCATTGGAACTGCTGTGTGCGCCCTCTCTGGCAGTTCTACGCCCCTGTGGTCTCTGTTTGCCTTCGTAGCTGCTGTTATGTGTAACTTACTGCAATATAGCCTGCACCTGGCTGTAACTCATGCTCCGAATATCACACAAAGCTAACTTTCCCTATCCTACACGGTGGTGCTGCTACAACTTTATTGGGTTAGCCCTTCCAGCCTCTTTAGATTTAAAGGTTACACAAAACAGCCGTTTAGTGTATGGTCATACCAGTGGTGACGGGTATGTCGAATGTTTGGGCAATTTCCCGTGTACTACATGTATACACACTACCATTCGTCCCTCCTGCATTGCTGTGCGGACTGCTTCCACTGATGTTGAATCAATTCGTTTGCTCCCTCTACCAGGTTGCACAACAAAAGACCCATGTTTTCGAATTACCGAATCATTTTCTACAGACACATGACAGTCACCGGACCAACGTCTTTTTTCAAACCCTCCAGTGTTTGTGACTTTTGTAGAGCGATGTGTGCACGCACAGTCATCAATCTTGTAATACAGCTTTACAAGCAGAGTGCGATCCTGCATTGAGACAGTCATGGCGAACGTTACAAACGCGAAATAAGGAAAAGCCGTGTACCCGGTATGTTTATACCAACTTCAGTGGGTCGTGCGCATGTCAAGTGTTTTCATTTACGTATTGTGACAAATACAGAGCCATCTATTGATCAACTTTCACACTATTTTTTTCTTCTGCCATACGTTTTTCCCCTTCTACGGTAATGTTCCGTTGCAATTTGACGTTATTCTGACCAGTCGTACTATTTCTACAGCGCTTTGAAAGTTTAACTTTAATTGTAATCACCATGTACTATTACTGAAAATGTAGCAGTTGAAATATTTGGAAAATCGTCGCATTGATTTTAATGCGAAATGGATGGTCTGTAACTTCTGCTACGATTCAGCGCATACTGTTCGTTACCTTTCACAGAACGTTAGCATTGATAATTACAACTTAATCAAACAGTGAAATCCAAAAGCAGACTGTGCTCAGTGTTTTGAATGATAAATATATCATCGCTTAGATTCAAACATTCGCTCACTAGACTTAATGAAACACCTTCATTAAGAAACCTTTTTCAGTATGCACCATTACAGCTGTTCATTAATAAATATGAATACATCAGTTTATCCAAGGAATTTCTATTCACTAGTAAACTGTAGAATCATTGTCCACGTTAGAGGAACCATAAGAATTCCATAAACGTGTGGAGGGATTTATAAAGCACTAAAGGAGGAACATCTGAAGATAAATAAATGCCCTATATGGGCATTAAGAGCAATTTTTATTTTTGAATAATTTAATTAATAGAAATAGTATTCCAGCAACTACAGAATTAATGAAAAGTACGAAACAGATTAAGTACCTTTTAATTTGTGGCATCCAGAGTTCAAAAGTAGGCGAACTAGAATGGAAAGCTAAGAAAGTTTTTTATTTTATTTTAGAGTGTGTCGTCCTCTATTCCCGCTTGCATGGCCAGCGACTACCCGCCTTCTAGCCGTTCGCTGCCCGGCGCAAGGTTGGTTCAAATGGCTCTGAGCACTATGGGACTCAACTGCTGTGGTCATAAGTCCCCTAGAACTTAGAACTACTTAAACTTAACTAACCTAAGGACATCACACACATCCATGCCCGAGGCAGGATTCGAACCTGCGACCGTAGCGGTCGTGCGGTTCCAGACTGTAGCGCCTTTAACCGCTCGGCCACTCCGGCCGGCCCGGCGCAAGGCTCCTTAAAGATATGTCCACATGGTGCCTCTTTCGTCGCGCGGAATCGCGGACGCACGGGAATAAAAGGGCATGCACAAAAATTAGATGAAAGAACGCATGTACGCTTGGGCGTTCTCGTGTCCACACTTTGCTTCATTGCGCAAGCAGTCTGCTATGAATTCCCTTCTTTCCTTGGGAGCTTCTGTTGCGTTTACTGTGATGAAACGGCGACAGAAAAAAAAGCACAAAAGCGACTGTAGGTAAAGAAGTGTCTAAATAACAGAGGTACGAGAAATACGAAGTGATGACAACGGGTTGTCTGCAAATTTCAAGGGAGATCACAGCGAGATTTTAGATTTTCTGCTTGGGAAAATGCAGCCATAAAGGGGCCCACATACGTTCAGTAAGACTGCCAAATTCTCAATATATTGACCGTCTGGGCGTGCGTATTGACGTACTGTCAATACTAGAAATATTGACGAGCAGTATTGATGGATCTCAAAGTATTCTCAGTATTGTCAATAAATACTGAAAGTATGAGCTCCAGTATTGACGATTTGACAATATTCTCCGTTCAGATGTGGACAGAGCTTCAGGAATCAGCCACGCGCGGTTAGTGTGCACTGTTTGTTTTCCAGTACGCCGTTTTGTATATGATGCCTCAGATTCAATTTTTAAGGAGTCTTTTAATCTAAGAGTATTGTAAAAGGCTTATGCAAGGAAAATCTTTGTCTATACCACTTTAAATGGTTAACGGTGGGCTCCCTACAACACTGCTTGTCTTATTAGTTTAAGAAAGTGCTATAAGTTAAAGTATTACATGGCAGTGTGGGAAAACGTTCCCATTTCGAAAAATATGTCGTACATCTGCAATGACTAGTAAGAAATCTGTGAAATACGGGTCAGTTTCACCAGATTAGCAAAGAGCGTAAAAAATTGTTTTACGGTAATTGCCTGAACAGCTCCTTGCCAGGCAGATATAATTGCTTCACAGGTTTCCACAGTATTTTACTAATTGAGCTAGCTTATATTACAGAAATAGATTTCGAGCATTAGAATGACCATCCTGTTGACAGAAATCTGTAAGTTACTCCTAAACTCTTGTCCTCTGCTGTTGTCTCTCTAACGTATTTTGCTTCTCTGTTGTATCTCGTATTAATGCTAGTAACTTGACATACGATGCAAGGGTCATGGGCAAATAATTTATGGAATCTTTCGGGTCAGTGGTTCTGACTTCAGTCAGCAAATTAACCCATGACCAACTATTCCTTTTTTTTTAAAACCATTTTCGAAATCAGTTCCTCTTTTTCGTTGTTTTCTGTTGTTGTCTGCCAGCTATAGCTAATATAATTGCAGCACAAGGATTCTTTTCGAGCTTCGACATCTTAATCTTGAAAAATCTCGTTGTCAACTGACAATTTTTGTCAACGTTATTGACGATGTGATGTCTGTTCAATATATTCAAGGTTAGACATACTGGAATTGTCAATAAATATTGGAAGTGTCGGGCCCCTTAAGGCTGGCAATAAAATTTTGTTAGCTGGTAAATGGCGACTTATACACTAGTTACAAATATTTATTCCTTATTTGAAAACAAAGTACGCTAGTGATTATTCCTGAAACTGAAAAATATGGAAGGGAGGTCCTTGGTCGTTATGTGAAGGTTAGTTCACTTTCAATGGGTCATTTACGTTTTATTTGTTTACATAACTTTAATAAAGAAAGGTGATAATTATGTAGATAAACATCCTCGCACTGCACAAATTTACGAATTTTATAGACGTTAGAATCAAGTAGACCGGAAGATGTATTTTGCCATGTTGTATTTTTTCCATCAGTTTACTTAATTTGAATTTTTAGTACTTTTTAGTGGAGCTAAATACACCCCATCACTTTTTTGTTCTAATTTCAGGTTCCTCAGCTGTTGTGCTTTTAAATCACCATAACATGAATATTTGTCCACTGTTTTCATAGTGGCCCAAACATTTTCATAAATGTTTGGCTTATTCTTCTGTTTTTCTACTAATAAACTTACGGTATCTTATGCTCATACGGAGACTTTTTATATAATACTCGACGCTCAGGGCAACAGATCTCGACTTTTTATTCAAATAATCTTCAGAAAGGGCTCCCCATACGACTTTCTTCTTTGTCTGTAATAATCCGTAAATTTAAGCATGCTTCCCTTGGAGTCAACAGACATTATTGCACATAATTCGCTTCACGACATAACCTTAACACATTACACAATGAAACACAACTACCTCTCGTCTGTCACAATGCACGAACATTCCTACCGGAGGCGCATAGCGATGCGCCTTATGCACGGCCTCCATTTCCAGGAAATTACACATGCACAAATGCGCATGCGTAGTTGCGCTGATGGAAATTTACGCGCATGCACAAAGTTGAACACAAAAAAGGCATCGTGTGGACGCACCTTAATGCTGTCGCCTTCGTCCGTCATTCAACGCCACTGCCACTGTGCTCGTCTCCTTTGAAATTCTGTGTGCCCCCTGCCCCGATGGGAAAAAACAACCATTCTTAGTGCCAACTGCCGCGCGGGGTAGTACTTTAAATTGACGCGTAATCGCAGCACGGTTGGACATGTTGACAAGGAGGGCATTGCACCAGGCACTGCAAGGTGAATATATTGTTGAGTTTTGATAAACAATGGTACTAGGAAAAGGTATAATTCATTGTAGACTGTGTTGTCATGTGAATTTTGAAATTAAGATTCCACCAGGAATCTACGCTTCCAGATAAGTGGCCTCACATAGTCGGTGCAAAGCTTTTCCCTTCTCTCTCGATATCACTTCACTCACTGCATGTCAATATACACTGAAGAGCCAAATAAACTGGTACGTCTGCCCAAGATAGTATAGGGCCCCGCGAGCAGCCAGAAGTCTCGCAACAGGAGGTGGCATGGGCTCAACTAATGTCTGAAGTAGTGCTGGAGGGAAGTGACACCATGTATCCTGCAGGACTCTCCATAAATACGTAAGAGTACTAGGGGGTCGAGATCTTTTCTGAACAGCACGTTGCAAGGCATGCCAGATATACTTAATAATGTTTATCTGGCGCGCTTGGTGGCCAGCGGAAATGTTTGAACTCAGAAGAGTGTTCCTGGAGCCACTCTGTAGCAATTCTGGACGCGTGGGGTGTCGCATTGTCCTGTTGAAATTACTTAACACAATCGGAATGCACAATGGACATGAATGGATGCGGGTGATCAGACAGGATTGTTACGTACGTGTCACATGTCAGAGTCGTATCTAGATGTATCAGGAGTCTCATATCACTGCAACTACACACGCCCCACAACATTACAAAGCCTCCACCAGTTCGAGTAGCCCCTTGCTGTCATGCAGGGCCATGGATTCATGAGGCTTCCTTTCCCATACAGTACCAACCGCTCGATACAGTTTGAAACTAGTCCGACCAGCAACATGTTTGCACTCATCAACAGCCCAATGTCAGTGTTGACGGGCACCAGCGAGGCATAAAGCTTTGTGTCGTGCAGTCTTCAAGGGTACACGAGGGGGCCTTTAGCTCTGAAAGCCCATATCGATGATGTTTCGTTGAATGGTTCGCATGCTGACACTTGTTGATGGCCCATCATTGAAATCTGCAGCAATTTGTGGAAGGGTTGCGCTTCTGTTCCGTTGAACGATTCCCTTCAGTCGTCGTTGGTCCCGATCTTTCAGGATCTTTTTCCGGCTGCAGCGATGTTCAAATGGCTCTGAGCACTATGCGACTTAACTTCGGAGGTCATCAGTCGCCTAGAACTTAGAACTAATTAAACCTAACTAACCTAAGGACATCACACACATCCATGCCCGAGGCAGGATTCGAACCTGCGACCGTAGCAGTCCCGCGGATCCGGACTGAGTGCCTAGAACCGCTAGACCACCGCGGCCGGCTGCAGCGATGTCGGAGATTTGATGTTTTACCGGATTCCTGATATTCACGGTACACTCGTGACATAGTCGTAAGGGAAAATCCCCTCTCCATTGCTGCCTCGGAGATGCCGTGTCGCCGACCTCTGTGGCCGAGCGGTTCTAGGCGCTTCAGTCCGGAGCCGCGCTGCTGCTACGGTCGCAGGATCGAATTCTGCCCCGGGCATGGATATGTGTGATGTCCTTAGGTTAGTTAGGTTTAAGTAGTTCTAAGTCTAGGGGACTGATGACCTCAGATGTCAAGTCCCATAGTGCTTAGAGCCATTTGAACTATTTGAAGACTCCGTGTCCCATCGCTCGTGCGCCGACAATAACACCACGTTCAAACTCAATTCTTGAGAACCTGCCATTGTAACAGCGATAACCGATTTAACAACTGCGCAATACGCTTGTTGTCTTATACAGGCGTTGCCGACGTCAGCGCCGTATTCTGCCTGCTTACATATCTGTGTATTTGAATATGCATGCATATACCAGTTTCTTTGGCGCTGCAGTGTAGCTTGGCTGTTAACAATGACAGTTTCACGAAAATGGTTAAAATATTTGTACACTTTTCAACTATTCTTTATGAACCACTTCACTCTCAACAGACATTTATTGGACCTAACGTAAATATACAAGGTGGTTCAAAGAGAATCATCCGATTTAAAAAAATAGTAACTGTTAAGTTATTTGAGATGCGCTGATCAACACACTGTTGGAAAGATCGAACTCTCGAGTTTTACGTGGTTCCCACTAGGTAGCAGCAGTGCGTGCCCACTTCAGTTCTGGTAAAAATGGTGTCGGGATAATAGAAAGCGTTTTGTGTTCTACGTTTTGCGCAGTGCGGGTCAGTAATAATTTTTCAGCCTGACTTTCGTACTAGGTGAGGTGTGGATCCTCCTACAGCACACAGCATTAGAAATGATAGCATGAACAATTCCGAGAAACAGGTTGTCTGTGTAAAAGCAAATTGCCGGGTCGTCCCCGAGTGACTGGCATAGACGTCGAACGCATCCGCCATAGTTACACAAGGAGTCCGCAGAAATCGGTTCGCCTTGCAGTTCGACAGCTCCACATGTCTCCGACGTCCGTCTGGCGTGTGTTGCGTCGACGTTTACACATGAAACCATACAAACTTCTGTTACTGCAAGTTAGACTTCGATACGTGGAACTGTTTCAGTGTTTCGGAACGGCTGTGGTTCACTGTTTCGAAACAGTGGTGTTTCTTTCCGCCCCTGTCTCGGATAACCGCACCAGATTCGATTTCGAGCCAGGCACAGAAACTGTATCGTTGTTTCAAAATAAGGCTGTTTCAGTCCACCTGCGCTTGGAACGGACTAATTGTATCGAAACACTGATGTTTCATTCCGCTCTGTGTCGTACGAGATTCGGGCTCGGCACAGATACTGAAACACAACATAACACTTAATGAAACACTTTCAAGAGTGGCGAAATATTTTTGACAAGCAATAGAATGAAGCTTAGAATATCCGAAAATAAAGCTTCGTTTCTAGCTGACTGTCCTATTACGAAATGGCGTAACACCTGCTTTATAAACACTAACCAAACAATAAAACAACACATACTATTCACATTCAAAATAATAAATATGTGAAAATCATTCGATTAAATTACACTTTTTTTAATAACATACGCTTCTCTTTTCATGTACAGTAATCGTATTAAGAAACGCAAGTAAGCCTACAACATTTTGAATAAAAAAAAGGCGTAGAGTGACAGTTATTAGACATATACATAAATTTGACGTCGGTATAATTGAAAGCAATCTGTTTGACATATCACTGATAGTGTAGTGGTGAACGGGAAGGGCTGGGAAACATGGTGACTTTTTAGTAACGGTTCGAAACACCGTGAAAGACAAAATTTTTTTTCTGTTATATTTTGTTATTTATTCGAATTATTTGGCGTTTTGTGAGTCTATAGTCACTGTGCCTATTATCCACAATGATTCCCTTTGTGTGCATGGAAATTAGCAGGATGGGTATATTACCCACACTAACGGAATGTGGGAATCCCAGTAGCATATCCGTTGTTTCTGCAGTTTGATCCCACCTCCAGTTCCGTTCATGGTGATTCTTCTGTCTTCAGCTGTGGCTGTCCTCCGCCAATTGAAAAGTATGAAAGTCACACGACACGAAAGCAGCGCATTTGCTGCAGGAAATACGAAACTGCCAAGACGCCCAAGTGATAGATTCATACTTTCTGCGAAATGATTAGCGCTCTCGCACCTCATATGTGTTTATATGGACATACTTATACAGTAGACATTCAAGATGATAAAATGTATAGGTTTATTAGATTACAAAACACAAACTGTTTCACTGTTTCGAAACAGTGTATCGAAACATTACATTGTACTGTTTCATTTGTTTCGAAACAGTTAAGTGTTTCAGTTTGCCCATCTCTACTGCAAGTTATTCTTGAAAGTGACAGACAACAACGTGTGGAGTTCTGTAATTTCGTTCTTGGCAAGGTGGAGGATGACAGTATTCTTCCACGCTTAGTGTTTAGTGACGAGGCAACATTCCATTTAAATGGACTTGCCAACAACAAGGAATAAACTGAGACATCACATAACAGCAGCTGTCGAAGCTGTAGCAGAAGACATGTTAGGTGCAGTACGTGAACAATTTGAATACCGCATTGACATATGCCGTGCATCTCGAGGGGGGCGTATTGAACACCTACGAAAAGGTGTAAAAAAAAAAAACTTTTAGAGTTTGCCGTTTATCAAAAAACAAAATTCATTGTATTTGTATATTAGTTTCAAAATACAGACTGCCAAATCGGATTATTCTTTTTGTTACACCCTGTATATTTTGCCATCTTTACAGTATAGAAATAAATCAGTACTATTTACATGATTGCTTAAACATCTTCATTTGGGGTGTCCGCATTTCATACCAGCCTACTCCTTGTAGACGGGTGTGGGTGTGATCTGATGGATCAGTGTTAGTCAAAAGCCGTTCGGTGACAGTAAGATCGCTATCTTGCTTTCCAGTAGTTTGTATCAGCAGGTCAAGTCCACATCTGGTGGGCGGTGAAAGGTGACCATTGACCCACGGTCTTCGGCGGCGAAGCGTTCTCATAAAGATGCCTGCAGCTGCTATGCACAATGCAGCCCAGGTGTGGCGCTGCTTCGCGTGACGAAAGTTCCCTGCCGGCGGTCGAGTTACTTCAGGACTTGATGCGGCAGAATGGCACGGCCATGCCTAGGGGGGGGGGGGGGGAGGGGGAAGGCACGGCAACCTGTCGAGCTGTAGACTCTACGGCGTAGAAGGTAACGGGACCATAGATGTCTTGGTAGCAAACACCAGTCCAGACAGCGACGTGATTATGGCGGGCCACACGACTGGAATTAATAGATTGTGAATGCGGATTGGTAGTTGGAGTAGATGCATGGGACATTCCATTATGGAAATCGTTAGCGAATTCAATATTCAGAATCCACAGTGTCAATAGTGTACCGAGAATGCCAAACTTCGGGTATGATCTCTCTCCATAGACAACGCAGTGACCAAAGGCCTTCACTTAACGACCGAGATCAACGGAATTTGCGTACAGTTGTCAGTGCTAACAGACAAGCAACATTGCGTGAAATAACTGCAGAAATCAGTGCGAGACGTACGACGAACATATCCGTGAGTACAGTGCAGGGAAATTTGATGTCAATTTGCTATGGGACCAGACGATCGACGCGAGGGCCTTCGCTAACTGCACATCGTCTGCAGAGCCTTTCCTGGGCTCCTGGCCATATTGGTTGGACCCCAGACGACTGAAAAAACGTGGCTGGTAGGTGAGTCCCTATTTCAGTTGGTAAGAGCTGATAATAGGGTTCGAGTTTGGCGCAGACCCCACGGGGCCATCGACCCTAGTTTTCGACAAGGCACTGTGCAAGCTGGAGGTTGCTCAGTAATGGTGTTAGCTGTGTTCATGTGGAATGGACTGAGTCCTCAAGCTCGACTGAACCTATCATTTACTGTAATGTTCGGCCACTTGAAGACCATTTGCGGCTACTCATGTGCTTCGTATTCCAAAACAACGATGGAATTTTTATGGATGACAATGTGCCATGTTGCCGGACCACAGTTGGTCGCAATTGATTTGAAGAAAATTCCGGAAAGTTAGAGAGAATGATTTGGCGACCCATCGAATATTTATGGGAGGTCAGTTCTTGCACAAAATTTTGCACTGACAACACTTTCACAATTACGGACGGTTATAGATGCGGCGTAGCTCAATATTTCTGCAGGGACTTCCGACAACATGTTGAGTCCATCCCTTGTCGAACTGTTGAGTCCATCCCTTGTCGAATTGCTGCACTACGCCGGGCAAGAGCCGGCGGCTGTTACCGAGTGGTTCTAGGCGCTTCAGTCCGGGACCACGCGGCTGCTACGGTTGCTACGGTTATTATACATATTTGCTGCTGTGCCAACCCCATTATTAACTGGAAAAAGTCTTGCGAAAGTAGTATGATTTTGTAACTAAGATTTCATTTTCTTCAAACAAGAATATTGTCCCCTTTGAAGCAGTTCACTTTGGCCGCTATTCATCGGCGCAGTCGTCGTTGTGCTCCGTTTTGGTAGCAGCGCTGAAAGGCTTCAAATGTTAGGGTCTTAACAGGTTGGTCACACTCTTCTGAATGTCCTCCAGAGTCCCAAAATAACGTCATTTTAGGACATTTTTCAATTTAAGTAAAACAGAAACATCACAAGGAGTCAGATAAGGTGAACACGGGGGAGGGGGGGGGGGGGGGGCAGGGAACAACGGGAATGCCTTTTGTGGTGAAACATTCCGTGATGGAAGCTGGCATGTGACGTGGGGCGTTCTCACGATGCATCATCCACCTGTATGCAGTGTCCAGTGTCACTCGATTCTACCTTTCCCTGAGCCTTTCCAGGACATCTTTGTAAAACACTTGGTTGAAAGTTTGTCCCGTTGGTCTGATCTCACAACAGCACACACACGTTCGACGTTTTCGTCGGTTTCTGAATTTGAAGCTCTCCCTGAGCGAAGTTCATCTGCAGTGTGGTCTTGGCCTTCCAAAAATGGTTTATGCCAGCGAAAGACTTGTGCTCTTGGTAAGGAATGTACCCCATAGGCCCGTTCCATCTTTTCAAAGGGTACACTCGCGAATTCCCCAAGTTTAGCACAAAACTTTATAGTATAATGTTGCTCTAAATTCCGCTGTTCTGTCTTCGTAAATACACAACAAATAGCCTACACAACTTAACTGACGGCGCTCTCAAAAAAACGAGCGATTGCTGTACCGAGATGAAACTCGGACTGAGCATCTGGAAGGGATGGACACACCGGCAACACAGGCAGAACACGACAGCGTTGCCAGATCGCTCGCAGTGTTCTTGTCTCTCACACGTCTTATACATAAATGATCTGGCGGACCTGGCGGGCAGTATTCTACAGTTGTTTGTTGATGGCGCTGTGTTGCACTGGAAGGTTCGTGGAGTGACTGTAGGAGAATAAAAGATGACTTAGACAAAATTTATAGTTGGTGTGATGAATGGCAGCTGGCTCTAAATGAAAAAAAAAGCTGTATGTTTATGCTGATGAGTAGGAAAAACGAACCTGCAATGTTCGGATACAGCATTAGTACTGTTCTGCTTGATACAGTTGCATCTTTTAAATATCTGTACATAACGTTGTTAAGCTATATGAAATGGAACGAATATGTGAAGGTGGTCGTACGGAAGGTGAATGCTCGACTTCGGTTAATTCGGAGAATTTAGGGAAAGTGTGGTTCACCGGTAAAAGAGAACGCATATACGACCCGTTCTTGAGTAGTGCTCAGGTGTTTGAGTTCCGCACCAAGTCGGATTAAGGGAAGACATCAAAGCATTTCAGAGGCAGGCTGTTAGATTTGTTATCAGTAAGTCCGAACAACATGCAGGTATTACAGAGATGCTTCAGGAACTGAAATGGAAATCGATGGAGGGGAGGCGATGTTTTTCAAGGAACACTATTGAGTCAATTTAGAGAACCGGCATTTGAAACTGACCGAGAACAATCCTACTACCACCAACACACATACCACGTAAGAACCACCAAGATAAGATACGAGAAATTAGGGCTTATATGGAAGCGTACATAGACAGTGATTTTTTCCCTCGCTCTAGCTGCAAGTCGAGTGGGAAAGTAATGGTAGTGGGTACCCTCCAGCACGCCTTACGGTGGCTAGCGAAATATGAATGTAAATCTAGAAGTCTGTGCACCTGAGACTAACTCATATAAGTTCATTGGACTGTTCTTCTGCATCCACACAACAGCCAGGGTATTGCACCTTCTGACCACACTACAGCCTGGGTATTGCACCTTCTGACTTCCCTGTGTTTGGCCCAATGAATGGCAGCAGTATGTGGATGGGAGGAGGGTTAATGATGCAGCAAGACGAGATTTTTCACTCTGCAGCGGAGTGTGCGCTGACATGAAACTTCCTGGCAGATTAAAACAGTGTGCCAGACCGAGACTCGAAAGGTCCCGAGATCCAGTGTCGTTGCGGCACACAGTTTTAATCTGCCACCAAGTTTGATATCAGCGCACACTCCGCTGCAGAGTGAAAAATCTCATTCTGGAAACATCCCCCAGGCTGTGGCTAAGCCATGTCTCCGCAATATCCTTTCTTCCAGGAGTGCTAGTTCTGCAAGGTTCGCAGAAGCGCTTCTGTTAAGTTTGGAAGGTAGGAGACGAGGTACTGACAGAATTGAAGCTGTCAGGACGGGTCGTGAGTCGTAGTTCGGTAGTTCAGATGGTAGAGCACTTGTACGTGAAAGGCAAAGGTCCCGAGTTCGAGTCTTGGTCCGGCACACAATCTGCCAGGAAGTTTCGATGCAGCAAGACCTTACATGACCCATGGATTGTCACCTATGGAGAGTGAAATGCGATGTCAGGGCGGCACTAGATTTGTTTGACTTCTTTATTCCAGTCCTCAGCCATAGTATATCAGGAACAACTTGGTGGAGGCATCCAGTTGCCTCTCATGCGAAAAAACAGGCGTCGAGTATTGCTGACAGCACAGAGTATGGGACCAACTGGGGGCGTCAATTGGATGCTGCTGGTCAGTGACGTCTCCAGCTATGAGCCGGCCGCGGTGGTCTAGCGGTTCTAGGCGCTCAGTCCGGAACCGCGCGACTGCTACGGTCGCAGGTTCGAATCCTGCCTCGGGCATGGATGTGTGTGATGTCCTTAGGTTAGTTAGGTTTAATTAGTTCTAAGTTCTAGGGGACTGATGACCACAGATGTTTAGTCCCATAGTGCTCAGAGCCATTTGAACCATTTTTTCCAGCTGTGACCATGTTATGGCATGGCAGCGCGACTGATGACACAGGAGAGGCGAGTGTGACCTCCCTCCAGCGAGCAGCCAGCTCTCTACTCCAGCAATGGCTGCTTTTATTACTCAGGACAGGCTGCCCATCCCATGGTCAACAGTAGACCCCATACTGCATCCGAGATGTCGCTCCATGTGTCATAGCATTGTGGTGAAGGCTGTGATACTGAGACGAGAATATTTTAGTATGCTGATGGCTGAGTACTTATAAGCTCCAGAGTATGATTAAGGCATGTGCTCTAAACACTTCCGTGGTGGCAAGCGAAGCAAGATTTCTGTCGTTCCGCTAGCGTATTGCAGCATAGGTTGCTGCCATACCGCGCCCAGCTCACTCTACTTCGCAATGATTATCAGCCGTGTTTAGCTTTTTTATGCTTAACACTCTAGCGTGCCTGCGGCTGGCTCTGTTGCATCTCACTTCTATTCTGGCATACTGTTTGACCAAATACAGTCGATGTTGGCTCCCACGTCTACCTGTCGAGTGGTACCAAATGGACATTCAGATCCTCCCACTAAAATGGTGTAAGGCTGCGGCATTGAGATAATGTTGACAAATAGGGTTTTGTAGCCAGAGAGTGGGGAATAATATGGTGTATTGGAATCCCGAATAAAACCAACCTGTTGTCAGAAAGAACTGTGTTGTATTACTTATTGAATGTCCCTCGTATTATTTTATTTATTATGAGTATACAGCATAGTGGGCTAAATACATGGCACGAAATTTAGTACACAGAGCTGCCACGTGTGGCAGCAACAATGGTTCTAACAATAGTTCTAACCCGCCTGGGTACTGAGTCGATGACAGATACGAATATGTAATTCCATGCTGTTTAAACTCTACATCACAGTTTTCCGGTCCTAAAGGTTGGCGAGAAATGGCGCGTCAGTCTCTTGGTAACCCATCATCTCACGTTTTAAATGCACGAGATATCTGGGCAACGTTTTGGCCATGGAAGCAGGCGAAAACTTTCTTCACGGAGATACGTCAGTGTTGCAGGAGGAACATGCGGCCTTGGATTATGTTTTTGAAATGTAGCATCACAGAGCACTCGAAGACTGGGTGAAACTATCGTCCATAATAAGTCAGAAATGCAACGGTTGGTGTACAAATTACTGGCAATCCGAACCAGAGGTGAGCGGGTTGTGTATCTAATGACACCCAATACACTTACACTAGACGATGAGACGATATGAAGATAAAATAAATGTAACCTGGCCACGTTCTTTCTTCTCGGAGCCCCCACACGTGGACACGTGCATCGAAGTCATTGATCAATCCATTTAATTGTTAATTTAAGTTAATGAAATCTAGTTTATACGAGGGTTGGAACTTAAATAGTGGCAACTATTTATTCACAACCGATACAAAAGAGTTACATGTTTGCACCTGTTACTGTCCTTCAAAGTAGTCACCAGCGTTGTGTAGAACCCGTTGCCAGCCATATGGAAGGCGTAGTATAGCGTTAGCAGAGCCTGTTCTGTTCATGGTGCGAATGGAGCGGTCCGCTGCCTGTCGAATCTCTGGAACAGTTCTGCAACGAATGCCACGAAGTGGTTCCTTCATCTTCGGAATCAAATCAAACATCAAGATGGCTTCCCCATGACTTGACGGAAATGCAGAAATGGATGCGTCGATGCTGCTCAGACGCACTTGGAGCGCCAAGGAGATGCTTTCTTACGCCGTATCGTATTACTGGATGAGACATGGACCACATCGTACGAGCCAAAACTGAAACGCCAGTCCAACGAATGGCGTCATTACGGGTCGCCGCGAAAGTCGAAAGTGTGTCAGAGCCCCAGTATGGTGAAAGTTTTGGTGATTCTCGTGTACGACTGTGATGGTGTTATCCTAACGCATTACGTTCCTCCACGGCAGACCGTCACAGCACAGTATTGCTATTTGTTTTTGGATCATCACCTGCTACCAGCTTTGCGAAAGAATCGGTGACAATTTCTACGCAACTCATACATTGTTTTGCACGGCAATGCGCGGGCGCATACAGCGCTAGCTGTGGCTGCTCTGTTCGGCCAATGGGACTGGGAAGTACTGTACCATCCACCATACGCGCCGGACTTAAGTCCATGTGGCTTTGATTTGATTCCGAAGATGAAGGAACCACTTCGTGTCATTCGTTTCAGAACTGTTCCAGAGATTCAACAGGTAGTAGACCGCTCCATTCGCACCATCAACAGAACAGGCTCTGCTAACGGTATACTAAGCCTTCCACACCGCTAGCAACGGGTTCTACACAACGCTGGTGACTACTTTGAAGGACAGGAACAGGTGCAAACATGTAACTCTTTTGTATCGGTTATGAATAAATAGTTGCCACTATTTAAGTTCCAACCCTCGTATTAATGCTTTGGTATATTCATTTTCAATTTTGTTTTATTCAGATCTACTGAAGCACAGATATCTAGCTGCTACCAGTACAGCATGGAAGGAGAATGAAAAACTGTAAAGAAAAAAAAAGGGAAACACGACCGTTTCCTGTTTTGTCCCGACATGCGCAGAAAAGACGTGTCGAGCCATTTCGCTTTGTGTGTGTTGTTTCTCTCGTACAATAAACATCGTATTTAGGGAAGAATGCTACTGTCGATATAGCGCTGGCCCGAGGTATACCGTAAACAATCGTAACGATAGCCAATAGCGACGGGGCGGCAGATGCTGACTTAAACTTGGCGACTGTCTCCGGGGCTGTAATTGGAGGAAAGAGACTTTGGTAAGAGTAAAGTTAATGCCACCATTTGCAAGGATTTGGATAAGCTGAAGAGATACGTGCGATTTGTGCCCCATACGTTTAGCAGGACTCAGAGGGATACAGGACTAAAACGTACTTGAGATTTCCTTGGTCTGCCAGGAGAAAAAAATACAAATTTATCGTATAGCGCTATAAAGCTGAATGTTTTCGACATAAAAAGTAAAATAAAAGAAACACACACGACATAAACATCGCATCAACACTTCGTCGAACTTATATAAAAGATGTTTCTGTTATTCATAAACAACTTTCGCATTTCTCAATATGAAGAGGAAACTTTCGCCTTTGATCGTGATGATGAACTTCCAAGTGAGTACAAAATAACAAAAATAATTAAATATTTTTTATGTCTGTGCATCTAAACTGCACTTGCTTCAAAATTAATTGCTTTGGTTACATAAAAACACACAAAAAAGCTATCAACTAATTGCTATTACTTATAAAATGCAACTTATGAACTGTCATGATATAAAATTCTCAACGGACTAACACTGAATGTCAAGACGACGAAACGAGAATGCCGGTCCCAGTTTCTCTCTTACACATTTATGTTTCTTTCTCTGCCAATGCTACCAATACTACCGGTAATATTACCTTTTAATACGTCGTTTATTAGTGTACCAAAGCTACCGAACCGTAGCGAAACTCGAGTTATGCTTGATGCTGAAGTTGTACGGTATGCGCACGTAAAATGTAGAAAACAATAAATTTTTCTCCTTTCGTTTTCTGTGGCAGTCGCAACGAGAAAAAGTTTCGAAAAAGTTTGACATTGTGTGTAAAGACTGGAAGTAGTTAATTTCTCCCATATTCAAATACTGGCTGAATATAGCCTACGTTATTTTGCCCATCCAGAGTTAACACTACCTAAAGACATACAGACAGATTCTGACGCTAATACCGTTCTTTATTGTGTTTAACCTTTAATATAAGACTTTTTAAAGAGTAGATTATGACAGCACTTTGAATTTAAAGACAATAATTACATGAAATAATGAAAAATCATATTTCTGTTGACCCTGAAAACAGTTAATTAGGCAATCGTGCGCCGTTTTGTCTGTTTAGTAATGTAGATAGCACGTTTATGGAATATCGTCTGAGATGTGTGACTGGATTCGTGATTTCCTTTTTGAAAAGTTACAGTTCGTAATAATTGACTGGGGCTAAACTAGCGAAACCGAAATTATATTTGCAGTTTCCTACCGTAGCGTTATAGGCCCATTTCTGCTCTCAATCTACATAAACAATTTAGGAGCCAATATAAGCAACACTCTTTGAGCATTTGCAGATGATATTGTTGTTTATCGCTTAGTGAAGATGCGAGAACATCACGATATCAGAACAACACGATAACTGCTTGGTATGGAAAGTGGCAACTGATCCTGAACAATAACACGTGTTCGGTTCTCCGCATGAAGACTAAAGAATGTTCAATAACATTGCTGTTACACGAGACATCACATACATTGTTGGTAGTCTGTTTAACCATAGATTTCGAAACCCGCCAATCTGGTGCTGTCAGTATAGGGTATATAACAGAACATTATGTACTTATTTTGTACGTGACGTGTCATTGGAGACCTTATCATTGTAATTAATGGTGTGATTTCCCTTGAATAAAATATGGAGAAGTAAATTTGACGATGGTTTAGTAACAGTTTAACATTCATCCGCGCCCCCCTTTAGTGTTCTACTGTTATCTAAATACCTATGGATTACAACTACATTGAAGAGCCAAAGAAATTGGTACACCGGCCTAATATCGTGCAGGGCACCCACGGACACGCAGAAGTGCCACAACATGACGTGGTATGGACTCGACCAATGTCTGAAGTAGTGATGGAGGTAATTGATACCATGGATCCTGCAGAGCTGTCCCATAAATCCGTAAGAGTACGAGGGGGATCGACATATCTTCTAAACAGCAGGTTGCAAGGCATCCCAGATGTGCTCAATAATGTTCATGTCTGTGAAATCTGGTAGCCAGCGTAAGAGTTTAAACACGGAAGATTGTTAGTGGAGCCAGTTTGTAGCAATTCTGGACGTGTGGAGTCTCACATAGACCTGCTATAATAGCCCAAGTCCGCCGGAATGCGCAATGGACATGAATCGATGCAGGTGATCAGACAGGATGCTTACGTATGTATCACTTGTCAGAACTGTATCTAGACGTATCAGGTGTCCTGTATTACTCCAACTGCACGCCCCACACCATTATAGAGCCTCTGCCAGGTTGAACAGTCCCCTGCTGACATACAGGGTCAATGGATTCATGACATTGCCTCCATACATGTCCATCCGCTCGATACAAATTGAAACGAGGCCAGTCCGACCAGGCAACATGTTTCCATTCATCAACACTCCAATATCGGGGTTGACGGACCCAGGCGAGGCGTGAAGTTATGTGTCGTGCAATCATCAAGGGTACACGAGCGGGCCTTCGGCTCCGAAAGCCCATATAGATGATTTTTCGTTAAATGGTTCGCATGCTGACACATGTTGATGGCCCAGCACTGAAATCTACAGCAATTTGCGGAAGGTTTGCACTTCTGTCACGTTGAACGATTATCTTCAGTTGTCGTTGGCCCCTTTCTTGCAGGATCTTTCTCTTGCCGCAGCGATATCGGAGATTTGTTGTATTACCGTATTCCTGATATTCACGGCACACTCGTGAAACGGTCGTATGGGAAAATCCCCACTTCATAGCGTCCTCGGAGGTTCTGTGTCCCATCACTCGTGCGCCGATTGCACCACGTTCAAACTCACTAAAATCTTGATAACCTGCCATTGTATTAGCAGTAACCGATCTAACAACTGCGCCAGGTATTTTTTGTCTTATATAGGCGTTGCAGACCGCGGCGCCGTATTCTGCCTGTTTACATGTCTCTGTATTTGAATACGCATGCCTGTTTCTTTGGCGCTTCAGTGTACGAGCTACTTAAAATGGAAAGTGTTGCGGGGTGGACGAACAGAAGACTGCGCTTTATCGGCGGAACGCTTAAATGTTGCAACAGATCTGCTAAAGAAACTGATTACACTGCGCTTTTCCGTTCTCTCTTACAGTATTGCCGATAAGTACGTGATCGTTACCAGATAGGTTTGACGGAGGACATCGGAAAAGTTTAAAGAAGGGCAGCTTGTCTTCTGTTATCGCGAAATAGGGCAGAGTGTGTCACGGATTTGATAAGAGCGTTGGGTTCGCAATCGTGAAAGGAAAAGTGTTTTTCGCTGCACCGAGATATTTTCGCGAAAATCTAACCAACTATTTTCTCCTCCAAATGCCAAATTATTTTGTTGGGTCCCACACACATAGGGAGAAATGACCACTGTGATAAAATAAGAGAAATCAGGGCTCGCATGTGTTACTCGAGACCACAATAGTAGAGAAATAGTCGAAAAGTGGTTACTTGAACGCTCTGACAAATATTTAAGCACCAGTTGCGGAGTAATCTAGACTGAAAGCTGTTGACTGAATAATCACTTTTCAGCTTACTCATTTCATGGGAGTTCTGAGTCGATAAGCTGTTGCAAAGACATGCTGTGCCCAAGTTATCGATTGTTAAAGACACTACAGTCTTTGGCTGGTAGAAGTGAAGATATGTCGGTAGGCAATACTTTCGAGTACGAATTGCGCTCTACCAAAACTGCTGTCCCGTAGTTGTAGTACACCACATCAACGACGTAGTAACTCGTAGGGTTTTTGGTAGGGTTTTCAGCATTGGTAGGGAAGAAATGTAAATGAATGTGTAAGACAGAAACTTGGAGTCGATGACTTCTCTTTGTTTCTTTGGCTGCTCGATTACATATAATTGGAACCGCACATCATTCAATGTTAGTCCATTGTATATTTTGTATCCGTGCACAATATAAATTGCATTTTATAAGTAATAAAACCTCCCCCCCATGAACCATGGACCTTGCCGTTGGTGGGGAGGCTTGCGTGCCTCAACGATACAGATAGCTGTACCGTAGGTGCAACCACAACGGAGGGGTATCTGTTGAGAGGTCAGACAAACGTGTGGTTCCTGAAAAGGGGCAGCAGCCTTTTTAGTAGTTGCAGGGGCAACAGTCTGGATGATTGACTGATCTGGCCTTGTATCATTAACCAAAACGGCCTTGCTGTTGTGGTACTACGAACGGCTGAAAGCAAGGGGAAACTACAGCCGTAATTTTTCCCGAGGGCATGCAGCTTTACTGTATGGTTAAATGATGATGGCGTCCTCTTGGGTAAAATATTCCGGAGGTAAAATAGTCCCCCATTCGGATCTCCGGGCGGGGACTACTCAAGAGGACGTCATTATCAGGAGAAAGAAAACTGGCGTTCTACGGATCGGAGCGTGGAATGTCAGATCCCTTAATCGGGCAGGTAGGTTAGAAAATTTAAAAAGGGAAATGGATAGGTTATAGTTAGATATAGTAGGAATTAGTGAAGTTCGGTGGTTTGAGGAACAAGACTTTTGGTCATGTGAATACAGGGCTATAAATACAAAATCAAATAGGGGTAATGCAGGAGTATGTTTAATAATGAATAAAAAAATAGTAGTGGGGGTAAGCTACTACAAACAGCATAGTGAACGTATTATAGTGGCCAAGATAGACACGAAGCCCATGAATACTACAGTAGTACAAGTGTATATGCCAACTAGCTCTGCAGATGACGAAGAAATTGAAGAAATGTATGATGAGATAAAAGAAATTATTCAGGTAGTGAAGGGAGACGAAAATTTAATAGTCATGGGTGACTGGAATTCGACAGTAGGAAAAGGGAGAGAAGGAAACATAGTAGGTGAATATGGATTGGGGGAAAGAAATGAAAGAGGAAGCGGTCTGTTAGAATTTTGCACAGAGCATAACTTAATCTTAGCTAACACTTGGTTCAAGAATCATAAAAGAAGGTTGTATACATGGAAGAATCCTGGAGATACTAAAAGGTATCAGATAGATTATATAATGGTAAGATAGAGATTTAGGAACCAGGCTTTAAATTATAGGACATTTCCAGGGGCAGATATGGACTCTGACCACAATCTATTGGTTATGAACTGTAGATTAAAACTGAAGAAACTGCAAAAAGATGGGAATTTAAGGAGATGGGACCTGGATAAACTGAAAGAACCAGTGGTTGTCCAGAGTTTCAGGGAGAGTATAAGGGAACAATTGACAGGAAAGGGGGAAAGAAATACAGTAGAAGAAGAATGGGTAGCTTTGAGGGATGAAGTGGTGAAGGCAGCAGAGGAGCAAGTAGGTAAAAAGACGAGGTTTACTAAAAATCCTTGGGTAACAGAAGAAATATTGAATTTAATTGATGAAAGGAGAAAATATAAAAATGCAGTAAATGAAGCAGGCAAAAAGGGATACAAACGTCTCAAAAATGAGATCGACAGGAAGTGCAAAATGGCTAACCAGGGATGGCTAGAGGACAAATGTAAGGATGTAGAGGCTTATCTCACGAGGGGTAAGATAGATACTGCCTACAGGAAAACTGAAGAGACCTTTGGAGAAAAGAGAGCCACTGTATGAATATCAAGAGCTCAGATGAAAACCCAGTTCTAAGCAAAGAAGGGAAAGCAGAAAGGTGGAAGGAGTATATAGAGGGTCTATACAAGGGCGATGTACTTGAGGACAATATTATGGAAATGGAAGAGGATGTAGATGAAGATGAAACGGGAGATATGATACTGCGTGAGGAGTTTGACAGAGCACTGAAAGACCTGAGTCGCAACAAAGCTCCGGGAGTAGACAATATTCCATTAGAACTACTGACGGCCTTGGGAGAGCCAGTCGTGACCAAACTCTACCATCTGGTGAACAAGATGTATGAGACAGGCGAAATACCCTCAGACTTCAAGAAGAATATAATAATTCCAATCCCAAAGAAAGCAGGTGTTGACAGATGTGATAATTACCGAACTATCAGTTTAATAAGTCACAGCTGCAAAATACTAACGCGAATTCTTTACAGACGAATGGAAAAACTGGTAGAAGCCGACCTCGGGGAAGATAAGTTTGGATTCCGTAGAAATGATGGAACACTTGAGGCAATACTGACCCTAGGACTTATCTTAGAAGAAAGATTAAGGAAATGCAAACCTACGTTTCTAGCATTTGTAGACTTAGAGAAAGCTTTTGACAATGTTGACTGGAATACTCTCTTTCAAATTCTAAAGGTAGCAGGGGTAAAATACAGGGAGCGAAAGGCTATTTACAATTTGTACAGAAACCAGATGGCAGTTATAAGAGTCGAGGGGCATGAAAGGGAAGCAGTGGTTGGGAAGGGAGTGAGACAGGGTTGTAGCCTCTCCCCAATGTTATTCAATCTGTATATTGAGCAAGCAGTAAAGGAAACAAAAGAAAAGGTCGGAGTAGGTATTAAAATCCAGGGAGAAGAAATAAAAACTTTGAGGTTCGCCGATGACATTGTAATTCTGTCAGAGACAGCAAAGGACTTGGAAGAGCAGTTGATCGGAATGGACAGTGTCTTGAAAGGAGGATATAAGATGAACATCAACAAAAGCAAAACGAGGATAATGGAATGTAGTCGAATTAAGTCGGTTGATGCTGAGGGAATTAGATTAGGAAATGAGACACTTAAAGTAGTAAAGGAGTTTTGCTATTTAGGGAGTAAAATAACTGATGATGGTCGAAGTAGAGATGATATAAAATGTAGACTGGCAATGGCAAGGAAAGCGTTTCTGAAGAAGAGAAATTTGTTAACATCGAGTATAGATTTAAGTGTCAGGAAGTCGTTTCTGAAAGTACTTGTATGGAGTGTAGCCATGTATGGAAGTGAAACATGGACAATAAATAGTTTGGACAAGAAGAGAATAGAAGCTTTCGAAATGTGGTGCTACAGAAGAATGCTGAAGATTAGATGGGTAGATCATATAACTAATGAGGAGGTATTGAATAGGATTGGGGAGAAGAGAAGTTTGTGGCACAACTTGACTAGAAGAAGGGATCGGTTGGTTGGACATGTCCTGAGGCATCAAGGGATCACAAATTTAGCATTAGAGGGCAGCGTGGAGGGTAAAAATCGTAGAGGGAGACCAAGAGATGAATACACTAAGCAGATTCAGAAGGATGTAGGTTGCAGTAGGTACTGGGAGATGAAGGAGCTTGCACAGGATAGATTAGCATGGAGAGCTGCATCAAACCAGTCTCAGGACTGAAGACCACAACAACAACAACAACAACAACAACAAGTAATAAAAATTAGATGATCATGTAACTTCTGCATTTTATCTAACCAAAGCAATTAACTTGTGACGCAAATACAGTTAACGCACGTACGCGAGCGCGCACCCCCCCCCCCCCCCCCCCCCCCCACATACACACACACCCACACACACAGAAACAAGTTTGATGTAAGGTCGACGAAGGATTGAAGCGATTTGTTGTGCGTTTTTTTTATTTTACCTTTTTGTTGATGAAATTGCGTTTTTCTAAATGTTTTTGTTTTCCTTATTTTTACTGCAACATTCCTCTGTTTCAAACTACAAATCAACAGTTTACGAATAAAAGCTGACTTAAATATTGACAGTTTCAATTTCTCTATATGTACTGTTTATTTTTAAGTAACAGATTGGAGCACAGATATATAGAATAAAAATGTACCTTAGGTTACCCAGCCTTTTATATATCTTCACTCAGTTACTAGGCGGTTCACTAGTGGAACCTAGTAAGACTCAGATCCATACTTAAACAAAGCGCTCGTTATGAGGTAACGCCCGAAATCTGTGCAACACACCTAATGTACAGGGAATGCTGGTACGACTTTAGTGACAAAAGCTAGTAAGAAAACTTACGTAATCTACGAGGGATATCCGGAAAGTAAGTTCCGATCGGTCAAGCAATGGAAACCACTGTGAAAATCTAATAACGCTTTGCACATATGTGTTCGACAGTGTCTCTAGTATGACTGTCGATTACATCATTTCGCTCTTGTCAGTTTTGAGCGCATGGTGAGCAAATTAAGATGGGCAGAAAATAGTGTATGAGTTCCTGTTGAGAGATTTCGCCTCATTACAGAACTGTCGTACGGTTCCTACTTTGTGACAATTCTCGGTCGCAATCTGCGGGGGCAATGAAAATTCTCCTGCAGCGTTTTCGATGGGAAGTGTTTGATCACCCGCACTACAGCCCGTAATTGGCTCCCTTTGTGTTTCATCTCTTGTCACATTATCTACTGGCTATGAAGACAACATTTTCGCACAAACAATGAGCTATAGATGAGCGTACAGAATTGGCGGAAAGCACAGGCAGCTGCCTTCTATGACGAGGGTATTGGAAAGTTGGTACAACGCTACGATAAATGTCTAAGTGGGAGTGGTGACTATGTAGGACAGTGGCTGAAAGCTGTAGCTAACTGTTGCAGATAAAATATTTCTGATTTACAAAGTAGTTTCTACACTCCTGGAAATGGAAAAAAGAACACATTGACACCGGTGTGTCAGACCCACCATACTTGCTCCGGGCACTGCGAGAGGGCTGTACAAGCAATGATCACAAGCACGGCACAGCGGACACACCAGGAACCGCGGTGTTGGCCGTCGAATGGCGCTAGCTGCGCAGCATTTGTGCACCGCCGCCGTCAGTGTCAGCCAGTTTGCCGTGGCATACGGAGCTCCATCGCAGTCTCTAACACTGGTAGCATGCCGTGACAGCGTGGACGTGAACCGTATGTGCAGTTGACGGACTTTGAGCGAGGGCGTATAGTGGGTATGCGGGAGGCCGGATGGACGTACCGCCGAATTGCTCAACACGTGGGGCGTGAGGTCTCCACAGTACATCGATGTTGTCGCCAGTGGTCGGCGGAAGGTGCACGTGCCCGTCGACCTAGGACCGGACCGCAGCGACGCACGGATGCACGCCAAGACCGTAGGATCCTACGCAGTGCCGTAGGGGACCGCACCGCCACTTCCCAGCAAATTAGGGACACTGTTGCTCCTGGGGTATCGGCGAGGACCATTCGCAACCGTCTCCATGAAGCTGGGCTACGGTCCCGCACACCGTTAGGCCGTCTTCCGCTCACGCCCCAACATCGTGCAGCCCGCCTCCAGTGGTGTCGCGACAGGCGTGAATGGAGGGACAAATGGAGACGTGTCGTCTTCAGCGATGAGAGTCGCTTCTGCCTTGGTGCCAATGATGGTCGTATGCGTGTTTGGCGCCATGCAGGTGAGCGCCACAATCAGGACTGCATACGACCGAGGCACACAGGGCCAACACCCGGCATCATGGTGTGGGGAGCGATCTCCTACACTGGCCGTACACCACTGGTGATCGTCGAGGGGACACTGAATAGTGCACGGTACATCCAAACCGTCATCGAACCCATCGTTCTACCATTCCTAGACCGGCAAGGGAACTTGCTGTTCCAACAGGACAATGCACGTCCGCATGTATCCCGTGCCACCCAACGTGCTCTAGAAGGTGTAAGTCAACTACTCTGGCCAGCAAGATCTCCGGATCTGTCCCCCATTGAGCATGCTTGGGACTGGATGAAGCGTCGTCTCACGCGGTCTGCACGTCCAGCACGAACGCTGGTCCAACTGAGGCGCCAGGTGGAAATGGCATGGCAAGCCGTTCCACAGGACTACATCCAGCATCTCTACGATCGTGTCCATGGGAGAATAGCAGCCTGCATTGCTGGGAAAGGTGGATATACACTGTACTAGTGCCGACATTGTGCATGCTCTGTTGCCTGTGTCTATGTGCCTGTGGTTCTGTCAGTGTGATCATGTGATGTATCTGACCCCAGGAATCTGTCAATAAAGTTTCCCCTTCCTGGGACAATGAATTCACGGTGTTCTTATTTCAATTTCCAGGAGTGTATTTCGCGATCAATCGGAACTTACTTTCCGAATAGCCCTAGTACGTTCAGTTTTGATAGTCTACGGCAGAATACGGTAGTTTTCAACTCTACTTTGAAGGTATCGCTAGCTGAGAAATGGGAGGCTTGCAGGACCGACGTGTCACTTAGTGTGCCCTGCTCAGTACAAGACGATGTCATTCTGTTTCTGCTTTTCTGCAGACGTCTTGCTGTTTCCTGCTTCGTGGCGGTGGTCGGAGCTGGCCTATGGGTGCTGTCTACTGAGTGAAGTTCATCTGCCAGTTCCATTGACATGTTGCAAAGTATGAGGATTATAGTGAGATTACTGCATGTTCGTGCCACATGGCGTAATATTTTGTTTGCATCGCTTTCAGGTATATAGTTGTACCTTCAGCCATGTTCATACTTACGTTATCCAAAGCCATTTATCTTGTCACATGCTTGCAGCGCAGTATCGGTATATCACTTGCTCATCTGTGGGGTTAGCGTGCAGATTTCATTACATTCCCAGTGATATGTCATTGAATACAGTATTCTGGTTTGTATGGAGTTTACTGTTATAATTTTTCATAAATCTCGGACTGGCGCACGAAACGGTCCGTCATAACACATGTGTAGGTTTGTTGTTTGTCAATGGTTATTAATAATCAGGAATGTCACAAAATGATCTCTGATTTGTTTTCCTGTCCCAGTCATTTATGAAGTCAGTGTGATTTCTGAACTTAACACACAAGCTCATCTATTCATACTCGTGACTGTACTTGATTTGAGCACGAAGTCAAAGCGAAGCAACTGCCAACAGTAGAAATATTGGCCGGACGCGGTGGCCGCGTGGTTCTAGGCACTTCAGTCCGGAACCGCGTGACTGCTACGGTCGCAGGTTCGAATCCTGCCTCGGGCATGGATGTGTGTGGTGTCCTTAGGTTAGTTAGGTTTAAGTAGTTCTGAGTTCTAGGGGACTGATGACGTCAGATGTTGAGTCCCATAGTGCTCAGAGCCATTTGAACCATTAGAAATATTTTGAATTCTCTGCATACATTCATTGCATGTAAAATAAGTTGGCGGTGCCGAAACTTCATGCTGCTCCATGTTGTGCTCGACGTGACTATTATTTTGTGGGTAGACGATAGATTTTCAATGTGAGATTGTATATCCTCATAGCACGTGATCCGCCTATAAGGGATGTCACGTTTACACTTCCAGATGCGTAAGGATACCATCAGGAATAATCGTGATCCTAGATTCATTCAGATATGTGTCGGTGCCCACTTTTTTTCTTCCGGTTCGTAATGAAAGCATCTCCGACTGTTTAACTCTTCTGCTGAACAATGTTCAGATAGTGTTACTGATTACCATTAGGTCAATAATTTGTGTAACAAGGACGCATTTCCTGGGCCATTTAGCGAAGCTACCTATTTCACGGACTTACTAAAAAGAAGTAGCAGTTTTTCAAGATGAAGATCTATCTTCTCGCCTTTGATCCGTGTACGACAGAGGAAAGAGGGAAGAAGATGCACTATGTACCCACCGCCAAACACCATATGGCGTGGTTGCTGGGTACAGATGTAAATGCATAGGAATAAGGGTTAACTCTTCAGAAATTTAAAATGGAGATTTTGTCGATTTGGGTTAACTGCGGCACAGATGCTTCGACTAGAACTAGAACAGTTCGCCGTCGTTGTCTTGCCGCTTATAGAGAACGGATTGAAATCGGCAATTGTCTTTCATATGGGACAACTCCAGAATTGTCTTGTTTGATAAATAAACATGTGGCAGTCCTGGAATCATGCTTAACCAATTTGTGATCTTTGCTGTAAATTGTAAATGTCTTGCAGTTTTAAATTTCATGCAATGATGAGGAAATAAGAAAAACTGTTCAGAAAAGAAAGAGAAAATCGTTGCTACACCTCACATCGAAAGGCTCGAAGTCTGTATCTACACATTAGTGAAATTCAGGATCTATTTTCCCAACAAGAACTCTGAAATTCTACAAACAGAAGCATATAATGGGAAAATTCCCAAAAACAAAGAAAAGAAACATGATATAGTGAAACAACTGAAGTATATTACATATCCAACGTATCGAGTATTTTATAATCAGGTAAGGCCGTGTCCTAACACAGGAGTGTACTGAATAGTAATTAGAACCAATCATCTTTTGTAACTTTTTGGCATTCACTATTTTACAGACTCAACAGAGTTTTGTAAACAAGTGTTCAGTCATCTTTTATAACACGTTTACTATTCATTTTTGTACGAACTTAAGGCATTCTTCTGAACACTTAAGAGCTATATGGTTAATATAGATTCAAAAGCACTGAGTAGGTTTTTTTGCTTCGTAACATTGTTGCGTACGTTAATAACGTATTTCCTTATGCACTAGAATGCACAGGACACACACATTTATTTCATTTTAAATTTATTGTGCTCTAAATACTGTCATTAACTCTTCATGACCAGCGGGGCGTATGTGTTGCACATAAAAATTTCTCTCTCTTGAGTTCAGAGGGATATCAAAATCCCTCATTGTGTTGTGCAGCGATCTAGCGTTGAATGTATCTACTGTTTGGAGCTATCAAGGTCATTGTTTGCCACTAATGCCCGAGACACCACTTAATTGTTTTATTTATGTATTGTGTGCCATGTGTTTTAGCGGTATTACATGTTTTTCCTGTCTGCAATAGATGAGCTCATTTAAGTTATTTACTGTCTTATTTATAATGTTGGCTAGAAATATACAGATAAAACACTTTTAAATTAGTTTAACTCTTTTGCCTGACGACCAGTGTGTGGAGAGCTTTATACACTAACATTTACATTTTTTATATTTATATATGTTATTCGGCGCTTTAATCTTATTTCATTTCCCTTGATTTGACATGAAACGGAAAACTGCACAAACTACGAGAGAAAGGTGAAATGAAATCTAGTCACATTTTACTTCATTATAGCAGTTCTACATGATTCAGTTGTTTACTATTGCAACGTCCAAAAGAAAATAAAAAAATTACTGAAGATACACACCATTTTGTATGGTTGATGGTGTGCGCTTATACCTTTTGGGTAATACCGAAAGAGGTTATAGCGGGTCCACAACCGATTATATCGAAACAGGGAACCAATGGTCGGAAATGCATATTTACTGTGTTATAAACATTCAGAGCGTGCACGGCATAGATCATAGCACGTGTATCATGTGACGACCGCATACATCGCATCGGCGCATTAACCAGTGCCGCACGCACACCACTATCTCTGGTGTCAGTTGTCCATTGCATCACACAGCTTGTCATATGTCCACGGTGTTGTGTGTTACTGTGTGCAGAGCAAGGCGCGCATTGTCAAAGCTGAAACGTTATTCGTCAAGAGAGTTGGCAGACAAAAAAAAACTTCAAATGTGTGTGAATTCTTATGGGACTTAACTGCTAAGGTCATCAGTCCCTAAGCTTACGCACTACTTAACCTAAATTATCCTAAGGACAAACACACACACCCATTCCCGAGGGAAGACTCGAACCTCCGCCGGGATCAGCCGCTCAGTCCATGACTGCAGCACCCTAGACCGCTCGGCTAATCCCACGCGGCAGTTGGCAGACAAGCAAAGTGTAGTGCCTGTAGAGCAACACGAATGTACAGAGAACGCTATCCCAACAGGCGCCGTCCTAATTAGAACAAGTTTACCTCTATGGATACCAACTTAAGAGAGACGGGGCCCCCACGCCACAGAGAGCCAGCCAATGACCCGTCAAAGACATGTCCGAACATCACACTTTAAGGAGATGGTTTTGGATCGTGTGACCGGCCACCCAGCAATAAGCACGCGTCAACGTGCACGTGACATGCTCCCTTCGAAGGGTACAGCGTTGAAATACTGGCGGAAAGGATATTACATGCCTGTTGTAAAGAACGAGTGGAAGCACTGGCTCTAATAGATTTTGAGCCCCGTGTTCACTTCTGTCAGTGGATTCTCCAGCGAAGTGGCGCGGCGCTACCTCGTACAGTCCATATTGTTCACCGATGAGACCTCATTCACCCGTGATGGTTTTTTCAACAGCCGCAGCAGCCATATTTGAACTGAAGACTATCCTCACGGCAACCGTATCGGTGGCTACTAGCAACGATTCTATGTCAACGTATGTGGGGGACACTGTCCAAATCACCTAGAATGATCTTATTTGCTGCCTCTGAATTTGACATGTGTTCCTGCGAGATGTGCTGCCACAGTTGTTGAAGACTGTACGTGGTGTTGTCCGCGAAAGGATGCGGGTTCAATACCATGGTGCACCATCCTACTTAAAGGCCCATAACTGAGAGCTCATGAAAAACGCGTGTCCTCGTCATTGGATTGCAAGGGGAGGTCTTGTCCCGCAGCGCGATCGCTGGATCTCATGCCTCTGGACCTTTTCCTCTGGGGTTATGTCAAGATGTCGGTGTATGAAACCCCCATAGCAATGGATGAAGACATGCTGGAGAGGGTCCAAGCAACTTGTCTCCTGGTACAGCAGATACCAGCGATCTCTAAGAGAGTGCATCAGAATTTCGTGCACAGTTCCATGCAAGCATTGAGAGCGGCTGTCGTCACTTCGACTTACTTTGAGCTACACTGATGTTATGCGGTGTACGCTGTGTATGTCCATAACACAGTAAGTATGCGTTTCCCATCATTGGTTCACTTTCTCAATATAACCGGCTCTATCTCTTGTTCCAATTTGACGCAGAAGTTTTGAGACACCCTGTACGCAGTTGGAAAACATTTTTCAACAAGGACCACAAATAGGCGATGCAGACAATGCAGCACACGGAAGCAAGAGAAGAGGAATAATTTCATTTATAGGTACTGCAAATTTCATAGCAATGTTAAGCTGTGAGTAAATAAATTTGTTCGACACAATAATGCCTTTTACTCTCTTCTTTCTCTGGTTCTAATCCTTAGTATATATATATTTTTTATTCTATCGCTTGTGCCTTTTTCCCGCAATGACGCAGGGTCGGCATGGTTAATCGGAATAGGCGAGGTTAATTGGAGGGGTGGCCGGATGCCCTTCCTGCCGCTTACCCTGTACCCCCCGGGACGGAATTAGTGCACCCCAACTGCCTGTGTCTAGTGTAATCCATGGAATAGTGCGAATGTGTTCAGATGTCTGCGAGCCATGTAACTGAAGCGGGACGTAGGGACCAGCCCGGTGTTCATCTAGTGAGATGTGGAAAAGCGCCTAAAAACCACATCGAGACTGGCCGGTACACCGGCCTCTGTCGTTAAACCGCTGGCGCGCTTACCCGAGTCCGGGAAGTAGTACATTAGCGCTCTCGGCTAACCTGGCGGGTTAATCCTTAGTGTATATATATATATATATATATATATATATATATATATATATACGTGATGCGACAATAAAGTAATGAGACTGATGTGAAAAAAAATGTTGCTTACTGCTTTAGTCAAGTTTAATGTTGTCTCCTTCAAAGTAGTTTCTTTCTGATTGCACATACTTTCTCCAGTGCTTCTGCCATTGATGATAACATTTCTGGAACTCATCTTCTGTAATATCCTCCAAGACCCTCGTCACAGCATTTTGGAAGTCTTGTGTTGTTTGAAAATGTTGTCGTTTGACCGCCGTTTTGACTCTTGGAAATATGAAAAAGTCGCACAGAGCGATATCTGATGAATAAGGTGGCTGTGGTAGTACTGAAATTTGTTTTGAGGTTAAAAATTGCTGTACTGACAGAGCAGTACGAGGGTACCATTTTTGCACAAGTCTTTCTCATGGCAAGATCTTCAGTTATTATTAGACGAACCGTTTCTCGATTGATGTTCAGTTCTTCTGCAATCATTTTCACGGATAATCTTCGATCAGATCGTACGAGTTCACGCACCCTGGCCAAGTTGACATCCGTCCATGAGGTTGATGGTCGTCCACTGCGGTCTTCATCTTGCAACATTCGTTCTGCCTTCACTAAACATTTTATGCCAACGAAAAACTTGAGCTCTTGACACAACCTCCTCTCCAAAAGCCTTTTTAATCTTACCGTAAGTTGTCGTCGCGTTTTCACTCAATTTAACGCAAAAAGAAATGGCATACTGTTGCGCAGTATTATGCAGTTCCATTTCCCTGACGACAGGCACAAACATGTGTTATTTTTTGCAAAAACAGACATAATGTCTCATGGGATAACAGCAATCAGTGATTTTATAATGTTACTTTAAATCCGTCTTGATTGCAATAATAAAAAAATTTGCAATCAAGACGGATTTAAAGTAACATTACAAACATGTGTTAACTTATTACAGCACAACGCACGACTGAGCAGTTGCATCGATGTCCTGCTTAGACTAGAAGCAGCTTATAGATCAAGGTCAAAGATATTGTGCCTACGCAAGCCTGCAGGGTTGCCACATCTTTCAAAGAAAATCAGTCTCATTACCTTATTGTCGCACCTCATATATATAACCTGCCAAGAGGCTGCCTGAAAAAAGTGTCTGTGGGACATATGCGTCACAATTAAAATAATTATAAAACTATAAACAACAGCTGAAACTTGGAAAGATGGTCTAACACAACCATCCCATAAGCAGGAAACCAATTTTTGCAGTAATATGCGAAATTTTAATTAATTCGGTCACAAAAGGGTTATTTAATTATAAGTTCGTACGTTCATACAATTTAAATATATGCTTTGGACTGTATTTGCTTCCTCATTTACTGCTGTGAGTGGAAAAGTTCGTGATAAAAATTATCATAGCAGCTACAAATATTTTTCAAACCAAGTAACATTAGCCCTACATAGTGCATAAAATGAGTTGTTTCACACAGCAGAAAGAAATTCGTCAATTTGTATATTATATTTATTTATTTCTTCTGAATAATTTATCAGTCGTGACTTGTCCCATTTAGGAAATCATCCATTCAATTCCTAGTCGAAAGGTTCGAGAAAATGTGAGAGTAGACAGTTTCTACGAATCACACAGTTTAACAGAACAGGCGCCAGGCTGGAGAATGCGGGAGGTATCCGCGGAATTAGCCGCGAGCGCAGACGGGTACGGGGCATGCAACGCGCGCGTCAGCGTCACGGCGTCGGCTTTTTTCCATCGGCGCGGTCCGACGCGCCCTTCAGCAGCGGAAATTGACACTGCGGCCGGGGACGGCGAATTAATACAAATCGCATTCCAGTCCCCCGGCGAGGCGCTGCGGTGCGGTGCGGTCGGCGGTTTGAAACAGTTTAACGCAAACAGGCAGCGCGATCAATACGCGCCGCCCTCGACAGACAAACGCCGCGGACGGACGGGCGACCTTGGTGGCTGGCCGATGTCGATGCAATCGACTGTACGAAACTGGCGGCGCCAAGGCAACGCATTTGCGTTGTAGCCGGTTACCGCATGCAGCGTGTCCATTATACGTCTGCCTAGAGGCTATATGAAATTTTAAAAACAAAACGAGCCCAACTCGTTCATCTCACCAGTGGGACGGTTAGAACGAAGAGCGGACATTGGGGAGGGGTGGTTATCTGCTTGCTCCGGTAATTGTTTTAGTTATCAAAGACAAAAATAAACTTGAATTTAACTTCCTCAATACTGGTGTGGTAATGAATCTACATGAGTACTTTGTAATTCACGTTTGAAGTGTCTGGAAGAGCGTTAATAGAGCCACTTTCAGAGTGTAACTCCTCTGTACCACTCTCGAATAGCAAGAGCAAAAAATGAAATGTTCCCATGTGATCACTGATTTGTCATATTTTTTTTACGATAGTCATTTCTCCCCATGTAGGCTAGAGTCAACAAAATGACGTAGCGTTTAAAGGAGGAAATTGGTGATCGAAATTTCTCGAAGAGATCTCACCGCAATGATAAACGCCTTTGTTTGAATGACTGCCACCGCAACTCGCTTATCATGATGATGATAATGATGTTTGGCTTGTGGGGCGCTCAACTGCCCGATTATCAGCGCCCGTACAAATTCCGAACGTTTGCTCAGTCCAATCTCGCCACTTTCATGAATGATGGGAACAACACAGGTGAAAATCCGTGACCCCGCCAGGAATCGAACCCGGGACCCCGTGCTAGGATCGCTTTTCATATCCGCAATACTACCCCGCTATTTCGCAACAATGCATAACAAACTGCCCTACCTTGAACTTTTCCCATGTCCTCTGTCTGTCCTGTCTGGTTAGCCGGCCACTGTGGCCGAGCGGTTCTACTCGCTTCAGTCCAGAACCTCACTGCTGCTACGGTCGCAGGTTTGAATCCTGCCTCGGGCATGGATGTGTGTGATGTCCTTAGGTTAGTTAGGTTTAAGTAGTTCTAAGTTCTAGGGGACTGGTGACTCATGTTAAGTCCCATAGTGCTCAGAGCCATTTGAACCATCCAATCTGGTCAGGATACCACATGGCACAAGAATACTCAAGAAGAGGAAGGACAAGACGTATAGTGTAGACAATATCTTTAATAGATTTATCTTGTCTTCTAAGTGTTATGCCAATAAAACAGTCTCTGATTCGCTTTCCCCATAGCATTCTTTGTGTGATGGTTCCAATTTTAGTTCATAACTGGAGTCGTTGGTATTTTAGTTGAATCTACAACTTTGGCATTTTTTTTTTTGTTTATTGTGGAAGCAACATTCACAGGCATTTTTTGTTGTGGGTTGGCAGGAGAGCCAACACCGTGTTATTAGAGGAAGCCGAAAGGCACGCGTTTTAGCTCACGCAGGCTGGCGTGAGGTCTGGAACCGGACAAGGAAATTAGAATTTAGAAAAACGGACGTAGCTGGTGGAATACTTAACTTTAATCCATTAATGATGAACGTCGCTCTTGACGGTACATTATTCATAGTATCAATACTAACTGGTACTGGCGCCTTGCTAGGTCGTAGCAAATGACGTAGCTGAAGGCTATGCTAACTATCGTCTCGGCAAATGAGAGCGTATTTTGTCAGTGAACCATCGCCAGCAAAGTCGGTTGTACCACTGGAGCGAGTGCTAGGAAGTCTCTCTAGACCTGCCGTGTGGCGGCGCTCGGTCTGCAATCACTGATAGTGGCGACACGCAGGTCCGACGTATACTAACGGACCGCGGCCGATTTAAAGGCTACCACCTAGCAAGTGTGGTGTCTGGCGGTGACACCACATTTTTCATGTGGGGACCTACTACTTTGCATTGTTTAGGGTCAATGCCACTTCTCGCATCGTGAAGATATTTTGTCTAAATCATTTGGAAATTCGCTTTGATCTTCTGATGGCTGTAGTAAACGGTAAACGACCCCACCATCCGCAAAAGCTGTAAGAAGGCTGCTCAGATTCTCTCCGAAACCATTCGTACAGCTTAAGAACATCAGAGTGCCTATAATATTCCGTTAGAAAGCAGAAGATTTCCCATGAATTACTATGAACTGTGACCTTTGTGACAGTACAACATATTATGTACCGAAACCCCCCCCCCTCCCCTCCCCCAGAACTCCACGTGCAATGACACGTGCGTGGACGGCCGCACAAGGCCTGAAACAAAGGTTAAGTCGAGAGGTTATTAATGAATATGACATGAGGTGACAGATTCGGCATCTTTGGATGAAGAATAAAATGCTGCTATCCCATAATTTGCATATCAGTTTCATTTCAAAATATCTTAAGATTCAACCGCGAATTAAAGCACCTAAATAATTACAGAAACGAAATAAATCCTTGTAATAATAGTTCCCTACATACAGGGCAACCGAAATCTGTAAACAGATTTCCGTTGGCGTCATTTTGAGAGGAGTTAATTAACACTTCGGTATTCAAGTTTAAACGGGCCGTCTTCTTGGCCTTGCGGCGCGCACGAACACAAAAACCCCGCCGTCCCAGTGACCGAGGCTGTTCCAGGTTAGAAAACCTAAGGTCAAGAAAGGAAGCAGCCGGTTCTATCGCCCAGCAGGCGACAACCAGCCGCTTGACCACCCAGCAATTTTACACCGGAACCACTTCTTTCAGCAGTAGGCACACTAGAGAGGTGCCGACCAGCTAACAAAAGACCAGAGCATCGCCGCTTCGTTCCATTCTGCAACGCCCTCATGGAAGGTCCACCAGCTGCTGTCTCGCCCGCGACCGCCTCTTGTGTATAGGTAACACTCGCCCATGCTATGGAAAGTTTAACGACTCGTTATTTCGGGCACAGTCCAGCAATGATGCTCGGATTCGGTCGCCGTTTCGGTCGTTTGGCGATCGCGTGTATTTCGCGACACTACGGAGAAGCAGCAGCGCCGGCCATGCGGTAACATCCACCGAAGTCTGCAACCCCACTTTTGTTGCCGAAACCTAGTTCTCATGGTTAAGTATTCTCTCACCGAATGTTCTCAGCTAAAGTTGTGTAGTTACAGAGAAGTGTTATTTCTATACCTCGTGCTGTAAATCTGTGTCAACGGAGGCTGCCCTTGGTTAAGAGTCTGTTGTTCCGTGCTAATTTCAGAATATATCTCTTTGCGTTATTTTATTTGTGTTGCCTTTTATACCACCTTTCCCCCAATATCCATTTAAATCAGTGGATCCCTGCAGGTAGGGTCGTGGTTCATACCTTCCCGCGGTCTAATACTGGGTGGAATGATAACATGAGATCCCGATGACCTAATGTATCCCACCCGCTGGCTGGGGCAAATACTTTTTATTCAGGCTGCCTACAGTACGAAAACTGTGGCAGTTAGTTAAGCTGTGGTACAAGAAGACTCCAATTCTGGCACAATACATGGGGGCTGTATCCAATATCATTCTCAAACACGATATTTAGGTTACCAAGGAAAAAGAAAAGACTAGTGTTTAACACCCTGTCGAGAACGAGGTTCTTATGGATGGAGCACAAGTTGATTGCTGAAGGATGGGAAGGAAATCGGTGTGGCGGGTTCCGATAACCAGTTAATTTAAAAATGAAACCAAAAAAACTTTAAAAAAAGACACATAAATTCTAAACTGCTTTCGTGTACAATATTGTAGTAGTTAACTACCTTGTACAAACCGCTGCAGTGTCTACAGGTGTTCTGCCTTGGACTCAGTATGTGTGCTTGAAGTGGACCAGCTCAGGGTGGAGCAAAAGTCCGGCAAGGGTGTTCCGAAAAGCGACGGGATACGGATCACCGATTTAGTGGCAGCAAAGCATTAGTGTTGAGACTACTGAAGCTGCTTGTACGTTGACTCTATATTCGATGTAGCACGGTGCAAATCTGTGTCGTTTATTGAGTGACGTAGGCAGCGTATTTTGGAAACATATTTTCTCAAAACAGATTAGAACAAGAATTGCACCCGATATTCGAATGGACACAAGATGTATTGATGCATTTCCTTGCCTACAGACGTACATCTATCACTGCTCCTCATTTGTGCAAGGATCTTTTCAGATTAAGATATGAAGCCTTGCAGATTAAGTAACCATCTTGGCAAATTCTACTCTGAGGAAGCGAGTACGTTAATTCTGTATTTCCCAAGGTTTAAAAACACAATTTTGAAAAGCGCAACGCTGTATGAAAACACACACTCATCGCAGAGAAAGGCATCCTTCACTACTATGAAGTACTACGAAAAGCTAGATATGAGATATGAAATACTCTCGGGAAAATACTGTTATTACCGTTGTTAAATTGTCGTTATAATGACACGTATGCTTGATTAAATAAATTCGTTTAAGTAACGACACAGTTTCGAACTGAATTTATGGTTCAAGTGGCTCTAAGCACTATGGGACTTAACATCTGACGTCATCAGTCCCCTGGACTTAGAACTACTTAAACCTAACTAATCTAAGGACATCACACACATTCATGCCCGAGAAAGGATTCGAACCGCGACCGTAGCAGCAGCGCGGTTTCGGACTGAAGCGCCTAGATCCGCTCGGCCACAGCGGCCGGCTGCTGAATTTATGAGGTGACCTTTCTTATGCGGAACAAAAGTGGCTAGATGCTTTGAAGCGCACTGAATTTTTACTGCACACTGATAAATCAGTAGATAAATACAATGTAGTATTGATCCCAGCTTTTGTTTTATCTATGAAGCGGTATGACGGGATACTGGAGCAACTGTTGTTTACTAGACACTAGACAAATGGCAGGAAAGTCTCCTCTATGTACAGGAAAGCGAAAGACGACTGGAAACGTACACGTTTGTACAACTGATGGAGCTGCGCTCACATAGCGGACACATTTAAAACCCGCTACACGTAACGTTATGGTAATCCACTGCGTAATCCCATACAACAACTTCGTTGCTAAGAGAATCGAGTTGAAGACTGCGTGTACTATTAATTCTGTGAACATAAATGTGTATTGTCTGAACGATCGCCTTTTTTGCGTGATGTGTCATTTTGACGAAGAGTGCTAATATCTTATCGTGCCTGCCGACGGTAGGTGGCTATCAAGAGAAAACTACAACTTATCTGCGATCTTTCTCGTACACTAGCGGAGTTTATTCAGCCAACCGAAACAAATTTTTGTGTTACAGAAGAACTACGACGTCCTGACGTTGCCTGTCTCGCGGATATATCTGGCACATTTAATGAGCTCAGCACAAAGCTACAGGGAAACAAAATAGTTTTGCTTAAGCCATAATAATACCTTCATTCATTGCCAAACTAGACCTTTACACCAGTACTCTATTCGTCAGGGGCTCATTCACCTTCCGAATCTTCAAGATATTCCAAGCGAAACACTTCAAACACAACAAAGTGGATCTGATATTTAGATTTTCTTAACTATGTGCAGTTGTAATACCGACGACGGTAATCAGTCCAGAGGCTGTAGAGCGGTTGATTGATTAGAACCCAAGCACTTATTCAGTAAAATAGCTAAGAACGTTTGCGGTTGACTGTGAAGAATTCGTGTAGTCTCCTATGGCAGCAAGTGAAGTTTCGTCTTTGTTGTGGCGTAACAAGCTTGCTACGCCACACTGTGAAGGGAGCCGAAAGGCACGCGTACACACACGCCGACTGGCGTTAAGTCTGGAACAGGATAACTATTGAATGGTAGCAAGAAAAGTACGTAGCTGCTTTATACTTAACTTTTAATCTTTGTTGGTTTACACGTTATTCTGGAGACATTTATACGATAACTCTCAAAGTAGGTAAGGCTAATGGCGCCTTGCTAGGTCGTAGCCATGGACTTAGCAGAAGGCTATTCTAACTGTCTCTCGGCTAATGAGAGGAAGGCTTCGTCCGTACAACTGGGGCGAGTGCTCGTCCGTATCTCGAGACCTGCCTTGTGGTGGCGCTAGGTCTGCGATCACACAGTGGCGACACGCGGGTCCGACCTGTACTAAATGGACCGCGGCCGATTTAAGCTACCACCTAGCAAGTGTGGTGTCTGGCGGTGACACCACAGTCTTCATCTCCTTACTTGGTGTGCAGCGACTCATGTCTGCGACAGCAACTCCTGACGAAAGCAAGGAGAAAAAAATGCAGATATATGACTTCAGTTGAAGATGGACCCACATATCACAAAGGTTTTTCCGAGAACGGGAATGTCTTGTCCATTATAAGCCATCAGGTGTGTGGTAGTCTTAGACAGGCGTGGGCAGCCTAACAGTTGATAAGTATTACGTACGATCCAGTAATTTAACAGACGCACCCTTGTCCAACTGATATTTCACACGTTTTCCATTAAGATGCAAATGAACAGTAGGTTTGTTGGACTGGCGTAACACTGAAAAACTGTTTGCTTGCTAGTTTTTCTAATGCCTGCAGCAGGCTTTGGATACGCTGCATTGATTACATGGGCCTGGTGACTAGATTTTTTTGCTCCGTTGCAAATATAGGGATTGTACATGACCATTCTTTCCACAGGCGTAGCACTGTGCACGTCGGGACGGCAATCTTGGCGTTTGAGTCGTGAGTAGCACCGAGGGCATGACTCAGTTCTGTTCGCCTGTGTAGAAAACTGCTTACGCGGCTTGGCGCAGGCGCGCTGTTGTTGCCTCCTGGGCTGGTCCAGAGCAAGGGATGAGCCGACGTGACAAATTGGTGGCTGCTCAGATTTATCGGCCGCTTCGGCACCTGAATCATACTGATACAGAATTTGCACGACTTGCTGAAATTACGGATCTGACTTTCAAAATCTGTTCACTAAGTTTGACATCAGTTACATTGTACACGATCACACACGCAATATAGCAAAGAATTGGTACCTAGCTGCTACCACATTCACTTGTTAGTCAGCGAATCTGCAACCTGACCACAGGGAAGTTCACGGGAGTGGCGTTAGGGAACATTTTCCGAATGAGGCGAAAAACTGCACTTCCTACCATTGACAAAAAGCAGTGTAGTTTTAAAGTACCTGATACTTTGTGAGCAATGGTGTGGGCTGCATACAGTTCCAACCACTCGAGCCATTCCTCTTCTTTTTCGTTAAAATGGCGAAAAGGCAGTATGGCACATGGAGCTACAGTTGTTGCATGTTGCGCAGCGTTCGGTGTTTGGTTTGGAAGTAGCTGCTGTACTGTATTGAAAAGGAAGGCAATCTCATGCGTCTGAAACTGAAACATCTGTGTTGGCTGCGTTCCATCTATCACTTGCAGCTGAGGCGCTTGAGCAGCGGACGCGTAAGGCGGGTTGCTCATTTTGGAATAGGTAAATGGAATAAACAGACAACGCAACCAATAAAAATAAGCACACAAGCAAAGAAAATTTCTGCAACGCCCACCTGAAAATACTGAATAGAAAAAACACTGTAAGAGACACTAATAAAACATGTAAACACACCCCTGAAAAGAAAAGACACAAAAGCCCACGACAAAACAAAATTGTGGCAGCCAAGTTCTGGGTTGTCACGCTGGTGTTTGTTAACCTCCTCGTCGCCAAATATGTAGTGTCTAGGAAGCCTATATACTCTGTTCGCTAAACAACAATCAAACAAGTTGTATTAATGAGTTTTGTTACAATAAAAAAGGTATACAATGCTTAACTTTGACAGTAACACAGATGTGTCGCAAGCAAAGGGCGGTATACAAAATCGTCAATCTTCTTCAGTACAGACAATCCCAAGTCTGTGCTACACAGAGAGTACAAGCGAAGTGTCTAGCGTTGATGCTGCTATCGAAGTCGTTAATCTTGAAGCTGCTATTGAACTGGGCCATCACCAGTTGGTCAAGGCGCTTATGCCCTTTTCACATAGACGCTGTTGCTGTTGCGTTGTCGTCCTGGAGGGAGCCCGGCAACACGGGATAGTTGTGATCGACCCAATCGAATCCCTTGCTGAAGTCGAGAGCTGCCAAAAGTCCAGGCATGCTACGAGCGTGAGCAAGAGTGATTACGTCCCTACAACGACAGAGGACAATGCGGATGTTACTGGGACCTCCCAAAGAAGTTCGATCGGGGAAAACCACATACCGAGCTGCCCGTAGAAGCCGCACAGCCAATAGCCGGGTAAAGATGTTTGTGTCACTCGAGTAACGTCAAGGGACGGTAATCACATATCCGTGAGGTACGCTCAGGCATGTGGATGGGAATGAGGAAACAATCGAGGAAACAGTCTGGAACTGGGACGCCAGAAGGGGATGAAACGTCTGATAAAACTCCAGTGGGAGGCCGTCAGGGCCAGGCGACCTGTTCGTAAAACCCACCTGGATAGCATCATGGACTTCGCCCTGTATGACCTTAGCAAGCAGATCCATCATAGCATCCATTGGAAACTGAGCCAAAGGAGAGTCTTGTGACAACCGTGAAGTTGGTGGGGTGGTATGTTGTTCACAGTACAGCTTAACGCAATGTACATGGAGGGCAGACCCTATATGCCATTGTGTCTCAAGACACTACCCATAATCGGTCATAAGAACATTAATCAAATTCCTTTGACGGTGGTGTTGTTCTGCTGTGATGAGATGCATGGATAGAACCTCCTCCAGTAGCCTGTCATGTGTGTGCGCCCTGACCATACCTCCTTCAAGAAGGCGGCAAGTGAGGGATGTGAGCTGTGCCTTGGCGCTGTTCGCCATCGCTTGGCGCTCTGTCGAATGCGGCATCATAGTAGATTCCTGGAGAATGGTAAAATATAATTCCTGAGTTCGTCGCCCCCACGCCACAACCTCCCTTCCGTAGATTGATCATACCTAGGCTAAGGATATGAGACCAGTCAGTCTGTCCTCCTTCATTCTCAAAACATTGGAAAAACTGGTTAATGTATATGTTGGGGAGAGAAGGCTGAGCCGGCCGGAGTGGCCGCGCGGTTAAAGGCGCTACAGTCTGGAACCACACGACCGCTACTGTCGCAGGTTCGAATCCTGCCTCGGGCATGGATGTGTGTGATGTCCTTAGTTTAGTTAGGTTTAAGTAGTTCTAAGGGACTTATGACCACAGCAGTTGAGTCCCATAGTGCTCAGAGCCATTTGAACCATTTTTTGAAGAGAAGGCTGAGTAGGGTTCCTCTACACCCGAACCAACACGCATACCAACCAGGTAAATCATGTGAGGCAGCTCTCCACCAACTCATTGGGAAGGTGGAAACAGTACTTCACTTCCAAGAAATAGCCCTCTCCATTTTCCTGGGTATCGAGGGGGCCTTCAGTAACACGACCTTCGATTCCATGGTGAGGGCAGCAGAGGTGCATGACCTGGGGACCAGTATATGTATGTGAACCAGGGCCATGCTTAGTGGAAGGAAGGTAGAGGCTACTATGATGAATGAAAAGATGGTAATTAAGACTACTAGAGGCTGCCCACAAGGAGGATTTTTGTCTCCTCTATTGTGGAATCTAGTGGTGAACGAACTCATTGAGGAACTGAGTTCTAGACAATGCTTCTGCCAATGATATGCAGATGACCTTGTCATAGTAATACTTGGAAAATTCACTGACACAGTCAGCAATATGGCACAAAGAGGATTGGACATTGTGCAAAAATTGTGCATTAAACAGTATCTGAGAGTTAATCCTAAGAAGACTGTTGTGGTGCCATTTGCGAAGAGACATAGTCAACTGGCAAGTTGGAATCTAAAGCTCTTCGATCAAGCTTTGCCTCTCAGGGGGATAGTGAAATATCTAGGGGTAACCTTGGATGAGAAGCTAACTTGGTCCCCTCACATTAAGAGCATCTGCTTAAAGTCAAAAAGTACTCTAGTGAGTACTAGGAGGGCTTGTGGCAAAAACTGGGGCCCAAGCCCCAGGGGTATGCACTGGATATACACCACAGTGGTTAGCGGGTTTCCGCTAAGGAGCTTGCTAAGGTGCAGAGGTTGGCCTGCTTAGCCATAAAGGGAGGAATTAGCAGCACACCAACCGCTGGAATGGAAGCCATGCTGGATATGCCTCCACTTCACCTTTGGGTCAAGATGGAGGCAGCAGCTGGAGCGCACAGACTTAAAACTGGCAAAAAGTGGGTCTCATTTGGATATCCAGAATCACACACTAACATAGTGATTGAGGTAAATACAGGAATGGCTGGGGAAATGCCTGCCGACTATATAATAACTCCGATCTGCTTCGACAAGCCTTACAACATAATAATTGGAAGTAGGGAGCAGTGGGAAGAAAACAGTTCGACATCGTACGGGGGACATCCTTTGGTTCACCGATGGGTCGAAAGCAGACCAAGGCATTGGGGCAGGGGTGTACGGGGTTCAGCCAAGACTAGAGAGTATCATCTCTCTAGGGAAACTGGCCTCTGTATTCCAAGCGGAAATTACTGCAATCAGGGCATGTGTGGAGGAGAATATGCATGGGTGCTAAATGACCGTAGCATCTACATCTATTCAGACAGCCAGGCAGCCCTGAAATCATTGGCAGCTCCTACAACAAGATTTAAGAGTGTTGCAGATTGCCACAGGGCTCTGGTGGAGCTAGGGGGAAGCAATAGGGTAAACCTGGGCACTCAGGGATCTGTGGCAATGAACAAGCCAATAGACTGGCTAGGATGGGGGCAACAACTCAATTTATTGGACCGGAGCTTGTCATGACAATCACCAAGGCTACGATCAAATTAAAACTACGCAACTGGCTTAGGAAACAGCACGTAGGATATTGTACCAAGGTCCATAAACAAAAACATGCTAAGGAAATGATGCCCAAGCCATGTTTTAAAAGAAGCTCTGTAATCCTGGGATTGAACAAGAAAGAGATCAAACTCGTGACTGGACTGATGACCAGCTATGGGAATTTCAAGAAACACCTACACACAATGGGTACAACGGAAGAGCACCCTAAATGTAGGATCTGTGATGAGGGTGAAGAAACTGCTCCACACCTAATCTTCGAATGCATGGCATTGGAGAGTAAAAGATACAGAATCTTCGGGACAGCTAGACCTGAGGAAATTGTGTCTAACACAAAACTGGTAGAGGGAGTCCTTGCACTATTTAAGGGCACTGGTTGGCCTTACTAGATATACAGGGAGCGATACCGCACAATAAACTTAGTTTTTGTGCTGGCAGTGGTTGGTCATACCTAAGCTGTTTTAGCTTCCCTGTTAAAATCAATCAATCAATAAATCCCTCCTGTGGCCAATCAGGGCCTAGCAGAGGGCAAACTTTGCACGGAGCATCCACCAAGACAGGGCAGACTGATAGGCACTGTGGCGTCGCCAACAAGCTGTCTACGTGGTGTCGATGAGCTGCCGGCAGCCGACAACCGGTGAAGTAAGGTGACTTGTGTTCAGTTTTCATGGTCCACAGCCGCGCCACATCCTTTGGCAGCAAATATTTATGGCGCAGATATATGTGTCATGGTCATAGAACGCAACGGGCCAGACTTCAGCAGAATGCACCACACTGACAATATTGTTGGAGATGTAAACATTATCGAGGTGGCTGGAAGAATGGCAAGTGAAATGTGTAAGAATCCACAAGGCTGAGGTGCTGGAGAATTTTCACAAGCGCCGCATCTGGGGAGTGATGTGATGTTGGTCTTTGGGTGCCTGGGTGCAGTTGAAATCGCCTCCAATGATCAATGTATCCTGCCGACGCAGGAAAGGAGGCGTGACTGTTTCTGAGAAGAAGGTGTGACGTTCACAGCGGCGACGCGAACCGGATGGCGCATAAACATTGACGATTCTGACGCCATTAAAAATGACAGCCATACCCCTGGCATCAGGGAGATTGGCAGCAGCGAGGATACCTTCACATAAGAGGATCGCCACCCCACTACCAACAGGGGAAGATGAGAGACATGTGTTGTAAAACCTTGGGGAGCATAAAAAGTTGCGACATGCACACCCTGAAGGAAAGCAACATCAACGTCCGCAGCATACAGCATGACGTGGAGTAAATCCAATTTGTGGCGAACTCTAATGGCTTTGACATTGACTGTGGCGAGGCGATAAGTCTGGAAAGCTACCATTGGCCGGAGGACGGGCGATGCAAACACGGGGAAAGCACAGGGAACTCCCTGTTAGGTCCTCTTGGAAGGGCACTTCACTGTGACTGGGAGAGAGCCGACCCCACCAAGGAGGGCCCACCGCTCTGTACACCTCCTCAACATTGACGTCTCTATCCAGGAGACAAAATTCTCACTCGGCTGGTTCAATTGAACACTATGAGAGGTGCTCCCACAGGTAGCGTCACAGAAAGGGAGGCAACTGCATCAGACGCAGGCGGACGAAGGTCGGTGTCCAGAAGTGGACGCTGGCTGGAGGCGGAGGTGTGGAAGGACGCCACGTCTTCAGGTGTTAGAGCGTCAGAGGACAGACCACCATCAGTAGTACGGTCGTCATTCTGTGCACACATGCCGGCCGGGGTGACCGAGCGGTTCTAGGCGCTACAGTGTGGAACCGCGTTACCGCTACGGTCGCAGCTTCAAATCCTGCATCGGGAATGGGTGTGTGTGATGTCCTTAGGTTAGTTAGGTTTAAGTAGTTCTAAGTTCTAGGGGACTGATGACCTTAGAAGTTAAGTTCCATAGTGATCAGAGCCATTTTAACCATTTGTGCACACATCCGAAGGAGACAGTCGGCAGAAGAGTTATGGCATTGTCTCTACCGTTTCCTCGGCGATCGTTGCTTCCTAACATGTCCTCGGCGACCGTTGCTTCCTAACATGCTGTTTTGTGTCGGTTGGCGGGCTGCTATCGTCGGACACGTGGCCAAGTGGCACAAAAGCGGAGGTAGGTACAGCTCCTTGATCAACATCCATGGGGTCTGGACAGACAGCTTGTGCCTACTGACGGTCATTGTTTATTTGTATTGCATCTGGCGGGAGTGTAGGAGAGACAGGTGAAACGTCTATCGCTTCGTCGAGAGGAGTCGACGCAGGTGATGACTAATTGAGAGGGGGCACAGCAGGCAGCGCCGCCGCAGACATGTAAGACAGAGGTTTTGAACCAAATCATCCGTCATGGGGCAGGAGGAGAACTGTCAGAAGTAGGAGACGATTCAAATGGGCTCTGAGCACTATGGGACTTAACATCTATGGTCATCAGTCCCCTACAACTTAGAACTACTTAAACCTAACTAACCTAAGGACATCACACAACACCCAGTCATCACGAGGCAGAGAAAATCCCTGACTCCGCCGGGAATCGAACCCGGAAACCCGGGCGTGGGAAGCGAGAACGCTACCGCACGACCACGAGCTGCGGACAGGAGACGATTCATCTTCCCCTTTTGTTCGTACCTGGGTGTCCATATCGGTACATTTCAGTTGACACTCTATTTTTTAAAAATTTATATTGCTCATTTAAATGCGAAGTAAACTATTAATAAATGCCTTGGCCATAGCTTATTCAAAAAAAAAAAAAATGGTTCAAATGGCTCTGAGCACAATGAGACTTAACTTATGAGGTCATCAGTCCGCTAGAGCTACTTAAACTTAACTAACCTAAGGACATCATACACATCCATGCCTGGGGCAGGGTTCGAACCTGCGACTGTAGCGGTCGCTCGGTTCCAGACTATAGCGCCTAGAACCGCTCGGCCACCGCGGCCAGCCATAGCTTAATCACCTAGGGCGCCACCTATCCTGGTTAGTATATAAGATAGACATCGTTCCACGCTACTTCTTAAAATCCTTTATCTAGTTATGTTTTATGATCATGTTTACCCGCCACGTTAGCCGAGGGTGCTAATACGCTGCTTCCTGAACTCCAGTAGGCGCGCCGGCCCCGGGTCGAATCGAAGCGGCAGTTTACCGACGTCTGCCGGTATGCTGGCTAGTCTGTATGTGGTTTTTAAGCGGTTTTCCACATCCCGCTAGGTGAATACTGGGCTGGTCACCACGTCGCGCCTCAGTTACATTGCTCGCAGACATCTGAACACGTTCGCACTGCTAGGTTACACTAATTCCGTCCTGGGGAGGTATGGAGTGGTGGCAGAAAGGGCATTTGGTCACCCCTTAAACTTAACATTGCCAAATCTGTTCCTAACCATGCCGACCCTGCGAAATCAGGGGCAAAGCACCAGCAAAAGAACAAGAACAGTCTTATGATCGTATTTCATTTTCGACATCATTCGTAGTACCGCATCTCAAACACTTTGAGTTCCGTCTTTGCAGGTTCTTAGGTGGTCTTTACTTTAACGGCATTGAACGCTGTTCTCCAGAGCTGGGAACTCGGTCCTAAATTTAGAATCAGTATTTAATGCGAGTATAACTTTTTGGTGAACATGAATAAAGTGTTATCTCCCCACAACAATTTGTTTCTTCCTTATTTGATTCATACTTTGTAATGTTGTTGCCTGTACAGTGCAAGAAAAGTTATTCACTTGCCAGTCAGTGTTTTCCGCAATTTTTATATTTGGAGGACTGTATTCACCTTTCTATGACGATTCAGCACTTTCGTATTTTTTTGTTTGTTCGTCAAACTACTTCGTGTGGCGTCATAAGCACAACACACACGACCAGGCAGCATAACAGGCGTCCATAGCTCGGCAAACCACTCCAGAGGCGGCGTATTGCCCAGCGATTACCGCACCAACAAGTCGCACCGGTGGCGCCGGCATAGAAGTTCAGTAGAGCGTCGATTATCCGAAGTAATTGGGGGACATGGGTGTTCGGAAAAGTGGTTTGTTCGGATAATCCAACTTGCCAAAAAGAAGTACTGTACAGTAAATTTATTCATAAAAACAGGCATCTCTTTTAGTATTACAAAGTAACATACAAAGGCAACTTCAGTAGGAATATATAGTATGCGGTACAGTTTATTAAACAAAAATTATACATATTACATACGCATTTTGCATGAACAATACAATATACAAAATTAACATTTAAAAAAATCCTTTATTTTGGTCTGTCTAAGCAAGGCTACACGCTTACGAGCAGCTAAGTCACGCACTTTTTTCATTACAGATAACTGAAACTGGTCACTTTCATCTTGGGCTTCAAACCATCGCAAGGCAGTATCTAAACAAGTGAACGCCTCAGAAGCTGTTGGTATACTTTCGTCTTCACTTTCTGGAGCACTGATTGATGAGATGCTGGCGGCGTCATCTTTATCAGTGACGAAGTTTACAATCTCGCTGTCCTGCATGATTTGGTGTCCTGGATCTGCATCATCGATATTCATCCATTCATGAACGTCTTCTTCATCACATTGTCAAGGAGAAGTAGTGTTTTCTCCCTCTTCCCAATCTTTAGCTGATGAGCTTTTACAGAGGGTACGAAAAGTCTAGAAACCACTTCATAAAAATCGTCCTATCCATCCAGGCACTCTTCTGTATGGTGTACACAACAGGCAAGGCTGACATATTAACGTGCTTGAAACCGCGGTTTTTTACTTTTACCAACGACGAACATAGGCAGTCGGTGACTTCCAGTACCATTAGCACAAGCCAAAGCTGTAATACGGTCCTTGCTTGTTTTAGGTCCAGGTGCTGCTAATTCATGACGTGAAACAAGAGTTTTTCTCGGTAAAGCTTTCCAGTTAAGTCCAGTTTCATCAGCATTGTAAACGTTTTCGGTAGCATAATCTTCTTCCCATAATATGTCCCTTGGTTTGACTTTGAAAGAATCAACTGCTGAAGAATCAGCCGACAGTTTTTCTCCCTGTATTGTAAGCTCACGAATGCCGTGTCTTGACTTGAAGCGTTTTAACCAGCCCGTGCACGCTATAAAGTTCGAAGGCCCTCCAAGATTTTTGTTGACCTGCATTGCCTTGTCACACAGAATGGGACCTGAGATAGGTTCTCCTTCCGATCTCTTTTGTGTAAACCACTTGTAAACTGCATCATCTAGATTTGTGTTAGTGGCGAGCTTCATAGTTTTTCGGCTTGTTGATCCATCAGTAGAATCAAGCACAGCCATAAAATTTGCTATGCTCGTCTTTTGTTTTTTCATATCCGTAATTGTCGACTTCCCCACCTTGTACTCATTGGCTAAAGTGGTTGTAGATTCACCTTCTTCTAACCTTTTAATAATCTCGTACTTGTCCCTCATAGAAAGGACAACACGTTCACGTTTAAGCATTTTGTATCGTCAAGTTCTTCACGCAGCAGCACACAAGTGGTGGTAACAGAGAACAGGAGGTGGCTGTTTGCACCGTGAGAAGCTCTTCTTGGGGGCGCGCCGTCCTTCAAACTGCGCTGAGCGGCACGCCTCAACTCTAAGCTGTCGCAGCTGTTGCTGTGAACAGCTTTGATACTGCCGCTACTTCCACTCCCAGTGCCGACAGAAGTGTGCTGATTGCGACTGGCGGCTCGGCCGGTCAGCAGCGCCTTGTGAAGGCTCCATTAGAAGCAATGTTCAGCCAGCGGTGGTCCAGTGCGGCGACTACTGTGGGAAACTTGGTTTGGGAGTGAGGGGGATGATGGAGAGTAACAGGTGCGAGCGAGTACACAGTTCGGTTAAGCGGTCGTTCGGTTGACCGACGTTCGGATAATCGACGCTCTACTGTAATATGCGCCGGCACACCAGCAGAGCGGGTAGTTACAAGTCAGCTCGACCACCGAGAAGACCGCATGCTGTTTGTGTACATTGCGCCGCATCGTCTGCTTCTAGCCCGTCCACACCACCCGGTCTTCAGTGAACATTCTAGTAGGACAAGAACTGTTTACTATCCAGCCTTATCTTCTCGAACAGCAGTTGAACGTCAGGATCTGCGGCCTGAGGCGATTTGTATAAAGCTGAGTATTCGTCAATAGATTTGTGTGTTCTCTTCAGAAATCACATCAGTGTTTCAGTATTGTCTTAGTCCTCCCCTCATAGTGTTTCGCTTAGCGTACTGTAAATATTTGTGGATGGCGACGAGTAAAATCTCTTTCTGTGGTTCTATCAAAATCACGATACAACACTTCGTCTGTAGCCTGAGCATTTCATTTAATAAACATGATTTGAGGTTCCATCTCTGTCAGCCAGATTAGTTAGGTCGTCTGTGAAAGCTAAAATGTATTGCTGTTGTACTTTAATTTCCTCCCTGTAATTTTTTTCAGTTCGGGAATTACATCTTTGAGTATAAATTAAAAACAATAACATGTGCAGTATCCACACACATAAAGAAACGGCGATTAGGTGTTGATCTCTCAGAGAGGTTAATGGGTCACGTCGTCCATAAACAGCCAGTTTCAATCTATCCCAGGCATGTTTGATAGGGTTCATGTCTGGAGAAGATGCTGGCCACACTAGTCGAGCGATGTAGTTATCCTGAAGGACATCATTCACAAGATGCGCACGATGGAGTCGCGAATTGTCGCCCATGAGAACGAATGCCTCGCCAATATGCTGCCGATATAATTGCACTGTCGCTCGGAGGATGGCATTCACGTATCGTACAGCAGTTACGGCGCCTTCCATGACCAGCAGCGATGTACGTCGGCTCCAGATAATGCCACCGAAAAACATAAGGGAACCTCCACCTTACTGCAATCACTGGACAGTGTGTCTAAGGCGTTCAACCTCACAAGGTTGCCTCCAAACACGTCTCCGACGATTGTCTGGTTGAAGGCATGTGCGACACTCATTGGTGAAGAGAACGTGACGCCAGTCCTGAGTGATCCATTCGGAATGTTGCTGGGCCCATCTGTACCGGGCTCCATGGTGTAGTGGTTGCAAAGTTGGACCTCGCCATGGATGTCGCGAGTGAAGTTGTGCATCATGCACCCTATTGCGCACAGTTTGACTCGAACACGACGTCCTGTGGCTGCACGAAAAGCATTATTCAACACGGTGGCATTTCTCTCAGGGTTCCTCTGAGCCATAATCCGTAGGTAGCTGCAATCCGCTGCAGTAGTAGCCCTTGGGCGGCCTGAGCGAGGCATGTCATCGACCCTGTCTCTCTGTATCTCCTCCATGTCCGAACAACATTGCTTTGGTTCACTCCGAGACGCCTGGACAATTCCCTTGTTGAGAGACTTTCCTGACACAAAGTAAAAATGTGTACGCGATCGAACCACGGTGTTGACCGTCTAGACATGGTTGAACTACAGACATCACGAGCCGTGTATCTCCTTCCTGGTGGAGTGTCTGGAACTAATTGACTCAAAATGGCTCAAATGGCTCTGAGCACTATGGGACTTAACATCTGTGGCCATCAGTCCCCTAGAACTTAGAACTACTTAAACCTAACTAACCTAAGGACATCACACACATCCATGCCCGAGGCAGGATTCGAACCTGCGACCGCAGCAGTCGCGCGGTTCCGGACTGTGCGCCTAACTAATTGACTGTCGGACCCCCTCCGTCTAATAGGCGCTGCTCATGCGTGGTTGTTTACATCTTTGGGCGGGTTTAGTGACATTTCTGAACAGTAAAAGGGACTGTGTCTGTGATATAATATCCACAGTCAACATCTATTTTCAGGAGTTCTGGGAACTGTGGTAATGCAAAACTTTTTTTTGATGTGTGTATAAATTATTACAGTCTGAATATTTGTGTATGACTCTTTTTTTTAAACTTTCATCATTGCCACTAGATTTTTTGATGATATTGTAGATTACCCTTCAGTTACTCTACCTTAATTCTCATTCGTGTCAGGAATTCGAACGTAATAACACACTTTATATGGTCAAAGAATTTGCTTTAACTTCAGCCTCTTATTTTCCTACATACAGCTGCATTAATAACAATATGGTCTAAGAAAAAAACAAGCAGTTGGTTGAAGTCCTGTAATAAGCTGACAGTACAGCTTGTCCACCTTCCTAATATCGATCACCATTCATGCGACAACTACTAATCTCATCGTATCCACTGTGATTGGAGTCAAACACGGTTTAATTAACGCCTAGCCATAGAACTTGAGACTCCAGGGATTTGTACATACAGTGACACGGCTATTGCCAAACTGTTACGGGGTGGCTTCCACACATCATGCGGCCTGTGTCTGCAGTGGTCGATAGCGCCGCATCGCCTCTACTAACTTGTCTCGCTTTCCGATATTAATCGCGGGCGCAGTGCATTAATAATGATCATCACAATAGACGCGCGGACATATAAGCACTCTGCACGAACGTCAAATCTTCTAAGCCAACAAAGGTAATTTGTTCGTAGAGAAAGAGCTAAAGGAGACTTCGTCCGTAAATTTGGGAAGGGAACGTTTAGAAGAAACATGCCTACTGTATCAGCTGTGTAATCGTGAACTGTCTGGAGAAACGAACAAACTGAAAGTTGAATTCGTACGGTCTGGAATGACCGCGACTGCAACAATCTGTATAAGCTTTAGAATTTCAAATTGGAAAAGTGATCATTCTTATGTTGAAAGTCTCTTGATTAGTTGCACCGCTTCGATACATACAAAAACGTTTTCTTGGTCCTTCCGACCGCAACAGAGCGTAAAGAAAGAAATAGAATTTTGGTACGATACTGAATGTGCTTAAGGTACTGTTGCAATGGTGGACTGAGAAGAAGTGAGTATCAAGCAAACGCATTTCTTACTTTTAGGCAATGGAAAACACTTGATTTTCAAGTTGTAAATAATTTAGATCTCCATGCATTTCAGCAGGTGGAAAATAACGTCATGCATCCAATAAAGTTGCAAGTTATATTTGATCTATTGTGTTACGAAACCATAGAAAAAATGGGTCTGTCATACTGCCACGAAGACAACCATACCAAAAATAATTTTTGTTGTTAAAACGTAAAAACGTATATTTGTGTAAAATAACAACGGAAAGAAAATTTTTTATCACTATAGCATTAAAATGGACATTTTTTTTTTTTTTGAAGATGTTGATTATCACACGAAATTTCAGTTGTTCCCTTGAGTATAGTTCCATTTCTGAGCACCAAGAAGGTTTTTTCTGTTTATATCTGCGAATTGGGTCACAGTTTCAAAAAACATTCTCCACACAAAATGCTAAATTATTATCACGCGTATCACGATTTGTACCCTCTTTCGTTATAAAAGTCTTGAGCTGCTTCTGTCTTCCAGATTCCACCTCCTTTTAGGAAAGGGAGGTTCATCATTCATGCTTAAAGATTTCTATAAAACGTATGTTATCCGGAAAAGCTGGGACGTATATTTTTCGAAGCAGACGAGCTGGTTGTCTGGGACATCGGGTGTAGCATTGATCATCATCGAGGACATAAAAAGAAAAATATTGCGTTTTCAGGAGGAAAAATGAAAACAATAATCTTCTTAATGTTTCCAATAGATACGTTTCGGGACTCTGCCAGTTCTGTGAAATACACTCCTGGAAATTGAAATAAGAACACCGTGAATTCATTGCCCCAGGAAGGGGAAACTTTATTGACACATTCCTGGGGTCAGATACATCACATGATCACACTGACAGAACCACAGGCACATAGACGCAGGCAACAGAGCATGCACAATGTCGGCACTAGTACAGTGTATATCCACCTTTCGCAGCAATGCAGGCTGCTATTCTCCCATGGAGACGATCGTAGAGATGCTGGATGTAGTCCTGTGGAACGGCTTGCCATGCCATTTCCACCTGGCGCCTCAGTTGGACCAGCGTTCGTGCTGGACGTGCAGACCGCGTGAGACGACGCTTCATCCAGTCTCAAACATGCTCAATGGGGGACAGATCCGGAGATCTTGCTGGCCAGGGTAGTTGACTTACACCTTCTAGAGCACGTTGGGTGGCACGGGATACATGCGGACGTGCATTGTCCTGTTGGAACAGCAAGTTCCCTTGCCGGTCTAGGAATGGTAGAACGATGGGTTCGATGACGGTTTGGATGTACCGTGCACTATTCAGTGTCCCCTCGACGATCACCAGTGGTGTACGGCCAGTGTAGGAGATCGCTCCCCACACCATGGTGCCGGGTGTTGGCCTTGTGTGCCTCAGTCGTATGCAGTCCTGATTGTGGCGCTCACCTGCACGGCGCCAAACACGCATACGACCATCATTGGCACCAAGGCAGAAGCGACTCTCATCGCTGAAGACGACACGTCTCCATTCGTCCCTCCATTCACTCCTGTCGCGACACCACTGGAGGCGGGCTGCACGATGTTGGGGCGTGAGCGGAAGACGGCCTAACGGTGTGCGGGACCGTAGCCCAGCTTCATGGAGACGGTTGCGAATGGTCCTCGCCGATACCCCAGGAGCAACAGTGTCCCTAATTTGCTGGGAAGTGGCGGTGCGGTCCCCTACGGCACTGCGTAGGATCCTACGGTCTTGGCGTGCATCCGTGCGTCGCTGCGGTCCGGTCCCAGGTCGACGGGCACGTGCACCTTCCGCCGACCACTGGCGACAACATCGATGTACTGTGGAGACCTCACGCCCCACGTGTTGAGCAATTCGGCGGTACGTCCACCCGACCTCCCGCATGCCCACTATACGCCCTCGCTCAAAGTCCGTCAACTGCACATACGGTTCACGTCCACGCTATCGCGGCATGCTACCAGTGTTAAAGACTGCGATGGAGCTCCGTATGCCACGGCAAACTGGCTGACACTGACGGCGGCGGTGCACAAATGCTGCGCAGCTAGCGCCATTCGACGGCCAACACCGCGGTTCCTGGTGTGTCCGCTGTGCCGTGTGTGTGATCATTGCTTGTACAGCCCTCTCGCAGTGTCCGGAGCGAGTATGGTGGGTCTGACACACCGGTGTCAATGTGTTCTTTTTTCCATTTCCAGGAGTGTACTAATTTTGCTCTTTGCAGTTCGCTACAATATGTCCGGTAGCAGGCTGTAGACGACCACGTACCATTACGTACGCGACTTCTAGCGGAAGGATGTTGTCTAGAAATGCATGTCCGTTCCACAGTCTAGCCGTATGCTCACCCTAACTTGAAATCTAACGGCACTAGAACATTTGCTTTAAATCTAATAGCACTAGAACATTTATGGACGAGATTACTTGTTACACCGCCGCTCACTGCTGTCGTCACTAAATGTGTTAAAATAAATTCCGCCTGAATGTAGATGACGTCACCGGCCGCTGTGGCCGAACAGTTCTAGGCGCTTCCATCTGGAACCGCGCTACCGCTACAGTCGCAGGTTCGAATCCTGCCTCGGGCATGGATGTGCGTGATGTCCTTAGATTAGTTACGTTTCAGTAGTTCTAAGTTCTAGGGGACTGATGACCTCAGATATTAAGTCCCATAGTGCTCAGAGCCACTTGAACCATTTTTAAATGGCGTCGGCAAAGTTGGACCACAGTAACTTTATGCATTAATTCATCAGTAGCTGAGACAACGAAACTGGAGGAAGGCTGAGGAAAGCAATGGTGCTCACTCTCAATGTAGATCACGTGAAAGGTGGCCAAAAGTGAAAATCACACACTCACGGATTCGTACCCTCACCCTCAACCTCGTGCAACACATGTAAGCGAAACTATTCCGGCAAGTTTTAATATCAAAGTCCCCCGATAACTGATAACTAACTAGCGACTATAGTTCGAAATGGCAAAGTGCTCAAAAAGCTTTGTTAAAACAAAGAAACGGTGAGCATTACATCGTACATAATTTTTCTTTGCGGGTGTTCTGAAGTTCATATTAACAGGCGTTACTCAATTCATGAGCAGTGTCAAAGTTAACAATTGAACTTTGAACGACAACTTGCACTGCAAATTTTTTTCCTTATTTTGTTACCTGAAGATATAAAATTTCTGTGTCTTTGTATATTGTAATTGTTTTAATATTTGTATATATATGCATTTATGTCGACGTATAATTGGTTTGTTTTGTAAATATTATTTGTATTTATACGCTGGGTCTGGCCTAGGGAAAGCTATGCTATCGAAAGAATACATCGGTAGGTCGTGTGGAGAACCTGTAACAACAACAACACTATACTATAGTAATTATAATAAATTTTTCTTCTGAATTTCGATAATTTAATATAATCGATGTTCTGATTCCATTTCTTTTCTTTTCATGTCAATATGTTGAAGAAACTGTAAACAATTTTCGATGTAATTTTTAATATTTATGTAAAATCTCAAGCAATGTTATAACAAAATTGAAGTGTAACTAATGTTGAAACTATTGTAAGATGTGAAAGTTGTATTTGTGTGCCTGGTCCATGCGTAGGCAATGTAGCAGGATATGTGGAACGTAAAACCTTTGGTGGATACCCTGTCTGTAGGGGAGCGGTAAAAGGTGGATGGCAGGCGAGCGCGGGAAAATGCTACGGGCGCGGTACGGCATAACGGGCTCAGCAGTAGTAGTAGTCGGAGTTGGGCATCGGTCTGAGGAACACGTACCGGATCGAGGAGGCTATCCTGGAAAAAGAGGTTCCATTGAGCCTCGGATGTGCCGTGTCCGACGACTATACAGCATGGCTATATTCTAATGGCACTGGATTGAAAAGGATTACGACGCCAAGAAGAAGCAAAGTGCCGCTACAACAAAAGCCATAGCTGTGATTGTATGTGTGCTGTGCGCCCCGCCATCTCGCCGCCCGCCAACCGCCGCATCGACTCGCACAGGTTGAATCTTTAGAATTGTATTCGTGTGGACCAGTGTTAATTTTGTTCCTGACAGTTCAATAATAACTTAACTTTTACCAGAATTGTTCTATCAATGAATTATCCTAATCACTCACCTAGACAGGGTCCTTTCCACATGTTGTGCAATCCGAGTGTCCCGAAATAAAGATTTAAAATTTATGTTAATAAGAATTAACTGCAGACCTATTTATGCTAGAATGAATCTTAATGAGCTTTATTGTTAATGAAAATACGAGTAAAGAGCAAAGGTCTGACAGAGTACTAAGATAAATCTGGAATTGGATTAGTAAGGAAGCTTAATTAATTTGAGACAAAAATAATGGTAGTTAACTGAGGAAGTAATTGGACAATAAGAATAATAAGCCATAAATTTTTTAATCTTGAGTATTTAATGTTTCCAATAGTCAATGGTTTCAACACTGTGATCATAACAGTTTCAGGGTCCCCTCCCCCCTTCTTTCACTCTTTTCTTTTCTATTCATTTAAATTCTGAAGGGAAAATCTTAGTTCAGTAGATTTTTCTGGTTCTAAAATTCACCATATAATACAGTATTACTACGTGTGGTTATGCTTGTACGTACATCCACTTGTACAAGAGAAAAGCTCACTAAATGCCTAATTAGGCTGGCGACCGTATTATTAACCATTGGTAGCATCTGCAGTGTCTGTTTATTATCCGTCCTAATGTGTAGTTGCACTTATACTTGCTTGACGTATCATTGTTGTTGCTGACTGGGTATAAGTCCGGTTTTGCTTCCATTTAGGTTCACGCGGTCAACATATGTACTAAAATCCTTTCCTATAAGGTGAAGCCCGTCAACTTATCATAGTACAGGCTTTAAAGAGTTAACGTACGCGAGAGCGTGGACGTTACAAGTGGCTTCCCGGTGACAGGACATCTAGTTGTTGTCGGTCACAAATTAATGTGAATACCGAACAGTGGATGTTCAGTGGCTCGAATTGCAATAGTATCCAGTAAAACAAATAGCAGTGAACGTCAAGTACGGTAGTGTGGTGTAGCGTACATTCAGTATGGACAGGAAAGTAGACGGGGTAGATGTGCCGAGCGTAATGGAAGAGGCGCATGGCAGTAGCAGGAGTTTACGCGGCCAGATAACAGATGGCGTTAGCGAAAGACAGTTGGCGTACATACAATACCACGAACATGTCAATGAACAGACTGAAAGGTTGAGATCGCCTCGAACACAGCAAGGAATAAAACAGGAAGTAGAGGGTGACTTTGTAGATGATAGTGGGTATGTGAATGAATCCACTCACATGTTTGATTCTCCACAGATAAAGAAAGAACCGAAAGAAACTTCTGAAGTAGGATCAGAATACACCGATTCAGTAGAACAAAACTGTGAAAATTTTAAGCATGAACGATTTATTTGAACAATTAACCAAACAAATTGCAGGACAGAGTGAGCAGCTCAAAATACAGAACGATCAGCTTAAAACACACGTTGGTCAGCTTAAAGCACAGGTTGAAGAACAAGGAATTAAAATTAGTAAACAAATAGAACAGGTACAACAAAAAGTGGGTAGTTTAAGTTCTGTGGTAAATACTATGAAGTTTGAAATTGACACAATTAATAAGAATATGGATACGATGCAGGGGGAAATTAACAACATTAATAGTAGATTTGATGTTGAAATTCTCAACATCCAAGAGAAAGTAGAGCCTCTGGTCGAAACAAAAGTAGACGAAAAAGTTTTCGGTCTCAAAACTGAGATCGTAAACGAATGTCAACACGGAATCTCGCAATTGAAAAAGGCAGTTTCAGACACTGAGAGAGATTTAGGCGAAAAATTTACCGGATATGTACAAAAAATGTGAACAAAATACTTCGAAAATTCAAGGCAAAATTTTCGATCTAGAGAGTAAAATTAAAGATAGACCTGGTGTTGTTTGTAATGGCACACCAATTACGAAGCTATTAGAAGGTGAGGAACGCTTCGATCCCGCCAAGAAACATAACGGATGCCATCCGTTAGATTTCATCAAAAATTGTGAGAGAATATTTCCTGAACACTTATCTGATCAGGAAAAGATAAACGTAGTAATTAGCGCCTTAGCAGGTGATGCTAAGCACTGGGGAATTAATTTGAATACAGAACGAATGACATTCGAAGAATTCAAGCAAAGGTTTACGGAAGAATATTGGTCCAAACAAAAACAGGATCATTTATGGCGCGAGTTTATCATGGCCAAGCTTCATGATAACAGGGGCAGGAAATCTTTGAGAGATTTCTGTGAATATTGGTACCGAAAATTGACGCATTTAAGAGGTAGAAGATAAGATTCAGAAATTATCTGGGAGCTATATAAAAAGCTTCCGGAAGATTCAAAGAGATACGTGGGAAGCAATCATCGTAGCTTCCAAGCATTTCTCGAAATGGTCGAAGACGAAGACCATTGGCGCGCCGGCTGAAGTGGCCGTGCGGTTAAAGGTGCTGCAGTCTGGCACCGCAAGACCGCTACGGTCGCAGGTTCGAATCCTGCCTCGGGCATGGATGTCTGTGATGTCCTTAGGTTAGTTAGGTTTAACTAGTTCTAAGTTCTAGGGGACTAATGACCTCAGCAGTTGAGTCCCATAGTGCTCAGAGCCATTTGAACCATTTGAACCAACCATTGGCGCGAAAGTCGTGCCAATTATCAAAATTTTGGTCATCGAAATAATCGTAATAATGACGAGAGAAATGACGGCGAAGGATTTCGCGTCAATATGATACAGAGAGGTAGAGGTAGAGGCAGAGGCCGAGGAAGTTATCTAGGTCGAGGTAGAGGGTACACCGCGCAAAATAATAACGACGCAGGAAACTGATTTCCGCGAACGTTGCGGGCCAAACGGAAGCGGACAATATATACCGGCCCCGATTTAAGAAAGGTTACCGAACTGACAGTTATATTATGAGACAGGTTAGAGACAGGCGTGGAACGACGCAACGTGTTGTTGCGAAACAAGCGTCCGGTGCGGGCTTCAATGAGTCATCATTGCCACACAGAGCGCTACATGTTAACAGGCGAGTGGAGCATCACAGGGCAACGGCCCAGCCTAGCAAAACAGCTGTTCAGAGAGAAACCGATAGCAATGCGGCAGAATTAGATACGAGTACTGCCGTAAGTACTGGTGCATACATTACGAGTGGTAATTCCGTGGCGAAGGAAATAGTAGATGAAACGGTGGAGACACAGAGAGGCGCGGTTAGCAGTGTCAGCAAAAAAGTAAATGGCGAGAATGATCTAGCAGAAGTAACTGATTGGTGCGTGCAGATCGATGATCTGTACAAGGGCCTAAAGCAATGTGAGTGGGAGGATTTTAAGAAGGAGAAATTAGTTAGTGGAAAAGGAGATAGAAGGGACGTCGATAAGGTGACGTGGCCCGAGTTTGAAGAGGAGAGAGTAAATAGCGCCGCGCAAAGTAAGCGTGCTGCCGGTAGGACGAAGGTGAAAAATAGGGAGGAATTGGAGGACGAAATCCTTAGCATTGACGAGGAAGTAACTTGTGTTAATGATCCGCCAACAGTAAAAGCTGCTACTGAAAGGCACCGTGAGGAAGAGGCAGGTGATTACCTAAAAGTAATTGAAGTCCACGAGGATTACACGAAATATGAATTAACAGTAGATGTGAGTAAAGCTGATGATGAGGCCGTTTTGCCGAAAGAGGATATTGAATTAAAATTAAAGCCGGACCAAAATGCAGAGGGAGAACTTAGTGCCTGTCTCAGAAAAGCTTTTATGTTAGAACCTGAAAGCGATCCAGAATGGTCGGATTCTGACGATAGTTCAGATGACGAATATTTCGGTAATAGCGAAAATAAGGGGGATACAGCTAATTGTGATATTGTAACTAATGATGACGAAGTTTCAAAACAAAACCCAGATGTTGAGACTGAACAAAGAAAGAAAGAGCCACCTGACGACTCAGGGTCTATTTTACAAAGAGTTCAAGTAATTAATGATTTTGAACTCCCGGAACCAAAGAAACCGCCATATATATGTGGGGTGAATGTTAAAAGCATATCTTGGGACGATGTTATCGTCGACCCGGATTTGCTTAGGGAGGATCACAACAATGACAAACATTCGACGGTGAAACAAACTGTAATACCAGTTGAAATTTATAATGTGAAATTGCAAGTACTTCTTGATACTGGATCTCAGTTAAGTGCAGATCTCAGATAAGTGCAATCTCCCAGTCGTTTTTCGAACACATTTGTGATAAGCCTGGACTAGTAATTATGTCAGTGACGGGTGTAAAAATTGTTGGTGCTACGGGCAAGACTAGCAAGCCGGTAAAGAACCAGATTTTGGTTGAATTTAGTATAAAAGGACAAAACTTTGAACACGATTTTTTGGTTGTGCCAGACTTGAGTAATGAAATGATTCTGGGAATAGATTGGTTGGATAAAGAAAAGATTATTATTGATTGTAGCCAGGAAGTGATCAAAATTAATAATGCATCTAGGAATTTGGAATTAAAATTTGAGGAAAATGGGAAGGTGTTCGATTCAGAAATTGATTCTTTATTGTTGGAGATCGACCAAAGGAATGATGGTTTGACAAACAAGTATGAGGTGTACCATGTCCAGAGGTTAATAGACGAGAGTGACAAGCAGGGGCATAATTTTAAAGGAATGGTGGAAAATTTGAAGGGAATATCTCCCCAACAGAAAACAGAATTGCTTGATGTTTTAGATAGTAACAGCACCGTATTTTCGGACAAACCTGGCCTAGTTAAGAACTTTGAATACCAGATTGAGACAATAGAGCATAAACCTTTCTTTGTAAGACCGTTTTCGATACCCATATCAAAGAGGCAGGCTGTTCAAGTGGAAATAGATAAAATGATAGAATGGGGTGTAATCGAACGGAGTAGCAGCGAATATAATAGTCCCCTTATCATCGTGAACAAAAGGGATGGGGGAGTGAGAGTAGTTATCGACGCCAGGACTTTGAACAAAATTGTAAAGAAGGAAATAGACAGACCTGAAAATCTGGACGAAATGCTCCAAAAATTTTATAACGTGAAGTATTTAACCAGTCTGGATATGACAGCCGGATACTGGCAAATCTCATTAAGTAAAGAATCCCGTAAATATACCGCTTTTCTATTCGCCGGGAAATGCTATCAGTATAAAGCAGTGCCATTTGGGCTTAGCACTTCTGTGGCAGTATTTATTAGGGCACTGGACTTTGTATTAGGGAGAGAACTGAGTTCCCGGCTAACCATTTATGTAGATGATTTACTGATTGCTACAGAAGAATGGCAAGAGCATTGTGAATTATTGCAAAAAGTTTTCGTTGCTCTACAAGCAGGTGGCATGACACTAAAGTGGAAGAAATGTGAATTTGTGAAATCGGAGATAAAGTTTTAGGGGCACATTATTACTACGACCGGTATTGGCAAGGACCCGGAAAAGTTAAGTGCAATAGCAGAGTGTCCAGCTCCTAGAAATAGAAAACAGTTGAAAGCCTTTTTGGGTTTATGTGGGTTCTATAGAAAATTCGTCAAGGGGCAAGTTCTTAATAGTCCTCATTTCAATAATCTGCTTAAGAAAAATAGTGCTTTTGTGTGGACTGAAGGGTATATGAGGGATTTCGAAAAATTAAAAAACGAACTTTTGAATGACAATATTTTGCATCACCCCATACTGTCAGAATCTTTCCATACGAGTACTGACAGCAGTGCTTATGGAATTGGTATAGAAGTTTTCCAAGAAATCTGTAATGACAAAGAAATCGAACACAGGACTATCGCGTTTGCAAGTAGAACTCTAACAAAATACGAGAGAAACTACACTATATCGGAAAAGGAAGCTTTAGCCATAATATGGGGTTTAAAGAAATTCAGAAATTATTTGTGGGGCCATAAGCTCATCATACATACTGACCACAAAGCTTTAACTTTTCTTAAAGATTGTCGTTTACTTAACGGCAGGCTAACTCGTTGGGCTTTGTACCTGCAACAATTTGATAACGAGATTTGCTATGTTAAGGGTACTGAGAATTATGTGGCAGACGCGTTATCTCGATTGCCTAATGGTATGAGTGAAGTGCCTGATGAAAATAGTGAAGAGGGTACTTTTCAGATAAGGTATATGAAAGAGGTTTCAGGAAAAAGGAAAATTGAACAAATATGTAAAAATATGAGATACCATCAGAATGAGGATCCGACGTGGAAATCTGTAAAGGTTAATTTTGACAGTGTGCAGTACCCTCAAATTAAGAAGTATTACAAAATCTTTAAAGGCATTTTATATAGGAGGAAAGATTTAGTCACTGAGGAATGGAGAGTATGTTGGCCACACCAGTTTGATAACGAGGTCATAGACTATTATCATTTAGCATTGGGGCATAGTGGGCCAAAGAAGTGTTTGGATAAATTGAATAATGTAGTAGTGATTGTTGGCAGTGTCAGTAAGAAGGTAAAGGAACGAATTAAGTCGTGCGATGTATGTCAAAGGGCCAATGTACCGAACAGAACTAATAGAGGTCCAATGCAAAGCACATTACCTGAAGACACCCTAGAATTATTATCGGTACATTTATATGGTCCCCTCCCAAAGACTTCAGGAAATTGTGCATATATTTTAGTAATTTTGGAAGTATTCTCAAAGTTTGGGAAATTATACCCCTTGAAAAGAGCAACAGCGAAAGCTGTATTTAGTAGGATTGTCGAATACTTCAGAACCATTGGGAAACCCATGGCAGTACTATCTGACAATGGACCCCAGTTCATATCCAAAATTTGGAAAGAAGGAATGGAGAGAAATGGTGTGGAGGTTAAATATATCTCAGCTTATCATTGCACTGATTTGACCAGCAAAGTTAAAGTCAAAATAAAACCTAAATTTATCAGTGTTTTACCATTATTAAAATTGACATTGTATGTGTGTGTGTCAAAAGTGCTATTTCTAGGGTGACCTATGTCCGATTTCAGTCGGATCAATAGGCAAAACGCAGTTCGTAGTAATCATTGTAGTGTAATGTTGTGTGTTTATAGCTTGTTCAAATTAGTACAGAAAGGGAAAATCTTAGTTCAGTAGATTTTTCTGGTTCTAAAATTCACCATATAATACAGTATTACTACGTGTGGTTATGCTTGTACGTACATCCACTTGTACAAGAGAAAAGCTCACTCAATGCCTAATTAGGCTGGCGACCGTATTATTAACCATTGGTAGCATCTGCAGTGTCTGTTTATTATCCGTCCTATTGTGTAGTTGCACTTATACTTGCTTGACGTATCATTGTTGTTGCTGACTGGGTATAAGTCCGGTTTTGCTTCCATTTAGGTTCACGCGGTCAACATATGTACTAAAATCCTTTCCTATAAGGTGAAGCCCGTCAACTTATCATAGTACAGGCTTTAAAGAGTTAACGTACGCGAGGGCGTGGACGTTACAAACCAAAGTGTTTAGGATCTTTGGTAGTGTTAACTCTGTCGCGTGGAGCGCGGGCAGAGCGGAGTCTGGCTGGGGTAGGGCGGTGGAGCAGGTGTGTTGTGTGACGCTCCAGCGAGTTGCCGCGCTTTCGGGGTTGGGCAGCATGTAATTGCGCCCGGCTTGCTATGATAGTTTCTAACACGGTGTCGCGGACGGGAAGCATTGGCTGGCGCACATCAAGAGCCCGTTTCGCCTGGTGACCGTGTCGAGAAGAAGGCGCGCCAACATCCAGCTTCTGCAACAGCGACGGCCGACAATGAGTGACTGTCGCCACCTCCTCGATCGATGGCTTCAAACCTTCAATCAACCAACAAGGAAGACTGGAAACACGTAAAGTTTTAGAACTGTATGGCAGACCTCAGCTTTTCAGACTGTTCCATTTTCGTAACTATAATTACAGCAACTTAGCATGAACATTTGTTGCTCATTGTCCCAATTGCATTACCAAACAGGGTCCCTTCCTTTTCCGGAATGAACCCGAGTGTCGTTGACATTCAAACGCCAGCATTAAAGTAATATTATTCCATTTCACTGCTTTAATTTCAAAGTTCAGTTAAAGTATTCATAGCTGGCTACAATATTTAGATTACACAAGCACAAATTATGAGTGCGAGTTTTGTTACCATATTTTAGCTTACCTGTGACTACAGCTCAGCTTGGTACGTACTAAATTTTACTATTGTTAATTGTTCAGAATCATTAAATTCAAGTTCAAAGTTAAATCTCTTATTTCTAAATTGCGTAGATTTAAGTAGCTTTTGAAATGATTGTTGAGGTAGCCCAAGACTAACCTTATTTTATTGAATTTCGTAGGGCTTCAGAAACAAAGCTCACTATTAATTTCAGTCACTAAATTAACTTTCAGTTTTCCAGTTTTATTAATTCGTTTGCTAAATTAAGAGTGTAGCGAAATTTATTACTTCTGACAAACTTTCAGTTTTCACACTACACGTATCAATCTTCAGTTGCCACGCTTCTAGTGCTAATTATATGTGCAATAACCTTTCTTTTTCAGTTACTATAGTAATTGTCCATAGGACTGGCGACCGTAATTTTCCCCAAATCTCAAGCATCTAATTACCGCTAGTTAATTGTTAACGTAACGGCCGCACATTTACTTTCTTTATTAACTTTACCCCTTTTCAAAATTAATTTTCACCAGTTTCATTTGCATTTTTCCTTTCATTTACATGTAACCCTTTCCTCCCTCTTTACCGACAGATTAACTTCGGTGACGATTGCTTTTCCCAAATTGCCATTAGGTACACGCGGTTTAATTTTTCACTGTCATTAAGGTCGATAAGTGAGGTGGAGGTTACAAACTCCAGCTACAAAGGAAAAAGAACAGTGTCTCGGCACAATGACACGGAGAATACGAGTATGCTGTGATAGCGAGGTTCTGTATGCCGCCTTTTATAATTTGCTCACACGAATGGTTTTGAGACGTATTGATCTGATTGCATTTCTCTGTTCAAGGTTTTCTTTGAAGTATTTAACATGTTACGGCATCAGCAAGGCTGTAGGCCCTAAAACGGATAAAAAACACAGAATTAGAAGTGAGAATGTAATGCCTGACACAGTACTCGTTAAAGACTGTCCTCTGGTAAGTGAGCGGGATTCACCTTATGAGAGAGGATTTTCGCATAGATATCGACCGCGTGTACCTGAATGGTGGCAAAGCAGACTTACATCTACTCTGTAACAACAATGATCCGTCAAGTAAGTTCGAAATGCAATTACACGTCAGGATGGATCAAAAGCGAACCAGAAGATGCTACCAATGTGACAATAATACCGTCGCCAGCCTAATTAGGCATTAACTGAGTTTCTTCCCTGTACAAGTTGGTATATATTTATGCAAAACAACAAGTTGTAACACTGAATAATATAGTAGAATTTTAGAACCAGAAAATCTATTGAACTGATAGTTTCATGTTCAGTACTGATATGGAAAATCATGAATACAGAACACTATACTATAATGTTTACTACAAAACTTTGTACTGTCTATTAATCTGATTAAAATCGGGCATAGGTTACCCTAGAAATTGTACTTTCATGCCCCACACAAAATGTCAGTTTTGATAAAAATAAAACACTGATAAATTTTGACTTTTATATTGACTTTAACTTTTGCTGGTCAAACAAATTTAGAACACTTCAGAATTCAAATGAATGAATGGGGGACCCTGAAACTGTTATGATCGCTATATTTAAAAAAAATTATTACTGAATTTATTATTCATTCAAGATTTCCAGTATATAAGTTACTACTCTTTCCATCTTATTTACTGCTATTTGGGGAGCAAAATAACTGATGATGGTCGAAGTAGAGAGGATATCAAATGTAGACTGGCAATGACAAGGAAAGCGTTTCTGAAGAAGAGGAATTTGTTGACATCGAGTATTGATTTAGGTGTCAGGAAGTCGTTTCTGAAAGTATTCGTATGCAGCGTAGCTATGTATGGAAGTGAAACATGGACGATAACTTGTTTGGACAAGAAGAGAATAGAAGCTTTCGAAATGTGGTGCTACAGAAGAATGCTGAAGATTAGATGGGTAGATCATATAACTAATGAGGAGGTATTGAATAAGATTGGGGAGAAGAGACGTTTGTGGCACAACTTAACTAGAAGAAGGGATTGGTTGGTAGGACATGTTCTGAGGCATCGAGGGATCACCAATTTAGTATTGGAGGGCAGCGTGGAGGGTAAAAATCGTAGAGGGAGACCAAGAGATGAATACACTAAGCAGATTCAGAAGGATGTAGGTTGCAGTAGGTACTGGGAGATGTAGAAGCTTGCACAGGATAGAGTAGCATGGAGAGGTGCATCAAACCAGTCTCAGGACTGAAGACCACAACAACAACAACTGCTCATTTAAATGCCTTTAAATCTGTCTCGAATAGTACAGAGTCGTTGTTACAAGAACTCAAAAACTAATTTTCACATGCACGATCCAGTCACGTTCTGTGAGCACTGACCCATGTTCGACGTCAACGAGCAATACCCACTCACAAATGGCATGTAGCAGCACTAACAGTGTAGGGTATATAAAGCGTGTCGGGGGCGGCGGGAGGGGGCGTGGAAAGCACTGCAGTCGTTGTAGTAATGCGAAAACGTAGCGATTCATCTGACATCCAAAAGAGCTTGGTCAGTAGCTTTCGAGCGAAGGGTGGAAGGATTTCCCAAACCGCTAAGTTTTGCTTATATGCAGACGTGGTTGAAGTATTATAATGAACTCGAGAAATTGTTTGTGACATCACATAACATGCAAATTACCAATGAGGTAGCTCCACGCTGGGAGCCAAAATTGACTTCAGCAGCTAAGTGAAATCAAACACAAAAGGTTATGAGATTAAGGGGTGGATGTATGAATGGAACAGATTGCTTAGATGGTTAAAACGCGAAATAAATAACGCAGCATGTCATTCTCAATGGAGTGAAGTCTTCCGAAGTAAGAGTGGTTTCAGGTGTGCCTCAGGGGACTGTCGTAGGACCGTTGCTATTCACAATATACATGAATGACCTTGTGGATAACATCGGAAGTTCACTGAGGCTTTTTGCGGATGATGCTGTAGTATATCGAGAGGTTGTAACAATGGAAAATTGTACTGAAATGCAGGAGGATCTGCAACGAATTGACGCATGGTGCAGGGAATGGCAATTGAATCTCAATGTAGGCAAGTGTAATGTGCTGCGAATACATAGAAAGAAAGATCCTTTATCATTTAGCTACAATATAACAGGTCAGCAACTGGAAGCAGTTAATTCCATAAATTATCTAGGAGTACGCATTAGGAGTGACTTAAAATGGAATGATCATATAAAGTTGATCGGCGGTAAAGCAGATGCCAGACTGAGATTCATTGGAAGAATCCTAAGGAAATGCAATCCGAAAACAAAGGAAGTAGATTACAGTACACTTGTTCGCCCTCTGCTTGAATATTGTTCACCAGTGTGGGATCCGTACCAGATAGGGTTGATAGAAGAGAAAGAGAAGATGCAACGGAGTGCATCGCGCTTTGTTACAGGATCATTTAGTAATCGCGAAAGCGTTACGGAGATGATAGATAAACTCCAGTGGAAGACTTTGCAGGAGAGACGCTCAGTAGCTCGGTTCGGGCTTTTGTTGTAGCTTCGAGAACATACCTTCACTGAGGAGTCAAGCAGTATATTGCTCCCTCCTACGTATATCTCGCAAAGAGACCATGAGGATAAAATCAGAGAGATTAGAGCCCACATGGAGGCATACCGACAATCTTTCTTTCCACGAACAATACGAGACTGGAATAGAAGGGAGAACCGATAGAGGTACTCAAAGTACCCTCCGCCACACACCGTCAGGTGGCTTGCGGAGTATGGATGTAGATGTAGATGTAGAGATACTTCAGTACCGTTTACACAGATCAAAACAAAATTAAAAATCTCAGGGCCGATTTGACTGGGCGTGGAAACCACTCAGTTATCAAGGGGAAGGAGGGAGGGACTATTATTCGTGATCATTCGTAGTGCAGTGTTGTCGGCGGCAGGCGCTGCGTCCATACACCGCGTCGCCTCGGAGCTGTGTGGTGCGAATCGGCTGCCCTCATTGGCATCTGCGGCTTTGCTGCGAGGCCCAGGTACGATGTCCGAGTTGTCTGGCCGTTGTGGGTTGCGTGGCCAAAGCTTCGATATCACGGCATCGTAAGGCGGACGCTGGCGACGGGCGGAAGAGCCCCCTTGTCCTCTCACTTCCGCACTGTCTTACAGACTTCCCTCTTCTCATCCCTCTCTCAGCTCAACGACTCCTCGAAATTTTCTTCTCCCCCTCAGCGTTGTCATTGGCGGAACAAATTCGCAGTTCCACCCAATGACTCATCGCCGTTTCATGACCGTCTATCTCCGTGCAGGGTGGAAATTTTCTATCTTGTGTGAGCTCGTGTGTGACTCGATTTCTAGCGATTTCACTGTCAACGCTGCTCCCAGAGTTGGTCAGCCATTCTTTCGATGTTCTTCTGCATTTCTAACTTACTGTAAAGGCAGCCACGCAACACTTCTTCGCTAGCGTTCATGATTTATAAGGAACATCCTTACTGTCAAGTAAACATTTTTGTAAGCAAGCTGACGTCTTTCGCAGTTCTCGCGTTTCACAAGCCTCCCTGAGCGAATTCTTGGTGCTTTCGTGTCTGTAGCGGTTAGGGGTCCTGGAACTGTTGAAACGTTCTTGCTTTCTAAGCAGGTAAAACGGCAGCTGCCACGCCAAAAGAATTCACATCCTTCATGTGTGCGTTCTTGTCGCTCTGTCCTACTGGCTGCAGGAGTCCATCAGTTTTCGGCACGCTTGTCATTGTCTGCCAGGCTCTTCGCAACGTTTCCATTCTTAAGCGAGGTGAGGGCGTCCTTGGGCCGGCCGGGATGGCCGAGCGGTTCTAGGCGCTACAGTCTGGAACTGCGCGACCGCTACGGTCGCAGGTTCGAGTCCTGCCTCGGGCATGGATGTGTGTGATGTTCTTAGGTTAGTTAGGTTTAAGTAGTTCTAAGTTGTAGGGGACTGATGATCTCAGAAGTTAAGTCCCATAGTGCTGAGAGCCATTTGAACCATTTTTTTTGAGGGCATCCTTCCGACTACCCCCGGTACATTTTCTGAAAGTGTCCGATGGCCGTGTCTCGGGCGCATGTCGCATGGGACCCGGCTCTCTCTTGCTCCTGGGACGCTGGTGCTTTGAGTCGTCGAAAGTGGTCCCCAGACGTGGTATCACAGTATACTGTGCATGGCAAAATGGACTAACCGAAACTGGCGCGAGGAGTCTGTGGTGGCCCTCAGGCCATAGATGACATAGGTGAACGATGGCTGCGGAGATGCGTATGGGCGAATAGACGTGCAGCTGCCCATCCAGATGAACCAAGGGGCTACCAACAGTGTCTCCTCAACGACCTTTGCTCTGTGTGGGCCTCCATAGCAAATTCAGATTGTTCATGTACCCACATAGACTGCTGCTCATCAGCAGTGAAGGGTAGAATCTGCATGCCAAGACCGCACCTGGACATCCACTTACAGATGACAGATGACATTTTCAGACGATTCACGTTCTATGCTCCATGGGACAGATGTCTGTTGTCGTGCATGATGTGAACTTCTGAAAACAAACATCCAGAATGGAGGATGGAGCTTTAAAGTTTGGGAGTATTTTCGTGGCACTCCCTCGGTGATGTCGTCGTTCTGGAAGACACAGCGGTTCAACACAATTATGCATCTATCCTTTGGGGCCATGTCCCCCCTTCTAACAGCCGTGTACCGCAAGTCTCTAGAGGAACGGAGGGTTCCAAATGATTGGAAAAGAGCACAGATAGTCCCAGTCTTCAAGAAGGGTCGTCGAGCAGATGCGCAAAACCATAGACCTATATCTCTTACGTCGATCTCTTGTAGAATTTTAGAACATGTTTTTTGCTCGCGTATCATGTCATTTCTGGAAAGCCAGAATCTACTATGCAGGAATCAACATGGATTCCGGAAACAGCGATCGTGTGAGACCCAACTCGCCTTATTTGTTCATGAGACCCAGAAAATATTAGATACAGGCTCCCAGGTAGATGCTATTTTTCTTGACTTCCGGAAGGCGTTCGATACAGTTCCGCACTGTCGCCTGATAAACAAAGTAAGAGCCTACGGAATATCAGACCAGCTGTGTGGCTGGATTGAAGAGTTTTTAGCAAACAGAACACAGCATGTTGTTATCAATGGAGAGACGTCTACAGACGTTAAAGTAACCTCTGGCGTGCCACAGGGGAGTGTTATGGGACCATTGCTTTTCACAATATATATAAATGACTTAGTAGATAGTGTCGGAAATTCCATGCGGCTTTTCGCGGATGATGCTGTAGTATACAGAGAAGTTGCAGCATTAGAAAATTGTAGCGAAATGCAGGAAGATCTGCAGCGGATAGGCACTTGGTGCAGGGAGTGGCAACTGACCCTTAACATAGACAAATGTAATGTATTGCGAATACATAGAAAGAAGGATCCTTTATTGTATGATTATATGATAGCGGAACAAACACTGGTAGCAGTTACGTCTGTAAAATATCTGGGAGTATGCGTGCGGAACGATTTGAAGTGGAATGATCATATAAAATTAATTGTTGGTAAGGCGGGTACCAGGTTGAGATTCATTGGGAGAGTGCTTAGAAAATGTAGTCCATCAACAAAGGAGGTGGCTTACAAAACACTCGTTCGACCTATACTTGAGTATTGCTCATCAGTGTGGGATCCGTACCAGATCGGGTTGACGGAGGAGATAGAGAAGATCCAAAGAAGAGCGGCGCGTTTCGTCACCGGGTTATTTGGTAACCGTGATAGCGTTACGGAGATGTTTAATAAACTCAAGTGGCAGACTCTGCAAGAGAGGCGCTCTGCATCGCGGTGTAGCTTGCTCGCCAGGTTTCGAGAGGGTGCGTTTCTGGATGAGGTATCGAATATATTGCTTCCCCCTACTTATACCTCCCGAGGAGATCACGAATGTAAAATTAGAGAGATTAGAGCGCGCACGGAGGCTTTCAGACAGTCGTTCTTCCCGCGAACCATACGAGACTGGAACAGGAAAGGGAGGTAATGACAGTGGCACGTAAAGTGCCCTCCGCCACACACCGTTGGGTGGCTTGCGGAGTATCAATGTAGATGTAGATGTAGATATGTAGTTTGTTTTTGCTCCGCCCGATGGTCATCTAGCAGCAGAACAGTGCAACGTCTCACACAGCACACAGTTTACGTGCACAATTTGAAGAGCGCCAGGATGGGTTTATCATACTCCCTGGCAGCCAAACCCTCCAGGTTTAGACCCAGTCGAAAATCTGTTGGACCACCTCAAAAAAGCTGTAAATGCTGTGGATCCTCAACTGAGAAACCTAGCACAGCTTGTCACAGCACTGGAGTCGGCATGGGCCACATTTCTGTCTGTACCTTGCAAAACCACACTGACTCTTCCTGCACGTCTCGTAGCAGTCTGTGCTGCAAAATGATGTGATTCAGGCTTTTGATGCGTAGTCACATTAATGAGAATGGAGAGTGTATTATTTGATAAAAAGTAAAGATTTCCTGAGCCCGCACGGTTAGCCATGCAGTCTAACGCACGGTTTTCCAGATTGTGAAGGAGCGCTTGGTCCCTGGCACGAATCCGCCCGGCAGACTTGTGTCGAAGTCCAGTGAACCTGCCAGTCTGTGGATGGTTTTTAGGCGGTTTTCCATCTGCCTTGGCGAATGTGGGCTGGTTCCCCTTATACCGCCGCAGCTACACAATGTCAGCGATTGCTGTGCAAACAAGTTCTCCACATACGCATACACCACCATTACTCTACCATGCAAACATAGGGGTTACACTAGTATGGTGTGAGACGTTCCCCTGGGGGCTGAACTGCACAATTACCCTGAAAGAGTGATTCAGTGTGGGGCGGCGGAGGGGTGAAATGGGCTGCGGTAGTCTTCGTGGAGTTATGGACCACTGCGGCTGCAGCAGGGACGGAGCCTCTCCATCGTTTCTAGGCCCCCGGTTAACATACATCACAATACAATACAATACAAACATTTCCTTAGAGATATCTTCCAAAATTGAGTTTGCTGTGTTGTGTCACCCTCCAGTGGAATTGCTGCGGTTTTTCCCAACACCTGGCTCAGCTACGGTAACTGTTAAGCTTTATACCTGCTTTCTGCATTAACCTCCAGGAAACTTAGTTCCTGGCAATGCCCTTCACGGCTATTGGGGTATTACAAGAACCACAACGACTATAATAAAGTGTCAGGTAGAGTCTGTGTCTATGTCTTGAACTCAGTATTTAGTGAACCTGTACCTCTTCAAACCTGTCTTGAAGCTGTGGCTGTCAGAATAAGGATGATGCAAGAAATAACTGTCTGCAACATATATCTTCCTCCATATGGTGCAGTACTCCTGAACGCATTGGCTGCACTGATTCATCAAATCCCTAAACCTTTCCTACGTTTGGGAGATTTTAACACCCATAACCCTTTGTTGGGTGGCTCATGGCACTTACTCGGCCATTGATTTATCCCTCTGCAGCCCAGGACTTCTCCCATCTGCCCACTGGGGAGCCCACAGTGAGTTGCATGGTAGTGACCACTTTCTCATCTTCCTTACACTTCCCAAGCGCCATGCCCGCGGACTTCTACCAAGATGGGCCTTAAACAAGACAGGCTGGGAAGCTTTCACCTCTGCTGTCACCGTTGAATCTCCCCCACATGGTACCATCGATGTGATAGTTGAGCAGGTCACTAGAACGATCGTTTCGATGGCGGAAAACAAGATCTCTTGTTCTTTAGGGTGCCCCCAGCGGAAGTCAGTACCTCGGTGGTCGCTTGCCGGCTGGAGTGGCCGAGCGGTTCTAGGCGCTACAGTCTGGAACCGCGCGACCGCTACGGTCGCAGGTTCGAATCCTGCCTGGGGCATGGATGTGTGTGATGTCCTTAGGTTAGTTAGGTTTAAGTAGTTCCAAGTTCAAGGGGACTGATGACCTCAGAAGTTGAGTCCCATAGTGCTCATAGCCTTGGTGGTCGCCGGAAATCGCTGAGGCCATTAAAGAGCGTTGGCGAGCTCCACAGTGACATAAGCACCACCCTTCCCTAGAGCACCTAACAGCTTTTAAACGGCTCCGTGCTCGCGTTCACCAACTTATAAAAAGACGGAAACAGACATGTTGGGGGAGGTACGTCTCGACCATTGGCTGCCATACGTCACCTTCCCCAAGTCTGGACGAAGATCAGACGTGTTTGTGGATACCAGACCCTGACAGGTGTTACTGGCATTAACATTAATGACATGTTATCTACTGACGCAAACGTAATTGCCGAGCACTTTGCTGAGCACAGTGCTCGAGCCTCCACGCCAGAGAATTTTCCCCCATTTCGCACCCTCAAACAGCGGATGGAAAGGAAAGTCCTCTCATTCATTGACGTCACAGTGAACGCTATAATTTTCCATTTACAGAGAGGGAGCTCGTCAGCGTCCTTACACATTGGCCCGACAAAGCTCTTGGGCCAGATCGGATCCACAGTCAGATGATCAAACATCTCTCATCCGACTACAAGCGACATCACCTCGTCATCTTCAACCGGATCTTATGCGATGGCGTCTTTCCATCACAATGGTGGGGGAGCACCATCATTCCAGTGCTCAAACCCGGCGAAAACCCGTTTGATGTGGATAGCTATCGGCCCATCAGCCTCACCAACGTTCTTTGTAAGCTGTTAGAATGTATGGTAAGTTGGGGGTTGTGTTGGGTCCTGGAGTCACGTGGCCTACTGGCTCCATGCCACGGCGGTTTCCGCCAGGGTCGCAGTACCATTGATAATCTAATTTGCCTCGAGTCTACCACCTGAACAGCCTTTTCCAGACACCAACACCTGGTTGGCGTCTTTTTTGATTCACAAAAAGTTTACGACACGATCTGGCGTCATCATATCCTTGCCACATTGTATGAGTCGGGTCTTCGGGTCCCACTCCCGTTTTTTATCCAAAATTTTCTGTCTCTCCATATTTTCGCGTCTAAGTTGGTGCCTCTCAGAGTTCCCCCCACATCCAGGAGAATGGGGTCCCACAGGGCTCCGTATTGGCTGTATCTGTATTTGTAGAGGGGGTCTAGCAGCAGCTGTCGGGCCGTCGGTCTCACCTTCTCTGTATGCAGACGACTTCTGCATTTCATACTGCTTCTCCAGTACTGGTGTTGCCAAGTAACGCCTACAGGGAGCCACCCACAAGGTGCAGTCATGGGCTCTAGCCCACAGCTTCCAGTTTCCAGCCGCGACGTCGTGTGTCATGCACTTGTGTCAGCGTCGTATCGTTCATCCGGAACCAGAACTTTCTCTTAATGGTCATCCACTCACTGTAGCGGAGATATATCGATTCTTAGGACTAGTTTTCGACACCCGATTGACGTGCTGCCAGCACCTCAGGGCCCTCCTCTACCGCCACACACCGTTGGGTGGCTTGCGGAGTATAAATGTAGATGTAGATGTACCTCAGCTACACCAACTGGGCTGCAGATCGCTCTACGCTGCTGCACTTCTACAGAACCCTTGTTCAATCCCGCCTTGATTATGGGAATCTAGTTTATGGTTCGGCGGCGCCCTCAGCGTTGCGTTTACTCGACCAAGTGCACCACTGTGGCGTTCGCCTAGCAACAGGAGCTTTTAGGACGAGTTCGGTGACCAGAGTCCTGGTGGAGGCGGAGTCCCTTCATTGAAGGTTAGGCATGCACAACTGCTCGCCACCTGCGTTGCACACATTCGTAGTTCTCCTGAGCAGCTGAAATACCGTCTCCTTTTCCCTTCCACGGACACATTGGAGGCCCAGGTCAGGGCTTACGATTGCGGTTCATGCCCGATCTCTTCTGTGTGAAGTGTTTGCCTTTACCACCTATATTCGAAGTACATTCACGTATATCTCCATGGTGTACACCTAGGCCGAAGCTTCGCCTGGACCTTTCACATGGTTCTAAGGACTCAGTTAACCCCACAGCTCTCCACTGTCACTTCCTCTCGATTCCTGACATGTACCAGGACCATGAAGTGGTTTACACTGACGGCTCGATGGCTGATGGTCACGTTGGCTTCGCGTATGTTCGTGGAGGACAGATTGAACAGCACTCCTTGCGAGAAGGCTGCAGTATATTCACTGCAGAGCTGGCGGCGATTTCTCTAGCTCTTGAATGCATCCGCTCATGCCCCGACAAATCGTTTCGCCTCGGTACTGATTCCTAGAGCAGTCTACAAGTTATCGACCAGTGCTACCCCCACCATCCTTTGTTAGCGACCGTCCATGAGTCCATCTATGCTCTGGAACGGTCAAGTCGTTTCGTGGTGTTTATGTGGACCCGAGTCTACGTCGGAATCCCAGGAAATGAACTTGCCGACAGGCTGGCCAAACAGGATACACTGAAAACGCTTCTGGAGATCGGTATCCCTGTAACTGACCTACGGTCATTATTACGCTGCAAGGTTTTTCAGCTTTGGCAGACGGAATGGTTTAATCTCAGTACGCACAAAAACTGCGTGCCGTTAAGGAGACTACAAATTGGTGGAAGACCTCCACGCGGGCCTCTCGCAGGGACTCTGTGGTTGCCAGCTCCGCATTGGCCATATGTGGCCTAACACATGGCTATCTCCTCCGTCACGATGACCCACCTCGGTGTCATTGTGGCTCACATATGACTGCCTTCCACATCTTGCTGGACAGCCCACTTTTAACCTTCCCAGCACCCTACCTTCGGTGTCGGGCGACAACGTCTCAACAGCAGATGAGGTCGCCATTCTCCCTCCATTTCAACTCTGTCGCACTTTCTTTGCATATGTTTGCCTTGGTGGTCGTCTTTTACCTACACGTGTTCACCTCGCCTTGTCTTTTTCGGGCGGATTTTTTAATGTGTTGCCGAGTGGCTGGCTCATCCTCTTTTATTATTGTGATCATCTAGCCCAGACCATATGCTCTGTAGTTTTAATAGCTTTTTCTACTCTTCCTTGTGGTGTATGTTATCCTCATTTTTTGTTCGTTCCATTCGTTTTCTTCTTAGATGTGATGTTGGGTGTTTTTGTACTTTGAGCCTTGCATGCGTCAGGAAAAAGGGACTGATGACCCTGTAGTTTGGTCCCTTTATACCCCAAACCGACCAACCAAGCATCAGACAATGAGAGTGAGAGGAGACAGCACTAGTAGGGCAGAACGAAGGGGATTGTGACTGTGACATAGGAGACAATGACACAAAGAAACAAAGAGAGAATGACAATGAGTTGGGCTGAATGAGTGAGTGAGAAAGGGCAACTAGAAGCTGGTGAGTATGAGCGACTTGCAGCGGCGGACTAGTGGGTGTGAGTTACTTACAGTTAGGGGAGCTTATGAGAGTTTGAGGTGAATTGCATGTTTAAAAAAGCGCGGTTATGTTCGCATGCCAAAATTTTTGGGAAAATTTTTGAAGATGCTGAGGAAGGTAGAGTGAGGCAGCTGGTACCCCACTTTTCAGTCAGAGTCTTTTAAATAAATGGGAAGATATTTGCATATTTTGTGCTCTGATAGGAGCAATGCCCCACTGGTCTGTGAGTTGGCTGGACGAAATGTTATATTTTTCTCAGAACGTACGAAATGAAAAGAGGTTTTAAAATTGTCCAGAGCGACGTCTCTAGCAGCTTTCAGAGTCCAGTCTCGGATATTCCAGTACTGGAGAGCAGGTCCTTTATCTCTAGCTAGCTCTGTCAAACTGTGTCCTTGCAGATCCTTTTGCAGTCTTCAGTTTTGGTGTATTGTTTCCTTCGAAGTTACGTGGCTCTTGCCTTTTGTGAGTCACATAATGTAAAATTGCCTTGCAGTTGGATTTCTAACGAGTGTGGCTATAGCAGATCATTAGTTTCTTACAAGAAGTTTAATTGCAGTTGTAATGCCAGCTGCTGTGGCCGAGCGGTTCTAGGCGCTTCAGTCCGGAACCGCGCTGCTGCTACTGTCGCAGGTTCGAATCCTGCCTCGGGCATGGATGTGTGTGATATCCTTAGGTTAGTTAGGTTTACGTATTTATAAGTCTAGGGGACTGATGACCTCAGAAGTTAAGTCCCATAGTGCTTAGAGCCATTTGAACCATTTTGCAGGAGTAGTGATCCTCATAATGTTGTCCAGTGTTTGATCATCAGTATTTCGTAGCTCACTTATTCCTAATATTTTTGGAAGTAAAGGTGCATGTATACTTTGAGTTGTAATTCCTTCAATTTGCTGGATGTGACGTTCCAGATCTACTGGAAGTCTCATACACTTGTGCCGTTTCTAGTCACTGTTCTTCTTGAGTATGTCGGTAGGTATTTCTGTTAAATCCGAATGGTATTGCAATGTATACACTCGAAATTACTTCCGAAATGTGATAATGTGGACATTTTGTAACACCCAGAACTTCACGCGGACGCTCCTGCTGCACACGTTCGTCCCGGACAAATGTCGCAGAAGTTTTTTCAACTCCCCTTGCGTCTTATCTAGCTGTGTTCCTTCCCCGTTAAGTCCGTTGTTTACACCCATTTCGGCAGTAATGGACATCTAGGACTTGTGGAATCTGCTCATTGATTTTGTATTTTTCAGTGGTGCCCCAGTGTTTTCACTGCGACACTGAAATATCTGACACTTTGTTACAATCACAATGCAAAATTTACAATCGAATTCGAATAACACCCACTGTTACACTATGTCTACTTTGTCCCACTGCACACTTCTTGTCAGAGCGACCTCATCGTCCGAACTAGCGCCTTGGACTTGGCGTCTTTAAACACTTCGAGTTTGTTCAGAAGTTCTGGTCTTGTATTCCTGTAGCAGCAACAAGAAAAATCACCTCTGTGATGTCATGCAGCGTAAATAGCCTGGCTTCTCTCCATAATTTCCTTTCTATTATGCTCAATTCCATATGACAGGGTAAAAATACTGTCTGCTCTCACTGGAGGTAATGTAGAATTTTGTTTAATTTCCTAGAATCGATTAGGTAATACAGAAACCTCCGAGGATGTGATTCTTATTCTGAGCCGAGCAGTAGTCTGAGAATAGACGAAGTTCAGTATACTCTAGTGGTATCTATTTCGTACACTCTAAGACCAAAAAAATAAAGACGCACCACAAAGGAGTTATCCGATTGGGACGGAAATGGGTAGATGCGATGTACATGTACAGACAAAGAAGTGACTATAATTTCAGAAAAAATGGATGAATTGTTCAAGAGAAAGAGCTTCACAAATCGACCAAGTGAATAACTGGTTGGTCCAGTCCTGCCTCTTATGCAAGCAGTTATTCGGCTTGGCAATGATTGATACAGTTGTTGAATACCCTCCTGAGCGATATCGGGGCAATTTCTGTGCAATTGGCGCGTCAGATTGTCAAAATTCCGTGTTGTTTGTCGGGGACTGCCCACGGTGCTCCAGACGTTCTCAAGTGGAAGGAGATCCGGTGACCTTACTGGCCAAGGTAGGGTTTGACAAGCTGGAACACAAGCAGTAGGAACTCTCATCGTGTCGGGGCGGGCATTATGTTTCTGAAATGATGGCTTTGGTGAAGGGCAACAATACAGGGCGTAGAATGTCTTCGAGGTACCGCCGTGCAGTAGGAGTGTCACGGATGACAACCAAAGGGGTCCTGCTAAGAAAAGAAGTGGCACGTGGGAGCATTACTCCCGACTGTAAGGCTGTACGGCTGGTGATAGTCAGGTTGGTATCCCACTGCTGCCTGCGGCGTCTCCACACACGTTTACGGGATGGAATCTCATTAACTGAATTGATGAGACCCGCTTCGAACTGATACAGGTGAACTATACCTCTAGTGATAATCGAGAATGATAATAATTACATATCCCTAAATATTATAAAATGGCTATGTATATGTGTGTAAGTATGTTCCATACCTCCACCTAAAACTCTCTTCCGATTTTCACCAAACTTGGTGTACATATCACTTACTGTCTGGAAATCATCGCTGAGGGAAAAAGACCCAACTACCCACGAAAGGAGTGGACGTGAAAAACCAGCGTAGCTCAGGAAGGGCGAATTCCATATTCTGTTTGTCCAATATTGGAGAATGACAGCATCTAGTGACTTTCAAAAAGCTTCACATATAATTAGAAAACTTTTCGAAACTTTTTCTCCCTGACAGCCCCTACAATTTATCGCTTACTACGTTTTCGCTGTTCATGCAGTAAAACTGCCACATGAAGCATGAAGTATTGATTTATTACTTCTTCAGTACTAACTCTATTCGCACACATTTTGCAGACAATATCCACATATGCCGCTGGATGTACCAAGAGAAATACACTCAACAGATCATGACCTCCTACCTAATAGCCGCTGTATCCATCTTTGGAACGGATAATGGGGCATGGAAGCAGTAAGGCCTTGGTAGGTCGCTGGAGGCAGTAGGAATCACATGTGGACGTACAAGTCACCTAATTCCCAGAAATTCCGGCGAGGGGGAGATGAACTTCACGTTCGATCACATCGCAAATGTGTTCGCTCGGGTTCAGATCTGGCGAGTTGGGGACCTAGAACATCAATTGGAACTCGCCACTGTAATCCTCGAACCACTCCATGCCGTGGCGCATTATTTTGTTGAAAAATGCCTCTGCCCATAGAAACGTGTGTACGTGGTCTGCAACCAGTGTGCGATACTTCTTGGCCAACATGGTGCCTTGCACGAGCTCCACTGGACTCATGGATGCCCGTCTGAATGTTCCCCAGAGCAAATGGAGCCCCTACCAGCTCGTTTCCACCATGCAGTACAAATGTCAAGGAGTTGTTTCCCTGAAATACGACGAATCGCGCCCTCTCATCGGCATGATGAAGAAGGTATCGGTATTCAGTCTGCCCAGCCTACGACGGCATGATCGGTATTCATCACACCATGCAACGCTCTGCCGCTGCGCCAAAGTAGAGTGCCCATGGTCACGTGCCTATTTCAGTCGTAGTTACCGACGTCGTGGTGTTGGTACATGCATGTCCGACGTCGTGGTGTTGGTACATGCATGTCTCGTCCGCTGCGTAGATCCATCGTTAGGAATGTTCGGTACACTGTGTGTTCAGACACAGTTATTATTAAAATCTGATGTTATTTCAGTCACCGTTCGATGCCTGTCCTGTTTTACCAGTCTGCCCAGCCTACGACGTCCAACAACCATCATAACGGATCGCCGCCGCACCCTACGATGTGTGGAAGTGGTTTCACCTCGCTTTCGCCACTCACACAGCACTCCTCGAACACCTGACAAGTCGTGCAACTCCAGAAATATTGGTGCCAAGCCTCAGGGCCATCACAATCTGCCTTCGGTCATACTCAGACAGTTCGCGCGCCTTTTCCATTCTACACTCGGAAACGCGCTCATTGATACCACATGCACCGTGCATGTGTCTGACTAGCAGTCATTCCTCGACAGTTGCCGCTGCTGCTGTCACCTGAATGGTTTTATATCGACAGTATGTCGGTGGTCTTAATGTTCAGGCTGATCAGTGTATATCACTGTACGACACACAGTTCAAGAAACAAGACACCATTAACGTTGACTGCGTTAAACCGAAACCGTGTGGCAAAATTCGCTAGGGACACAGGTGGAAATATGTGTACAAATACTTGTAAAATATGTTAAATATATGTGACAAATTCACGGTATAGCGGTATCCACATAAGTTGTCAACAAGGCACTGTGGAAGCTGGTGGTGGCTCCAATGACGGTTAGTCTGTGTTTACATGGAATGGGCCATGTCCTTTGTTCCAACGGAGCCGGTCATTGACCTGAAGTGGTTACGTTCGGTTGCTTGGAGACCATTTTCAGCCGTTCATGAACTTCATGTTCCCAAAAAATGAAGCGATTTTTATGGATGGCAATGCGCCAAATCACCACGCCATAATTTTACGCATTTGGTCTGAAGCACATTTTGGACAATTCGAGCGAATGATTTAGTCACCCAGTTCGCCCGACATAGGACCGAATGGAGAGGTCAGTTTGTGCACAAAATACTTCACCAGCAACACTTTCGCAATTATGAACGACTTTAGAGGCGATATTGCTTAATATTGCTGCAGTACCTAGTTGAGCCTATGTCACATCGAATTGCGAAAAGAGGTCTGACACGATGTTAGAAGGTATCCCATGACTTTTGTCACCTCAATGTGTATGTGACTTGTGTTTATACGGGCAAAGCCACGGATAAATATCTCCTCCTAAGCCCCTGCATCGATTTCAACCAAGTTTGTTACACGTATTATGTACTGTCAGGAGAGAAATACTGTGGGGATAAGAACTAGCAACCTCTTATTGGGGTGTGGGTGATAACGAGAAGAGAAGTGGGGAGGAGGTGCTGTAGACACAGTGCAAGTGAAGGAGGACATTGAGACAGACGGAGGAGGGGACGAGGTGGACAGAGAAATGAAAGAGGAGCAGATGGACAGTGACAGAGAGAGAGTGAGGAGGAAATGGAATTAGTGTGAGGAGGAGGAGATGGAGAGAGGCGAAGGAGCAGATCGACAGAGTGTAAAAGACAAGACTGGAAGAGAGAGCAGAGGAAGAGGTGGACAGAAAGAGGGAGGGGACAGGGTGGAAAAAGAGAGGGGGAAGAAGGAGGAGGAGTTAGAGAGAGGAAGAGGGGATGGATAGAAGGGGAAGAAGCACACGGACAGAGATGGAGGAGCAGATGGACAGAGATGCGTGCGGGAGGTGGAAAGAGAGTGGGAGCGGAGATGGACAAAGGGAGAGTAGGAGACGGAGTAATAGAAGGTTCGTATAAATAAATACCCTGGCAATCCCTATGCCCTGGGTTCCTGTTTCAGAAATCACGTTTGAGCGATATCTGTTTGAGAGAGGACCGTGAAAGTCTTATTAAGAAAGAAGTGTCTAATAATACATGTCGGAAGTGGCTGGATCATGTTATATCCGGGCTGCGGTTTATCGTTCCGTGACAGTGTGGCTCAGGGTTTTTGGGTCCTCAAAACTGTCTTACGAATATGGAATCTATGGGTTTAGTAGGGCCACGCTCAAACCAATGCGGGTTCCGAACGGCTCCACGCGACGGACACCTGTGCTGCACTGCCCTGATGCAGGGCTACAGCACCTCTATGAAGAGAGTGTTCGACTGTTGCCTTGGCTAGCACGTTGTTCAGATCTCTCATCAATTGAAAACATCTAGTCATAACTTGTCGACAAATTGGCTCTCGCCAGCCACTACGATTGATGAAGTCCAGCACTGAGTTGAAGCAGATGTGTCATTCAATTTCGGTTCGATGAACACCCAGCAGAATCAGAGCCATTGTTGGTACGGGAGATGGCGCGCCTATTTACTACAGTTTGCAGCCTGTACACACGCACATTAGCTACAAATTTAAGTCCGTATTCTTCCTACTGTACTGTATACTCGCAAGTTAATGCTTCGTTACTTCCTATCCTTCCTGGTGGTGCTGTTTTAATGCCCAGCTGTGTAGATCACACCCCCTTCCCATCGTACCGATCAGTAGAGGTGAAAGTTTGTACTGACTTTCCACGATGCCAGAGGCAGAGGGCATGACACCAACATCACATATATATATTACTACCTTTCCATACCCAGTACACTTGTTCTCAAGACCGTCACTAATCATCCAAGTAACCTAGGATGTTACTGATTCGACATATACAAACAATTTTCGAATGCTGACACTTGGTTACATTCTTATCCTGACCCCACCACACTACTCTGAACCGTCATCAGTCATTCTAGCAAGCAGGCCTACGTAAATTGAGGTTTTGTTACTACTGTCTGTTGTTTTCGATGTTTTTCGCATGTCACTCTCATTTCATGCTACCACTCACACTCAGTGGTGAAATGTCATCGGGGCTCTCATCTATCAACCAATGAACAACGAAGTGACTGAACTCGACAGTAGTATCGATCGTTTTCAAGTACATTTTCATGTATCAGATTATCGTGTTCTTACGATTGTCTCCATTCGAGTCTGTGCAAGGCGAAACTTACGCACAGTATTCTTTGCTATATGGTTAGTGTATTAAGTTTGATTAAAATTTCTCCAAGCGTTACGTAGTTCTGTTAACACTTCCTTTCCTTCCCAGCCTCATCTCCACAAATATTGATGCAACTGCGTTCACAGATCAATAGCTATTGAATGTCCAGAACTCGCTCGACGCCGTTAAAACATATTTATCCAGTACTAAAGTGATAGGTGCAAAGTCTTCGTGAATTTACACCTAGTAACGAAACTTGTTTAGCTTGAAGGGCGAAACCATATGGCGCTATGGTTGGCCCGCTAGATGGCGCTGCATAGGTCAAACGGAATCAGCTGCGTTTTTTAAAATAGGAACCCCCATTTTTTATTACATATTCGTGTAGTACGTAAAGAAATATGAATGTTTTAGTTTGACCAGTTGTTTTGCTTTGTGACAGATGGCCCTGTAATAGTCACAAACATATGGCTCACAATTTTAGACGAACAGTTGGTAACAGATAGGTTTTTTAAATTAAAATACAGAACGTAGGTACGTTTGAACATTTTATTTTGGTTGTTCCAATGTGATACATGTACCTTCGTGAACTTATCATTTCTGAGAACGCATGCTGTTACAGCGTGATTACCTGTAAATACCACATTAATGCAATAAACGCTCAAAATGGTGTCCGTCGACCTCAGTGCATTTGGCAATACGTGTAACGACATTCCTCTCAACAGCGAGTAGTTCGCCTTCCGTAATGTTCGCACATGCATTGACAATGCGCTGACGCATGTTGTCAGGCGTTGTCGGTGGATCACGATAGCAAATATCCATCAACTTCTCCTTCTCTTCTGCTTATTTCGTGAGATCTTTTGCCCGGTCACCATCAATGGACCACCCTGTATACTGTGCTCATCTTGACCCATTACTACGGAATGTTATGGGCGCCCAATACAGTAGCCAAATTAAGGGCGCGATGAGCTGGCCGGCAGTCTCAAGTACTGCTCGTTAAAAGTCGGCACCATTTCGGAACACTTCTTGTCGACTGTTCTCGGTTACAGGTCACTGCCACACTCAGCGAATCCAAAGCTGTGACGCTGTAATTAACTAACGAAGTGTTGCTGTGTTGTCTGTGTGAGCGGATGATTGATTAATATCAGTAGACAAGTATGTTCCGAGTAAGGTTTTAAGGGATGGGAAAGATCCACCTTGGTTTAGTAGCCGTGTTAGAAAAGCGTTACGTAAACGAAGAGCACTTCATCTCAGATTCAAGAAAAGTAAAAACCTAGCTGACAAACAAAAGCCGAACAAAGCGAAAATGAGCATAAGGAGAGCAATGAGAGAAGCGTTCAGTGATTTTGAAAGTAAGACGTTGTTAACCGACCTGAGTAAAAACTCTAAGAGATCTTGGTCGTATAAAAAACCAGTAAGTGGGTTAAAATCATCTATTCATTCTCTCAGCGACCACACCAGCACAGAAACGGAAGATAACAGAGAGAAGGCCGAAATACTGATTTCGGTCTTCCGAAATCTTTTCACCGCGGAGAACATAACACTGCCCCTACTTTCAATCGTCGTACGAACGTCGAAATGGTAGATATTGAGATAATCGATCTCGGAATTGAAAAGCAGCTGCAATCGCTTTGTAGTGGAACGGCTTCAGGACTAGATGAGATGCCCATAAGATTCTATAAATATTATGCGAAAGAACTTACCTTCTTGCATAATTTATCGTAGATCGCTTGAGCAAAGAAAGGTACCTAACGACTGGAAAAAAGCGCAGGCCATTCCCGTTTTCAAGAAAGGCCGTAAGACAGATCCACACAATTATAGACCTATATCGTTGACGCCAATCTGTTGTAGAATTATGGAACATGTTTTATTTTCAGGAATTATGAAATTATTGGAAAACGAACATCTCCTCTATAAAAATCGACATGGATTTCGCAAAATCACAGATCCTGTGAAACTCAGCTCGTTCTGTTCCTCCATGAGATCCACAGCGCAGTGGACAACGGCGTTCAGGTTGATGCCATGTTCCTTGATTTCAGCCAGGCATTAGACACCGTCCTGCATTGACGTTTAATGAAAAAAATGTGAGCTTATGGAGTATCGGGGCAGACTTGCGATTGGATTCAAAACATCCTTGCAGATAGAACTCAACATGTCGCTCTTAACGCAACTAAATCGACAGATGTAAAGGTAACATCCGGAGTACCACAGGGAAGTGTGATTGGACCGTTGCTGTTTACAATATATATATATATATATATATATATATATATATATATATATATATATATATATATATATATATATACACGAGTATAATGTAAGTATAATGTAGGAGAAAGCGTCGAATGCTCTTTAAGGCTATTGGCAGATGATGCAGTTGTTTATACCAAAGTAGCAACGCCAGAAGATAGCAGAAATTTGCAGAACGACCTGCAGAGGATTGATGAATGGTGTAAGCTCTGGCAGTTGACCCTGAACGTAAATAAATGTAACATATTGCGCATACATAGGAGAAGAAATCCACTACCGCTACACTGTTGACGACAAACAGCTGGAGACAGCGTCTGCCGTAAAATATCTACGCGTAACTATCGAGAGCAACCTTAAGTGGTATGACCACATAAAACAAGATTCATCGGAAAAATCTTAAGGAAATGTAACTCATCCACGAAAGAAGTGGCTTATAAGGTGCTTGTTCGCCAGATTCTTGACTGTTGTTCATCTGTCTGGGCTCTCTATCAGCTAGGACTGATAGAGGAGATAGAGAAGATCTAACGAAGAGCGGCGCGTTACGTCACGGGATCGTTTAGCTGGCGAGAGAGCGTTACGGAGATGCTAAACAAACTCCACTGGCAGACGTTACAAGAGAGGCGTTGGACATCAAGGAGAGATTTACTATTGAAATTTCTGGACAGCACTTTTGAGGAGCAGTCGGACAACACATTACTTCCCCCCACATACATCTCGCGTATTGACCACGAGGAGAAAATTCGAGAAATTAGAGCCAGTACGGAGGTTTACCAACAATCGTTCTTTCCACGAACTATTCGCAAGTGGAACAGGTTTGGAGGGATCAGATAGTGGTACCGAAATTACCCTCCACCAAAAACCTTTGTTGGCTTGCGGAGTATGATGTAGATGTAGAATATCGGCAGCTGGTGGTCTTGTGGTTAGCGTTGCTGACCCTCGACACGGGACTACTGGTTCGATTCCTGGCCATGTCTGGCATTTTCTCGATTCTGGAATCAATTTCGTTGATTATTAAACAGCGCTTTTACTTATATTTAAAGGCATTGTATAGTATGAGACACGATCATAAATGAAACTTCCTGGCAGATTAAAACTGTGTGCCGGACCGAGACTCGAACTCGGGACCTTTGAATTTCGCGGGCAAGTGCTCTACCAACTGAGCTACCCAAGCACGACTCACGCCCCGTCCTCACAGCGTTGCTTCTGCCAGTACCTCGTCTCCTACCTTCCAAGCACTTGCCCGCGAAAGGCAAAGGTCCCGAGTTCGAGTCTCAGTCCGGCACACAGTTTTAGTCTGCCAGGAAGTTTCATATCAGCGCACACTCCGCTGCAGAGTGAAAGTCTCATTCTGGAAACGATCATAAATGTTTACTGCATTGTATTATAGGTGTCTTAATTTAATTTCGTATTCCTTGCTAAAAATGAGTAACCTACCACATTAAAGGTGACCGTCTCTGTAATGCGCATTAACAAATCCATGTTAATTTCGTGTCAAAATCTATACGAAAGCAGCTGATCGGTACGATCGCGGGCATCTATGAGTTTTCAGCACTGGAAGACAAATGTTAAATATTTATCTTCTAGCGTCTTCTAATCCCCCAATTTCGCTGTTACTTACCGCTCTGACTATAAGGTAAGCCACCAACCTTTCGTAACTCACGATCGAATTCACCGTCAATTAAAGTTAATCTCATCTAAAAATATTACCGGCTTTGTACGTATTTTTGTTAGTCACTGAGCAAAATCGACGCGCAGGTCGCCGAAGTGGCGTCAAATCGAAAGACCTGCCCCAGGCGAACGGTCTACCCGACGGGAGGCCCTAGCCACACGACATTTCATTTCATTTACTGAGCAAAAAAACTTCTCTCTTAACATTAGTTGACGGTTTCGGATTCGGCTGTTTGTTACTAGATGCATATGTTATAAAATACGACTAGAGAAATGTAACCCCGTAAGGAAAGGTAGAGGGGGTACAAGCACAAAAGTGTTGCAGATATGTAACTAAGTGCCGATGGCAGTAAGAAAAAGAAATCGTATTGATAAAGAGAGTGGATACGTGATTACTGCTTTTTCACACCCATTCTGATTTAAGCTTTCGTGATTTCCCGATAAACTGAAAGTTTTTTTCCATTAGGAGTTGGAGTGCTGCCCTTCAGAAATCTTGTGTCGGATGTGATCGATGTCGCTCCGTCGCTAATGACCCGGTTCCGTGTTGGAATTCAGCATTAAAAATATAGCGCGCGACAAGAAGTGTGCAAGCAATCAGGGCTCTCCACAAAAGACCGGCTAAATGAAGCGCTATCCGTCTGCGCGTCGCCGCCCCTTTTGTCGGAAATCGCGGCGCGGGGGGGTGAATGGGATGATGAGCACAGAGTGAGCAAACGCCGGAAGAGGTAGAGATGTGGGTCACTTAACGAGCAGCTGTTAAAACGGGCGATTCGCTGTAGAGCGGAGAAATCTCTTCAGAGGGCACTACTGTCGGCCCTGCACAGCAGGCGCTACGTCAAGCTCGTTTTATTTCAGATGTTGGAAATGGAAATGCCGTGTGTCTAGGGCCGCCTGTCGGGTAGACCGTTCGCCTGGTGCAAGTCTTTCGAGTTGCCGCCACTTCGGTGACTTACGCGTCGATGGGGATGACATGATGATGGTAAGGACAAGACAACAGCCAGTCCCTGAGAGGAGAAAATCTCCGACCCAGCCAGGAATCGAACCCGGGCTGTTAGGTATGACATTCCGTCGCGCTGACCACTCAGCTACCAGGGGCGGACATTGCAGATGTTGATCATTGCGTACTGTTTACTATTCTGTACGCCTCGAAATATCACCGACACAATTTGATTCCCTGACCGCAAGTCCTAAGCTGTGAATACACTGATCAGCGAGAACATCATGACCATCGACCTACTACCGATAATGCCCATTAAGGAGAGAGCAGCGTCACCTGGCGAGGAATGACTGCCTGCCAGACACACGCACAGATACCACACATCACACATTCATGGACACACGTACGGTGCATATACACTACTGGCCATTAAAATTGCTACACCAAGAAGAAATGCAGATGATAAACGGGTATTCATGGGACAAATATATTATACTAGAACTGATATATGATTACATTTTCACGCAATTTGGGTGCATAGATCCTGAGAAATCACTACCCAGAAAAACCACCTCTGGCCGTAATAATGGCCTTCATACGCCTGGGCATTGAGTTAAACAGAGGTTGGATGCCGTGTACAGGTACAGCTCCCCATGCGGCTTCTACACGATACCACAGTTCATCAAGAGTAGTGACTGGCGTATTGTGACGAGCCAGTTGCTCAGCCACCATTGACCAGACGTTTTCAGTTGGTGAGAGATCTGGAGAATGTGCTTGTCAGGGCAGCAGTCGAACATTTTCTGTATCCAGAAGGCCCGTACAGGAACTGCAACATGCGGTCGTGCATTATCCTGCTGAAATGTAGGGTTTCGCAGGGATCGCATGAAGGGTAGAGCCACGGGTCGTAACACATCTGAAATGTAGCGTCCACTGTTCAAAGTGCCGTCAATGCGAACAAGAGGTGACCGAGACGTGTAACCAACGGCAACCCATACCATCACGCCGGGCGATACACCAGTATGGCGAGGACGAATACACGCTTCCAATGTACGTTCACCGCGATGTCGCCAAACGCGGATGCGACCATCATGATGCTGTAAACAAAACCTGGATTCATCCGAAAAATGGCCTTGGGATCCAGCATTACCCTCCTGAACCCACCGATTCCATATTCTGCTAACAGTCATTGGATCTCGACCAACGCGAGCAGCAATGTCGCGTTACGATAAACCCCAATCGCGATAGGCTACAATTCGACCTTTATCAAAATCGTAAACGTGATGGTATGCATTTCTCCTCCTCACACGAGGGATCACAATCACGTTTCACCACGCAACGCCGGTCTACTGCTGTTTGTGTATGAGAAATCGGTTGGAAACTTCTCTCATGTCAGCACGTTGTAGGTGTCGCCAGCGGCGCCAACCTTGTGTGAATGCTCTGAAAGCTAATCATTTGCATATCACAGCATCTTCTTCCAGTCGGTTAAATTTCGCGTCTGTCGCACGTCATGTTCGTGGTGTAGCAATTTTAATGGCCAATAGTGTAGCTTGCTGTCCATGTGTAGAATGGGGAAGGCGCGCTATCTGTCTGAGCTTAGCCGAGAGCAGAGTATGATGGCCCCGAGGGTGAGCACCAGCGTTTCGGAGGCTGCAGGACTTCTCGCGTGTTCGAGATTGCCGTGGCGAGTGCCTTCAACACGTGGTGAAACCATGTCCAGACGTCATAGGGTTGGGCTGCCATCCCGCATTACAGATGTCGGACGTCGGAGGTGGGTAGACTGGTACTACAGGACAGTCGGCGACCTGTGACGGAGCTAACACCAGACTTTACTGCTGAGCCGTGTAAAAGTGTGTCTGATCACACAGTGCACCGAACACACCTATCGATGGGCTTCCGCAGCCGACGACTCAAGCATGTCCCAATGTTAACACCACGACATCACCAACGACGACTGCACGTGACCGTGGACGTTGGAGCAGTGGCAGAGTATGGGCTGATGAATGCCGATGGGACGGCACGAATCCGTCATCTTCCAGGAACAGCTTCTTGACACCTGTGCTGCAGGACGGAGACAAGCTGGCGGCGGCTCCATTATGCTCTGCGGAACATTCAGTTGGGCAACCTTGGGTCCAGTGGAGCTCATGCAAAGCACCATGACGGCTAAGAAGTATCGTACACTGGTTGTAGAGCACGTACACCCCTTCATGGCGATCATGCTTCCCGATGGCACTGACGTTCTTCAACAAGATAATGCGCCATGTCACAAGGCCAGGAATGTAATGTAGTGGTTCGAGTAACACAGTGGCGAGTTCCAGTTGACGCGCTGGCCCCCCCAGTTCACCAGATCTGAACCCTGTCGAACACATTTGGGATGTGATTGAGCTCGGCATAAGAGCTCATAACCATCTTCCCCATTATTTACGGCAATTAGGTGACTTGCATGTGCAGATTTGGTGCTAGCTCTATCCAAGGTCTCATTGCTTCTGTGTCACGAAACGTCGCAGCTGTTATTCTTGCCACAGGTGGACATACTATCTATTAGGTATTTGGTCATAGTGTTGTGGTTGATCAGTGTACGTTCTTTCAGGATTCCAGTCTCGTCACTTCAGTTACATTTTTAGTCCTGGATGTATTTTCCGCTCTAAGACGAAAAAATCAACATACCACGAACGATTTAGCCGAATGGGACAGAAATCAGGAGATGTGATGTACATGTACAGACAAGCGAATAATTACAATTTCAGAGCCTGCCGTTGTGGCCGAGCTGCTTTAGGCGCTTCAGTCCGGAACCGCGCTGTTACTATGGTCGCAGGTTCGAATCCTGCCTCGGGCATGAATGTGTGTGATGTCCTTAGGTTAGTTAGGTTTAAGCAGTTCTAAGTCTATGGGACTGATGACCTCAGATGTTAAGTCACATAGTGCTCAGAGCCATTTGAACCATTTGAACAATTTCAGAAAAATTGGATGATTTACTCAAGAGGAAGAGCTTCACAAATTGAGCAAGTCGAAACCGATTGGTTCACCTCTGGCCCTTATGGAAGCAGTTATTCGGCCTGGCACTGATAGAGTTGTTGGATGTCCTCCTAAGGTATTTCATCCGATTGGCGTATTAAATTGTCAAAATCCTGAGATGGTTGTAGGGCCCTGCCCATAATGGTCTTAACGTTCTCGATTGGCGAGAGATCCGACGACTTTGCTGGCCAAGGTAGGATTTGGCAAGCACGAAGATAAGCAATAGAAACACTTGCTGTGTGCAGGCAGACATTATCTTGCTGAAGCGTACGGCCAGAATGGCTTGCCATGAAATGCAACAGAACGCGGTGTAGAATGTCGTCGATATACCGCTGTGCTGCAACTTTCTCCTGATGAGAGCGATAGAAGTTCTGCTATGAAAATAACTGGCACCATGGACTATCATTTCTGGCTATAGGGCTGTATGGCGAGTGACGGTCAAGTTGGTATCCAACTGCTGTGTGGGACGTCTCGAGTAATATCTTCAATGATCATCGGGACTCAGTTCGAAGCTGACTCATCACTGAAGACAGTTCTGCTCCAGTCAATGAGGCTCCAGGCCGAAGACATCAGGAGACATCCCAGACAGTGGTGGGATACCAACCTGTTCTTCCTCCACCACACAGTCGTACAACCAGGAGTGATGATACGGATTACCATTTCAGTTTACAGCAGGATCCTACAGGGTGTCAACTGCAGTGACCTTACAGCACAGTGGTACGTCGATGATATTTTATACCTCGATTTGTTGCTCTTCATGGCAACGCCACCTGGGCTTACATTTCAGCAAGATAATGCCCTCCCGCACACGGCGAGAGTACTTCCACCTTGTCTTCGTGCTTGCCAAACCCTACCCTGTCGAGCAAGGTCGCGGGATCTCTCCCCAGTTGAGAAGGTTTGGAGCATTATGGGCGATATGAAGATGGTATCTGTTCTTACGGACATTTAATGGGCAGGGGCACTACGAATGTAGTGTTTGGACATTAAGTTAGGAACGTGGGTCTCACAGGGAGCGTGCAAGGCATAAATCCCTGCAGTCGCACTATCCTCTGTGCCCTCGGTGGCTCCGATGGATAGAGCGTCTGCTACGTAAGCAGGAGATGCCAGGCTCGAGTCTCGGTCGGGGCACACATTTGCAACTGTGCCCGCTGATGTATATCAACGCCTGTCGACAACTTAGGGGCTTGATTTAATTATCATTTCATTATGGACGAGGTCTTCCAAGCAGCTCGGAATTTTGACCACCTAACGCTCTAATAGGACAAAATTTACCACGATATCCATCAGGTGGACAGCTAACAATTCTATCAATCAATGCCAGTCCGTGTAACTGATTCCATAAGGGCCAGAGATGGAACAACACGTTACTGACTTACTCAGTTTTGAAGCTCTTTCTCTTGAATAAATCATCCAATTTTTCTGAAATTGAATCATATATTTGTCTGTACACGTACATTACATCTACTGATTTCCGTCCTATTCGGGTAACTCCTTCGTTTTGCGTCTTTTTTTTTGTCTTAGAGTGCATTTTCTGGACAATTGCTCCGTAACTATTCTACTTGTGTGTCAAATGCGGCACTATTTTGTCTAGGTTCCCCAGGGTGACACTACTTCCTGTATTTGCCACTGGCTACCATGGCGAGAATCTCTGGCATGGGAAGTGTTTATCCGCGGCTAAGAGGGCAGAGAGAGAGAGTGAGAGAGTACTGCGAGCAGAGATGCGAGTGTTGACGATGCTGGATGGCCGCCAGCAGAAGTTTCGGCACGACTAGAGACCGAGCATGTTTGTGTGACGTCGCCCACGTGCACGGTGGTTACGAGTCTCCTCGGTCCGCTGGGGTGAACAGACTTGAGGCTCTGGAACCTATGGCTTATAGATATTGCTTTAAGTTTCTTGCATGTCAGAAACGTGGGATTACAAGGTCTATGATGTGTATGTAGCTAACTCTGCCCAGCAACATTGTATACTTAAGGGGTAATTTTGTATTCGCTTAAACCGGCATTATCTGACAACTACCGACAATAGTGTCGCGCTAGAGTGTGTTAGCAACTGATGATGTGAGGTGGCTGCCCACTGCGTGTTATGTTTGCTGTGTTTTTGTCGTCTGTTTCTGATACTGAACTGTTTGGAGTTAGTTGATATTGTATTTTCTTGTACCTTGTATGTGCGGATGTGGACTAAGGTTCGTGTATCAGTGTACAGTTTTCAAACTGTAAACACCCATGGTCCTTCGAAAGAGCAGCTAATATTCTTAATTATTATAATATTTATAGTAAAATTTGATGTTTTATAGGCAATATGTTTCAGATGTTGCATTACACCGGAACATATCGTAGTCTCTTATTGTTTTAATTATGACGTAAATTAATATAAATTTTGTTCATTCTAGGTCTTGTGTTAATAATTTGTTACTGTTGTTCATGTTACATTTTGGAAGCATTCCGCTTATGAGCCTGGTAGTTGTAGCTGATTGTTCTCATGTGGTCTTAATTATGATGGTAAATTCATTTAAATTTTATTCATCTCTTTATTGACAATGTATTTCCATATTATTATTACAGCCTGGTAACATTCTGTTTGTGAATCCAGTGGTTTTTGCCAGTTCGTGTGATCAATTCAAATCTCTATCTCTGATGCTCTTTATTCATGCTATCAATAAAATATTTTATAAATATCGTGTTGGTAACCCAGAATCGATCAATCTATTCCACTCTTTAATGCTAAGGGCCCAACTGCTTATACCACGTGGCTTATCAGAATAAGATAAAGGCGCCGCCAGAGTCTCATTAAAGCAGAGACCAGACTCCTAATATCACTGACGCTGTAGAAAGGCAGAGCCGCAGTGGCGTTGGTGACCTGATTTTTTAAAAATCAAGCTGTGGCTCAGTGGTGGGAACCGATACCTCAGAAAAACAGGGAAGAACCAAGCCCACATAAATACCACTCATTTCTAGACAGAAGTATGCTGTCTTACAGCCACCAGGACCGCAGAGGAACCTATGTCAATTTGCGGATCTGTTTGAATCGACTATCTGCCTCCTATGTATTCAACTACCGCCAACTGCGCTCTTGCTGTTCACTATTTGTGCCTGTGGGTCGGTCCTGCAGCTGTTCAGTCGCCATCGCCAGGGTGGACAAACTCCAATTGTAGGGGCACTATTGTTGGGAGCCGTCTCAATAACACTGGGTCCACAGCGAGATTCTGTGCACTCTGGTACACACTGCCTCATGCTGCGATGCAGCGCATAGCCTGTGTAGACGCCGACCTAGATCATCTCATGTATGCTGCATCAGCGCCCTTGGCGAGCAGTTGGTATCAGCGTGCTACTAGCCGGTACCAGCAGGCAGCTTGCTGAACGCAGCACATTCTCGCGGACAGTGTACAGCTTATGCCTCGGGAGCGTTGGCTCCTCTTAGCGCCTTCACTGCTGTTACAGTTTGCTGAGCAATAAACGAATGTTTTTAAGAACGCTGTTTTCTGACGAAACGTTGGACGAAAACTGGCCTCCGCTCTCTGCTCCACCTCTACCCTGCCTAGGGTGGTGAGTCACTGGTTTCATGACCTCTGATAATCCAGTTCCACAACCCACGATCGAGACCAACACTCTTACCTCTACAGGGCACACTGGACTCGCATTCGGGAGGACGACGGTTCAATCCCACGTCCGGCCATCCTGATTTAGGTTTTCCGTGATTTCCCTAAATCGCTCCAGGCAAATGCCGGGATGGTTCCTTTGAAAGGGCACGGCCGACTTCCTTCCCCGTCCTTGCCTAATCCGATGAGACCGATGACCTCCCTGTCTCTTCTCCTTCCCCAAAAAACAACCCAACTCTACAGGGCATTAAGCCATGGTCCAAGCCATATTTCCGCATATGTCATTTCGTCATGTAATAGTGGAGTCATCATCGAAAGCCGTACTCACAGAGCAGTTTGAAACTAGAATAAGCTCAGCAAGCTGGACTTTACCTGACATCACGGAGCCATGCTGACTTCTGTTATGGAGCCTTTAGAGTGGAGGAGCTGGTGCTCTTTTGCTCTGTTTAAGGCCCACAATTTGTATCCTTTCTTCCTGTTTAACTTGTTTTCGTACTTTCGCATTTCTATGGCCTCTCTTTATACCCCAGCGTAGTAATAGTTGGCTCTAGATGACATCCTCGTTTTGAAGATATGAATTTGGTGGCTCCTTGATCCCAGTGGCGTGTCAACTACTGGTAATTTATCTGTTTTCCGCATGATAGTTGCTGTGGTGTTCCTGAAGCCAGATTTTGACGGTCATCCCTCTATTTTCTTTGTACTCTGCTGGTGTGATCTGTGCCTTTTTTTACGGGTTAGAGGAAAACTCTCCCTTTTCCATTAGAATGGTTCAAATGTCTCTAAGCACTATGGGACTCAACTGCTGAGGTCGTAAGTCCCCTAGAACTTAGAACTACTTAAACCTAACTAACCTAAGGACAACACACACATCCATGCCCGAGGCAGGATTCGAACCTGCGACCGTAGCGGTCGCGCGGTTCCAGACTGTAGCGCCAGAACCGGTCGGCCACCAGCGGCCGCCTTTCCATTAGAAGCTCAAAATGTTTTTATGCTGTAGTGCCTCAGAGCATCAGTGGTTCTTAAATAATCGACTTCTTCTTGCAAATACCGTAGTTCACAAATTCTTTTAGCCCAGTCCAAGATCATTTTCTCTTCTCCTTTGGATGATCACTAGATTTTTTTATGAAGATAGTTATATGTTCATGAGCGGGCTTTCTGTAGACTTTGTGCCCTGAAGTTCCAAATGGTTCAAATGGCTCTGAGCACTATGCGACTTAACTTCTGAGGTCATCAGTCGCCTAGAACTTAGAACTAATTAAACCTAACTAACCTAAGGACATCACACACATCCATGCCCGAGGCAGGATTCGAACCTGCGACCGTAGCGGTCACGCGGTTCCAGACTGAAGCGCCTTTAACCGCACGGCCACACCGGCCGGCCCTGAAGTTCCGTCAGACTTTCAAAGTGCCTACTGAAAAAGAATCAACTAAGTGAAAAGTTTTCCTCCCACTCGTAAAAAGGACTTTATAGCCCGGGATGATGTCTTCAGCATTAAGAGACAAATCGTTAGGAAGAGATATTCCTTCTATAACATTCTAATGCCCATAGAACAAAACTCACCAACAATGCAAATACTGGCTGTGAGCTTTCGAAATCTGTCTCTGTCAGCATTAAAACTGCTGACTGACAATCAGTGGGACTGGTGTTTCACTGATACAGGATGTAACTAAAACATATGACCAGACTTTCAGAAAATTCTTCAAAGATACGAGAAGTAGTTGTGAAGCTGTTATTATCACCAATGAAACCTTAAAGCTGCTAAAGTGAAACTTGGGAATGGTGCTAGTCCTTGTCTACTGTAGAGTCGGGATGGGGGGGGGGGGGAGGGAGGGAGATACGACACTACTGTCATGGGTGATGTATTAAGGTCAGGACAAGTCTCTCATTTGACTAACCAAGAGACGTAAGTACACTGACTGTGAAGATACATTCCTGTCTGAAGCCCAAAGGTGTTATTAAAACAGTATTATAACACTAAACATTTACTGCCCACAAAATACACCAGTTGAGCCTTGGGTGTTAAGGCACGCAGCGCAGACAGCGCTGGTAGTAGTATACCATCATGGAATTCGCTGGTCAGCATTTGGCATGCAGAAGGCAGCATGTCGACTTAGCACCTCATAAGCATTAGTGCTTAGCCCTGTCTGCACCAAATGAGGTAGCACAGAGCTTCCCGGAGACAATGGCCAGGACATGCATAACGCTATCGTAGACTACACACGAGGTAGGCGTCTGCCATCTCTCCATATGTGAAGTCATGCAGAGAACTGCTGCCGCCTGTCATCAGGAGAGAGAGAGTCTGGTGCTATCCAAACTGAGCGCAGGAACAGAGGCGAGTGTCAGCAGAGGGTTGCCCACACAATGACAGATGATGGTCTGCTTACATGCTCTGCTGGTTAGGCCCCTATAAGGTCTGCTGCATGGTGATGTCCACATCTCCCCTTCAGTCTTGGCAGTTCCTACTTCAGCTCACAGCGACCGAGTTACTGCAGGCATGATTTGCTGCTCCATAAATGGCGACTAGACGAGCAGAGGGTCGACCTAAGCAGTCCTCCACTCTCAACAGGACAGCTTCACAGTGAATAGAGTTCCACCTGCTTAGATGTAGTACATATACAGGATGAGTTCATGTGCTCTGCTACGGCGAGGTGGAAATGACGTCGGTCATCCTGGTTTCCCCATTTGGTTTACTCTGCTGGTCACTTCAGGATTTCATAACTCTGCCACGTCAGTAAACTGGATAGCTGCTCTTACATGTCGCCGGCCGCGGTGGCCGTGCGGTTCTGGCGCTGCAGTCCGGAACTGCGGGACCGCTACGGTCGCAGGTTCGAATCCTGCCTCGGGCATGGGTGTGTGTGATGTCCTTAGGTTAGTTAGGCTTAAGTAGTTCTAAGTTCTAGGGGACTTATGACCTAAGATGTTGAGTCCCATAGTGCTCAGAGCCATTTGAACCATTTTTTTGCTCTTACATGTGACGTAAGGTTTCTTGTGAAACGTTGTGTAGTCACCATTGTGACAATACCCTTCTGTTGCCCTGATGTTACTCTGTTAAGTTGATAGATTGGGTGCTTAGCTCATACAGTGTGCTGGCAAAGCTTCCATGTCCTCTGCTGTTCCATCAGAATTTCTTTCTTGCTGGCGTTCTGCCTGCTTGTTGACCCATGCTGCTCTGACTTTTGTATTGCCATAGTAGAGCTTTGAAATTTTTCTAGCGGCACCATGTATACGTCTCTGCTGTGCAACACTACATATTCACCCTTCAGTTGAACACATTAGTTCCTATTTCTGATTGATCTGATTGTGGATGTCTGCTGTATGGGTGTTCAGGACTGTGCTCCATCTCGAGAATCACCTCATCTTCATTACGGAAAGAACCATTCTCATAATGGCTTCATCATCTGAGGAAAGATGTGCGAGTTACTGAGTACCATGTGACGAGACGAGCAAAAATGCTTTCTTGAATAAGTCCTTGCGACACTTCGTTTTGACTGCCTCCCATAACCACATCAGGAGATTTGAGTAGCATGCGTCTGTGATAGATTGCTCCGTAAAGCCTAGTATGATTGCACCATAACTTGGAAGTCTCAAAAAATGCTTAGGATTAGATTGCCTGATGATCTGCCTTCGGCCTTTTCGACGCTGGTGCATCCACGTGTTCCCACTGGTCGCTTTGCTGTTTTGTCTCGTGACCATAGCGATACACCCGACACTCATCCACAGTGATTAAGCCGCTCAAGAAATAATCAACATGTTAAACACTGATTCATAACTGATTTTCACATTTTACATCATCTGTTCGATTGTGATACACTGGTCTTGGAGCACCAGGACCTGAACTTCTCTTGGGATGCTCGGTTCTTCATGGACAAATGATTTGCCCATTCGTTTTTCGTTGTTTAGACTTATTGGAAGATACTGGAAGCGACTGTGGCCCCTAAATACTGAGTCATAAGTTAGTGCATAGTTGGCGTGCATTTCTACCGACAAAGCACACATTGCTGCAGTTTTTCCCCCTTCAGACGCAGAATAACGAATTTTTCCTACTGTACTATATATACTTTATAATTATATTGCATCATTTTGTTTTGAATCTGGTATCGGTTTGCTACCGTAGCGTAACACGGGATTAGAATGTGCAAAAGGACTGCAGACAAGTAACAGAGAACAACCAAATAATTGCATAACTTTACTTAATCACTGTCATGATTAAAACTTTATGACATTAAATCCAGCGTAGTTCTGTCAACGTTCATCGATGGCGAACGATTCAAGGAATTGCAGCTAACTCTGGAGTACCAGGTCGTTTTCCTAGGACAGTTGTAGACCACAGCATCCGAGCCGCCCCCAGTTCTTTCAAGGTAGCTCGACGATCTCGTTAAGCTTCTGATGGATATCTGGGTTGTAATTGAGACAGATTTTCAATTAGTTATGACCTCGAGTTGGTGGTCGTCATTCATCAACATGATGTCTTAATTCTTTCAATGTCTCTTGGAGTCCCGGTCACGACCAGCAGCCACCACCTTGAAGGCTAGGAAACGTTCATCCTGCTGTAATGCACTTGATACTCCACAGTTTAAATAAGCCGAATCCAGAGTTACGTTTCTCTACCAACACGTGTTTGCTGAATGGGTTCCGAACGTACGTTATGTGTAGTTGATGATGGAAGGCGTCTAGAGGCTTTCTTGTGATGTTTCGTGTAGAAGATAGAGAAGCGTGGTGTCTTTGAACATTTCCTTGTGAACAGGTGGGACAGCTGCGGTGGATTTATGATATGAATGATAGTGTGTGAGCTTCAACGAATACATATTGCTTGACGAAATGGGTGTTAGATAAAAATAGTTGATTGTAATATTGGTTATTTTTTTACTAAAAACCGAAAAAATATATTTATTCAAAATCTGCAAGTGTAGGCGCACAATCTGCAACATCTTTAGCTAAATTTAGCGGAATTATATGAAACTTTGATTGACTATCGCTTTTCGAAGTGGAAGAGACAATAAAAGCAAAGTACAACAGCGGCTAAGAGAGCACCGAAGAATATTGAAATAGTTTTGCCAATTGGAAAGCTGATATGTGTTAGTTTCGAACACAAAGACACACACACACAAACAAATTGAAAACTCAAATCCAGACTACTCATACAGTCACACGTAATTCTCTTATAAACAATTTCAAGAAACTTTCCACTGTAGAAGTTAGAGAACGTTATTTACATATTAGCCTGCAGAGTATTTAACAGAAAAAATGTTATTTATCATGGCAACCATCAAAGAACATGAAGCTCAGACTTTTGCGCCTTCTTCTGATTAAGGAGAAAGGAAATGTACGATCCATTACTCGTCAAAATTGTTCCAAGAAGAAAAGAATTAGAACTTGAGGAAATCAAGGATAGTCGCAATGCAGTGTCTTAGAAACATACTGAATGTGAAGATTTACAAAATAAAAAATTACCGGTTGAGGTTGAGGCAATTACGAGGAGAGATACTTGGTAGTTTCATGACAAAATCGGAAGCAAACATTGAAATTTCCTGACTGATTAAAAATATGTGTCGGACACGATTTCAACACGGCCTCTTGCTTTTGGCGGGAAAATACTGATCAACTGAGCTAACCAGGCGCACAGTATTATTTGCCAGGAAGGTAGAAAATAGCGTTCACTCCCCTGGAGAACAAAGTTTTCAGTCCAAAAGTAAATGCGCTTTGTGAGGGCGAATGTCAGTCGATATGTGTTATTTCTGGAACTTCCTGACATCTCTCTTCCCTCTAACCCCCGTTACCTCATGACAAGGGAAGATGTACAAAAATTTCACGTCTATTTGTGGATAGTACATTTCGCTGAAACGTAACATCACTATTCATCAAAACATTTCGGTGCGGCCATCGCGAAATGCGCCTAGCTGCCTGATTTCGGCTACATGCAAGTCTGCGACACTCTTGGACGAGGCGGGGATTTAATTAATCGCCCGGGGCTTGTTTCCACGAACGGAAACGTCCTATTAGCGCCGACCTTTGTTCTATAGTAGTCGGAACATTAATAACGGTGCCTGCTGCCGCTAATGATCTCTTCTGACAAGGTCGATCGTCTCGTTACAAGCTCTGCATTGTCAGCGATTGGTGTCAGAACCACTGGCGTCGCAGCGATTACTCATGTAGAAGGATGTCAACAGGCTAGGCAGAGTCCCAGAGTAGACCTTTTTGGACATTATTTAACAATGCTGCAGTTCATCGTGCTCCCTATTCCTATCCTTGGAAAATAAATGAGTTGTCGTTTTTTTGTGGTAAGTACCTTCTTACCGTTTGCTTGTTGCTTGTTTCTCCCGTTGGCTATAAGCACCACTTCAATTCAATGTGTCTTACAGTCACTATAACAGTCAGAAGTACTTGAATTAAAGACAGCTGTATTTATTAGTATACTCCCAAAGCCATTCATTCTACTAAGCATGACGCGGGGAAGTTCTTACCCATATTAGCGTTTTTGGTTGTATTCCATTCGCATAATGAGAGAGGGAGAAATTATTGTAAGCCTATATACGTGCACTAACTCTGTTATTCTTATCATTCCTTCGTGAGATTACATCGGCAGGAAATATTACACATTCTTATTCGAATACCGGTTCTCTAAGAACGTCAAGCGCTGTAACAGTACGCTAGAGTTGGCCGCGCTAGGTTTGCTTGTGCAGTTTCCTTTACAGAGTTAGTGCCATTTGTCAGAAGGATTAGAAGGACTCTTCCGTGCACCTTTCCTTATATTGATTTTGCGTTGCCGACTCATTTCATAGTCGAATGACATGGAAAACTTAAGTACGACAGTAACTTTCGCATCATACGACACTTAAAAGTAACAGAGCTGGAGGAAACGTGGAACATACGTAGAAATAACGGCTCTAGTATGCAAGGTAACTAAAAGAAATACTCAATGATTCGAACAAATATAACGCTAATCATAGCGTGTAGGCTTTCACGGCCGGCGTCTTCAGTAATTAAAACTTCCGGGCTAAGAGGCCGTGGTCCAATAGTAGAAATACTTCTCCCTCACCTCAGATGATGTTGCCCGCAGCTGGCAACGAAACGTCAGGGAGAAGTATTTCTACTATTGGACCACGGCCTCTTAACCCGGAAGTTTTAATTACTGAAATATAACGCTTTTGTTCAAAGACAATCATTACACTGAGTCACCGCGATTTAAGATGGTGCCCTTACAACTAGTCGCCCTCCTCTTAACATTACCTTTTTTTTATATAGAGATAACCGATACCATGTTTATTATCGATTCTTGCATAGGTTAAAATTATCTCAGCTGCTTCACTAAAAGAATTCATACGATTTTGTACACTATGTATTATAGTTCAGGCTAAAATGTATAGAAAGAAATTGATGTGTTACAATCGACGTGTACTGACACTTAAAGTTACTCTTCTTTAAAAACTATTTGAAATTACGGAATTTCTGACATACTTAAAATTCATATTATTAATTGCACAATCTAATTCTAATTATTAAATTTGTTTCTGGATTTATCTATGAAATAATGATATAATTTGGTAAAGATTGTTCTCCTGTCGAGAAAGTTTGTAAAACCTGTAGCTTTGTAAACTCTGTGTACCGCAGAATGTGGCGGGCATGCGTCTGATGGAAACGCACGTATTTTGCTAAACTTGTTAATAACAATGTAATGATTGGTTTTTTGAATCTGGAAATTGTAAAGTCAGCGTGATTTAGAAGAATGGGATAAAATAAAAAGATATTAACACCAACAGGCAAATCTTCATCAAGTATGTAGTGCAACAAGAACCCGCAACGTTAAATCAAAATCTTAGCTGCAAGAAGGTACCCCTAGACAAGACTTTGAACCATCGGCAACAACAAGGAGATGATAAAGATAAGTAAAAAGTTATTATTTTGTATATCTTACACCTCTCGTAGCTTTTGAAAATAGTGAAGATACAAATAGTCCAGTCAAATAGCAGATATACCTTGCAAAAGGTCGGGTAGAAGAGTTTACTTTTTCAACTCGCTCATATGGTTGGAAAGATCAGAAAACCGAGTTTTGTCAACAAAATTTCGCTTGGGAAAACTTTCTGCAGTCAAAAAACTTGGAAAGTTTCGGCCTTTTCTCAGTTTTTTCAAAATATCTCAGTTTTTTTGCTCCTATCGCTTTAACGTCTATTTTCTTTTTTAAAGAGTACAAAATTCTCTACAAATTTGATTCTTGCCATTATTTTCCTACTCCCAATATCTAAGGCGCTACAGCGCCTCAAAAAATACCATTTTTTCACATTCTGAGCATAGTGGCAAGATACCTTATTTTTGAACACTATTTTTTCAGTTTCTGTTTGTGTAGTATAAACACATTATACATCATGTTATATGTTGGAATTTACCACTTCACTTTCACGTATTCAATTTCTCTGTATGCAACATGAGGAATGCTGGGCACCCAACTATTGTGATTCTTACATCACTACCTAAAGTTCACTATCGGCCACCTCAGCCCTGGTATTTGTAAAACTAGAAATATAAAAATACATCATTAAGACACACACACACACACACACACACACACACACACACACACACACACACACACACACAGACACTCTCTCTCTCTCTCTCTCTCTCTCACACACACACACACACACACACACACACACACACACACACACACACGCACGTTTCAGGAAACTGAACTATTATTAGCTGCAATAGGCAACCTAATTAGGTAGGTAATTATTCTTGTGTATAAAAGCCACACAGTGGACATTAAAAATAAGTAGCTTTATTACAATTAAAATGCATTGTCAGTTACTAAAAAATGTTGACAGTTCTGGGTGTGTAATACTTGTAATATTGCACTTTAGCGCACTTGAGACGGATATGAGCATCACCTCCAACGTTTTCATTGGCCAGGTTCCTCAGTGTCACCAGGAATACCTTGAGTTACGGATCCAGGGTCTGTACATAGAGTTGATTCCAGACTGACGTCTTCTTTAAACAGCGAGTCAGCCTCAGCAAGTTCGTTGATTTCGTCAGCGGTTTCCTCAACATCCTCCATAACATCATCTTCACTGTCTTCATTTAAAAATTTTGGCACGTTTTCACAGTTGACCCCAATACATTTCTTGCAAATTGAAGAACATTTCAAACCCGCTTTTCTGCAGGAGCACGCTCCGCCATAGTTCAGCTTGCATGAGCATGAAACAATGTGAAGTGCTTCAGGTGCTGGATCTTGGCTCATTATAACTGGTATTGGACCGTGGTCACTGTGATTCCAGCCCAATTTCTCAGGAGGTTTCCAGTTTCCCATCCAACTTTGGACTTGTTGGTAAGTCCGCAACGAATGATGTTGTGCAGCATCTTGTGTAGGTCGCAACCGTACAAGATTCAGTTTGCTTTTTGTGGCAGACTTGGCGAATAGCTGGTACCGCAAATGGTCTAGTGTGTGGGAACTGCTGACACCTCCACTATACAATGCGATAGTAACCTGTTCTCCTGCTGTTATTATTTCTTCACGGGTAGCATGTGGTTTATTGGACGTGCAAACCGCTAAGGTTAGGTGTTCATTTTTCGCAACAATATAGCAGCACTTAATTTTTCCTTGACCAAAAAAAGCGGATGTTGTATCACATCCGCTAAAGGCGTGAGTGAACAGAGTATATTCACTGTCAAACTTGTAAGATGCAGTGGAAAACCACTTGTCTTCTGAATTTCCTCTTCCTGGCTTTAAGAAAAATGAGTTTTCAATGCCTTGCCCCAGACCGGTCATGAGCACAATCAGGTCAGCATCTCCTACAATGACAACACTTCCAAAATATTTGGTTCTTGAAATGGCAGATGTTACATTCATAACGTTAGCATCTTCATGTGCCTGGTGCACTTCAATGCTACACTCCAGAAATTCCTTTTTAAGAAGTGTGATCAAACGCATCTTGTTTCGTTTGTTGTACAAGAACTTGTCCTGAGGGACTTGGTTCACCATCTCTGATTCAATCACAACGTCAACCGAAGAATGTTTTTGGACCTACGAATCCTCTCAGCACTCTTTGTGCTACATTTGTCTACCTCACATGAATACCCATCAAATACAATATCAAATTGAGAACCAAAATGACGTTGCAGCTAAGAAACATAGCTTTGGGCTGTTGACTTGAAGCAAACATTTCGAGTCCAAGCCACTTTGTTGATAAGGTACCCTCCATCAATGACAAAAAATTTACTCTGTCCACCTGACTTCACATCTTCCACTGGAACGAAGGCATTGTAGAATGAAGATTTTGTTCCTTTTCGCATGCCTTTTTCTGAGAATAGGGACATTGGGTAAGGAGAAAGTTCATATTTCAGAAAGGCTTTTAACTCTTCTTCACTTTGTTTCACGGAATCCGACGTGAATGTGTTCGTAGTTACTGAGTATGATGCTGTTTGTCCTGGCCCTGCAGCAGAGTGAGATTGTAAATTCCAATGAATAACATGATGAGTAATACGTTTATACTACACAAATAGAAACTGAAATAACAGTGTTCAAAAATTAGGTAATTTTCCACTTTGCTCGAAATTTGAAAAATTGGTATTTTTTGACGCGCTGTAGCGCCTTAGATACTGGGAGTAGAAAAAAATGGTAAGAATCAAATTTGTAGAGAATTTTGTGCTCTTTAAAAAAGAAAATAGACGTCAAAGCGATAGGAGCAAATGAAACTGAGATATTTGGAAAAAACTGAAAAAGTCCGAAATTTTCGAAGTTTTTTGACTGCAGAAAGTTTTCCCAAGAGAAATTTTGTTGACAAAACTTGGTTTTCTAACCTTTCCAACAATATGAACGAGTTAAAAAATTAAAATTTTCTCCTCAACCTTTTTCAAGGTACAGGCTTTTTTTCTGAGTTTCACTGGACTAAAAGGCAATGGATTTAATAGTGATGTGTGGGAGGGTTAGATTTCACTCTGATACTACAAACGGTGGAACACGGTTCTTAATCAGGTGTGTGACCACTACGGGCGGCAGTACGTGCTCTCCAGTGTGCTCGTATGCTGGCCACAAGGTCTAGTTGATGAGGCAGGGCGCCCCATTCCTCCACTATCGCGGTTGGAAACTGCTGAGTGGTGTTTAGTTGACGTTGCGAGCTAACATCCCAAACATGTTCGGGGTCACATGCGGTTTCTCTTGGTCGATATATCTTGGCTCAAACTCGTCTAGGGGTTGAACCGCACGTGTCGCATTACACGCCGTACGTTAGACACTTGGTTAAAGTGTCTGGCTGATGGCAAGTTTGCGAAATACAAAAACATATCATAACATCGGGAACTAAATTAACGACCCATAAATGATGTAGGATACACAGTTCCGACTTGGTTAGAATAATGTTTATCACAAAGAAAACGAATAGCGAATGTGGTCTATTTAGAGTTATTGTTACACTCGAGCCCATATCCATTTGACACAGTTCCATCATTCACAATCTCATCGCGAAATACAAGTTATCTACGCGAAAAGTTAAGAGTGCGCGGCTGCTCACCGCTCAGAGACTTAAGTCCCGCGATACCATACAACGCGAAATTTTATATGTCGTTTCACGTCCTAGCTGACTAAAGACCGACTGTCCGCTTTCGCGACTCAATCCGAACTGTAACCTTTGGTGTCTCCTGCCGAACTGCGCTTTCGCGTCTGCACCAGCAATGTGTCTCTGCCCGTCCCTGGCCGCGTTTCCCGCGCGCTGAATATCCTCGCTCAAGTAACTAGGGCCGGCTGGGGTGTCCGAGCGGATCTAGGCGCTACAGTCTGGAACCGCGCTACCGCTACGGTCACAGGTTCGAATCCTGCCTCGGGCATGGATGTGTGTGATGTCCTTAGGTTAGTTAGGTTTAAGTAGTTCTAAGTTCTAGGGGACTGATGACCTTAGAAGTTAAGTCCCATAGTGCTGAGAGCCATTTGAACTAACTAGGGCAGTGCCCTTTGCTGAAGTCGTTTATCTCATTGTCTACAGCTTGTTCTACATTATTTTACATTTTGACATATTTATACACTCCTGGAAATGGAAAAAAGAACACATTGACACCGGTGTGTCAGACCCACCATACTTGCTCCGGACACTGCGAGAGGGCTGTACAAGCAATGATCACACGCACGGCACAGCGGACACACCAGGAACCGCGGTGTTGGCCGTCGAATGGCGCTAGCTGCGCAGCATTTGTGAACCGCCGCCGTCAGTGTCAGCAAGTTTGCCGTGGCATACGGAGCTCGATCGCAGTCTTTAACACTGGTAGCATGCCGCGACAGCATGGACGTGAACCGTATGTGCAGTTGACGGACTTTGAGCGAGGGCGTATAGTGGGCATGCGGGAGGCCGGGTGGACGTACCGCCGAATTGCTCAACACGTGGGGCGTGAGGTCTCCACAGTACATCGATGTTGTCGCCAGTGGTCGGCGGAAGGTGCACATGCCCGTCGACCTGGGACCGGACCGCAGCGACGCACGGCTGCACGCCAAGACCGTGGGATCCTACGCAGTGCCGTAGGGGACCGCACCGCCACTTCCCAGCAAATTAGGGACACTGTTGCTCCTGGGGTATCGGCGAGGACCATTCGCAACCGTCTCCATGAAGCTGGGCTACGGTCCCGCACACCGTTAGGCCGTCTTCCGCTCACGCCCCAACATCGTGCAGCCCGCCTCCAGTGGTGTCGTGACAGGCGTGAATGGAGGGACGAATGGAGACGTGTCGTCTTCAGCGATGAGAGTCGCTTCTGCCTTGGTGCCAATGATGGTCGTATGCGTGTTTGGCGCCGTGCAGGTGAGCACCACAATTAGGACTGCATATGACCGAGGCACACAGGGCCAACACCCGGCATCATGGTGTGGGGAGCGATCTCCTACACTGGCCGTACACCACTGGTGATCATCGAGGGGATACTGAATAGTGCACGGTACATCCAAACCGTCATCGAACCCATCGTTCTACCATTCCTAGACCGGCAAGGGAACTTGCTGTTCCAACAGGACAATGCACGTCCGCACGTATCCCGTGCCACCCAACGTGCTCTAGAAGGTGTAAGTCAACTACCCTGGCCAGCAAGATCTCCGGATCTGTCCCCCATTGAGCATGTTTGGGACTGGATGAAGCGTCGTCTCACGCGGTCTGCACGTCCAGCACGAACGCTGCTCCAACTGAGGCGCCAGGTGGAAATGGCATGGCAAGCCGTTCCACAGGACTACATCCAGCATCTCTACGATCGTCTCCATGGGAGAATAGCAGCCTGCATTGCTGCGAAAGGTGGATATACACTGTACTAGTGCCGACATTGTGCATGCTCTGTTGCCTGTGTCTATGTGCCTGTGGTTCTGTCAGTGTGATCATGTGATGTATCTGACCCCAGGAATGTGTCAATAAAGTTTCCCCTTCCTGGGACAATGAATTCACGGTGTTCTTATTTCAATTTCCAGGAGTGTATAATCAAAGCTGGACCATTTCAATGTTGTAAATAAAGTAACAATAATATCGATTACATAATAAACGTTACATTCTTTTGCATAAAACCAATACAATTTCCTTCTTAACTTTGAATATCACAGCCAGTAGCCTTGCACCAATGTGCTTTGTCATAAACAAATAATGAGCAAAAGTAAGTATGATGCACTAAACTTTACAACAAATATTCTGTTACCTAATGATTCAATAAGGTGTCATGCTGTCATCGTTCAATGTGTTTTGTGTGGAGGAAATGATGATCTGATGCGTAATTGAAAATACTGATAATTTAAATTTTCTATATCTTTTAAACAAATGAAGTTACAGAGTTGATATTTACAACATTTGTCATTTTAGTGATGCGCTTCTGTGTAAAATGTCGATCGTTATGATTGACCAAAGCGTTCAGATTTTAGCATTCAGGTGTTTGTTACAAAACTTGCTAATTTCACTTTAACCTTAAAACCTAAAATATTGTGGATATGGTCAATATTCAATTTTTATTTGGATCACCATGAACATTTATGGAGTATGGCAGATTACTGTGGCTTGATTCCCTAAATTACTACAGAATTAAATAGTTTCCATAAATCCCCTTTATAACCGATCTTACGTCCGCCATATTTAACACTGCTACGTCTCCTCAGTCACAAAAGTCTCCTACTGGGTTTCCCTATGACGTAGTTTCTCGTCTGTCTCACTCGCACACTACAGCGCTTACGCCTCAATAGACAATAGATGCCTGTGAGTTTCCCCATCTCTGTGGTGAATCTGTGCTCTTTGTGGCATTCGATCATGGACGACAGGGTTCGTTTCACAATTCCTGAAGGCTGACTGTTTCGGCCATATCCTTAAATGAGAGCTGAATGATCGTTAACTCACAATGCGAAGTGCTGCAAAACGTCTGCCCAACTTATACTATACGTGCTGGACGCCATTTAAATCGGGAAAACGGACAGACCACTCCATTAGCCGAATATCTTGTTCCAAGAGCTCCTGCACCGCAGCAGTTCGATGCGATCGTTCATTGTCATCCATAAAAATGTCATCACCAAATGCATCTCTGAAAAGATGCACATGAAGGAGGAGTATAGCGTCGCAATAATGTTGACTATTGAGTGTGCCGTGTTCAAAGATCTGGAGTTCAGTCTGCCCATGCAAAAATATGCCTCCCCACACCACAACACCAGCATCACCATAGCGATCATGTTCGACAATGTTCGTGGGTGCATTATGTCTTGCCACCTCTCGCCATATGAGGGTACTTTCAGCATGTCGAATATGATCGTTTTGCTGGTCCAGCTGTTAACGTGTCGGGAGGCATAATGTTGCATGGGCGTACCGACCTCCAAATCTTTGAACACGGTACACTCATGTGTCAATGTTATTATGTTACAGGGTGGTTTTTTCATGTAATCGTTAGGTCCTTGTGGTGTCACCGCCAGACACCACGCTTGCTAGGTGGTAGCCTTTAAATCGGCCGCGGTCCGTTAGTATACGTCGGACCCGCGTGTCGCCACTATCAGTGATTGCAGACCGAGCGCCGCCACACGGCAGGTCTAGAGAGACTTCCTAGCACTCGCCCAAGTTGTACAGCCGACTTTGCTAGCGATGGTTCACTGACAAATTACGCTCTCATTTGCCGAGACGATATTTAGCATAGCCTTCAGCTACGTCATTTGCTACGACCTAGCAAGGCGCCATTACTAGTTACTATTGATGCTGTGAAACATGTACCGACAAGAGCGATGTTCACTATTTATGGATTAAAGTTAAATATTCCTCAGCTCCGTCCTTTTTTGCTAGTCTCATTTCCTTGACCTGTTCCAGACCTCACGCCAGCCTGCGTGAGCTAAAACGCGTGCCTTTCGGCTTCCTCTCATAGTGGGTTGGCTGTCTTGCCAATCCACAATAGTCCTCACTTCATTATTACTGTCAACAATTCGCGAATGCATCAAACAGTACAAGTGGCGGATGTGACGTAACGGGCGAGTTGTGGTGCCCTGAAGCTGAGAGTCGGCATGGCCGGACGGGCTGCTCGGCAAGCCGAGGGTAGTCAGCCATTACGTGGTGCTGAGCACTAGTCGGAGCAAGAGGGGCAGCCCCAGGGTGTGGTCCAGGCTAACCACGTGGCTAGGAATTCCGTGTTGACGCTGTGTTGAGGACTGTGCTTTCTGTCGATGAAGGAGATTTGTATGCCGGGAGTCCCAAAGATGGCGGACTTTGTGAAACAATAATGGCAGACATTTCACAGTTCATGTAGAAATTAATTATAGCCATAGGAATCATGATACCTTAAAATGAAACATGTACATTATAAATTACCTATCGCAACCAGGAATGTTTATTTCGCGCTCACTGGATATGTAATACTTAATATTTAATTTAAATTTGTGGAACTGTAAACAGAAAGTATTAATGCACTAACACTATTAACATGTTTATTCATTAATTTTGGAAAACGCGTCATGTATTAAATCATTTCAAACTGAATCGTCGTACTGGATGATTCTTTTTTATATAACATATGTTTAAGGAAGAATATTTGAAAATTCTGGATGTTGCGAAAGAGCTGTTGATAGTAGCACATTGACAAGCCTCTGTAAAAAGAGGATTCATAGTAAACAAAAAATTGGATGTAGAAGACCTGAAGAAGTCTTCTTATATGTCTTTGAGAATAATCAAAGATCATGACAGCTTTTATGGTAGCTTCCTAAGAGCGGGAACTTCTAAAGAGTTTTTGTTTTCAGCAAGTAATTCTAGGCAGTGATACATGCTATATCTTTACAGGAAGAAGGTGACTCTGTCTCTGAGAGAAAGAGAAAACTGAAGAAAGAATTGGAATCATTAAGAAGAAGAGAGAATTTTAGAAGCCCATCTTGGAAAGCTAACAGAATCTGCTGATGAGTTCTCAGAGAGGGCAGCAAAAACTATTACTATTGCACTTTTTTGTCAGTCAAACACTTTCCGAATAATAGTTAAGGAAAATAATGGAGGAAATAAGTGAAATTGAGAAACTAATTGAAGAAAAAAAGAAGAGTCTACAGAATTAAGTGAAAGTCAATTTATGCTGTTATCCTATGTTTAACTGAATGTCTTTAGCAAAAAATAAAAAAATGGCCAAACTTAAAAGTGCCAGTAGATTTTGTTATTTTATTTTATTTTTTTATTCAGACAGTGTTAACTGTTATATTATTACGTGATTAAATTTCAGTATGCATTGGCGGGAAAATAATCGCGATACCAAGAAGAAGTTGTACAACATAAATCAAAGTTGATAAGCGTGTTGCTACACCTGAAAGATTTTTCTATTCATATTTCGCGCCAGTCGCATAAGGGTGGCACTAGTAGCGTCATTATTAGGATTGGGATCATGTTTGTGCACTGTAACGCTCTTGAGCGTTAGTTACGTTTTAGATTCGTCGTGGTGAGTTGGTTAGTCAAGAATGCTTTTAAAGCGACAAAGAAGCCATTATCAACACACCATTGAGTTTGAACGAGGTCGTGTAATAGGGCTACGAGAAGCTAGAAGTTCCTTCTGCCATCCTGTAGAAAGACTTGGCAGGAATTGAGCCAGCTCATTGGAGGGCAGGGTTGAGGTCTGCCTAAATGCCAGTGATGTCCGTATTTTGATTAGGAGGAGGCCCATTGAGGACCTGCAAACAACCTGCCTGTGTGCTAGACACACTGGACCTATACCTGGAGTTATGGTCTGCAACAGTGATCACGAAAATGTACGATACGAAGAAGACCGGGCTCTGGACAGCCACGTGGCACCATCGAAAGGAAAGACCATGGCGTTTGGCGTATGGCTGTGGTGCATCGTACTGCAAAAGCAACAGCAATCTGAGAAGCAGTTGGCAACACATTGACACTTTGAACTGTTACAAATCGGTTACTTCAAGGACAGCTCTGAGCCAGACGCCCTGTAACTCGCATTCCAGTGACCCCAAACCACCACCTGTTTTGGTTTCAGTGGCGACAAGCGAGAGCTCATTGGAGGGCAGGGTTGAGGTCTGCCTAAATGCCAGTGATGTCCGTATTTTGATTAGGAGGAGGCCCATTGAGGACCTACAAACAGCCTGCCTGTGTGCTAGACACACTGGACCTATACCTGGAGTTATGGTCTGCGTACGTATGACAGCTGTAGCACTCTCGTGGTTATCTCACCCACTCTGACTGCAAATTTGCCCGTCTGTCTGGCCAATCGACCCGTTGTGCTCCCATTCGTGAGCAATGATGTCGTGGGTGTTTCCAACAGGATAACGCTCACGCCCATACTGGTATTGTAACGCAACGCGCGGTACAGAGTCGATATGTTGCCTTGGCCTGCTCGATCACCAGATCCATCTTCAATCGAGCACATGTGGGACATCGTCGGGCGATAACTCCAGCTCCATCCACAAACAGTATTAACCATCCCTGTACTGACCTACTTAGTGCAACAGGCCTGGAACTCCATCCCACAAACTGACATCCGGCACCTCTGCAACACAATGCATGCACGTTTGCATGACTGCATTCAACAGTCTGGTGGTTACACCAGTTTTTCTTGTACCAGCATTTCATATTTGCAATGGCGTATCTCGCGCTTACATTAACCTGTGATCTGAAACGTTAATCCCTTAAAAATACCATCTAGACAAATGTATTCGCGAAATTTCATCACTAGGAATTAATTATTTTTAGGCGTTGCGACTTGTTACATCAGTGTACTGTTCTCAAAAATTTTGTAAAGTGATAAATATAATTTGTGGCCAAACTGAGTGGTAGATTTTCAAACTATGATCTAAAAATCAACGTGGCTGTACTAGAGGATGTTTGTGCTAGAAACTTCAGATTCATTGAAGACATGTTTTAACAGTGAGGTAAGGTATTCTTCTGTTTTATTTTTGCATATTTTATGTGAAAAACAATCTATTGAAGCCCACTGTTTATGAAATTGCAGCTCTTTTACTTGTGTAAGGTTTTTATGTACACTTTGTATGGATGTAAGCAGCGACTACTTAATAACTGCTTATATTTGTAAGCTCCATAAAAAAACTTCTTAATTTTTTTTTCAAGAAAGTATTGTAGGCGCCCCGGTGGTCCCGGTCGCTTACGGTGGACTGGATGGCCGAGCGGTGACCTCTCCAGTTGTCAGGATGCTAGGAAATGGCTGTAGAAGCATCAGAAACGCCAAAGAAACATTATTAATTTATAACACCTTTATTCCTGCCGAGTACAATGTGGCTTGGTGGTATCAACGACCTTCCACGAGTCCTCGCTGACTCGTAGCGATGGCACCAGATCCGGGCCACACAGTTTTGCTAGCGCAGCGCCGCGTGCTATGACGTAGCGGAGGAATGCCCTTACTTCGGCCGCGCATGGCTGGCGGCGTCCGGCTGGCAGGGTCGGCTCGACGGCGGACAGCAGGTGGCTCCGGGCTGGAGTCCCGGCGCTGTCGGCACGAGAGGCGTTCTCGTAGTGCGGAGTGTACTCTATCCCACCCCGTCTTCTTCCCTGCTCCTCCTGGTGGCTCGTCCGGGGTGGACGGGCGGAACGGGGATGCAGTCCACTAGCGTCATCGGTTCACCCGGATGTGACGGCGGATGCACAGGGCCTAGGCCCCGCACGATCTCGACGACGGCTCACTGATGTGGCCAGCATTGGCGGCGAGCGAGTCTGCCGCGATGTCTGCTAATCCTGGGTTGATGATTGACAGCGGCAGCAGAGAGGACCAGAGCTGTTACTGTCCCCTCATGTCTGCTGCTGGATGGGCCGCCCTTACTGCAACATCTCCTTAATAAAGATTAACGTGTCGATCACAGAGCTGAGCGCTACGCAGCGACCCAGTACACATCTAACTGCAAGTCTAACTGCGAGTGTGAGTGCTTGTGGCCATCAAAGCTGGCGTATTTAAAGGAAGCACGAGCGACGTCCTGACGTCATGCTCGTTTGTAATGACCGCATTCGTTCCACTTATACTGCTGATTCATCTGTCGTACTCGCCCCTTAGGTGTTCTTGCGACAGAGTTACGTGTTGTTACGGCAGACTTAAGCGAAGTTGTGAAATGCAGTACAGCTGACGCTATACTTCTGTCTTGCACTCTACGAAAGTCTCCGTCTTACACAAACCCGCGTGCTAAGCAATTCTCTCTCGCCTGATGTGTGTAACCAGGCCATTCCCCCTGCGTGACGACACATTCCATACATGTCCAATACTCTTACCTGTTGGCTAACTTACTGCCTCTGGCTCTCGCCATAGGCAACGAAACTTTGACAATATTCCACGTTTCCAACTCTTTACTATTCCGCGACACTACAGTATTACGAACTCCAACTCTTTACTATTCCGCGACACAACGGTATTACGAACGATGTGCCGTGTATCTGCTTGTATCCACGCCTAGCATATGGATGTCCAGTCTGATGTTTGGCGGATGCATAACATAGACCTTGTTGTGTGCACCCTCTTACGGGACTTAACGTTCCCTAAGTTGCGTCTGAGTGGTAGACAGTCCGGCGCTCTTCTATGTAGGCTGTATCCCGTATCCTCTGGAGGACACAGCAGTATGTGAAAACTTTTAAGGGGTGCCTCGTATGGGAGTTGTTGTTTCTTTGGTATATCGGCAGAGCAAATCCTAAACAAGCCCGCTTTCCGTGCCTGGTCTGTCTTGGTCGCTAAATTCGGTAACAAGCGCCAGAGCCTCGACGGCGTGTCCGGCGCTCGGCCTTGCGGAGCGTCGCTCGATGCTCCACTGCAGCCCTCAGGGCAGACGGCAGACGTCGTGGTCGATACGGCTCTCCTCCGATCTCCATTCTGTCCCTGCTGGAGGTGGGGGAAGCCACCTGCACTCGGAAATGGAGTTCTTTCCTCGTGCGGCAAGGATACAGTAGGTCTCCGGAGTAAAGGCTCCTCGTCTGATACAGCTGCATCCAATTTGGATCAATATTGTTAAGTTCTCCAATTCGGCAGAATTTCTTGTATGTTTTTAAACATCCACCATCGACAGCGAAATCGTGTTGCCTGCGGTCCAGATCCATTCTTGTCAATATTTCTTTTGTAATTGTTCAAATATGTTAATCAAGTTTACCGGCGACAGTGCACATAGGAAACTCTCTTAAGTACTGAGTACATAGCGAGTACACTGTCTGATAAATGTGTCCAGATATCTATTAGTGTACATTAATACGGGATGTGTCCATGCTTGGCTTTTATAATGGCTTGCACTTTGCTGGGGACCCTTTCAGTAAGGTATGGTCCTAGCGTCTATGGAGGAATGGCAGGCCGTTCTTCTTTAATCTCCCCACTACCAGGATTTTTTCGTTTCATTGAGCACCACTGGTACACTGTCATTCAGAGTGATTTACATGAGGTGTATGGGAAGTATTTTAATGAAGTAACATACAAATGTACTCTACAACTCTTCAACATAACAATTAACATTCTAGTTTCATAATTGTTACATTCAATAAATAAAAAGGAAAGTAGATTGGGGGCATTTTGATGCCATTGGTACTCAGTGCAAAAGAAATATGTATAAACTTTAATGTGCTGACAAAACATCATTGGATACAACTGATTCAGAGAGTGGAAGTCATACATTTCTCACTACTAGCTTCGGAAGTAAAGAATTTATATATTTCCAATGTGCCAAGGGGATCATACTGCGGATGATGAACGCCAACCGTCAATATTGTGATAATTTGTGTTTGCTCTTTCCAGGCTAATGCATTATGTAATGATCGGCCCAATATTTGTTGTCATGATTTTCTCTGTAAGATGCAGATTCTTTGGTTATTAATCAGGATGCTCAGTTGTGATAGTGTGTTTTGCTGTTATGTCAGTTTAAATTTAAGTAGTGTGAAACCTTTTAGCTTTCTATAAAATGTGGTAAAGCGTATTGTCATTCGTAAGGCCCTATATTTTTGCCTGAGTCAAAATTCGTTCATTCAACTTGCACCAGTTGTTCAGTTTTTTTTTAATTTTTTTTTATTTTCAGTGTGAAGTTGATTATACGAGGGCTATTCGGAAAGTAAGGAACGATAGGTCGCGAAATGTAAAACACAGTGAAAATCAAAACTGTTTTATTTGCAACGTTTAGATACACCTTTCAGGTAGTTCTCTACACAGTCGCCGCTCAGACTTAGACTTCTGTCGTAGCGTTTTACCAAATTTTCCATTCCTTCGTTATAGAAGACAGTCGCCAGTGCTTTTCGACTATTTTCTACTCTGGACTGCAGCTCCTTGTCTGTGTCAAAATATGGTCTTCATAGCCAGCGGTTCATTTGAGCAGACATTAATTTCAGGTGTAGCCAATTATAGGCTGTATTGTGGGTGATCAAACACTTCCCATCGAAAACGCTGCAGGAGCATCTTCATTGCCCCTACAGAGTGCGACCGAGAAGTGTCGTGTAGAACGAATCGCATGACAGTTATATTACGTGGATTGCATAGCTTTAGGCAAAAAATTTTCGCCAGGCCCTCATACTTGGCGGGAGACGCTAATTTCTAGCCAGCTTTACGTTCTCACTGTTAGCTCAGAACTGAAAAAAGCTACATGATGAAATCCATGGGCGTACTAGACACAGTGCCCAATGCATGTGTGCAAAACTTTATCAGATTTTCACTGTATTTTCCATTTCGCGACCGATCGTTCCTTACTTTCCGAATAACCCTCTCATCTAGCAGTCTTAATACAGTTTGTGTTCACGTTATGGGTCATGGAGCTGTTTATCTTGCACACATTCAAGAACAGTTTGCCTAAATGGGTGATATTTTTTTAAACTTTTGTTTTCATTAATTCTGTAACCGTGAGTATAACACCAGTTCCTTATGATAGTAATATTCGGTAACTGTGTTGTTACAAGTGTTCACATCTTGTTTTTGTCAATTTTTTTTTTACTGTATCCTCAAATTGTGGCTCAGCATTCCGCTCCTGCAGCCTTGTGCCCTGCTCCCTACATTATCATTCGCATGGTGGGCGCTCCCATAATCAAGGGAGCAGAAGTGTTTGGTGATTCAGGAGGCACCGTAAAGAAGATTTATATCACATACAGGGAAGAGCGCGAAAATATTATCCGCTGAGTCACATCACAGGCGAAAGTGTGTGTTGAGTGATCGTGACAGACGGGCACTGAAGAGGATTGTGACGCAAAATGAGAGAACGACGGCTACAAAAGTCACTGCGGAACTGAACGTCGCACTCGCGAACCTGTCAGCACCAAAACAACACGAAGGCGGCTCCAGGTGCAAGGAATTACAGGGCGAGCCGGTATTCAAAAATCACTCGTCAGTGATGCAGATGCACGTAACAGGAGAACATGGAGCCGAAGCCCTTAAGACTTGGACTTTGAACCAATGTAAGAATGTCATTTACTCGGATACTCTTGTTTCACATTGTTTCCAACTTTTGGCCGAGTTCACGATCGAAGATTAACATGCAGCGGGATTTCGGCAATGGTTTTGGCAGCAATATCATGGTATTCTCTTGAAAACCACACAGAACCTGTATTTATTCATTTCTGGACGTCTTGAAGCTGTTCCAAATGCTGATGATTTTCCTACACCGTATTAGACATGAATTAGGCGGGTATTTAAACTTTTGTCTATGTAGCGGGTGCCTTATATTGAGGTTGCCAGAAAAGGGATATCCTCGCATTACCGTAAAAGACACTGTCGGATAAACTTGAAAGCTCTCGGACGGTCACATTAATATACGATGCTTGTAACTGCTTATCTTTATAATATACAGAGAAAGTTTGAAGAGAAACTGGAGGAAGATAGGTCTTTCTGAAAGGAAAGAGAAAGATACTGGGGAATTATTAAAGAATTCACGCTGAGTGAAGGTAACGAGGCATAAAAAGAAACAGAAGAAGGAAAAAAATTGGGATGAAGCACAACTAATTTAAAATGTTTACAAAGTCCTTAGAGTTGATACGACTCGGAGGTGATGGATGTCCCAGTCGGTATGACGTGGAACGGCGTCAGTCGCTCACGACAACGCCACCCTGTAACTAGTGGAAAAACACAAACTACTCACGTGGTTTGGTCATATTTCAGATACCGTCTTTCGTGAATAATGTCAATATTTCGATAGAGCAGCGCGTCAGAATGTGTTTCCGATTTTGTTTCTTCACTGATAAACACAGCAATACCACCCCTCGATGACGCGATGACAGGCTTGACCTTAAATTGTGACCACTAGTTTTCTTTTGTTGTGAGTCCGCGACCGACTTTTCAGCTTGCGTGAACTGGCTAACTGTAGTTCTTCTTTTTGTTATTCCCGGTTAGATAATGGATGTTGAATACTAATAATTAATGTCTTGAATCTTCAATCCATCACCCAAGTCGGGGCCACATTATGGAATTGCGAGGATGTAAGTTAATGAATTGTTATTCAGTCGTCAAGACGTCGTTACGTCGCGTGTTCAATAACTACATGACGTAATTCCAGAGATAACATATACTTAAGCAATGTTCAGAATGCGTCGTAATCTTGGGACAAATCAGTGACTGTTCACTGTTAAATAATCATGAATTCACTTTTCAGTTCATAATATTCTAATAGTCAATTAATTTTCACTAATACACCTGATAATGTCTTTTCAATTATGTAGGAGACACGAAGAATTTAAGGTTGAATCCAATTTTATTATTCCTTGTAATTAATTGTCCCTACACTGACCGCGCACACCGATTTCTCACTCAGGGAATTGCTTCCGTTTGCATCAGTAATCGTATCGTTGACGACAACTTCTGACAACTCGGCGCAATTGTACGTTCTTGGTGTTGGCGTTTGTATGTTACCTACTCGAGACCAATAATTGGTTTTCAGTCGGCCATCTTTATTTTTCAGTGTCCTTGAATGTTCGTGCTTATTCAGTATCAGGAAGGCTACGTCCCATCACAAATCTCACACGATTTAACTTCGTCGGGAATCTCCGTATCCCGTTATCTTGCTAACGGTAAAGATGACTTTGCTTTAGTATAAGTTCTGAATAATGCTTCAGTCTATATATCAAAACTTTCAAACTTCCGATTAGCTTAAAACAATCTAGTAGCGCTTACATGCATGCTACGATCGTAATAGTACTAGAGAGCGACTTGATAGCAACTGAAGCTAACATTTCCATTTTCGAATTAGACTGTAGTCACATCGAACTTCCTTTTCGATGCGGCTACAACTCTCTCCTATGGTAAATGTTGTCTGTGGCCAATTTACCATCTGGGCTTTAACCTTCGTTATTAATTATTTTGCAATTCTTTCTTTGATATTTTTGTTGCGTATCCTATCGTATTATTTTATTCAGTCTCTATTTCATGATAAATATTATTATTCACACGAGATTCCTGTTGATAAAATTATCACAAGTGTAAAATTTGTCATCAGTAGCTGCCGCCACCGTCAGGATGACTAATTTTCCTACTTCTTTTACAACAAGGGGTTGTTTATTAGGTTTTCTGTAATTGGGGTGTTTCAAATGTATTGTTCGAGTAATGCAAGAGGAAGATCAAGAATAAAAGAATAACCAGATCGTGCTAAAAATTATAAGGCACGACTGTACGTCGAAAAAGCTATGATGGAAGTGAATGCAAATTTATAGAGTGCTGAAGGTGCCAGAGGAAGACACCAATGTTTAGCCTCGCAAACAATACAGCCATTGTGACTGAAGACTAGAAAGATTAGAAGATCTGTGGACTCGAACGGACTGCATTCTTTCCACAGAGTACTGGTAACGATAAAAAGGGTTAGGGTGATCCTAGATAGTAGAAGAGACAGGGCTCAAACTTTGGATGACACGACAGAAGAAGCAACGTAAAAGTAATTCTTCCTTGGGTCTTAGATTCAACTTCACAGCAGAAGCAATGAAGACGTCAGAAACAGAGTGTCTCAGGTGAAGAGAGCTTCTTTAAGTAAGAGAGCCGTGCTGTTGTCAAGCATTTATGCAGAACTAAGGAAGAAAGCCATGAAATTGTACGTCTGCGGTGCAACTTTGTATAGAAGTGCTGTTGTCAAGCATTTATACAGAACTAAGGAAGAAAGCCATGAAATTGTACGTCTGCGGTGCAACTTTGTATAGAAGTGCACGGCACGTGTTGAAGAATACAACTTAAGGATTTAAAGCGTCGTGCTATCAAATGATGTTAAAAATTAATTGGGCAGGAATAGCACGAAATCAGGAGGCGTTAAAAAGAATAGGTGAGTCATTTGTGGAATCTGTACCAGAGAAAGGCACAAATTAGTGGAAAAATCATTAGGCATTTATGATAATTAACTTTGTATTGTAAAGTAGTAGTAAAAGGGGGGAAAATATTAGTCGGAGCGGATAATGACTAGAATAAGGAAGAAACATCCAAGTAAGTGTGGAACAGAGGACAGAATAAAACCAGTTGAAGGATTCATGACTTTAATAAACAAATCTTCGAAACTATTGGTCGGTGCCAATGATATGTGGAACTTCTGTCTTTTCATGTAAATCATACATAAAAGCACTTGGGCGTCAAATGAAAGTGTTGGTCTGCTAACGGGAACAAATAGACACTACCGAACGAAGGCGCCAGCGGAATGTGTGGTAACGAAATAACACAGCTTCTGCTTGAAGAGCAGATTCTTTATCGAGTGCATCAATTAACTGCATGACAGGGAAAGTTTGAGTATGAGGCGATCAATGATAACATCGGCGTGTCTGAAAGTGTTGACCCATCAAACACACTGACTGATAATAACAGCGAAGCACTCGAAAAACATACCCGGAAGTCAATGTAACTTGTACATGGTCATATCACTGGCAGGTATGCAAATTATTACACATGAAATTCTCTGTAAATGGTAGAACGGCCATCAGAGCGCATTAGGACTTAATGTTGTTTGTATTTAATTTTGTTAAGAGGCCTGGCAGGGTATATAAGTGGCGTGAACACTGTCAGATGTTGAACGATCACTATGAAGGACTCTGAGATGCCAAGTGCTCGTGTGAGGTGCCATTATCAGCATGTGACACAGTTTGCAAGGCACCTTACGCTGAGCCTCCGTTTGGCTATTTAATCGAATCGTGAATCCAGATATATGGGGCATTAAGATGCCACATTTGCCTGGACTGCATGAGAACATGAGGGCAATCATATTCGTCATCAGCGTTCCGGTCGGCCACGATTGACCAAACAATGGAGGGTCGCCATATTGTGGACCAACCATATCGTAATCGCTTCACATCTGCGCCTTCCATCCGAGAAAAAGCTGTGGACTCACCCAAGAGTATGTGTCATCTTGGGCCATTGTTCCGAGCTAGCCACAGCCACACCTGTTAATTATCGTCCCAAGTGTGGCTGTAAATAAAATATATTTAAGCGGTATTTGTCCCCTGGTTATCGATATGAAAATGACAATATCGAGTGCCCATATTTTTATATTATGTTGTACGAGGGCCATTCGGAATGTAAGGAACGAAAGGTCGCGAAATGGAAACCACAGTGAAAATCAAAACTGTTTTATTTGCAACAGTTAGTAACACCTTCCAGATACTTCTCTACACAGTCGCCGCTCTGACTTAGACATCTGTTGTAGCCTTTTACCAACTTTTGAATTCCCTCGTTATAGAAGACGGCTGCCAGTGCTTTTCGATAATTTTCTACTCCGGACTGCAGCTCGTTGTCTATGCCAAAATATTGCCTTCATAACCAGCGATTCATTTGAACAGAGATGAACCTCAGGGGTAACCAATTACAGACTGTATTGTGGGTCATCAAACACTTCCCATCGAAAACGCTGCAGGAGCATCTTGATTGCCCCTGCAGAGTGCGGCCGAGAATTGTCGTGTACAACGAACTGCATGACAGTTATATTTTGTGGATTGCATAGCTTCAGGCGAAATATTCCACCAGACCCTCATACTTGGCGGGAGACGCAAATTTCTAGCCAGCTTTTCGTTCTCACTGTGAGCTCAGAACTGAAAAGAGCGACATGATGCGATCGACGGACCTACTAGACACAGTGCCCAACATTTTCTTTCCGAATAACCCTCGTATTTTTTTCACTATTTTTGGTACATACTGAAACGTCCTCTTAGAAAAATTTATAAATTACTGTGCTGATAAACCTCTTACATTATTTGATTTTCAAACCGCTGGGCAGAACTGCACGTACTCAGACAATCTACTCTTTACCTGTTCTGATCAACACTAAACTGACACACAATATTTCTAGCCCAACGCAGTCTGACTTTCAATAATCCCTACAAGAGAATGGCCCTGACTAACATTAACCTATACGTTTCACAAATCACTTACCTCACAAAAATCTTCGTTATTCGAACTACTGCAATACAGCGAGCGCCACTACTGCCAGTTAAATAAAAGATTCAAACCACTGAAGGCACTAACTACTGATAGGCATAGTTAGCAAATGAAAGATTTTGATAGAGAACAAACAATGTATTTACCTTAATAGTGTTCAAAACTCATAATATATATAGCAGTTCATGACATCCAGTCTTACAAATTTACTGTCTCTGATGGACACACGTCCAGATCATTCACTCTCAAAACTCCGCCATCTCTCTCCCCACATCCACCACTGCTGGCGGCTCACCTCCAACTGCGCAACGCTACGCGCTGTTAACAGCCAACTGCCCAACACTACAATAGCGAATATTACAACAATGCCAACAAGACACAGACTGCACACAGCACAGCCAGTGATTTTCATACAGAGCGCTACGTGGCGTTACCAATAAGAAAACCTAAACAGCCTACTTACATAGCCCCCATGCTCCCCACAAAAAATTTTACTAATTGTTTTGGGCAGTGGCCAATACAGATTTGAAAAAAATTTTCATAGATACAATAACAAAGAAATGAAATGCACACACGTATTGATACAATGTTGGTCAAAAGCTAAAATTTTCTCACAGTCCATAAAGACAGTCCTGATCATTCATCACAGTAAAATTGCAGTGTTTTTCTCAAAGTCTGAGTAGTAAAAGAAAATGCACACAGAAGTAGTGGATTTCCGTGCAGTCTTGAAGAAGTAGTGTTGTGCTTCCAACAGAAAGACAATGCTGACTCTTGACATGCGGATAGGTAATGGGCCACAACAGAGCAAACCCACAGCAGAGTCAGTCGAAGTTTTGAAGAATATTGGTAGGTAGGTCATCACAGAGCAGACCCACTGTAGTCCTAGTAGAGATTATGGTATTGGTGGGCCACCAGAGGTGCAGACGCACTTCAGTCCTTGTAGAGATGGCCAGCAGCCATCTGTTGCGACTGTAGAGGCGCACAATCACCATTGAAGAGTCTTGTGGACAATATAGCAAGTCCATAAACCGCCACATGTGCACTCACAAAGTTTTTGGAATTGTCCTTAGAACCAGCAATGCTGTTAACCAGTCCCTTGCTGAATTATTAACACACATGCAAACACTAACAGTCCCAACTTGTCACATATTGGGCATATATTATGACCAACAGAAATGTATGCACTGAAATGAATGCTTACAAGTTACTTAATTTGATGAACTGGTGTCAATTTCAATTTTAAATTTACGACATGAGATTACAATTACAAAGGTACAAAATACATCATTAAAGAACATAACAATACAGATAACATTTGTGGTAATACGGGCTTTACAAAAGAATAGAAATAAACGTATACATTAGTGTTACAGGAATTATGACATAAGTAAATACATAAAAGATCAGAATAACTTTCGAAACATCAACTTCACACGTGAGCATTAAAACAAAACAGAATAAATAATGTCTAAACATCTTTAAAAAGTAAATAACATATTAAAATGCAAATTATATTTGAGGATAACAGTTTTCCTCATCATAGTGAATGTAGCTAAGTATTAGAAAAATTCTACAAAATAAGTCTTATCAGATAAACACGTAAAGATAGGAAGAACACAAATACACAAGGTACACAGACACATAGTGGAATAACACAAAAGGACAGGTCAGGGTTTGTTTTCAGTGTGATATTTGGTCCTGCAGTCCAACCCAAAACTTCATTCCATAGATCATTCCTCTTATTTCAACATTTGTTTCCACCAAAAAAATCCTATCCAAGCATGCTTTCTGTATTCTATTCATAACCTCTTTCAAAATAGATATTCTCCACTGTACACTACCTTTTTTTGGCCAAACCATTTTCTTATAGCTTCTCAATGCATTTCTTCCAATTCATGACAACTCATTCTGTTATATAGCTCGTGCGGTAGCGTTCTCGCTTCCCACGCCCGGGTTCCCGGGTTCGATTCCCGGCGGGGTCAGGGATTTTCTCTGCCTCGTGATGGCTGGGTGTTGTGTGCTGTCCTTAGGTTCGTTAGGTTTAATTAGTTCTAAGTTCTAGGCGACTGATGACCTCAGCAGTTGAGTCGCATAGTGCTCAGAGCCATTTGAACCATTTTGTTATATAGCCGACCCCATCTTAAGGTAACTTAAATCTACTGAGCTCAGATGCATAAACCAAGGTATGAGGCAATGCAGCAGCACAAAACAATTAACACAAACAGCAATGACAAAAAAATGGAAATTGGCAAAGCAAGCAGCAGTATATCTAAATTAGCAAAGCAAATGCAACATTACAACTAATATGAGCCAATGTGCAGCAACATGAAAATAGATCAGTAGTAAAACTGGCTTAACAGAGTAACACAAAGTGAAATTGAGTAGCACTATGCCTGGAAAACAGCAGCAGCAAATGCTATAACTTATATCTAAACGTGACAAAGCTCAAGCAGAAAAAATATTATACTAAAGACAACAATGCATATAAGGGAAATGTCTATTCACATCTTAATGTCTATGTAATTAAAGTGGTGCACCACAAAAACATATTCTACAAAAAATTAACAAGTACTTGAAATGAAAATTATGTATGCAGTTACTGTTGTTAGTCCCTTCTTATTGACCTTCCAAGTGCTCCTTTTTATTGAAGAATGTGGATCATAAAATTATTATTTAACAGATCTGTTGACAGAAAGTGTTCACATTAGCAAATGCATTTAAGTTTATTTTATAAAACCAATGCTGCAACACAGCTGGAAATCAGATATCAAATGAAATAAGTAACTATCTAAAGTGAAGCATAAAAATATCATTCAGTAATCATGTGGCATTTCGTAAGTTAGTAGAAATTCTCTCAACTTTTGTAGAAAGACACTTGTCATAATCAGGTGTGCAAATGTAAGAATATTTCCCATCAATTCATTAGGCATTTTAGTAAATATCATAAATTAAGAGCTCCACAGTATAATCCTATGTTTTCAAGTTCGAGCGTGTCGTATTTGCGATGCTTTCTACAAAGAAATATCAAGGTTCTGCTGTTAGGTAGTTCTCATGGCAGAGGTGTAGGGCAGCAGTTGCAGGAAGTGCTGGGGAGTGAGTACCAGGTCACCAGCATTGTGAAGCCTAATGCAGGGTTGGCTCAGGTGACTGTTAACATAGGGGGATTATGTAGGGATTTTACTAAAGAGGATCAGGTAGTGATTGTGGGTGGGGCTGGTAATAGTATTGATAGGGATGGGGAGTATAACATAGATGGTGACCTGGAAAAGATAGCCACTCAGACTGGCAACACGAATGTGCATTTCGTGGAACTGTTTCAGCGTCACGATCGGCCTCATCTTAATACAGCCGCCAGGTGTAATAACATGAGACTTTGGGGTGCGCTGATGACAGAAAGCATGGGTCACATTTCAGTGGTGTCCCTGGAGTCTATCAGCAGGACGGGTTTCACTAGACATGGCCTGCACCTCAACAGGTATGGGAAGGGGAGGTTGGCAAAGCTTATAGGTGACGGCATAGGTGGGGTTGGTGGGATCACTCATGGGAAAATTCCTGCAGTAGTGGGTGTTAGAGCTGCACCTTTTTTAGATTGAAGTCAGCTGATAGGTATTCCTGCTTAAGGGAAGTCTCTCTAACAAGGGAATCACATTTGACAAAGCTTAGGTATCCGAGTAATGAGGGAATTAGTATATTTCATCAAAATATACAAGGTATTAGAGATAAAGTTAGTGAACTGCTTATAGATGTTGACTCTGAAATTATTGGTATATCTGAACACTTCTTAAATAAGGAGATAATTCAGAGGCTTCCTTTACCAGGATACAGGTTGGCTGGCAGCTTTTCGAGGAGCTCTTTGCGGTGTGGGGGAGTAGCCATGTATGTGAAAAACGGCATCCCATTTGAGTCAATTGATGTTTCAAAGTACTGCACTGAAAAGGAGTTTGAATGTTGTGCAGGTGTGGCTAAATTTAACGGAGCTAAACTTCTAACTGTTGTTATTTATAGATCCCCAGACTCCGATTTCACAACATTTTTGCTAAAGCTAGAGGAGGTTCTTGGTTCACATTATAGGAAATACAAAAAGTTAGTTATATGTGGTGACTTCAGTATTAATTGTATAAGTGATTGTGCAAGGAAGAGGATGCTGGTAGACCTCTTTAATTCATATAATCTTATGTAAACCATGTTCTTTCCAACGAGAGTGCAAGAGAACAGTAGAACAACCATAGACAACATTTTTGTTCATTCTTCATTACTAGAAGGGCCTTCTGTTAGCAAAAAGGTGAATGGCCTTTCAGATCATGATGCACAAATTTTAACTTTAAAAGATTTTTGTGCTGCAACCCGTGTTAAATATAGTCATCAGCTCTTCAGGAAAGCTGATCCAGTTGCTGTAGAGACCTTTGTAAACCTTATAAAGGAACAAGAGTGGCAAGATGTTTATAGCGCTGATACAGTAGACGATAAATATAATGCTTTTCTCAAGACTTTTCTCATCCTCTTTGAAAGTTGCTTTCCGTTAGAACGTTTAAAACAGGGTACTAGCATAAACAGGCAGCCTGGGTGGCTGACTAGAGGGATAAGAATATCTTGTAGAACAAAGTGGCAATTATATCAAAACGTTAGAAACAGTCAAAATCTAAATGCAGCAGCCCATTACAAACAGTATTGTAAGGTGCTTAAAAATGTTATTAGGAAGGGAAAAAGTATGTGGTATGCAGATAGAATAGCTAAGTCTCAGGATAAAATTAAAACCATATGGTCAGTCATAAAGGAAGTGGCTGGTCTGCAGAGACAGGTCGAGGATATAGAATCAGTGCGTAGTGGGAATGTCCGTGTTACTGATAAGTCACATATATGTACAGTATTTAGTAATCACTTTCTGAATATAGCAGGTGAACTAAATAGAAACCTAGTCCCAACAGGGAATCATATAGCGCTCTTAGAAAAAAGTGTTCCGAGACTGTTACCTGAAATGCTCCTCCATGGTACTGACAAGAGGGAGATTGAGTTAGTAATTAAATCACTAAAGACAAAGAACTCTCATGGATATGACGGAGTATCAAGCAGAATACAGAAGTATTGTTCTATGTATGTTAGCCCAGTTCTCAGCCATATCTGTAACTTTTCCTTTAGGAGTGGTCGGTTTCCTGACCGATTAAAGTACTCAGTAGTGAAGCCACTCTCTAAACAGGGAGACATTGATAATGTTGACAATTTTAGACCTATTTCTATGCCATCGGTGTTTGCTAAAGTTATCGAGAAGATTGCATATACAAGGTTACTGGAGCATTTAAATTCACATAATTTGCTGTCAAATGTTCAGTTTGGTTTTAGAAATGGTTTAACAACTGAAAATGCTACATTCTCTTTTCTCTGTGAGGTTTTGGACGGATTAAATAAAAGGTAGCGAACGCTAGGTGTTTTCTTTGATTTAACAAAGGCTTTTGACTGTGTTCACCACAAAATATTACTGCAGAAGTTGTACCATTATGGAGTAAGGGGAGTAGCTTACAGTTGGTTCGCCTCTTACTTTAAGAACAGAAAGCAGAGGGTAATTCTCCGCAATATTGAGAGTGGTAGTGATGTTCAGTCCCAATGGGGCACTGTTAAGTGGGCCGTTCCCCAAGGGTCGGTGCTCGGGCCACTGCTGTTTCTTATTTATATAAATGATATGCCTTCTAGTATTACAGGTGATTCAAAAATATTTCTGTTTGCTGATGACACCAGTTTGATACTGAAGGATCTTGTGTGTAATATTGAAACAGTAACAAATAATGTAGTTCATGAAATAAGTTCGTGACTTGTGGGAAATAATTTGATGCTAAATCACAGTAAGACTCAGTTTTTAGAGTTTCTAACTCACAATTCAACAAGAACCGATATTTTGATCAGACAGAATAGGCATATTATAAGCCAGATGGAACAGTTCAAGTTCCTAGGCGTTCGGATAGATAGTAAGCTGTTGTGGAAAGCCCATGTCCAGGATCTTGTTCAGAAGCTAAATGCTGCTTTATTTACCATTAGAACAGTATCTGAAATAAGTGACACTTCAACACGAAAAGTAGTCTACTTCGCATATTTTCATACGCTTATGTCATATGGTATTATTTTTTGGGGTAATTCTTCTGATTCAAAACGGGTATTTTTGGCTCAAAAACGGGCTGTTCGAGGTATGTGTGGTGTAAGTTCGAGAACCTCTTGTCGACCCCTATTCAAAAATCTGGGAATTCTGACATTGCCCTCACAGTATATATTTTCTTTAATGTCGTTTGTTGTTAGCAATATTAGCCTATTCCCAAGAGTTAGCAGCTTTCACTCAGTTAATACTAGGCAGAAATGAAATCTGCATGTAGAATGCACTTCCTTGACTCTTGTGCAGAAAGGAGTGCAGTATTCTGCTGCATCCATTTTCAATAAGCTACCACAAGAACTCAAAAATCTTAGCAGTAGCCCAAACTCTTTTAAGTCTAAACTGAAGAGTTTCCTCATGGCTCACTCCTATTCTGTCGAGGAGCTCCTGGAAGTGCTAAAAATTATGCAAATTCCAGTGTTACATTGTTGATTTTCTTCATTTAAACTTACGACTTGTCACCTGAATATGTTTTATTATATTTCGCTTTATCTGTTTCTAATATCGTGTTATAATTTCATGTATTGGCTCGTTCCATGACCATGGAGACGTCTCCTTAATTTGGTCCCATGGAACAATAAATAAATAAATAAATAAAAAATAGTGAGGATAATGGCCTCCTTTTTTCTCCTCCTGTGCCTCTGAAAGGCACACACTAATGCCTTTTTTCCAGGTGACTGTCGCTCAGATGGGCTTCCACAGCACATTACGTCAAGGTCATCTACCTTATTTACTGAAATATTTACAGCAGCAGTTTCCACTACAGTGACAGTCTAATATAAAATAAAAAAAATTCAAAGGTTAGAAATTTACATTAGAAGTATATAGAAACAAAATCTCATAGATAACAGTGTCCAAAAAGTTTTGTCAGCATTGTGGTACATTCACGCATTTACACTTATTTCATAACTCTTAAAGTACTATTCTAGGTTTCCAACATCCTCTTTCACAAATCAGAGTCCCTAACCACTACTCATTGTTCCTTACATTATTACACATATACATATTTGTCGACACTTCTTCAATATTTCATCATAATAAATATGTAGCATAATCAAATTTCTCATATAGCATCAGCTTATTGATCATAAACATACACATCGTCGTCGTTGTAATAATAATATTGTAACACCTCAGTCAAATCTCAAAAATGTCGTAGTTTTCTGCAATAATTTCAAAACCTAAGAAAAATTCTCTGCTCACTTAAATAGCGTCATTTACCACAAATGTACTTTAAAAATCATGATCCCATACCAAATATATCATTCAAAGCTATCATAGTATCACAATGGTTCCGAAAAAATATGAAGAGTTCACAAAGTATAGACAAAATACAATTTCATAAGTGTGAAGTTATCCAACTGTGTAATTGCATAAACATCTGTCTCTGATGTAGTAAACAAAATGTTTGTCTCTCTCAGTTAAATGATCAGATAGCTGTGTAATTTATGTGATAGAGAAATATGGTACCGGTGTGTAAAGTTGTATTAGCTAGGGCTCCTTGTGCTTGCCAAACACATGGTACAAAAGTAAGCATGTACCCCCCTGAGGATTAATGTAATTATACCCTCAGGTGTTACAGATTACAGCAATCGAATGAAATGTATCACTGAAAACTTTCTTTGTATCTTTGTGACTCAAAAATCTTCAAAAATAAATGTTTTAAGTACAAAATTTATCACTCAAATGCGTGTCCTGTAGCGCTAAATGTGCTTCTTGCTGTGAGATAATTCTGTGGAAGTGTCTTAGTTATCGTCCACTGTAAGCAAAGTACTGCTGAAGTCAATGTACTCACCTCATCAGAAACAAAAGTGAAATGCTTTGCGTATAGATATTTTAGTTATTACGCTTATTGCCGTGGTGAAGAAAGTACTGTGCTGTAACGTATTGTTGTGCTACGGAAAAGGCTGTGTCATTGTAGCTGTACCACAAAAGTTACTACTAAAACATGTTTTACTTTCCAGAATAATACAGAAAAACTGTGCAGATATAAAGCAGATACAGAACAAAAGCAACAATGAAAATTGTGTCACACGTTAGTATCGTCGTGATATAATTGTGTAGCTGTCACAGAAACCAAATACTAAGTCATCTTTAATCTCACAGAAAGTACTTCAAATAAAGAATGTCTTTTCAAATAAACCAAAATGTTGCATTAAAATCTCATTAGCAGTATATGTTCTAAGTATGTAAGCCTTATAGTCGTTGCGTAATCGTGCAACTAATAAGCAAGAATGTACACACACAATAGCACTGGGTCGTCTGTTCACTATAACAATGCATTCGTAATTACTGTCTAGGTTCTAGACTGGATAGTTAATTTTAAAACATAGTTGCATGTTAACAGTTTCTAAGTGTGACAAAGAGTACTAGTAACGTGAAGTGAAAAATTTTATAGCAAAGACTAAATTAAAAAACAGATTATCTCTCAATAAACGGTTTTACATGTGAAATGTGGTGCAATCCTTTACTCTTCATAGTACTCAGAGTTTCAACTTGGACGCAATTATCATGCGGTATACATCGATAAAGAATACTGGAATTTTTCTCAAGGTTAGCGTCTATGTTATTTTTCTCTGAGCTAGCCGGCGCACGTGGCTGCCTGCGGTGCGAGTCATTGCCTATTGTCTCTTTGATGGCGCGCGTCGCTATTGGGTTTTGGAGATCTAGCTTCTACAAATTCACCTTGTCCTGCTCTGTTTGAATCCCGCCAGTTCTGATGAAATTCAGTCTGTCGCTATGATTATATCGTCTGTCGTCATGTCGGTAGACTCCATAATTTCTTTCTTGGCGGTCACGTGGTGGAGACTTTCTCCCTGAATCGTAACTGCGCACTGAACAGTTGCGTCTCAAGTTATTCTGTCTCCCGTGATAATAATAGTTTTGGTTCCCATATTGTCTGTTTCTATGGTTATCTCTGTCATATTCATTACTACGGAAATGCGACCTTTCTTTGTAATTATTACTACTCTGCCAACGGTTGTCATACAGGTGGTGTCTGTTTTGGTCACGATTTACGTTGTAAGAATAGTCTTGTCATGTCCAGTTATTATTTCTGTCATCGCGGAATTGTGACGAATGTGACTTGTAATTGTTGTGTTCCTGTTTTCGTGTCCCGCGATTGTCAGTGTCAATTTCCAGTTCTTGTAACAGTCCCTGAAAAGCTTCAGTGTCGTCTCTCCAACGTCCTGCCAAAATAATATGACGTATATGTTCAGACAATTTGATTAAGCAAATGCGGATGAGCTCTGAGGGGCTGTATGGGTTTGAAAGGTACTGATTCTTGTGCAACATGTCTTCAAAATATTTCACAAGACTGGAAAATTCAGATTGTTCGAAATGTTTCATCATTATGATGATATGTTTTACTCGGTCTTGGTTAGCTTGAGACCAATATGCTGAGAGGAAGGCATGATAAAATTCTCCTTCACTTTGACAATCGTGAATGACCGATCGCATTCTTACAGCTGGTTCATTCTCTAAATAGCCAGACATAAATTCTAATCTGTGCTCTAAAGGCCAGTTGGGAGGAAAACAATGAGAGAATTGATGAAGCCACGCTTGTGGATGAATGCCGTTGCCGGAATTCTTAAATGTTTTGAATTTGCGTGTAGTAATGAACAGCTTTTAGTCAAAATCATCGTGTCGGCGAGTCGCATATCGGTCATTGTTACGTCGTGTCGGCGGTTCCATCTCAAAATTCGGTGCACCTTGCCAATTTCTTTCATAATTTCCGAAATGCCCTGTGTTATTATTTTGTGGCTTTTCCGTATTTCTAAGTCTCTCTTCCCGTGTTGGAGCGCGAGTCTCCTCTAAAATATGTAATTATTGTATTACTTGTGCCAATTGATCTTGGTACTTCCCGGATTTCTTTTTTGTGTTGCGTATTAACTTGATTCTGATTTTGTTTGAATTTCTTAACTTGTTCGTACTCTTCTGTGTCATTAAAGACTACCGGTCTTGTGTCATTCAGATTATCATCTACCTTCGTTGATAAATTATTCAGCTGATCCGGAAGTTCGACTACTTTCTCTGATAATGAACTAATTTCCTTCATGTGTCTTTCTGAACCAATTTTCAGAGTGTCTACGGTGTCCTTTTAGTTTTCCTTGAGTTTTTGCAAGTTGCGTAACCGAATCGGTAGATGCAACTGAGTCAATTTTAGCCCACAAGGTCTCATGATTTTCATGAACAATAGTTTGCAGTTCTTTTATGACTGTTCGTGATTCTGCAATGCATTTCCATGCCGAGAAAAAATAGGTTGAAAATGCTCACAAATTTGTGTTTTTACGTCATTACAGACTTTTTGACATTTCGATTCAATGTTATGTAACTCAGTAGTTAAATCTTCACGTGTTTGTTCAAGCGTGGTGTCTATCGTTTGAAGATTTTGTTCCATTGTGTCTAACTTTTGAAGCTTTTGCTGTGTTTGTCTCTGATTTTGTTCCATTGTGTCTAACTTTTGAAGATTTTGTCCCATTTGTTTCTGATTTTTGCAGTGATTTGGAGAGGCACAGCGGAGTTACCCCTGGCCCCATGATGTGGGAAGCCATCGGGTGTGACTTTAGTGACGGCTGGTATTCATAGAGGGAACTCTAACGTTACAACGGTACGTCTCGGACATCCTGCATTCTGGGGTAATACCTCTTCCTTGACAATATCGGAATGCCATTTTTCAGCAGGACAATGTTCGTTCACTCAGTCTCCAAGATCTTTCTGCGTTACGTTGGGGTACTGCCATGGCCAACAAGATATCAAATCTGGCCGGCCTGGGTGGCACAGCGGTTCTAGGCGGTTCAGTCTGGAAGCGCGCAACCACTACGGTCGCGGGTTCGAATCCTGCCTCGGGCATGGATGTGTGTTATGCCCTTAGGTTAGTTAGGTTTAAGTAGTTCTAAGTTCTAGGGGACTGATGGCCTCAGATGTTAAGTCCCATAGTGCTCAGAGCCATTTGAACCATTTCAAATCTGTCCGCGATAGAACATTTGGGGGACTGGGGAAGTAACTCGAATCTCAACTTCTCCCCCGTATCAGTATCCGGGATATCAAGTACCAGTTACAACAGTAGTCGGCCAGCTTGCCTCAGAAGAGAATACAACGACTTTGTGGCACCATTCACAAGGGAAACGGTGCACGCATCCAGGCCAGAGGGACTGCAACGTCGTACTGATAAGTGGACTCATACTGCCAAGGCCTCTGTAGATTGACTGGATTTTGTAATCACTGAAACAAAATTACTTACCTTCTAAACCTATGAAGGTAATGTATTTGAGGCCAAAGCAACAAGCGGATTTCTTTATAGTTGCCCTCTGTAATTGTGCGGTAGGTGGTTCTGCTATAACTCTAGGGCTTCCGTCAAACATGTTCATGGAGAGACGTTCATAAACTGGCTATACGAAATAAATACGACACTTGATGATTGGGTCTGTAGTACATATATGTTTGAAGCCTTCGTTATACTGATTCGCATATGCATTAACGTTGCTTTTCTTCTCCTGCAATTTGATTTGGAACTATATTTGATCAAGTTATTAAGACCATTCTGGGTTTTGTCGTGTCCGGAGAGGGAGTGAGATTGACACGAATTGTATTCAGGAGTCTTACCTCGTTCGATCTTCTCGAAGAGTAGAAGTAGGCGTGGGCAGCTTCTGCAACTCCGACAGCTAGAAGAAGCAAGCTAATTGCTAAGGTGCAGGACATAGAACCGGTGAGGAGAGGTTAATGCTGCAGGCCTGAATTCTGTCTTGCCCTAATTTCTATCAGTTGAATCTCATAGTATCTATCTCCCTAGTTGTAGAAGAGCCGAGGCCAGCGAATCTTTCTAAGGCCCCACGTCTGCCGTTGAACGACACAGGCTGTGTCGGTATACAAGGTGCGGCTAGAAAAAAACCGGACTGATGCTGGAAAAAACATTTATTTACAATTTCATGTTATCTCCTTCAATGTACTCTCCTCCTCGGTCTCTACACCGCTCCATACGAATTTTCCACTGTTCATAGCAACGCTGCAGATCATTTTCGGTAAGTCCATACATCACTTCCGTCGCTTTTTCTTTTACTGCTTCAACAGTCTCAAATCTAGTTCCTTTCAAAGCTGACTTGACTTTAGGGAAAAGAAAAAAGTCACAGGGGGCCAAATCAGGTGAGTAGGGTGGATGATCTAAGATGGGAATGTTGTGTTTTGCCAAAAAGTCTTCACTGACAACGCACTGTGAGCTGGGGCATTGTCTTGGTGAAGGATCCATGACTTTTTTCTCCACAAATCGTTCCGTTTTCTCCGTACTCGCTCACGTAGGGTAGCCAGGACGCTAATGTAGTAATGCTGATTCACTGTTTGTCCCTCTCGTACCCAATCAATGTGCACAATCCCTTTTATGTCAGAAAAAACAATCATCATTGCCTTGAATTTCGATTTTGACATTCGTGCTTTTTTTTGTCGTGGAGAACCAGGAGTTTTCCAATGCATTGATTTTGTAAGAAGGTGGGATCACTTTCAATGTTTTCCAGGATGTCAGAACAAATCATTCTTCGGCGTTCCTTGTGTTCAATTGTGAGACACTTTGAAACCATTTTTGAACACACTTTGTTCATGTTGAAACTTTCATGAAGAATCTGCCTAACACTTTCCTTGTCAACTCCTGTTAACTCAGACACTGCTCTGATTGTTAAACGGCGATCTTGTCGAACAAGTTTACCGATTTTTTCAATGTTTGCATCAGTTTTTGCTGACAATGGTCTGCCAGTACGAGTGTCATCACTGGTGTCTTCGCGGCCATCTTCAAATCGTTTAAACCACTCAAACACTTGTGTTCGCGATAAACAATCATCGCCGTACACTTGTTGTAACATTACAAACGTTTCACTTGTAGATTTTCCTAGTTTGAAACAAAATTTGATGTTAACACGCTGTTCTTTCTGTACACTCAACATTTTCCGACGCACGGACAAAACGTCAACTACTTAAAACAGACGCCACGGGCTGACTGAGTGCAGGAGGCAGATGAAACTCGAGCAGTAGGCGGAGGGAGAGTCACGTGACAGGCCACGCGACTTTCAGCCTTATTGCATTCGTTTTATTGTTTCACCAGTACTAGTCCGGTTTTTTTCTAGCCACACCTCGTACTCTGCGGGTCTCGGCTTACCAGCGACTGCCTGAATGGTCCTCCTGATTCCTTATTTATACTACCTTCGTGCGTCACTGAATCCTTCTAGAAATTTCTAGAAGGTACTATATCTCTGACCCAGAGGCTGGCCACACTTAACTGGTACATTTACATAATTACAAGACTCGTGAAAGCTATTTGGTGCCCTGTTATCGTCACGTAAGCTTATTTGCCTCCTGGCGCCGCTGTGTCGCTTCTGGGTAAATGCGATCATCAAATACTGTCGCAACGTTTCCTGCTTTAAGAGCTGAATTATTCTTACTACATGTTAATTTATACTTGTTGTTGAGTTACATTCGCAACAGTTCGTTGATTCGTACAGGATTAACCTGACGTTACTTGCAATTGTAACTGTGTTTCCTGTCATGTACCTGGCATCGATCTTGGTATCCATTGTATGCGTGGCTCGTGACAGTGACATGCTTGCTTGTGCTAGCCTACGGCACAAAATCATTCATCATAACCAGATGCTACCAACACTCAACTGACAGTCATCCTTACCATTGTACTGTTACCATTGGCTTCAGGACACTGAAGCAGTCGGTTGATGGGTCAGTGTTGGTGAGAGGCCGTGGGTTCAGAGCAAACATTGTTAACAGTTGCCAAAATCATTTATTGCAGGGCTTCCCAACCTTTTGAGCTGGCGGACCCCTTCTAAAGTCGAAAATCCTTGGCGGACCCCTAGTCAATCAAGAGCACAGTAACTTTAAATTTCAGAGCGAAACCTGTGGGAACTGAAAGCTTCTTAATGCAAGTGCCATTTTCCCAATGATCCCCCCCCCCCCCCTCTCCCCGAAGTATCAATAGTCTTTGGAGCTTCTTGTGATTGTTCTTCCTTTGGTCGTCCTCCCTCCTCATTCATTTCAACTGGAAACTTCCCTTGTTGTGAAGGCCATGGAGAAACCGCACCCTTCTTCAGTGACCCTGACTTCAGCCACGGATCCATGTTAGAAGTAATAAACTGGTCAAAAATCGACTTATGAAATAGGTAGTGCACTGACAAAGCAAGTTTAACATTAACGATGCCTGGGGCCTCATACGTGCCAGCGAGTGCTGTGATTGGTCGACGAAGCTCGCTCCGCGCATGCGTAAAAGGTTTTCAGCGCATCTAGCGCCGTGAGCCGGCGCACAAACGACTCCCGTATTGTTGCGAAACAGTCGATCAGAGAAGCCGCATTCACCCGCACTAAAATGTGTATGCGTTCTCACTTAGGAACCGCAAAGACTGCTGGGGAATAAACCTGAAGTAAAAGTGCACAAGTTTTAGATACGAAAAAAAAGTGATGAATTTGATTTTCACATTTTTATTCAATAATTTTACTCATTATTTTACACGATTTGGAGAAAGGTGGCTGCGGACCCCTTAGAAAGAGGCGGTGGACACCTAAGGGGTCCGCGGACCACATGTTGGGAAGCGATTTATTGATTTCGATACATGGCGTAATGGGGCAGGCATGCCTCTCCTTCTTGTCCCTGGCTGGGGCTGAAGAACGGGCGGCGGCTTCCACCCAGTGGCGCTGAGCCAGCGCCTCGCGCTACTGAGGCCCTGACGCACTGGGATGCCACGGAAGCTCTGTTGGCAGAGACGCGAGACAGAGAAGCGTGGGACACAGCGGAGCCTGCTGCGCCCGGCATCTACCTGAGTGTGGCAGCTCTGCCGCCAGAGCGCCGGCGCGAGCTTGTGCCGGCAGGCCTGCCAACATTGCGGCACTACGAGCGCAACACACGGCGGCTTCTGGCCGCTGCCGCACCTGGACTCTGGCAGAGTTGCCGAGCGCTACATGCCGCTCACCCGTACCTAGTTATTTCCGCCCGCGTAAGCGCTAATTACAGTTTTAACAAAGAAATTTTTATACTCGAGATTCAGATGAGATCAGCAACTAGGGACAGTCCTTCTCAGGACTACTCAAAACGCGAAGTGGAAAAACAAAATTGGGAATTACGAGCGTCATAAATGAAGCTAAGTTTGAAGAATAAGCCTCTCCACGTTCAAGCTACTTGTAATAACGCACCCTCTGGACTCTGGCCGGCTGGAAATCGTAGAAATTTTCGATACTCTGTTCCCTCTCAGCCTGTTCCTGATGGTCCACTCCAGCCACTAGAACTTAACACCACAGACAAGGCATATTTTACTATCTGGGTATGGAAGTTTTCGTCAGAACCTATTTCCAAACCATAATAGCACAGCTACATGTCCTGCTGCAGAAAATGCTGCTAATGGGTCCGATACATCAAACACGCTAGAATTATTGTAAGAAATCAGATATTTAAACAAATGAGGCAGGTTTCATACTTTTTGTCGAAAACATTTGTAAAGTGAATTTCAGTCTATAATAACGTACTTTTCAAATAAAAACTGAAAAATCACTTCTATGTATACTTTACAATTACAACTTAAACGGTAAATATCACTGCAGCAAACAAATAATTACCCACCAGGTACAGCAGGCCGCGAAAATACTTTCCTCTGGGGAGATTACTTGCCGTAAAACAGTGTCTTTTTTCGTCACTTCATTTCAAACAAGGCTCAAATGGCTGTGAGCACTATGGGACTTAACTTCTGAGGTCATCAGTCCCCTAGAACTTTGAACTACTAAACCTAACTGACCTAAGGACATCACACACATCCATTCCCGAGGCAGGATTCGAACCTGCGACAGTACCGCTCGCACGGTTCCAGACTGTAGCGCCTAGAACCGCTCGGCCACTTCATTTCGGGAGATCCTCTACTAACTAGTCAAACAAACGTACTAACGTTGTCACGAAACTGGAAAATTTAGCACTGTAATTTCTTAAATCATTATGTTGTCGTTGTTGTGGTCTTCAGTCCTGAGACTGGTTTGATGCAGCTCTCCATGCTACTCTATCCTGTGCAAGCTTCTTCATCTTCCAGTACCTACTGCAACCTACATCCCTCTGAATCTGCTTAGTGTATTCATCTCTTGGTCTTCGTCTACGATTTTTACCCTCCACGCTGCCCTCCAGTACTAAATTGGTGATCCTTTGTTGCCTCAGAACATGTCCTACCAACCGATCCCTTTTTCTAATCAAGTTGTGCCGCAAACTCCTCCCCAGTTCTATTCAATACCTCATTAGTTATGTGATCTACCCATCTAATCTTCAGCATTCTTCTGTAGCACCACATTTCGAAAGCTTCTATTCTCTACTTGTCCAAACTATTTATCGTCCATGTTTCACTTCCATACATGGCTACACTCCATACAAATACTTTCAGAAACGACTTCCTGACACTTAAACCTATACTCGATGTTAACAAATTTCTCTTCTTCAGAAATGCTTTCCTTGCCATTGGCAGTCTACATTTTATATCCTCTCTACTTCGACCATCATCAGTTATTTTGCTCCCCAAATAGGAAAACTCATTTACTACTTTAAGTGTCTCATTTCCTAATCTAATTCCCGCAGCATCACCCGACTTATTTCGACTACATTCCATTATCCTCGTTTTGCTTTTGTTGATGTTCATCTTACACCCTCCTTTCAAGACACTGTCCATTCCGTTCAACTGCTCTTCCAAGTTCTTTGCTGTCTCTGACAGAATTACAATGTCATCGGCGAATCTCATCATTATATAGCGTGTGAAATAATCCATTGTCGCAGGTTCAAATCCTGCCTCGGGCATGGATGTGTGTGATGTCCTTAGGTTAGTTAGGTTTAAGTAGTTCTAAGTTTTAGGGGACTGATGACCACGGCAGTTGAGTCCCATAGTGCTCAGAGCCATTTGAACCATTTGAACCGAATAATCCATTCATGTCACGACCAGGAGTGAAGCGATGTACTCTGAACGTCTGTTCCTGCATCTCATTTTTATTTCGAACTTGCACACAAAGGTACTAGCTCTTCTGCTGATCGCAGGCTGAAAGTATTTTTTGTAAATTTGTGGTAAGGTTCTGTGGGAGCAAACTGCTGAGGTCATCGGTCCATAGTCTTACACATTACTTAATCTAACTTTTACTAACGCTATGGACAATACACACACTCAAGCCCGAGGGAGGACTCGAATCTTCGACGGGGGCAGCTGCGCTAACCGTGACAAGACGCCCTAGAACGCACGGCTACCCCGCGCGGCTGAAAGAATTCGAGAATTCCAGATCTGAGCTCTGTCAGCAAAGCGGCCAGTAGACCTGCCGTGGCGTCTCAGTGCGGTAGGGCCTTATATCGGCCACGGCGTTGACGTCAGCGGCGCGTCAAATTGTGCTGTGATGGCGTCCTACTTGGGAAATCGGCCGGTGTCTGGCGCTGTGGTGCTGAGTCCCACTAGGACCTCAGCGTCGGTGGCGGCAGGCACGGCTGACACAGCAACCCCCGTGAAGGACTTAGTGCAGGCGACAGGTGCAGCCGAGTCTCTAACCAACGGCTGCAGCTGACGGAGCCCGAGTCATGTCGCTGTCCGGCGTCGTTGTGGTACTTCTGGCTACAAGTGCTCCCTATCTTAACATCCAGACATGCCTCGAGTGCCCATTTGCTTCTCTAAAACCGTGCGCCTGGTCACGTTGCATTAACAAGAGACTTTTCCAGACGTCGTAACACTGCCCCACTTGGTCCACCCTTACGGCAATGCAGCTCCGTTCACCACTCAGCTCGGTTACGCTAGCTGCACAGTCCACCGGCGTGTCTCTTCATGTGACCCACGTGTCGTCACGCTTGAGACACCAACCTGCGGCTCTTAACGCAACGCTCTGTGGCGCTTCCATGGTATTTCTCCTTACTTTTGTTAACCCTTCGGTGGGCGCGGCTTTCATACTTCCACGAGTCGGCGCGTTGCGGCTTTTGCACCGCAATTAGTTTTACACATTTAACCTAAGGAAAAATAATCATCCCATCAGTAATAAATAGCTAAAATGCATCAGTTTATTTTTCCGTAATTTCAGCACTTGCTTTTGGACCTGGCAAAACTTTTAGGATGTTATTGGCCTTGGTTTTAGGAGAAGAAGGAAGCGGTTCACTTACCCAGATAGTTTCTTTATTTTTCCTACGTAAAATCGGTAATCCTCTATTTGTTGTCTCCCCTCTTCAACCAGGTGGTCATCTGTTTCCCCTGTTGATTTTTCGGAGTCACTTCTGTGGTTTTCTTCTTCAATAACTTTCTCTTCCGACTCAGATTCACATGAATCTGATAATCCTGGTAATTCTTCTTCTGACAATTCCCGCAGTACTTTCTCATAGTCTTCAGGACGTACAATTAGACGGTGCCTGCCAAATGCCTTCTTTTTCTCCATTTCCACGCTTTTATGGGACCTAATGAAACACATGTTTTTGTAAAAGTAAAGTATTGTAACAAATCAATATCCAAGACGGTAAAAATTAATGAATATTGCTTATGGGAACTTTGATTCGATTCGAATTGTCATTATATACTAATATAAAAGAAAGAATGCCTTGAAGCGAAAGAAAAAACACAAGCATAGAAAATACTTACATCACAAGGCGCGTAGCGGCAAACACACCGCAGACGCAACACTCGCGGTTCAAACAACAATAGCGACCAAACTGCTGAAAGCATGAATAGCGCAAATGTAGTAAGTGGTGACATCCGTTGAGAACAACAAATACGTATCCAGACGTGGACGCAACTGTAACGCTATCTGTGATACTAACAGAAAACTAAATCTTGCCGCTATCTGCCGCAGGCGCGCCCACCGAAGGGTTAATGACTAATGATTTCCCGATCAAAGACTGGGTCGCAGCACGACAACAAATCGAAGTGAAAATCCATCTTGTGGGAAACGGCGGGGCATGTGGCTCAACCATCTTCAAATGGTTTTGCGGAAGTTACATAACTACTTGTAGCACAATCCTGGATGTTGGCTTGCTACAGTATGGGTGGCTTTTTGCTGTTAGTGTCCATCTGCCTGCTTCCAGTGTGATGGCCAGCTGGTACATCACTTCACCACTTTTACACAGGATGTATGCACTTACATTGTGATAGCGAAACTTTGTCAGCAACCAGCATGTGCATACATATTGTGTAAAAGCGTGTGAAATGATGTACCAACTGGCCATCACAATGAAAACAGAGAGAGGGGCACTAACAGAAAAAAATCTGTCCATACTGTCGCAAGCCAGCACCCAGCATTATGTTAGAAATAGATATGTAACTTCCGGAAAACCATCTGAAGATGAGCCTGGAAAAGTTCGAAAAGCGGTTCATAGAATGATAAACAACTATTCAAAAAAGTGACTGGTTGCAGTTTTATGTATTTACGTTCAAGTAACAGTCACGGGTTCTAAAATACCGTAATCGGTAAGTTTAAAAAGGAGTGTGATATGACCAATTGTTCCATGTTCAAATTACAATGTATCAGTGCACATTGTAATCGTATCTTACGATACCGGAAGATTAGAAAGACTACTTCCAGCAATCGAATGAACAGTGTCTTCCAGGAAACGTGCCTACTCTGTCATTCGACTGATGTTTCAAATGTTTCCACCTATTTTATTTCACAGAGCTGACAAAGATCAGACTTACGAATTTCTAACTTGGGCCTGCAACTCAAATGTTCGAAAACCCACAGCGATTTCAGCGCCCATCATCCGCTTTTGACAAACATTGATGAACATCCACGTGCTTCACAATTTCCATAATGCCGGATCCTAGCCAAGGAGCCGCTACTGTCGACAGCAAGCGCTTAAGTCAGTATCCTTTCGCATTCTCTGCACATGGAGTCGATGGGTTCTTGGTTTCCAAAGAGCATTTGATTGAGCATCACACCAACGCTATTTCACGAACGTACGACCTGGCACTTTGCAGTGGGCTATACCGACGTGTTATGTCCACAGCAGTGCCTCTTTGAATTCGTCCGATGTCTGCTCTCATGTATTCTTTATATGGTCTGCTGCCATTAGAGCAGTAGCAGTGCCTCATATGCAATTCATTTTACATATGCACTGTAGTGGTCCTCAAACCTTGCAATGGATCTAAGTCTTCCTGTCACGTTATCTGCTCCTAATTAGTAACTTTTCGTCCAAATTCATACCGGTTCTCTTTTTATCCCTAAATAATTAGATGATATATTGTCCTCCAGATGTTCTATATTAATATGTTAATTCGGCACTAGGCTTATTTCTCTTTATTATGAATATTATCTCACATTTCGCCAAATTTAGAGAGAGCTGTCATGCATTACCATGAGAGAAAACATTGTCCACATATTTTGCATTTCTTTATGACCCTCCAATAAATATAATTTCCTGTAGGGGATACAGAGGAAACGATAGTAAAAAATATGATGGTGACGCTAACTTTATTTCATGAATCATACGCAAAATTAATCTTTGTATTATGATTTCTTGGGAGACATCGCATGATGTTTCCTATACTCTTGAGCAGCATAATGTACAGAAATTTACTTGCTTAAATTTGATCGATCCATTCACATATCTATGGAGATACATCGTTTGTATCTTTGACGTCAGTCAACAATATAATACAGTGTCGAAAGTCTTTCCGAAAATGTAGGAAGACAGAGTCTATATCTTCTTTATAAGTTCTTTTTCTTGCGTCTGTGCTAATCCAATTCTAAAGGAAACTTTTCCTCCAACAACATCGTAATCTTTGAGCATTACGTATGCTCTACGATTTTACAACCGATGGAATTTAGTGAAACTAATCTGTAAATATGTGTGTTCGCTCTCGCTACAGGGTGATTAGAATTAAAGTGCAGCTGCTTCTCACGGAGCTCTAGAGTGGGCTGCAATTATCGTATGGCAGGGGAATTTGGTAGACTTGCTAATGCGTTAATGCGGAACCAATTTTCCCTGTGAGGCGTCCTCTCTCCCGACTATGTGTTTTCGTGAACTTCGCTGTCTATACGTGTTTTGTTTCCCGCCGTTGTCGCGGATGCGTCATGGTTCTTCTTCCTTCTACGAGTGGCAGCAGTGATGTGTATCGATATTTACGCCGTGTACCATCTTTGATTTGGTGCATATAGTTTCCGGCAAGGGGTCTGGAGGGAGTCGGTCGGTTGCTGCGGACGAGGGAAGCTCTTCGCGTGGTGAAGTCGGCTGGGGCCGCTGGCAGTCCCTGCACAGTGTCGGAGCGTGTGTGGGGGTGCAATTAACTATTTTGGTCGACTACGATTTGAGTGCGCAAGTGGAATTTTCATTCTTGTGGCCGTTAGTGTTCTGGTTATCTGCCCTGGGCACTGACGTAATTTCAGGCAGCGTCCTTTCCTCACCTATTGTCGCTGTCCAACATGGTGTGTAATTTTGACAGCTAATACCTACTCCATCGTGGATTATCATCCTTGAAACATTGGCAGTTGGGGTTCTCATGTACTGATTGACGGGAAGCTAGTTGCTGTGTCGGTCGGTCGGTGGCTGCCCCCTGGTTTGGTTCCGACGGATCAAGTATAGTTGGGCTGACCACCTGTCTCACCTAAGTGAACCAGGGCAGACCGACCTCCCTGGAGGCCTTCTGAGTGCCACCGATGTTTAATTATTTGTTGTCAGCTATTTTAAATTTTAGGCTTATGATTATTGTTTGTTTCTAAAAATTTTGCAAATTAATTTTTTAATTTATCTTTCAAGCTTAAACACTGCGGCCTTCTGCCTTTAAAGATTATGGTAATATATTTTGAAATTTTGAAGTTTGATTGTGGCCCTCAGCCATTGGTATTGCACCTTGCATATGTTGTTTTTTAAATTATTTTATTGCTATCTTAATTGGATTATTATCTTGTTAAGATTTCTTGTTGGAGACCTTCAGCCGTGAAAGAGTTGCTAAATTACAATAAATGACAATTAGAAGCAGAAACTGACCTCAACCCTTGGCCCTTTCCACAATCGGATTATCAAATGGCTCTGAGCACTATGGGACTTAACTTCTGAGGTCATCAGTCCCCTAGAACTTACAACTACTTAAACCTAACTGACCTAAGGACATCACACACATCCATGCCTGAGGCAGGATTCGAACCTGCGACCGTAACAGTCGCGCGGTTCCAGAATGAAGCGCCTAGAACCGCTCGGCCACACTGGCCGGCAATCGTATTATCTGTTCTGCCAGGGGGTTTAGGGGGCGTATCACTCTGGAAAAATATTATTTCCAAATTTGGCCAGCAGGTGCAAATCTGGCTGTGTACAACATCTCGTCGACGTCTCTGGTGCTGACACTGAACAAACTATATAAGCTGCCTTTAATAATAAAGTCAACATTATGACTTTCTCACTTGTTAGAACTTCTCTGCCCACGACCCAGTCCTAATTCATTACGTATGAAAACATTTCTGTATGTCTTTCTTCCGTTCACAACACCAGCCAAAATTGGAACTTATTTTTTTTTTTTACTATAAGTCAGTTCCACATTAACACGTTAGAAAATATATCAAGTTTCACTAGCATATGATAATTACAGCCCACCTTGAACCTCTGGGAGTAGCTGCACTTTTTTTTATAACCACCTGGTTCGTCCTCCGGTACTCGCCCCACCTCCCATGGTAAGGTGCGGTGTCACCGGTTGCATAATCATCAGGTGCTGCCGTTCGACAAGGCTGATAGCGACGGCCGCTCTTACGAAGGCCTTCCTTACACGCTAATCAAACAACGGAGGAAATAATGTTATGTGGAGAGCCAATGAACAAGCAGCCTGGCTTTACGGCCAGCAGCAACCAATCGTGTCGGCCTAGTGTATTCATCCGTGTTGCAATATAACCAGAACCTTTGGGCCACTACGGACAGTCTACGCTGTGCCCACAGCGCGTACAGAGAATTTACAGAGGCCCACAGTTGGAGTCCACGCCAAGAGGCCAGCGAGTCATCTCCTGTTGCAGTCATCAGTTAGTGGTACCACCGCCAGTGGAGTGGGGCTCCACGGACCCTTCTGGAAATACAGATTTAAAAGAGAATCTGTCAGACTTGTGCTCCATATCAGGTTATGGACTCCATTTGAGTTTGCCTGTTTCAATAAGTGATATCTGAGTTCAGTTATGACAGAGTTCTGTGTCCCGTTGAGTGGTTGAATACATGCAGTTATGGTACTTCCATTTTATTTGCGTGGTTACCTGAGGCACTACACTGACGCAGTCGGATTTAAAGTGATGTGTTATTCGGCAGGAAGCCACTTTACAACAGTTCTTCTTACCCTTTTTGTAAGCAGAAATGACGTGCGCTGTTTGTCAGTCTCGTAGTACTACCCACTACGCTAGCGACGCCAGATGAATATGACCCAGGAAATGAAATAATTACGCAATGCGTTCCATCTTGAATTTACACTGCGCAAGGGAGGTAAAGAATTACTTTTTTGAAATCTCGTTATTCCCAACCATTGCGACGCTTAAGCTTAAAATTTGACTCGAAGGTGGCCACAACCTTCCTCCTGCAATGGTGCAAAAGCGTGCCGCCCTGCGATGTCACCCTCGGGCTGACTACACTTCAAACAGCAAAATGTCGACATTTGCGAAAAAAAGGCCACAGCATAGAAATTCATTTGACGCATTAGGTGGGTTAATAAAGTCACATTGGCACCCATCTTACCCACAATTCTGCCCAATGGCACCATGGACGTGTCAGAGGACCTGAAGGTCGTTACGTCCCCTGTTACACACATTTGACCCTTTCTTTTAACGCCTGTAGGTCAGAACCACGACACCCAGGGTTGACGTCATACTGTTTCCTTATGAGTGGCCGAGGAAAACATTCCAGACATTCCACCGCTCAGAATCGCCACGAAAAGGCGAACAGGGTGGCGTAAACGGCGTAAGTGCAACAATCCCTAGGGAATGGGGCGTTGGCTACCACACAGTTCGCGATCTGAAACGACAGTTCGTCGTGCGATGAGCAATAGGAAGACATCCTGCACCACCTCTGATACTGATGACACCCTCGAGCGTCTCAACCCTTCTCTAAGGACTTTATGCGGCTGTATCCCACCGAAAGTGATCGCACCCGCTTGGAGCGCATCGCGACTGTAGCTTCTGCTCTCTTGTACTCCTTGTAACAATTATAGACCGTTCAGAACCATTCGACGGAATCTGAAGATGGTCCGAAGGACATAGGGGTGCTTAAGCTTTCGCAGCGCTCCTATTTTGTGCCTTCCTGTGGTGTGACTATAAGGGAACGTGACGTCGACACATGTGTGAATAAATCGGCAAAGGGTCCGCCTAAGGCCCCCAGTTCGGAAATTCCCTCAGTGGCATCCGCCCATCTTTACCGAAAATTTTAAAAATGCACCCATACAGACTGAAACCGTGAGGAGAGTGCCAGGCGCCTGCAGGCAGTCTGCGCTTCTGCTCTTTCGTCGCTACAATGCTGGTCTTGTGCCTGATAGAAGCTCACCCAGAAACGGAGAGTGTCAAACCGGTTGCTGGTCTGCAACTGAATAGGACGTCGTCATGTGTTCTGTCTGTACATGTACATTTATAAAGTTCTCTGTAAAGGTGAGCATGTGCCACCTAGGGTTTTATCAAAGAGGGGAAGGGTGGGGGTGGGGGGGTCACAGAGGGACACTTTGCTGTTTTATTCACGCATGTTTCAACGTCGCTTCCCCACGAGATCACGCTACAGGAGGAAACAAAACAGAAGCTCTGAAAACCCATCAGCACCCTTAACTGCTTTGGATCACGTTGAAATTTCGTCGAACGGTTCCGAACGGTCCGTGATGTTCCAGCCTGAACACGATAGTAAAAGCGGTGATTACGGTGCGCATCAAACGGGAGTGATCACATCCGATGGGGATGCAGCTACACGAAGTCCTTATAGAAGGACTGGAGCGGCCGAGGATGTCAGCAGAATTATACACGATGTGATCGAAAGTGTCCGGACACATGGGTGAAATTAGCTTACAAGTTCGTGGCGCCCTCCGTCGGTAATTCTGGAATTCAATACGGTGGCCCACCCTTAGCCTTGATGACAGCTTCCACTCTCACAGGCATACGTTCAGTCAGGTGCTGGAAGGTTTCTTGGGGAATGGCAGCCCATTCTTCATGCAGTGCTGCACTGAGGAGAGATATCGATGTGGGTCGGTGAGGCTTGGAACGAAGTCGGCGTTCCAAAACATCCAAAGGTGTTGTATAGGATTCAGGTCAGGACTCTGTGCAGGCGAGTCCACTACAGGGATGTTATTGTCGTGTAACCACTCCGCCTCAGACCATGCATTATGAAGAGGTGCTCGATCGTGTTGAAAGAGAACACTCGCCACCCCCGAATTGCTCTTCAACAATGGGAAGCAAGAGGGTGCTTAAAACATCAATGTAGGCCTGTGCTGCGATTGTGCCACGCAAAACAACAAGGAGTGCAAGCCCCCTCCATGAAAAACACGGCCACGCCATAACACCACCCCCTCCGAGTTTTAGTGTTGGCACTACAGGCGCTGGCGGATGACGTTCATCGGGCATTCGCCATACGCACACCCTGCCATCGGATCGCCACATCGTCACTCGACACAACGTTTTTCCACTGTTCAATCGTCCGATCTTTACGCTCCTTACACCAAGTGAGGCGTCGTTTGGCTTTTACCGGCGTGATGTGTAGCTTATGAGCAGCCGCTCGACCATGAAAGCCAAGTTTTATCACCTCCCGCCTGTCATAGTACTTGCAATGGATCTTGATGCAGTTTGGAATTCCTGTGTGATGATCTGGATATCTGTCTGCCTATTACATATTACGACGCTCTTCAACTGTCGGCGGTCTCTGTCAGTCAACAGACGAGGTCTGCCTGTACACTTTTGTGCTGCACGAGTCCCCTCACGTTTCCACTTCACTGTCACATCGGAAACAGTCGAACTAGGGATGTTTAGGAGTGTGGAAATCTCGCGTGCAGACGTATGACACAAGTGACACCCAATCACCTGTGCACGTTCGAAGTCCGTGAGTTCGCGGAGCGCCCCATTCTGCTCTCTCACGATGTCTTATGACTACTGAGTTCTTTGAAGTAGTCACCAGCGTTGTGTAGAATCCGTTGCCAGCGATGTGGATGGAAGGCGTAGTATACCACTAGCAGAGCCTGTTCTGTTGATGGTGCGGATGGAGCGGTCTACTGCCTGTCAAATCTCTGGAACAGTTCTCAAGCGAATGCCACGAAGTGGTTCCTTCATCTTCGGAATCAAATCAAAGTCACAAGGACTTAAGTCCGGGGAGTATGGTGGATGGTACAGTACTTCCCAGTCCCATAGACCCAACAGAGCAGCTTGCGCTGAATACGCCTGCGCATTGTTGTGCAAAATGATGGAAGGGCTGCGCAGAAAGTGTCGCCGCTTCTTTCGCAAAGCTGGTCGCAGGTGATTGTGACTTTTATTTGATTCCGAAGATGAAGGAACCACTTCGTGGTATTCGCTTCACAACTGTTCCAGAGATTCGACAGGCAGTAGACCGCTCCATCTGCACCATCAACAGAACTGGCTCTGCTAATGGTATACCACGCCTTCCATCCACATCGCTGGCAACGGATTCTACACAACGCTGGTGACTACTTTAAAGGACAGTAACAGGTGCAAACGTGAAACTCTTTTGTATCAGTTGTGAATAAATAGTTGGCACTATTTAAGTTCCAACCCTCGTATGTTAGGCACGAGGATGTTAAGAAGAAATCCAATATGCTATGTACAACATAAAAGTAATAATGCAATATACCGAGCGGGGTGGCGCAGTGGTTAGACACTGGACTCGCATTCGGAAGGACGACGGTTCAATCCCGCGTCCGGCCATCCTGATTTAGGTTTTCCGTGATTTCCCTAAATCACTCCAGGCAAATGCCGGGATGGTTCCTCTGAAAGGGCACGGCCGACTTCCTTCCCAATCCTTCCCTAATCCGATGAGACCGATGACCACGCTGTCTGGTCTCCTTCCCCAAACCAGCCAGCCCAATAATGCAGTAAAATACAACGTAAAATAACTCTCCAGTTCCTGCAACGACGATGTATGCTGGGTTGCTCCTACCAATACCGTTTTATGTATCATGACGGGTACCCAGACAGGCACGTAATCGATGTACACTGATCACCCAGAACATTAAAACCTCCTACCTACCATCGATATATCCTACCTACCATCGATATAAACCCGGCTAGGCGATAGCAGCGTCGCCTGGCGAGAAATGACTGCTATTGAGACACAAGCTCGGTGCATGTATTGTGAGTGAGCGTGCTGCCGTGTGTAGGATGGGGAAGGCGCGCGATTTATCTGCGTTTGACCGAGGGAAGATTGTGCTGGCCCAGAGGCTCGGCACGAGCATTTCGGAAACTGCAAGACTTGTCGGGTGTTGAAGGAGTGCTGTGTTTAGTGTCTTCAGCACTTGGCGAAACCGAGGGAAACCACGTCTAGACGTCATGGGGTTGGGCGGCCACCCATCGTTACAGATGTCGGACAGACTGGAAAATCAGGACAGGCGGCGAACTGTGGCGCAGTAAACATCATACATTGATGTTGGGCAGAGTACAAGTGTGTCTGAACATACTGTTCATCGTACACTCCTAACGATGGGCCTCCGCAGCCGACGACCCATGTATGTGCCAGTGTTAAGACTGGACATTGGCAACTACGACTGAAAGGAGACGTGACCATCGGCACTGGACACTGAGGCAGCGCGTTGTATGGTCTGATGTATACCGACACTTTTTTATCGTGTCGGACGCGAATCCGTCGTTTTCCAGGGGAACAGCTCCTTGACACCTGTACTGCGGGACAGATACAAGCGCCTCCATATTGTGCTGGAGAACATTCACGTGGCCATCCATGGGTCCAGTGAAGCCCGTGTAAGGCACCATGATGGCCAAGGGGTATCGTACACTGATTGCCTACCACATACACCCCTTCCAGGCAATCATGTTTCCCGATGGCAGCAACATTTTTCAGCAAGATAATGCGGCCTGTCACAAGGCCAGGAGTGTGATGGAGTGGTTCGAGGAACACAGTAGCGAGTTCCAGTTGATGTGCTCGCCCTCAACTCGCCAGATCTGAAGCCAATAGGACACATCTGGGATGCGATTGAACGTGGCGTCAGAGCTCATCGCCCCCCTCCCCAGAATTTACGGGAATTGGGTGAGCTGTGTGTGCAGTTGTGGTGCCAGTCCCCTCCAGCGACTTGCCAAGATGTCATTGCTTCCATGACTCGTCGTCGCTGTCGTCCGTGCCAAAGGTGGACAAACCGGCTATTAGGTACGTGGTCAAAATGTTCTGGCTCATCAGTGTAAGATCCCTCTCACAGCTTTGGACGACTGTTAAAAAACGGAATCTTACTGTACAAAATAGAAGTAAGGATTGACCATGAGTTACACGGTATTTTTTGAGAAGACATTCCTTACTAGTGCCGTGCTTATCCAAGTGTCTCCACCCTTTCTTTGTGTAATCAGCGTTGAAGTCATACAAGTTTTGGATGTCTCTATAGGTTTTCTAGGTTTATAGTACCTAATCTGTCGTAAATGGTTCAAAAACGTTGCCTTATAAAGTGTGTTTCACCACCGAAACAACGAAATTATTTGGAGACATCAAAATGGAAAACGTGGAAGTACCAAATTTGTGGTACATAATCCAATGAAAAGATTTGGGCGATTCAGCTGCCCTTACAGACGTAGTTTTATGCATCCCCACTTTACAGAATTCGCTCTGGAGATGTGAAGCATATTGTCAAAATATCCCAGAACAACTGGTAAACTATACAAGTACACCCTAGACGCCGGCCACTGTGGCCGAGCGGTTCCAGGCGCTTCAGTCCGGAACCGCGCTGCTGCTACGATCGCAGGTTCGAATCTGCCTCGAGCATGAACCTGTGTGATGTCCTTAGTTTAGTTATGTTCAATTACTTCTAAGTCTAGGGGACTGATGACCAAAGATGTTAAGTCCCATAGTGCTCAGAGCCATTTGTACCATTTGAGCATCGTTGACTTATTATACAAATTTTGGTTATGATGTTACATTAGCACACTCACGCGCTGAGTCACAGATTAATCTTTCAAATGGGTTGTATACCGGAAAGCTGTTACTTTCTCATTTCCAATTTTCATATCTCCTATCAATTTCGTTGTTTCCGAGGGTAAACACACTTTATAAGGCAACGTTTCTGAACCATTTACAAAAGATGACGTACTATAAACGGAATATACATATAGAATCATCCAAAACCTGGATGACTACATCACTAATTACGCAAAGAAAGACTGAAGACCTCTGGTCAAAAAATACCGTGTAACTCATAGCCAATCTTCACCTGTATGTTTTACAGTATGATTCCGTCCGTTAACAGTCGTCCAAAACAGGGAACACACACCGTTTATTAGGCTGTCGCATGTCTAGAGATAATTTCTGAAACAAATGTAGTGTGTATTATGTCATTCCTGATTCAGTCGTAGTATGTATTGCAATGAAATGGCATCAGCAGGGGCAGATACAAGGTATTTTAATGAACTGTTAACAAAAATAAATGTCATGTGACTAGGGCCTCCCCTTGGGTAGACCGTTCGCCGGCTGCAAGTCTTTTTTTTTATGCCACTTCGGCCACTTGCGCGTCGATGAGGATGAAATGATGATGATTAGGACAACACAACACCTAGTCCCTGAGCTGATAAAATCTCTGACCCAGCCGGGAATCGAACCCGGGCCCCTAAGATTGACATTCTGTCGCGCTGACCACTTTTTTTTTTAATTTTTTAAATCTCATTTTGTTCGCTTTTGTTCGTTGCATCTGCTCGGGGCGGACGTCGTAAGTCATCCGTTTAAGGTCGTTGTTGATCGATTAGCTCAGTTTTTTTATTACAGAGGGCATCTACCGCCGGAGGACAGTTGACACTTGAAGACCAAGTAGAAGAGAGTAAATTCTCGCGTACTTATGTCTTCTTTTTCAATGTCAGACCGAAGCGACAACAGGTCATTAAAAGTTGATTGTCCATTCGGAGGAAGTTTATGTAGTCGTCAGGATCTGAGTGTAATATTTTTTCAAGCAGATTTTCATCGGTATATTTCTCTCCCAATTTCAACCACTTCCTCGACCAGATCCTTGTTTTATTTTGTTTCTTTATATACATTGCTATAGTCACTGCAAGAACTGCTTTGTTTGCGTTGTTAGACATTCATACTGGTATCAAAATACTTCGCGACACGAACTACATTTGCTGCAGAAGTGAGGTTAATTGACAAACTTCGTTGGTATGTTTACAGGCTTGTTTGATAAACCAGTGGCTGGGAATAAGTGAATTTCTCAAACAAGTTTGATCTTGTGCAGGTACCTACAGTGTGAGTCGTTTACGCCGTGCGGATGGATGGCCGTAGTGTGCTATCACTGTTGTTTTATCTCCAAGTACAGCGTTTTTCTTTAATGTGGTGCCAGTACTAGCTTTCAAACATGTGGCTTATTTTATAAAAGTTTACTTTAATAAGATCTGCTGAATAGAAAATGAGTGATTGTAGGAGAAATAAATGGTCACGATACTGCCAGATCCACAATAGCACGAACTGTTGGTTATCTTCGCAATACGACAGTATGTATTCAACCATGCGAGGGCTAAATAAAGAAAAAAAACCGGCGGTCAGAGCTGGAAATTTTCCTTAACTTCCGCAAAACATACGGGGACTATAAAACCAAAAGTGGTCTAGCAACAGTTTGCCCTTGCCTCCAGTAAATGAGTATATATGGAATTGAGTAAGGTTTGAGATCATTTAGATGAAGCACTTTTAGTATACAAGCAATCGTTTTAGTAATTTGGGAAACGGCGCGTTTTATACTTTTCAGGTGCAATGGAACTACAAGTGCTATACGTAATCGACGTAGTATATGGGTGAACTGTGAATTCATATGCAGGCGAGAGACACTGTCTCGCCTTCAAGTTGTCTAGGCCCACGCACTTCATTTGTAATGCTCCAGTTGCGATGTTTAGACGCACACTCCGTCTGCCATGAACGATTTACGAGCTTACCGGGAGAGATAGGAAACCGCTAATCCCAAGCGTTTATAGTTAAGGCTGCGTACAGAGCTGTGACGTCATCAGCGCGTTCATAATTAAGGGCGCTTACAGTATTATGACGCCATTAGCGCGTGCTTCCAGGAAGGACCAGCACATTTTCTCACAACGACGGTAGCTCTTTACCAAGAATTTGCTTTTAAAACCTTTTACCTGGATTAGATCAGATCTATTATTCCAGCACGTCTATGCCATATGTCGATATAAAAAGGGACAGATCTAAAGTTCTGTAGCGCATTCATCTCATGTTTCATTGATCAAAACTGGGCAACCTGACATATGCTGTAACATCTAACAATTTCTTCCCTATAAAATTTCTTCCCTATAACAGCATACTAAATTCAAGACGTAGGAGGTAGAACCTCAAACCTCGCCGGAAATGTGCTGCCACAGTTTTTCTGCGGGATAGTGTGGTATCAACATGACTGTGCGACAAACCATTTTGATATTAATGTTTCTGAGCATTTCAACAACAGATACGCCCCTCGTAGGATTACATGTGTAGGTCCTACCCGGTGTCCAGCGTCGTTGCGAAATTGTTATGAAGTTTAAGTTGTTACGTCCATAAGACACTGCATATGATTTACGACCTTCTTTCTCAGAAAGAACTACATTTAGAATTTTATAGATGTTGTATGACAACTGACCCTAAGGGTTTTGAAAATCTTGTATTTTATCATACAGCTACCTGCATATCAATCAACTTCTTATCTTTTCAGAATGAGATTTTCACTCTGCAGCGGAGTGTGCGCTGATATGAAACTCCCTGGCAGATTAAAACTGTGTGCCCGAACGAGACTCGAACTCGGGACCTTTGCCTTTCGCGGGCAAGTGCTCTACCATCTGAGCTACCGAAGCACGACTCACGCGCGGTACTCACAGCTTTACTTCTGCCAGTATCTCGTCTCATACCTTCCAAACTTTACAGAAGCTCTCCTGCGAACCTTGCAGAATTAGCACTCCTGAATGAAAGGATATTGCGGAGACATGGCTTAGCCACGGCCTGCGGGATGTTTCCAGAATGAGATTTTCACTCTGCAGCGGAGTGTGCGCTGATATGACACTTCCTGGCAGATTAAAACTGTGTGCCCGACCGAGACTCGAACTCGGGACCTTTGCCTTTCGCGAGCAAGTGCTCTACCATCTGAGCTACCCAAGCACGACTCACGCCCGGTACTCACAGCTTTACTTCTGCCAGTATCTCGTCTCCTACCTTCCAACCTTTACAGAAGCTCTCCTGCGAACCTTGCAGAACTAGCACTCCTGAAAGAAAGGATATTGCGGAGACATGGCTTAGCCACAGCCTGGGGGATGTTTCCAGAATGAGATTTTCACTCTGCAGCGGAGTATGCGCTTATATGAAACTTCCTGGCAGATTAAAACTGTGTGCCCGACCGACACTCGAACTCGGGACCTTTGCCTTTCGCGGCAAGTGCTCTAACATCTGAGCTACCCAAGCACGACTCACGCCCGGTACTCAGAGCTTTACTTCTGCCAGTATGTCGTCTCCTACCTTCCAAACTTTACAGAAGCTCTCCTGCGAACCTTGCAGAACTGGCACTCCTGAAAGAAAGGATATTGCGGAGACATGGCTTAGCCACAGCCTGGGGGATGTTTCCAGAATGAGATTTTCACTCTGCAGCGGAGTGTGCGCTGATATGAAACTTCCTGGCAGATTAAAACTGTGTGCCCGACCGAGACTCGAACTCGGGACCTTTGCCTTTCGCGGGCAAGTGCTCTACCATCTTCTGTAAAGTTTGGAAGGTAGGAGACGAGATAGTGGCAGAAGTAAAGCTGTGAGTACCGGACGTGAGTCGTGGTTCTCATCTTTTGTTCCCGTTTTCGAGATCGAAGGTTGCAAACAAGTATTGACAGTCAGAATACAATCATTGACGAAGATATAATAATAATTTCGAGATAACTTCCGTGACAAAGATCGAAACTTGTAATGAGGAATATCAATAAATAATTTGAACATATCATCAAATTAGTGGTTGGTAACTGTTCCATAAATGAAAAAGTAATACACAGATCTTAATGTTTACCTCAGTCAGTACAGGGGTCTGTTGAACAAGTCTAAGCCGGCCGCTGTGGCCGAGCAGTTCTAAGCGCTTCAGTCCGGAATCGCGCGACTGCTACGGTCGCAGGTTCGAATCCTGCCTCGGGCATGAATGTGTGTGATGTCCTTAAGTTAGTTAGGTTTAAGTAGTTCTAAGTTTTGGGGGACTGATGACCTCAGATGTTTAGTCCCACAGTGCTCAGAGCCATTTGAACCATTTTTAGCAAGTCTTCCCGACAAGGAAACTCACGAGGTGTCAAATTGGAGGACCTCGGGGCCAAACATATGGCTCATGTAGAACCAGGCTACTTTTTTCTATGAATATTATGTCGAAATGATGCCTCATCAGGTTAAAACAACAGCTCTTTACATGTGTAATGTTTGACGTGTCTCAAGAACTGCACCAGAACTTCTCCCAGGGTAAAACAAATATCTCTCACCCTTTAGTCCAATAAAATGGTTCAAATGGCTCTGAGCACTATGGGACTTAACAGCTGTGGTCATCAGTCCCCTAGAACTTAGAACTACTTAAACCTAACTAACCTAAGGACATCACACACATCCATGCCCGAGGCAGGATTCGAACCTGCGACCATAGCGGTCTCGCGGTTCCAGACTGACGCGCCTAGAACCTCACGGCCACACCGGCCGGCTTTAGTCCAATAAGGTTGCCGTAGTTGACACCTGACCGTATCTCGATGCCGAAGATGAGCTGAAATCCACAGAGATGAATAGCATAAACGTTTCGCCGTATCGCATATGGCTGTTACAGCTGCTGAAAACAGATTCTCTGACGATTGATTTCAGTTAGTAATTAAAGAGTAATTGAGCAGCTTATTGACCCAGGAGATTGCGAGGTATTAGGTGATCGTGTCACGTGAGTACGCAACGTGGGTGGCCTATCCTGCAAGAAAAAAGCGGAGGAAACATCAGTAAAACGCGAGTCGCCTTTCATTTCCTTGAAACATCTAAGTTAAAGTGGCGCTCTACGAAAACTACGGCTCGGTAGTTTTGGTACATTACATAAATAACGCAGCAAGTGGTAAGATTATCGGCAGAATTGGTAGGGTACGAAACACAAACGAATGCGTGTGAGAAACTAGGAGTTGACGACATCTCTTTGTTTTTTGTTTGTTTGTTTTGCACATAATTAGAACTGCACTTCGTTTAGCGTTAGTCCGTCGTGTATTTTATATCCTTACAAAATATAAATTGCATTTTATAAGTCTTAAAAATCACTTGTGCGCTTTTATGTGGAACAAAAATGTTCCATAGCTTATACAGTCCTTTATATATCATCACGCAGCTTGTAGTGGGAATTTAGTAAGACAACGATCGGTTATGCAAGCAAAGCGAACAACATGCAGTAACGCCTCACAGTTATGCAGCACACTTTTATAGGCTACGAGCTGAACTGACCAAAGCTACTAGGATAGCCTACAGTAGCTTTTGGTAGGTTTACAGCACTGATGTAAGTGACTTATTTTTGCATGTAAGTTAATGTCTAAACAGCCTCTTGACGTGTGTAACAGGAACTGTGGCACACCCTGTGCAGAAAGGTGGCAGCGGCGTGGCCAACACGGCACACAAGGAAGCAACGGCAGTGCACCATCTCCCCCCCATTGCTCCCCCGAGGACAACTGTTCCTGCGATAGCATCTGCCTTTTGTCCTACCGCCGTACAATTGCCTCTTCCACTTGTCTTGTCTTCTCCCTACCCAATGCGATGCAATTTAGTTTCCATAGATATCTGAATTAACGTTTGCATAAATGGTGTATATGTTGATACCTTGGAATCGATATATTACAGTTTATTACCTCCACGCATTTTCTTCCTTCTAACTACGATGCTCCTTAACTGTAGACGCACTGTGGAGATGCATTACGTCAACATAAAGGTCCTGTCTAGAGCTATAAAACTGTCATAGGTCACTGTAGGCTATTGTAAGTAAGCACAGACAACGGTAGTTTTCCTAGCAGCTAAGGTCTGGTGAGATCATAACCGCGTTATCTGTGTGTTGCATACCTATAGGGCGTTATCTCATTTTTATCGCTTTGTTTGCGTTTGCGATCAGTGTCTTACTGAATTCCCCTAGAAACCGGAAGCGGTGAACCGTCTAGAAACTGAGTGAGGGTATATAAAGTTGTAAGTAGTTACCCGCCTCTATGTTACTTAAAAATAGACGGTATTTACGGCAAAATTTAAATTGTCAATGTTTAATTCAGGTTTAATCGAAAATTGTTGATTTCTAATATCAAATAGTGGCATGTTGTAGTAAAAATAAAAACAATACAGGTTTATCATGTAGCAATTGAACTCGCAATTTCCCGAAAAAAGAAAGAATTAAAAAAAAGAAAACGCAAACCAAAAAATACCAAGCATTGCATAAATACTTCGAGGTTATATAAAACATGTTCCTGTTATTGATAAACAACATTCACACCAATAAAAACAGGAAACTCTTGCTTTTGATCATGATGGAGAATGTTTTATTGGGTACACAGTAACAACAATAATTATATAGATTTTTTATATATTTGTGCATGTTAACTACTTGCAACGAAGCTAGCTGGTTTGGTTACATAAAAATGCAGAACTACTAAACCTAACTGACCTAAGGACATCGCACACATCCATTCCCGAGGCAGGATTCGAACCTGCGACAGTACCGCTCGCACGGTTCCAGACTGTAGCGCCTAGAACCGCTCGGCCACTTCATTTCGGGTGATCCTCTACTAACTAGTCAAACAAACGTACTAACGTTGTCACGAAACTGGAAAATTTAGCACTGTAATTTCTTAAATCATTATGTTGTCGTTGTTGTGGTCTTCAGTCCTGAGACTAGTTTGATGCAGCTCTCTATGCTACTCTATCCTGTGCAAGCTTCTTCATCTTCCAGTACCTACTGCAACCTACATCCCTCTGAATCTGCTTAGTGTATTCATCTCTTGGTCTCCCTCTACGATTTTTACCCTCCACGCTGCCCTCCAGTACTAAATTGGTGATCCTTTGATGCCTCAGAACATGTCCTACCAACCGATCCCTTCTTCTAATCAAGTTGTGCCGCAAACTCCTCCCCAGTTCTATTCAATACCTCGTTAGTTATGTGATCTACCCATCTAATCTTCAGCATTCTTCTGTAGCACCACATTTCGAAAGCTTCTATTCTCTACTTGTCCAAACTATTTATCGTCCATGTTTCACTTCCATACATGGCTACACTCCATACAAATACTTTCAGAAACGACTTCCTGACACTTAAACCTATACTCGATGTTAACAAATTTCTCTTCTTCAGAAATGCTTTCCTTGCCATTGCCAGTCTACATTTTATATCCTCTCTACTTCGACCATCATCAGTTATTTTGCTCCCCAAATAGGAAAACTCATTTACTACTTTAAGTGTCTCATTTCCTAATCTAATTCCCGCAGCATCACCCGACTTATTTCGACTACATTCCATTATCCCCGTTTTGCTTTTGTTGATGTTCATCTTACGCCCTCCTTTCAAGACACTGTCCATTCCGTTCAACTGCTCTTCCAAGTCCTTTGCTGTCTCTGACAGAATTACAATGCATCGGCGAACCTCATCATTATATAGCGTGTGAAATAATCCATTCATATCACGACCAGGAGTGAAGCGATGTACTCTGAACGTCTTTTCCTGCATCTCATTTTTATTTCGAACTTGCACACAAAGGTACTAGCTCTTCTGCTGATCGCAGACTGAAAGTATTTTTGTAAATTTGTGGTAAGGTTCTATGGGGCCAAACTGCTGAGGTCATCGGTCCATAGTCTTACACACTACTTAATCTAACTTTTACTAACTTACGCTATGGACAATACACACACCCGAGGGAGGACTCGAATCATCGACGGGGCAGCTGCGCTAACCGTGACAAGACGCCCTAGAACGCACGGCTACCCCGCGCGGCTGAAAGAATTCGAGAATTCCAGATTTGAGCTCTGTCAGCAAAGCGGCCAGTAGACCTGCCGTGGCGTCTCAGTGCGGTAGGGCCTTATATCGGCCACGGCAGTTGACGTCAGCGGCGCGTCAAATTGTGCTGTGATGACGTCCTACTTGGGAAGTCGGCCGGTGTCTGGCGCTGTGGTGCTGAGTCCCACTAGGACCTCAGTGTCGGCGGCGGCAGGCACGGCTGACACAGCAACCCCCGTGAAGGACTTAGTGCAGGCGACAGGTGCAGCCGAGTCTCTAACCAACGGCTGCAGCTGACGGAGCCCGAGTCATCTCGCTGTCCGGCGTCGTTGTGGTACTTCTGGCTACAAGTGCTCCCTACCTTAAAATCCAGACAGGCCTCGAGTGCCCATTTGCTTCTCTAAAACCGTGCGCCTGGTCACGTTGCATTAACGAGAGACTTTTCCAGACGTCGTAACACTGCCCCACTTGGTCCACCCTTACGGCAATGCAGCACCGTTCACCACTCAGCTCGGTTACGCTAGCTGCACAGTCCACCGGCGTGTCTCTTCATGTGACCCACGTGTCGTCACGCTGGAGACTACCAACCTGCGGCTCTTAACGCAACGCTCTGTGGCGCTTCCATGGTATTTCTCCTTACTTTTGTTAACCCTTCGGTGGGCGCGGCTTTCATACTTCCACGAGTCGGCGCGTTGCGGCTTTTGCACCGCAATTAGTTTTACACATTTAACCTAAGGAAAAATAATCATCCCATCAGTAATAAATAGCTAAAATGCATCAGTTTATTTTTCCGTAATTTCAGCACTTGCTTTTGGACCTGGCAAAACTTTTAGGATGTTATTGGCCTTGGTTTTAGGAGAAGAAGGAAGCGGTTCACTTACCCAGATAGTTTCTTTATTTTTCCTACGTAAAATCGGTAATCCTCTATTTGTTGTCTCCCCTCTTCAACCAGGTGGTCATCTGTTTCCCCTGTTGATTTTTCGGAGTCACTTCTGTGGTTTTCTTCTTCAATAACTTTCTCTTCCGACTCAGATTCACATGAATCTGATAATCCTGGTAATTCTTCTTCTGACAATTCCCGCAGTACTTTCTCATAGTCTTCAGGACGTACAATTAGACGGTGCCTGCCAAATGCCTTCTTTTTCTCCATTTCCACGCTTTTATGGGACCTAATGAAACACATGTTTTTGTAAAAGTAAAGTATTGTAACAAATCAATATCCAAGACGGTAAAAATTAATGAATATTGCTTATGGGAACTTTGATTCGATTCGAATTGTCATTATATACTAATATAAAAGAAAGAATGCCTTGAAGCGAAAGAAAAACACAAGTACAGAAAATACTTACATCACAAGGCGCGTAGCGGCAAACACACCGCAGACGCAACACTCGCGGTTCAAACAACAATAGCGACCAAACTGCTGAAAGCATGAATAGCGCAAATATAGTAAGTGGTGACATCCGTTGAGAACAACAAATACGTATCTAGACGTGGACGCAGCTGTAACGCTATCTGTGATACTAACAGAAAACTAAATCTTACCGCTATCTGCCGCAGGCGCGCCCACCGAAGGGTTAAAGACTAATGATTTCCCGATCAAAGACTGGGTCTCAGCACAACAAAATGGTTCAAATGGCTCTGAGCACTATGGGACTCAACTGCTGTGGTCATAAGTCCCCTAGAACTTAGAACTACTTAAACCTAACTAACCTAAGGACATCACACACATCCATGCCCGAGGCAGGATTCGAACCTGCGACCGTAGCGATCGTGCGGTTCCAGACTGTAGTGCCTTTAACCACTCGGCCACTCCGGCCGGCAGCAGGACAACAGATCGAAGTGAAAATCCATCTTGTGGGAAACGGCGGGGCATGTGGCTCAACCATCTTCAAATGGTTTTGCGGAAGTTACATAACTACTTGTAGCACAATCCTGGATGTTGGCTTGCTACAGTATGGGTGACTTTTTGCTGTTAGTGTCCATCTGCCTGCTTCCAGTGTGATGGCCAGCTGGTACATCACTTCACCACTTTTACACAGGATGTATGCACTTACATTGTGATAGCAAAACTTTGTCAGCAACCAGCATGTGCATACATATTGTGTAAAAGCGTGTGAAATGATGTACCAACTGGCTATCACAATGAAAACAGAGAGATGGGCACTAACAGAAAAAATCTGTCCATACTGTCGCAAGCCAGCACCCAGCATTATGTTAGAAATAGATATGTAACTTCCGGAAAACCATCTGAAGATGAGCCTGGAAAAGTTCGAAAAGCGGTTCATAGAATGATAAATAACTATTCAAAAAAGTGACTGGTTGCAGTTTTATGTATTTACGTTCAAGTAACAGTCACGGGTTCTAAAATACCGTAATCGGTAAGTTTAAAAAGGAGAATGATATGACCAATTGTTCCATGTTCAAATCACAATGTATCAGTGCACATTGTAATCGTATCTTACGATACCGGAAGATTAGAAAGACTACTTCCAGCAATCGATTGAACAGTGTCTTGCAGGAAACGTGCCTACTCTGTCATTCCACTGATGTTTCAAATGTTGCTGCCTATTTTGTTTCACAGAGCTGACAAAGATCAGACTTACGAATTTCTAACTTAGGCCTGCAACTCAAATGTTCTAAAACCCACAGCGATTTCAGCGTCCATCATCCGCTTTTGACAAACATTGAAGAACATCCACGTGCTTCACAATTTCCATAATGCCGGATCCTAGCCAAGGAGCCGCTACTGTCGACAGCAAGCGCTTAAGTCCGTATACTTTCGCATTCTCTGCACATGGAGTCGATGGGTTCTTGGTTTCCAAAGAGCATTTGATTGAGCATCACACCAACGCTATTTCACGAACGTACGACCTGGCACTTTGCAGTGGGCTATACCGACGTGTTATGTCCACAGCAGTGCCTTTTTGAATTCGTCCGATGTCTGCTCTCATGTATTCTTTATATGGTCTGCAACCATTAGAGCAGTAGCAGTGCCTCATATGCAATTCATTTTACGAATGCACTGTAGTGGTCCTCAAACCTTGCGATGGATCTAAGTCTTCCTGTCACATTAACTGCTCCTAATTAGTAACTTTTCGTCCAAATTCATACCGGTTCTCTTTTTATCCCTAAATAATTAGATGATATATTGTCCTCCAGATGTTCTATATTAATATATTAATTCGGCACTAGGCTTCTTTCTCTTTATTATGAATATTATCTCACATTTCGCCAAATTTAGAGAGAGCTGTCATGCATTACACTGAGAGAAAACTTTGTCCACATATTTTGCATTTCTTTATGACCCTCCAATAAATAAATTTCACGTAGGGGATACAGAGGAAACGATAGTAAAAAACATGATGGTGACGCTAACCTTATTTCATGAATCATACAGAAAATTAATCGTTGTATTACGATTTCTTGGGAGACATCGCATGAAGTTTCCTATACTCTTGAGCAGCGTAATGTACAGAAATTTATTTGTTTAAATTTGATCGAGCCATTCACATATCTATGGAGATACATCGTTTGTATCTTTGACGTCAGTCAACAATATAATACAGTGTCGAAAGTCTTTCCGAAAATGTAGGAAGACAGAGTCTATATCTTCTTTATAAGTTCTTTTTCTTGCGTCTGTGCTAATCCAATTCTAAAGGAAACTTTTCCTCCAACAACATCGTAATCTTTGAGCATTACGTATGCTCTACGATTTTACAACCGATGGAAATTAGTGAAACTGGCTCAAATGGCTCTGAGCACTATGGGACTTAACTACTCAGGTCATCAGTCCCCTAGATCTTAGAACTACTTAAACCTAACTAACGTAAGGACATCACACACATCCATGCCCGAGGCAGGATTCGAACCTGCGACCGTAACAGTCGCGCGGTTCCAGAATGAAGCGCCTAGAACCGCTCGGCCACACTGGCCGGCAATCGTATTATCTGTTCTGCCAGCGGGTTTAGGGGGCGTATCACTCTGGAAAAATATTATTTCCAAATTTGGCCAGCAGGTGCAAATCTGGCTGTGTACAACATCTCGTCGACGTCTCTGGTGCTGACACAGAACAAACTATATAAGCTGCCTTTAATAATAAAGTCAACATTATGACTTTCTCACTTTTTTTGGACATTCTCTGCCCACGACCCAGTCCTAATTCATTACGTATGAAAACATTTCTGTATGTCTTTCTTCCATTCACAACACCAGCTTTGCACTTGGCAGCCAAAATTGGAACTTATTTTCTTTTTACTATAAATCAGTTCCACATTAACACGTTAGAAAATATATCAAGCTCCACTAGCATATGATAATTACAGTCCACCTTGAACCTCTGGGAGTAGCTGCACTTTTCTTTTATAACCACCTGTTTCGTCCTCCGGTACTCGCCCCACCTCCCATGGTAAGGTGCGGTGTCACCGGTTGCATAATCATCAGGTGCTGCCGTTCGACAAGGCTGATAGCGACGGCCGCTCTTACGAGGGCCTTCCATATACGCTAATCAAACAACGGAGGAAATAATGTTATGTGGAGAGCCAATGAACAAGCAGGCAATCGTGTCGGCCTAGTGTATTCATCCGTGTTGCAATTTAACCAGCACCTTTGGCCCACTACGGACAGTCTACGCTGTGCCCACAGCGCGTACAGAGAATTTACAGAGGCCCACAGTTGGAGTCCACGCCAAGAGGCCAGCGAGTCATCTCCTGTTGCAGTCATCAGTTAGTGGTACCACCGCCAGTGCAGTGGGGCTCCACAGACCCATCTGGAAATACCGATTTAAAAGAGAATCTGTCAGACTTGTGCTCCATATCAGGTTATGGACTCCATGTAAGTTTGCATGTTTCAATAAGTGATATCTGAGTTCAGTTATGACAGAGTTCTGTGTCCCGTTGAGTGGCTGAATACATGCAGTTATGGTACTTCCATTTTATTTGCGTAGTTACCTGAGGCACTACACTGACGCAGTCGGACTTAAAGTGATGTGTTATTCGGTAGGAAGCCACTTTACAACAGTTCTTCTTACCCTTTTTGTAAGCAGAAATGACCTGCGCTGTTTGTCAGTCTCGTAGTACTACCCACTACGCTAGCGACGCCAGATGAATATGCCCTAGGAAATGAAACAATTACGCAATGCGTTCCATCTTGAATTTACACTGCGCAAGGGAGGTAAAGAATTACTTTTTCGAAACCTCGTTATTCCTAACCATTGCGACGCTTAAGCTTAAAATTTGGCTCGAAGGTGGCCACAATCTTCCTCCTGCAATGGTGGAAAAGCGTGCCGCCCTGCGATGTCACCCTCGGGCTGACTACACTTCAAACAGCAAAATGTCGACATTTGCGAAAAAAAGACCACAGCATAGAAATTCATTTGACGCATTAGGTGGGTTAATAAAGTCACATTGGCACCCATCTTACCCACAATTCTGCCCAATGGCACCATGGACGTGTCAGAGGACCTGAAGGTCGTTACGTCCCCTGTTACACACATTTGACCCTTTCTTTTAACGCCTGTAGGTCAGAACCACGACACCCAGCGTTGACGTCATACTGTTTCCTTATGAGTGGCCGAGGAAAACATTCCAGACATTCCACAGCTCAGAATCGCCACGAAAAGGCGAAGAGGGTGGCGTAAACGGCGTAAGTGCAACAATCCCTAGGGAATGGGGCGTTGACTACCACACAGTTCGCGATCTGAAACGACAGTTCGTCGTGCGATGAGCAATAGGAAGACATCCTGCACCACCTCTGATAATGCTGGCACCCTCGAGCGTCTCAACCCTTCTGTATCCCACCGAAAGTGATCGCACCCGCTTGGAGCGCATCGCGACTGTAGCTTCTGCTCTCTTGTAATCCTTGTAACAATTATAGACCGTTCAGAACCATTCGACGGAATCTGAAGACGGTCCGAAGGATATAGGGGTGCTTAAGCTTTTGCAGCGCTCCTATTTTGTGCCTTCCTGTGGTGTGACTGTAAGGGAACGTGACGTCGACACATGTGTGAATAAATCGGCAAAGGGTCCGCCTAAGGCCCCCAGTTCGGAAATTCCCTCAGTGGCATCCGCCCATCTTTACCGAGGATTTTAAAAATGCACCCATACAGACTGAAAACGTGAGGAGAGTCCCAGGAGCCTGCAGGCAGTCTGCGCTACTGCTCTTTCGTCGTTACAATGCTGGTCTTGTGCCTGATAGAAGCTCACCCAGAAACGGAGAGTGTCAAACCGGTTGCTGGTATGCAAATGAATAGGACGTCGTCATGTGTTCTGTCTGTACATGTACATTTATAAAGTTCTCTGTAAAGGTGAGCATGTGCCACCTAGGGTTTTATCAAAGAGGGGAAGGGTGGGGGGGAGTCACAGAGGGACACTTTGCTGTTTTATTCACGCATGTTTCAACGTCGCTTCCCCACGAGATCACGCTACAGGAGGAAACAAAACAGAAGCTCTGAAAACCCATCAGCACCCTTAACTGCTTTGGATCACGTTGAAATTTCGTAGAATGGTTCCGAACGGTCCGTGGTGTTCCAGCCTGAACACGAGAGTAAAAGCGGTGATTACGGTGCGCATCAAACGGGAGTGATCACATCCGATGGGGATGCAGCTACACGAAGTCCTTATAGAAGGACTGGAGCGGCCGAGGATGTCAGCAGAATTATACACTATGTGATCGAAAGTGTCCGGACACATGGGTGAAATTGGCTTACAAGTTCGTGGCGCCCTCCGTCGGTAATTCTGGAATTCAATGCGGTGGCCCACCCTTAGCCTTGATGACAGCTTCCACTCTCACAGGCATACGTTCAGTCAGGTGCTGGAAGGTTTCTTGGGGAATGGCAGCCCATTCTTCATGGAGTGCTGCACTGGGGAGAGATATCGATGTTGGTCGATGAGGCTTGGCACGAAGTCGGCGTTCCAAAACATCCAAAGGTGTTGTATAGGATTCAGGTCAGGACTCTGTGCAGGCGAGTCCACTACAGGGATGTTATTGTCGTGTAACCACTCCGCCTCAGACCATGCATTATTAAGAGGTGCTCGATCGTGTTGAAAGAGAACACTCGCCATCCCCGAATTGCTCTTCAACAGTGGGAAGCAAGAGGGTGCTTAAAACATCAATATAGGCCTGTGCTGCGCGTGTGCCACGCAAAACAACAAGTAGTGCAAGCCCCCTCCATGAAAAACACGGCCACGCCGTAACACCACCCCCTCCGAGTTTTAGTGTTGGAACTACAGGCGCTGGCGGATGACGTTCATCGGGCATTCGCCATACGCACACCCTGCCATCGGATCGCCACATCGTCACTCGACACAACGTTTTTCCACAGTTCAGTCGTCCGATCTTTACGCTCCTTACACCAAGTGAGGCGTCGTTTGGCTTTTACCGGCGTGATGTGTAGCTTATGAGCAGCCGTACGACCATGAAAGCCAAGTTTTATCACCTCCCGCCTGTCATAGTACTTGCAATGGATCTTGATGCAGTTTGGAATTCCTGTGTGATGATGTGGATAGATGTCTGTCTATTACATATTACGACCCTCTTCAACTGTCGGCGGTCTCTGTCAGTCAACACACGAGGTCTGCCTGTACGCGTTTGTGCTGCACGTGTCCCCTCACGTTTCCACTTCACTGTCACATCGGAAACAGTCGACCTAGGGATGTTTAGGAGTGTGGAAATCTCGCATGCAGACGTATGACACAAGTGACACCCAATCACCTGTGCACGTTCGAAGTCCGTGAGTTCGCGGAGCGTCCCATTCTGCTCTCTCACGATGTCTTATGACTACTGAGTCCTTTAAAGTAGTCACCAGCGTTGTGTAGAATCCGCTGCCAGCGATGTGGATGGAAGGCGTAGTATACCACTAGCAGAGCCTGCTCTGTTGATGGTGCGGATGGAGCGGTCTACTGCCTGTCAAATCTCTGGAACAGTTCTCAAGCGAATGCCACGAAGTGGTTCCTTCATCTTCGGAATCAAATCAAAGTCACAAGGACTTAAGTCCGGGGAGAATGTTGGATGGTACAGTACTTTCCAGTCCCATAGACCCAACAGAGCAGCTTGCGCAGTATACGCCTGCGCATTGTTGTGCAAAATGATGGAAGGGCTGCGCAGAAAGTGTCGCCGCTTCTTTCGCAAAGCTGGTCGCAGGTGATTGTGACTTTTATTTGATTCCGAAGATGAAGGAACCACTTCGTGGTATTCGCTTCACAACTGTTCCAGAGATTCGACAGGCAGTAGACCGCTCCATCTGCACCATCAACAGAACTGGCTCTGCTAATTGTATACTACGCCTTCCATCCACATCGCTGGCAACGGATTCTACACAACGCTGGTGACTACTTTAAAGGACAGTAACAGGTGCAAACGTGAAACTCTTTTGTATTGGTTGTGAATAAATAGTTGGCACTATTTAAGTTCCAACCCTCGTATATTAGGCACGAGGAGGTTAAGAAGAAATCCAATATGCTATGCACAACATAAAAGTAATAATGCAATAAAATACAACATAAAAAAACTCTCCGGTTCCTGCAACGACGATGTATACTGGGTTGCCCCTACCAATACCGTTTTATGTATCATGACGGGTACCCAGACAGGCACGTAATCGATGTACACTGATCACCCAGAACATTAAAACCTCCTTCCTACCATCGATATAAACCCGGCTAGGCGATAGCAGCGTCGCCTGGCGAGAAATGACTGCTAGTGAGACACAAGCTCGGTGCATGTATTGTCAGTGAGCGTGCTGCCGTGTGTAGGATGGGGAAGGCGCGCGATTTATCTGCGTTTGACCGAGGGAAGATTGTGCTGGCCCAGAGGCTCGGCACGAGCATTTCGGAAACTGCAAGACTTGTCGGGTGTTTGAAGGAGTGTTTAGTGTCTTCAGCACTTGGCGAAACCGAGGGAAACCACGTCTAGACGTCATGGGGTTGGGCGGCCACCCATCATTTCAGATGTCGGACAGACTGGAAAATCAGGACAGGCGGCGAACTGTGGCGCAGTAAACATCATACTTTGATGTTGGGCAGAGTACAAGTGTGTCCGAACATAGTGTGCATCGCACACTCCTAACGATGGGCCTCCGCAGCCGACGACCCATGTATGTGCCAGTGTTAAGACTACGAGATTGGCAACTACGACTGAAAGGAGACGTGACCATCGGCACTGGACACTGGGGCAGCGCGTTGTATGGTCTGATGTATACCGACACTTTTCTATCATGTCGGACGCTAATCCATCGTTTTCCAGGGGAACAGCTCCTTGACACACGTACTGCGGGACAGAGACAAGCGTCTCCATATTGTGCTGGAGAACATTCACGTGGCCATCCATGGGTCCAGTGAAGCCCGTGTAAGGCACCATGACGGCCAAGGGGTATCGTACACTGATTGCCGACCACATACACCCCTTCCAGGCAATCATGTTTCCCGATGGCAGCAACATTTTTCAGCAAGATGATGCGGCCTGTCACAAGGCCAGGAGTGTGATGGAGTGTTTCGAGGAACACAGTAGCGAGTTCCTGTTGATGTGCTCGCCCTCACCTCGCCAGATCTGAAGCCAATAGGACACATCTGGGATGCGATTGAACGTGGCGTCAGAGCTCATCGCCCCCCTCCCCAGAATTTACGGGAATTGGGTGAGCTGTGTGTGCAGTTGTGGTGCCAGTCCCCTCCAGCGACTTGCCAAGATGTCATTGCTTCCATGACTCGTCGTCGCTGTCATCCGTGCCAAAGGTGGACAAACCGGCTATTAGGTACGTGGTCAAAATGTTCTGGCTGATCGCTGTAAGATCCCTCTCACAGCTTTGGACGACTGTTAAAAAACGGAATCATACTGTACAAAATAGAAGTAAGGATTGACTATGAGTTACACGGTATTTTTTGAGAAGACATACCTTACTAGTGCCGTGCTTATCCAAGTGTCTCCACCCTTTCTTTGTGTAATCAGCGTTGAAGTCATACAAGTTTTGGATGTCTCTATAGGTTTTTTAGGTTTATAGTACCTAATCTGTCGTAAATGGTTCAAAAAAGTTGCCTTATAAAGTGTGTTTCACCATCGAAACAACGAAATTATTTGGAGGCATCAAAATGGAAAACGTCGAAGTACCAAATTTGTGGTATATAATCCAATGAAAAGATTTGGGCGTTTCAGCTGCCCTTACAGACGTAGTTTTATGCATCCCCACTTTACAGAATTCGCTCTGGAGATGTGAAGCATATTGTCAAAATATCCCAGAACAACTGGTAAACTATACAAATACACCCTAGACGCCGGCCACTGTGGCTGAGCGGTTCCAGGCGCTTCTGTCCGGAACCGCGCTGCTGCTACGATCGCAGGTTCGAATCTGCCTCGAGCATGAACGTGTGTGATGTCCTTAGTTTAGTTATGTTCAATTACTTCTAAGTCTAGGGGACTGATGACCAAAGATGTTAAGTCCCATAGTGCTCAGAGCCATTTGTACCATTTGAGCATCGTTGACTTATTATACAAATTTTGGTTATGATGTTACATTAGCACACTCACGCGCTGAGTCACAGATTAATCTTTCAAATGGATTGTATACCGGAAAGCTGTTACTTTCTCATTTCCAATTTTTATATCTCCTATCAATTTCGTTGTTTCCGAGGGTAAACACACTTTATAAGGCAACTTTTCTGAACCATTTACAAAAGATGACGTACTATAAACGGAATAAACATATAGAATCATCCAAGACCTGGATGACTACATCACTAATTACGCAAAGAAAGACTGAATACCTCTGGTCAAAAAATATCGTGTAACTCACAGCCAATCTTCACCTGTATGTTTTACAGTATGATTCCGTCCGTTAACAGTCGTCCAAAAGTCTGACAGGGAACACACACCTTTCATTAGGCTGTCGCATGTCTAGAGATAATTTCTGAAACAAATGTAGTGTGTATTATGTCATTCCTGATTCAGTCGTAGTATGTATTGCAATGAAATGGCATCAGCAGGGGCAGCTACATGGTATTTTAATGAACTGTCAACAAAAATAAATGTCATGTGACTAGGGCCTCCCGTTGGGTAGACCGTTCGCCGGCTGCAAGTCTTTTTTTTTATGCCACTTCGGGCACTTGCGCGTCGATGAGGATGAAATGATGATGATTAGGACAACACAACACCCAGTCCCTGAGCTGCTAAAATCTCTGACCCAGCCGGGAATCGAATCCGGGCCCCTAAGATTGACATTCTGTCGCGCTGACCACTTTTTTAAAAAATTTTTAAAATCTCATTTTGTTCGCTTTTGTTCGTTGCATCTGCTCGGGGCTGACGTCGTAAGTTATCCGTTTAAGTTCGTTGTTGATCGATTGGCTCAGTTTTTTTATTACAAAAATGGTTCAAATGGCTCTGAGCACTATGGGACTTGACGTCTATGGTCATCAGTCCACTAGAACTACTTAAACCTAACTAACCTAAGGACAGCACACAACACCCAGCCATCACGAGGCAGAGAAAATCCCTGACCCCGCCGGGAATCGAACCCGGGAACCCGGGCGTGGGAAGCGAGAACGCTACCGCACGACCACGAGATGCGGGCTTTTTATTACAGAGGGCATTTACCGCCGGAGGACAGTTGACACTTGAAGACCAAGTAGAAGAGAGTAAATTCTCGCATACTTATGCCTTCTTTTTCAACGTCAGACCGAAGCGACTAACAGGTCATTAAAAGTTGATTGTCCATTCGGAGGAAGTTTATGTAGTTGTCAGGATTTGAGTGTAATATTTTTTCAAGCAGATTTTCATCGGTATATTTCTCTCCCAATTTCAACCACTTCCTCGACCAGATCCTTGTTTTATTTTGTTTCTTTATATACATTGGTATAGTCAATGCAAGAACTGCTTTGTTTGCATTGTTAGACATTCATACTGGTATCAAAATACTTCGCGACACGAACTACATTTGCTGCAGAAGTGAGGTTAATTGACAAACTTCGTTGGTATGTTTACAGGCTTGTTTGATAAACCAGTGGCTGGGAATAAGTGAATTTCTCAAACAAGTTTGATCTTGTGGAGGTACCTACAGTGTGAGTCGTTTACGCCGTGCGGATGGATGGCCGTAGTGTGCTATCACTGTTGTTTTATCTTCAAGTACAGCGTTTTTCTTTAATGTGGTGCCAGTACTAGCTTAGAAACATGTGGCTTATTTTATAAAAGTTTACTTTAATAAGATCTGCTGAATAGAAAATGAGTGATTGTAGGAGAAATAAATGGTCACGATATTGCCAGATCCACAATAGCACGAACTGTTGGTTATCTTCGCAATACGACAATATGTATTCAACCATGCGAGGGCTAAATAAAGAAAAAAAACCGGCGGTCAGAACTGGAAATTTTCCTTAACTTCCGCAAAACATACGGGGACTATAAAACCAAAAGTGGTCTAGCAACAGTTTGCCCTTGCCTCCAGTAAATGAGTATATATGGAATTGAGTAAGGTTTGAGATCATTTAGATGAAGCACTTTTAGTATACAAGCAATCGTTTTAGTAATTTGGGAAACGGCGCGTCTTATACTTTTCAGGTGCAATGGAACTACAAGTGCTATACGTAATCGACGTAGTATATGGGTGAACTGTGAATTCATATGCAGGTGAAAGACACTGTCTCGCCTTCAAGTTGTCTAGGCCCACGCACTTCATTTGTAATGCTCCAGTTGCGATGTTTAGACGCGCACTGCGTCTGCCATGAACGATTTACGAGCTTACCGGGAGAGATAGGAAACCGCTAATCCCAAGCGTTTGTAGTTAAGGCTGCGTACAGAGCTGTGACTTCATCAGCGCGTTCATAATTAAGGGCGCTTACAGTATTATGACGCCATTAGCGCGTGCTTCCAGGAAGGACCAGCACATTTTCTCACAACGACGGTAGCTCTTTACCAAGAATTTGATTTTAAAATCTTTTACCTGGATTAGACCAGATCTATTATTCCAGCACGTCTATGCCACATGTCAATATAAAAAGGGACAGATCTAAAGTCCTGTAGCGCATTCATCTCATGTTTCATTGATCAAAACTGGGCAACCTGACATATGCTGTAACATCTAACAATTTCTTCCCTATAAAATTTCTTCCCTATAACAGCATACTAAATTCAAGATGTAGGAGGTAGAACCTCAAACCTCGCCGGAAATGTGCTGCCACAGTTTTTCTGCGGGATAGTGTGGTTTCAACATGACTGTGCGACAAACCATTTTGATATTAATGTTTCTGAGCATTTCAACAACAGATACGCCCCTCGTAGGATTACATGTGTAGGTCCTACCCGGTGTCCAGCGTCGTTGCGAAATTGTTATGAAGTTTAAGTTGTTACGTCCATAAGACACTGCGTGTTATTTACGACCTTCTTTCTCAGAAAGAACTACATTTAGAATTTTATAGATGTTGTATGACAACTGACCCTAAGGGTTTTCAAAATCTTGTATTTTATCATACAGTTTCCTGCATATGAATCAACTTCTCATCTTTTGTTCCCGTTTTCGAGATCGAAGATTGCAAACAAGTATTGACAGTCAGAATACAATCATTGACGAAGATATAATAATAATTTCGAGATAGCTTCCATGCGAAAGATCGAAACTTGTAATGAGGAATATCAATAAATCATTTGAACATATCATCAAATTAGTGGTTGGTAACTGTTACATAAATGAAAAAGTAATACCCAGATGTTAATGTTTACCTCAGTCAGTACAGGGGTCTGTTGAACAAGTCTTAGCCGGCTGCTGTGGCCGAGCACTTCCAAGCGCTTCAGTCCGGAACCGCGCGACTGCCACGGTCGCAGGTTCGAATCCTGCCTCGGGCATGGATGTGTGTGATGTCCTTAAGTTAGTTAGGTTTAAGTAGTTCTAAGTTTTGGGGGACTGATGACCTCAGATGTTTAGTCCCACAGTGCTCAGAGCCTTTTGAACCATTTTTAGCAAGTCTTCCCGACAAGGAAACTCACGAGGAGTCAAATTGGAGGACCTCGGGGCCAAACATATGGCTCATGTAGAACCAGGCTACTTTTTTCCATGAATATTATGTCGAAATGATGCCTCATCAGGTTAAAACAACAGCTCTTTACATGTGTAATGTTTGACGTCTCTCAAGAACTGCACCAGAACTTCTCCCAGGGAAAAACAAATATCTCTCACCCTTTAGTCCAATAAGGCTGCCGTAGTTGACACCTGACCTTATCTCGATGCCGAAGATGAGCTGAAATCCACAGAGATGAATAGCATAAACGTTTCGCCGTATCGCATGTGGCTGTTACAGCTGCTGAAAACAGATTCTCTGACGATTGATTTTAGTTAGTAATTAAAGAGTAATTGAGAATCTTATTGACCCAGGAGATTACGAGGTATTAGGTGATCGTGTCACGTGAGTACGCAACGTGGGTGGCCTATCCTGCAAGAAAAAAGCGGAGGAAACATCAGTAAAACGCGAGTCGCCTTTCATTTCCTTGAAACATCTAAGTTAGAGTGGCGCTCTACGAAAACTAGGGCTCGGTAGTTTTGGTACATTACATAAATAACGCAGCAAATGGTAAGATTATCGGTAGAATTGGTAGGGTACGAAACACAAACGAATGCGTGTGAGAAACTAGGAGTTGACGACATCTCTTTGCTTTTTGTTTGTTTGTTTTGCACATAATTAGAACTGCACTTCGTTTAACGTTAGTCCGTCGTGTATTTTATATCCTTACAAAATATAAATTGCATTTTATAAGTCTTAAAAATCACTTGTGCGCTTTTATGTGGATCAAAAATGTTCCATAGCTTATACAGTCCTTTATATATCATCACTCAGCTTGTAGTGGGAATTTAGTAAGACAACGATCGGTTATGCAAGCAAAGCGAACAACATGCAGTAACGCCTCACAGTTATGCAGCACACTTTGATAGGCTACGAGCTGAACTGACCGAAGCTACTAGGATAGCCTACAGTAGCTTTTGGTAGGTTTACAGCACTAATGTAAGTGACTTATTTTTGCATGTAAGTTAATGTCTAAACAGCCTCTTGACGTGTGTAACAGGAATTGTGGCACACCCTGTGCGGAAAGGTGGCAGCGGCGTGGCCAACACGGCACACAAGGAAGCAACGGCAGTGCACCATCTCCCCCCCATTGCTCCCCCGAGGGCAACTGTTGCTGCGATAGCATCTGCCTTTTGTCCTACCGCCGTACAATTGCCTCTTCCACTTGTCTTGTCTTCTCCCTACCCAATGCGATGCAATTTAGTTTCCATAGATATCTGAATTAACGTTTGCATAAATGGTGTATGATACCTTGGAAACGATATATTACAGTTTATTACCTCCACGCATTTTCTTCCTTCAAACTACGATGCTTATTAACTGTAGACGCAGAAACTGTGGAGATGCATTACGTCAACATAAATGTCCTGACTAGAGCTATAAAACTGTCATAGGTCACTGTAGGCTATCGTAAGTAAGCACAGACAACGGTAGTTTTCCTAGCAGCTAAGGTCTGGTAAGATCATAACCGCGTTATCTGTGTGTTGCATACCTATAGGGCGTTATCTCATTTTTATCGCTTTGTTTGCGTTTGCGATCAGTGTCTTACTGAATTCCCCTAGAAACCGGAAGCGGTGAACCGTCTAGAAACTGAGTGAGGGTATATAAAGTTCTAAGTAGTTACCCGCCTCTATATTACTTAAAAATAGACGGTATTTACGGCAAAATTTAAATTGTCAATGTTTAATTCAGGTTTAATCGAAAATTGTTGATTTCTAATATCAAATAGCGGCATGTTGTAGTAAAAATAAAAACAATACAGGTTTATCATGTAGCAATTGAACTCGCAATTTCCCGAAAAAAGAAAGAATTAAAAAAAAGAAAACGCAAACCAAAAAATACCAAGCATTGCATAAATACTTCGAGGTTATATAGAACATGTTCCTGTTATTGATAAACAACATTCACACCAATAAAAACAGGAAACTCTTGCTTTTGATCATGATGGGGAATGTTTTATTGGGTACACAGTAACAACAATAATTGTATAGATTTTTTATATATTTGTGCATGTTAACTACTTGCAACGAAACTAGCTGGTTTGGTTACATAAAAATGTAGAACTAAATTTAGCAACTAATTTTTTCACTTATAAAATGCTTTTTATATTTGATGAGAATATACTCGTAAAATACACACTGGACTAACAGTGAACTATATGCGGTTCTAATAATATTCACAACAAACAAAAAACAAAGTGAGGTCGTCGGGTCCCAGTTTCTGTCTCACACACTCAATTATGTTTCTTATTACCGATTTCCTGCTATGTACTACGTCATTTATCTATTTTACCAAAACAACCGATCTGTAGTTTTAGTAGGGCGCAATTAAAATCCTCACACGTCGACGTTAGTGCATGAATCTGTCTCATTCTTTACGTTGTACTTCTTCTCTCGTTTAGACCTTCTCAGGACCATACGTCAGTTTCAGTTATTCACATCGGGTATCTCTATTTTTTTATCTTCAGTACTCCATCGTTTCAAAGCTTACCTTTTTCGCTCCTCCGTCCATTTTGAGCACGTTTTTTCTCCCTTCCATTATTGGGATCCATCTTCCATCTCCAGTGTTTTTATTTTAAAACCAGTTCTATCTGTTGTTTCTTCGTCTCTCACGTTGTTTCTTTGTAAATCTTTCTTGACTTCTTAAATTCAGCTTGTTGTTGACGTCTTCTGCCAAAGTATTAGAATGTCTGTTCGTTTAATATGTCACCCATTCTGCACAAATACTGAAGGGCATCAATCTCCTTCTGTGCCCATTGACTGTGTTAGGTTTTGTGTGTTCTCGCACGTAACAAAATTACTTCCCAGTTTCCAGAAGTATATTCCTAAATTAATTATAATTTAGGACTAGGCATTCAGTTGCTTGCTGGTCCAAGAACTGTATTGTGTTTTATTTCATGGCTGTTGAGTATTCATTAGTTGTTATAAACATTCTGCGGAGACTTATTTTTCATCTTGCGTATTGTCTTCCATACAGTGGATTTTTCTAAACCATTTTATTGAGTAATTTCTAACAAAATTTAATTTTTTGTTATTTTGTTTAATCAATACCTATTACAAAGCATCTTGAAAAAAAATATGCTTGCGACTAATTTAGTTTTTCTACAGAAATTTTCCTATATTATTTTCCGAACTACTTCCCACAATAGATTAACTTTCGCTGTCATTCTTGTCACTTTTTCAAAATACACTGAAAATCAAACAAATCAAGTAATTTATGTTAACACGTAACTTCTGCTTCCCCCTCCACCCTCCCCCTTCATTGGCAAAATTTTATGTTCTTCGTGCACGATAAAAATGAAAAGATTTGGTGATAAGTGATCGCCTTGTAGTACTTCTGTATCTCACTGCACAACACAATTAAAGGATCACATTTTAGAAACCCCATAATTGTTTCCTATTGCGATGCACAAGTTTTAAATTTGGCAAAAGCGTAGCGCCCTGTGACGTCACTCTTGGGCTCGGCGACGCGTCAAATAGCAAGGTGTCGACACATGTGAAAGTAAGTCCACAGCTCGGAAGTTCATGCGAGCTGTAAGGTGGGTTAGTATCACATTGACACCAAAGTTCAGCACAATTCTTGATGGGAAGGTCAACAGTCCTTCTTAACTAATCACACCCCTCTTCTGACACCTCTGCGATGGATGTCAGGGCCGCGACGCCTAACGCTGAGCACGCAGTTTTCTTACGAACCACCGATAATAACATTTTAGACACACCACCTCTCAGAGTGAACACGACAAAGTCTTAGGGGTTAGCATAAAGGGCGTCAATGAAACCACCCCTTTCCCTGTGGCTTTGATTGCCCCATATTTCGCGTCCTGAAACTATTTAAAGTGCGATAAGCAACGTTCTTCAGAGCCTTTGACACTGCTGACACCATAGAACGTTTCAATCCTCTAAGGACATTGTGGGGCTGAATCCTCACTGAAGTGATCGCACCCCTTTGGAGTGTAGCACAACCGCAACTTTTACTCTCGTGTACAGGTTCGAATCACTAGTGACCATCAAAACCATACGACGAAATTTGAACGTGATCCGAAACAGCAAAGGGTAGTTATGCTTTTTCAACATTCCTGCTCTCCGACATCCTGTGTTGTGATCACGTGAGAGTCCAACATTAACATGTGCGTGAATAAAACGGTAAACGGTCCTTCTGAGACCCCAAGTTTGGCCACGCCCTCGGTGCCACCCGCACAACTTTGTAGCGTACGCTACAAATGTATTGTACCTTCGGAAATTTCGACACTAAATCAGCCTGGCAGATCCTCTAGCGCCTGAGTCTTAGGCAACCCCTTAGACACCCTGTGGGGATTTGTCTACCTCCAGGCGCTAAAGCAGCCTCCAGGCCGAATTGGTATCAAAGTTTGTGACAGGTACATTTGTAAAGTGCGCGACAAAATTGCTTGGGTGGCGCTGAGGGCGTTGCCGAATAGGGGAGGTCTTAAAGGAACCCTTCGCCGTTTTATTCACGCGTGCCACAGGATCTCTGAAAATAGCTGGGTTAAAAAGCGTTAAGTACCCTTTAATGCTTCGGATTACATTCAGATTTCGCCGAATAGTTTTGGATCGTCCCTAGTCGTTCCAGCCTGTACACAAAAATTGGAGTCGCGCTGCTCTCCAAAGCGGTACGATTATTTTCAATAGGGATGCAACCCCACAGTGTCCTTAGAGAAGGATTGAAACCATGTGAAACGAGCCTTTCCCATCTAGGATTAAAAAACCAGCATACTCTCAATTTAAAGTCATATTGATAGTTAATCAAGCTTGACAGTTTCAAGAATATGAAAACGGAGACAGCTACCAATTACGAACATTATTGACACTAAAATTATTTGATGAAGCACCATGTTTCTAAGCATCACCTTCAAGCTGCAATGGGAATACAAACATATTTAACAAAAGTACACGTAGATATTAAAGTTTCTTTGCAGAGTCTGCCAACCTGTGTTTTAGACCTGTGGCCATCCTGTGGAGAGTCACTCCGATTAAGTGGGGGGTAGAAGAATATCTCCATCTTATGTACCGTCCGTCATGATTCCCAGCCTCAATGATGACCACGTAAGGTAACCGAATTCGTCTCTGCTTGCGAGAGGTGATCATCTGGCTTATCAAGAGATGAACAGATGGACAGGGGTTACAACGAACGCAGAAGATGATTATCATTAAAATATTCATATATTATAACCAGGATCTATGACTGCCAAAATAGCCTCCACAGAAGTACGTTTGCAGCCAACAATTCACTTCAGGCAACTACAAGAAAAACAGTAACTCCCGGGCGGTAAAACGGCAGCGCTTTCTCGTCAGCGCTGTTGTGTGTCTCTTCCAAGGTAATGAACAGCAAAACTTGGACGGTAAGTGTCTGATGTTGAACACGATAACTGTTGGCTTCTTGCCGAGCGTACCATCTAACTGAAACCGCTGATTCCTGAGCGAGAAGAAGGGGGAACCGATATGTTCCGGAGTTTTATAATCTCAGAGCGATTCCTGTTAAGTAAGCTTCCGAAATCAAAATGCTCAAACAGGAAATAACCAACTTACTGATGGGACACAGACGACAGATAATGCCTTAGAGGTTCCCATCCCGCTTTGGTGCCTACAGACTCAGAGGTGTACGTGTTCTGTATCAACACGCCTCTTTGAAGAAGAAGAAGAAGAAGAATTGTTCAAATTTTCAGTGGTTATTAATGGAAGTCGGCCTTTTGGAGAAATTGTTAATTTCTCTCATAATGATCGTATCATACCTGTGGATCAGATTCCGGAATACTGCTTTTATATAGGCCGTGTTTTACGGGAATATTTGGTTCAAATGTGTGTGAAATCTTATTGGACTTAACTGCTAAGGTCATCAGTCCCTAAGCTTACACACTACTTAACATAAATTATCGTAAGGACAAACACGCACACCCATGCCCGAGGGAGGACTCGAACCTCCGCCGGGACAATATTTGGTCGCAGCAGGCTTGCAGTCAACATTTTTGCAATTTAGCTACAATAGATGACGATTTTACGGTATAGGTGGACAACAGGCTGTTGCGGGTTGTTACCGACGTATTGCCATAAGGTTGTCAGTGTTGTCCAACAAAGTGGCGAGAATATTTCTTATTGCAGGGGAACATCTATCTCTGTTCTCGTCTTAATTCTTCTCTCTGTCACTCACCTTCGTTTCCTGCTTCTCTCCCACAGTCAAAAGTGCTATCATGTCTCTCTTTATATAGGCTGTCTAGTGTCTGAGCAAAGTCAATATCGGTTCGCTTTTGTTCAAAAGTTCGCTCGCATGCGTATAAGCATATGTTTCCTAGTTGTTTGTTGTGATTTTGTTGTGTTCAGCAATGGAGAAGCGAACAAACGAGAGAACTATGAGTTTTATAAATGCGATTCGTCCGTGACAAGAGCTCCGGGCCGCCAAAATTAATGTACAAATCTGAAAAGTTGTTGCCGATGAGCTCAGAGTTACGCTTACGCATACAAAAAAAAAAAAAAAATCCTAAGTCTTCGAACCCGTGCCAGATACGAGGCAGAAACGTTGCATAGGATGCGTGGAAGGGCAAGTGACTCACCATTCGCATAGTTTTCATTGATGCCATGACTTTCATACTATCTCGAGATGTACATGGACTACGGACTGACAGTGTATACACTGATGTGTGTTAGAGCACCAAAATAAAATAAAACTAAAAATTTTATTTTTATTTAAAAGTTCCCTTCATGAAATCTTTCTGCCTCCCAAAGCACTGCATGCTTCTGTTAGCATGATGATTATTGATGAGTAGTGTACTTTAAAGAGGTACGTTAACTATAGTACGAATCACACAGCAGAAAAAGAATTGAAGGATGATCGGCAATCAAGTTGTAAATCGTATGCATCCTCTCTTATTTTTATCGGTTTTAGCAGTTCTTGTACGAAATAGAAATCGTGTTTCGACATGCTGGTGAAATTCTGGAACAGCTATGTATACAACACCAGTTCACGAGTTAAATTTTCAGAATCACTGTGCTTACTCAAACAAGAACGCATGCACGAAGCCTGATTTCTCTTGTTCTTTCTAATTTTATTCCTTGAGTGACTTGACTGCCCCTATTTCGCGTTAGACCATTTTGTTGCGATAATGTGGCACCTTCTGAACACTTTTGGCCCGTAAATGTATTGCCGGCAACATTCCTGGGCAACAATGGCCGACTTCGTTGTGGTGCACGTGGCTGTATTTCATGCGGCAGCAATATTGCAGAACAATGTTGTCGGGATATATTGTCGGCAATATGCAGTTTTTTTGGCCACTGTCAACGCCGCGTAGGGTTTCTAGTTGTAATTGCCGCTTCACTCTGTGATTTTCCATTCACAGGGATATCTGTATATAAAGTACATCAGTATTAAAGAATGAAATTCGCAGGAGCGTTAATTGTAGCTAGAGGGTCAGTATTTCGTAAGAATGTAAATCTGACTGTAAGTAATTGAGGCTACTTTCTTTGTTATTAGAGATCGCGTGAATACTCACAGACACGTCTTGGTACGTGATGAGGCTGGATGGAGTAATAGTTCCACGGGTGGGGAACAAATTATGATCAGTCGCGACATATTCTTAAATGTTGATTTTAATTTTTTTCAATGCGTACTAGGATCTGTCCTGCCAAAATCGCCTGGATAGTCTCTCTGTGGCATTATACAGGAAAATTTTGCAAGGAAACAATACTGCGCACAACGAAAATGCAATAACGAGAGACATTATTTGCAAAAGAACGTCTTCTCATCTTCTGAGTCCCATGCGTATTTGAAGAAGAGAGAAATCTTTTAGTATACAGGTCGCACGATTTCAATTTTCTAGGAATTTTTGAAGACCACTTACAGAGGTTGATCACCCTTTCTCATTCCATTTGCCTCTGTTCTCCACTACCCCTGAAATTTGAACACTATAGAATATACCTCATTTCAGTATATGCGCGCTCTAAGCAGGCTCCCTTAATGGATTGATGTCTGGTCGCTGCCGGCTTCATTAGCAGACAACACAATATTTAGTGAAGTGTGCGAGCCAACATTCCAAAGATCTTCGGGCTCACAAGTCGTTCCTCTTCGTCGAAATGTCTTGGCTCAAACTCGAGCGGGGGTTGAACCGTGCATATCGCATTACACGCCCTAAATTAGACACCTGAGACCCGTTGGTTAAATTGTCTGGCTGATGGCGCGTTTGCGAAATTGTATGAACCATACAATGTTAATATAACATACATCAACAGTAATAATAATGTTGTTGTTGTTGTGGTCTTCAGTCCTGAGACTGGTTTGATGCAGCTCTCCATGCTACTCTATCCTGTGCAAGCTTCTTCATCTCCCAGTACCTACTGCAACCTACATCCTTCTGAATCTGCTTAGTGTATTCATCTCTTGGTCTCCCTCTACGATTTTTACCCTCCATGCTGCCCTCCAATGCTAAATTTGTGAGCCCTTGATGCCTCAAAACATGTCCTACCAACCGATCCCTTCTTCTAGTCAAACTGTGCCACAAACTTCTCTTCTCCCCAATCCTATTCAATACCCCCTCATTAGTTACGTGATCTACCCACCTTATCTTCAGCATTCTTCTGTAGCACCACATTTCGAAAGCTTCTATTCTCTTCTTGTCCAAACTAGTTATCGTCCATGTTTCACTTCCATACATGGCTACACTCCATACAAATACTTTCAGAAACGACTTCCTGACTCTTAAATCTATATTCGATGTTAACAAATTTCTCTTCTTCAGAAACGATTTCCTTGCCATTGCCAGTCTACATTTTATATCCTCTCTACTTCGACCATCATCAGTTATTTTACTCCTTAAATAGCAAAACTCCTTTACTACTTTAAGTGTCTCATTTCCTAATCTAATTCCCTCAGCATCACCCGATTTAATTTGACTACATTCCATTATCCTCGTTTTGCTTTGTTGATGTTCATCTTATATCCTCCTTTCAAGACACTGTCCATTCCGTTCAACTGCTGTTCCAAGTCCTTTGCTGTCTCTGACAGAATTATAATGCCATCGGCGAACCTCAAAGTTTTTATTTCTTCTCCGTGGATTTTAATACCTACTCCGTTTCCTTTACTGCTTGCTCAATATACAGATTGAATAACATCGGGGAGAGGCTACAACCCTGTCTCACTCCTTTCCCAACCACTGCTTCCCTTTCATGCCCCTCGACTCTTATAACTGCCATATGATTTCTGTACAAATTGTAAATAGCCTTTCGCTCCCTGTATTTTATACCTGCCACCTTCAGAATTTGAAAGAGAGTATTCCAGTTAACATTGTCAAAAGCTTTCTCTAAGTCTACAAATGCTAGAAACGTAGGTTTGCCTTTTCTAAATCTTTCTTCTAAGATAAGTCGTAAGGTTAGTATTGCCTCACGTGTTCCAACATTTCTACGAAATCCAAACTGATCTTCTCCGAGGTCCGTTTCTACCAGTTTTTCCACTCGTCTGTAAAGAATTCGCGTTAGTATTTTGCAGCTGTGACTTATTAAACTGATAGTTCGGTAATTTTCACATCTGTCAACACCTGCTTTCTTTGGGATTGGAATTATTATATTGTTCTTGAAGTCTGAGGGTGTTTCACCTGTCTCATACATCTTGCTCACCAGATGGTAGAGTTTTGTCATGACTGGCTCTCCCAAGGCCGTCAGTAGTTCTAATGGAATGTTGTCTACACCCGGGGCCTTGTTTCGACTCAGGTCTTTCAGTGCTCTGTCAAACTCTTCACGCAGTATCTTATCTCCCATTTCGTCTTCATCTACATCCTCTTCCATTTCCATAATATTGTCCTCAAGTACATCGCCCTTGTATAAACCCTCTATATACTCCTTCCACCTTTCTGCCTTCCCTTCTTTGCTTAGAACTGGGTTGCCATCTGAGCTCTTGATATTCATACAAGTGGTTCTCTTCTCTCCAAAGGTCTCTTTAATTTTCCTGTAGGCAGTATCTATCTTACCCCTAGTGAAACAACCCTCTACATCCTTACATTTATCCTCTAGCCATCCCTGCTTAGCCATTTTGCACTTCCTGTCGATCTCATTTTTGAGACGTTTGTATTCCTTTTTGCCTGCTTCATTTACTGCATTTTTATATTTTGTCCTTTCATCAATTACATTCAATATTTCTTCTGTTACCCAAGGATTTCTATTAGCCCTCGCCTTTTTGCCTACTTGATCGTCTGCTGCCTTCACTACTTCATCTCTCAGAGCTACCCATTCTTCTTCTACTGTATTTCTTTCCCCCATTCCTGTCAATTGTTCCCTTATGCTCTCCCTGAAACTCTCTACAACCTCTGGTTCTTTCAGTTTATTCAAGTCCCATCTCCTTAGATTCCCACCTTTTTGCAGTTTCTTCAGTTTCAATCTGCAGTTGATAACCAATAGATTGTGGTCAGAATACACATCTGCCCCTGGAAATGTCTTACAATTTAAAACCTGGTTCCTAAATCTCTGTCTTACCATTATATAATCTATCTGATACCTACTAGTATCTCCAGGATTCTTCCAGGTATACAACCTTCTTTTATGATTCTTGAACCAAGTGTTAGCTATGATTAAGTTATGCTCTGTGCAAAATTCTACAAGGCGGCTTCCTCTTTCATTTCTTCCCCCCAATCCATATTCACCTACTATGTTTCCTTCTCTCCCTTTTCCTACTGACGAATTCCAGTCACCCATGACTATTAAATTTTCGTCTCCCTTCACTACCTGAATAATTTCTTTTATCTCGTCATACATTTCATCTATTTCTTCATCATCTGCAGAGCTAGTTGGCTTATAAACTTGTACTACTGTAGTAGGCATGGGCTTTGTGTCTATCTTGGCCACTATAATACGTTCACTATGCTGTTTGTAGTAGCTAACCCGCACTCCTATTTTTTTATTCATTATTAAACCTACTCCTGCATTACCCCTATTTGATTTTGTATTTATAACCCTGTAATCACCTGACCAAAAGTCTTGTTCCTCTTGCCACCGAACTTCACTAATTCCCACTATATCTAACTTTAACCTATCCATTTCCCTTTTTAAATTTTCTAACCTACCTGCCCGATTAAGGGATCTGACATTCCACGCTCCGATCCGTAGAACGCCAGTTTTCTTTCTCCTGATAACGACGTCCTCTTGAGTAGTCCCCGCCCGGAGATCCGAATGGGGGACTATTTTACCTCCGGAATATTTTACCCAAGAGGACGCCATCATCATTTAATCATACAGTAAAGCTGCATGTCCTCGGGAAAAATTACGGCTGTAGTTTCCCCTTGCTTTCAGCCGTTCGCAGTACCAGCACAGCAAGGCTGTGAATTGGTTAGAGCAATGTTTATTCAAAAAGCAAGTGGTCGTATTTAGAATTACTATTACACTGGAGCGCATATCCATTGGACACAATTCGATCATTCACAATATGATCGCCAATCACAAGTTCTATACTCCATCTCGTTAACTATGCTAAAAGTTAGAGTTCACACCAGGTGCGCCGCTGCTCACCTCTCGGAGACTAAGTCCCGCGATACCACACAACGCGAAATTTTCTAAGTCGTGTCAATTCCTGGCTGCCTAAAGACCGAATGTTCATTTTATCGTCTCAATCCGAACTGTGCCCTTTGGTGTCCCCAGCTGAACTGTCCGCTTTCGCGTCTGCACCGTCACTGTACCTCTGCCAGACCCGGCCGCATTTCCGCACGCCGACCATACTCTCTAAATTGACTAGTGCAGTTCCCTTTCCTGAAGCCGTCCATCCTATTGGCTACAGCTTATTCTAGATTATTTTAAATTCTAACATACTTAAATAATAAAAACTTGACCAGTTTCACGTTATAAATAAAGCAACAATAATACCCATTACACAATAAACGTTAAATTGTTCAACATAAAACAATACAATTTCCTTCTTAGCTTTGAACGCCACGGCCAGTAGCCTTACATCCATGTGCTTTCTGATAAGTAAATAAATAAAGAACAAAAGTAACTATTATGCACTAATCGTACAACAAATATTCCGTGACCCAGTAATTCAATAAGGTATCATGCTGTCATCGTTCAAAGTGTTTTGTGTGGAGGAAATGATAATCTGATGCTTAATTGAAAATACGGATAATTTAAACTCACTGTATCTTTTACAAACAAAGTTACGGAGTTGATATTTACAACGTTTGTCATTTTAATGGTGTGCTTCTATATGAAATGTGGATCGTTAAGATCGACCAAAGCGTTCAGATTTTAACATTCAGACCTTTGTTAATTTCACTTTAACAGTAAATCCTAAATTATTATAGATATGATCAATATTTAAGTTTTATTGAGATCACCATGAAAATTTATGGAGGACGGCAGATTGAAATTACTGTGGCTTCGTTCCCTGAATTAGTTTCCATAAATATTTCCCCTTATGGCTGATCTTAGGTCCACCACATTTAACACTGCTATGCTTCCCTGGGTTTTTCGTATGACGTAGGTTCTCGTCTGTCTCATTCGCACACTACAGCGCTTAGGCGTCAATAGACAATAGACGCCTGTGAGTTTCCTCATCTCGTGGTGAATCTGCACTCTTTGTGGCACGCGGTTCCGGACGACAGGGTTCGTTTCACAATTCCTGAAGGCTGACTCTTTCGGCCATATACTTAAACGAGTGCGTAATGCTCATTAACTCACAAGTGAAACTTCCATTCGACGGTGTCTGAAACGCTTCAGCAACCGAGTTGGAAATAATGTTTCTGAGAGCGGTAGCGACGAGAAAAGAAACGATACCGGCTGCAGATATTCGATTATTATCGATTTAGCTACTCTTCATCAGCTACATAGCCGATAGCCTAAAATTGCTCGTATAAGCCTTTTCACGGTACGAATAACATGGAATTCAACATCTCGCTTTGTACACTTCTCAGATTGGTAGTACGTCATTGGACAGTCCTTAGGGCGTAACGTAAATCACACTCTGTCGAGTACGGTGGAGAACTATTAGCGAGATACGTTTCTTATTGGAGCCCAGCGGCTCGCACATAACCTTACTGGCCATAGAGGCCTACTGTACTACCGAACCCGGCAATGCTTCACATTTGTAAATACAAGAGAATTCGATATGCTTCCAAAATTCCTTCTCCCCTTCAGTCCGCCAACTCTCCTTCTCTTCCCCCTCTTCGCGCATCACCTCCTCCCTACTCTCTATTACCGTTTCTCTCTCTCACCTCCCCCCCCCCCCCCCCCGCTCCAGTTCACAGCCCTCTTACCCCTCTCTAACATTCAGCCTTATTTACTGTTATTCCAGACGAAACCTTCATTGGTAACTGACCGCGCTTAAAATGAATCAATAAGCCAGTTGTGATCATGCGGTGTACAAGAGAGAGACCTCTCCAGCCGCTGGAGCTGCGAGTATAGTAGCTTCAGTCACCGTGACAGTATTTTGCATGGATTTAATCTGCGAATGGGTAGGATGACAAGGTTTCTGACGATTCAGATTCCATGGTAGTATTCTACTCATAATCTGGTAAGCCATAATTTTACCTTTCCTATATTCTGTTAAAAGCGACGGCAAGGAAGAAACGAAACAACACATTGTTGTGCATACAATTTTTGGTTACAGTCATATTTAAGGACAAAGAATATATATGTGAGAGACGGTTGTTTGTCAAATGGTTTGCATGCATTGCTATCGTAGTTCAAAGTGCTTACGAGAAAGATAACTAAACCACACATTTTCACTGTCCAGCATAGCATTTTATTTCCCGCAGTCTCTTTAAACACAAAACCATTACAATTTTTTTAAATATTACATATCCGACTGCATTTTTATTAGTGTAACGCGTAAAAATCTGAGGTAAATCTCTCAAGAACTTTTCGAGATTTTTGGTAACAATGTTGCCCTATTACATTTTACATATAGTTTATATAGTGTAGATATTAAAAAAATGTATGTCCGTCCAAATCTTCATTAGAGTATCACGTAAAAATTTGAAGTAAATCGGTAATGAACTTTTCGAGACTTTAGGCAACAATGTTTCCAGTTTTTTACACACACACAAAATCTGCAGTAAATCTGCCACTTCTTTTCGGAATTTTTGTTAACAACATTTGTGATTTATATATTACATATTATGTAGATTTTAAAAAAGGCCTATGATAGCATACACCGACAGACACTCCTAAATATAATGAAGAAATTTAAAATACCATTAAAATTAATCAGATTAGTTAAAATGTGTATAGATGAAACTTAATGTTGCATAAAGACACGGATAGGAGAAACTGAAGATTTTAAGGTGTACACTGGACTGAGACAAGGGGACGCCATTTAACCTATTTTATTTAACCTTGTCCTAGAGAAGATCGATTGACAATTTTTTAAAACCAGTCCACAAGGGATCAAGCTACAGTATGTGAACATTACAGGACTTGCCTACGCAGATGATGTAGCACTACTAGGTACGAGGGCTGTCCAGAAAGTAAGTTACGATTGATCGCGAAATGAAAATCACAGTGAAAATCACAAATGTTTCATTTGTAACAGTTAGCTACACCTTTCAGCTACTTCTCTACGTAGTCGCCGTTCCGACTCAGACATTCGTCGTAGCGTTGTACCAACTTTCCAATATCCTCATCATAGAAGGCAGCCGCCAATGCTTTCCGCCAATTCTCTACGCTGGCCTAAAGCTCGTTGTCTGTGCCAAAATGTTGTCTTCATAGCCAGCGGTTCGTTTGAGCAGAGATGAAACTCAGTGGGAGACAATTACGGGCTGTATTGTGGATAACCAAGCATTTCCAATTGAAACGATTCAGGAACATCTTCATTGCCCCTGCAGAATGAGGCTGAGAATTGTCTTGAAGAAGAAACCGCACGACAGTTATGTAATGTTGGTTGCATAGCTTCAGGGGAAAATTCTCACCAGGCCCTCGTACTTGGCGGGAGACACTATTTTCTATAACATCTTTACGCGCTCACTAAGAGCTCAGGAATGAAAAGAGCGACATAATTCTACCTAGAGTCATACTAGAGACACTGCCCAACACATCTTTGCAAAGCTTTATCGGATTTTCATAGTCGTTTCCATTTCGCGATCAATCGTAACTTACTTTCTGGACAGCCCTCGTATACCGTGCATGGCAAAATGGCGCTGTCCAAAATTGGCACCGAGGCAACCGTGGTGCACCACGGCCATAGATGGTGGGGTGAACGTCGGCTGCAGAGATGTGTACGCGCGAATAGACGTGACACTGTTGAGTGACTGATCACCCAGACGAACCATGAGGTGGCCAGCAATGTGTCTATACGACCGTGCAGCAGGCGCCTGGTTCGTGCACCCATGCTGCCTGCTGTTCATAGGCGGCGAAGGCTGGACTTTGCACACCAGTATCACAACTGGACGTCCACTGAATGACAATGAATCATGTTTTGTACTCCATCGGACAGATGGCCATTGGCGTGTAAGGCATGAAACGCTTGAAAGCAGACGTCATGCAACCATAGTCGGAAGGTTCTAGGCCAGAGGAGGGAGCGTTAAGGTTTGGGAATATTTTCTTGCCACTTTGTAGGAGATCTCGCCCTTCTAGAAGGCACAGTAGATCAACACAATTAGGCATCTGTCCTTGGGGTCCATCTCCATCCCTACATGCAGTTTGTTTCCCTTCAGCACGATGGCATCTACATGCTTGACAATGAAAGATGTCATGCATCTCGCATTGGACGTGCATGGTTTGAGGAGCACCAGCATAAGTTTACCGTCCTCCTCTGGCCAGTAAACTCCCCGGATTTAAGCTCAATCAGGAATCCGTGGCACTACCTGCGTGGCGGGCTGCTCCCGCCGTATATCCTCAAACGAGAATGCTAGTGCAGCTGTCCACAGGACTGTGATTGGCATGGCTCCACACTCCACATCCCTGTTGGTAGCTTCCAGAACCTCACTGACACTCTTCCTACACGTCTCGCAGTGGTCCGTGCTGTAAAATGAGGTTATTTAGGCTCTTGACAGGTGGTATCATTTAAGTGACCGAGTTTATTATATAATATGTAATATTACTTTACTTACTTTACACGCGGCAAGGGCCTTATCGACCATACGACTGCTCTTTGAGCCTCTTCCACTTTTGCTTGTCCAATGCGCTGTTTGTCCAGTTGCTGTTCATCCTAGTTGTGTCCTCCCGAATGTGATCCCGCCATCTGATCGTGAGTCTCCATCTTCCTCTCGTTCCGTCTATTGTTCTGCTGAATGCCATTCTAGGTAGTCTAGTCTCTGTCATTCTTGCTATATGGCCTGCTTAATTCAACCTTCTCCTCTTGAGCACTTCGACGATGTTACGGTGTTTGTACAGCCCTCTTAATTTTTCATGATTGATATAAGCGGATTTTGAAGTTACTGCTAAGGGATCTTCTTCTTAGAATTTTGATGAAACTAAAAAGTGTCTTGTTTGCTGTTGATAAACGGTCATCTATTTCTATATCTGTTCTGTTAATACTAAAAAGACTTCCTAGGTACTTGAAGTGGTCAACAGTCTTGAAATTTAATCCATCTACATTCACAGAAGCATCTTTTCTGGTTTTCTTACTTATGGGCAGGTATTCTGTCTTTTCTTCATTAACATATAATACTGTTTTCTCAGCAATTTTGTAGTAATTTTGCATCATTCTGATTAATGCTCCTTTGGAACTACGAGGGCTGTCCAGAAAGTAAGTTACGATTGATCTCGAAATGGAAACGACTATGAAAATCCGATAAAGCTTTGCAAAGATGTGTTGGGCAGTGTCTCTAGTATGACTCTAGGTAGAATTATGTCGCTCTTTTCATTCCTGAGCTCTTAGTGAGCGCGTAAAGATGTTATAGAAAATAGTGTCTCCCGCCAAGTACGAGGGCCTGGTGAGAATTTTCCCCTGAAGCTATGCAACCAACATTACATAACTGTCGTGCGGTTTCTTCTTCAAGACAATTCTCAGCCTCATTCTGCAGGGGCAATGAAGATGTTCCTGCATCGTTTCAATTGGAAATGCATGGTTACCCACAATACAGCCCGTAATTGTCTCCCACTGAGTTTCATCTCTGCTCAAAAGAACCGCTGGCTATGAAGACAACATTTTGGCACAGACAACGAGCTTTAGGCCAGCGTAGAGAATTGGCGGAAAGCACTGGCGGCTGCCTTCTATGATGAGGGTATTGGAAAGTTGGTACAACGCTACGACGAATGTCTGAGTCAGAACGGCGACTACGTAGAGAAGTAGCTGAAAGGTGTAGCTAACTGTTATAAATGAAACATTTGTGATTTTCACTGTGATTTTCATTTCGCGATCAATCGTAACTTACTTTCTGGACAGCCCTCGTACTTTAACCTCAGCGGAACGTAAAGCGTTTACAGACTTAGCCGTTTTGGAAATGCTGCCACCCTTGGCCCAGTGGCCTGGAAGCCAATGATCATGCCCTTTTCGATGTTAGATGAATAGCTCCGCTCCGTTTCCGCATTACGACTCCAATGATTCTTCCGTTCCCCCCCCCCCCCCCCCCCCCCCCGCCCCCCTGCTATAGTTGGTCACAAATGATAGCGGTCGAGATTAGGTTTGTTCTGCGCACCTATGTCACATATTCTCCGACGACCAATGAGCGTTCAGCATGTCCTGAGCGCTCTGCTCTCTGCTGAAAATGCCGTAGCTGATGTGAGCATTGAACCTGATCGTAGTGAGTTGCTTAGCGAATTTCGATTCCATTTGTTGCGAGTTGTCATCGCCGATTGTGGTGGTAAGTGATAAATTCTGGCCGGCTGCAGTGGCCGAGCGGTTCTAGGCGCTTCAGTCTGGAACCGCGCGACCGCTACGGTCGCAGGTTCGAATCCTGAGTCGGGCATGGATGTGTGTGATGTCCTTAGGTTATTTAGGTTTAAGTAGTTCTAAGTTCTAGGGGACTGATGACCTCAGAAGTTAAGTCCCATAGTGTTCACAGCCATTTGAACCATTTTGATAAATTCTGCATAAGCAATCCAGAGACATAATTTGCAGTATATACGCATTCTTCAAGCAGAAAGCACACGTATGCGCGTACCGCAGCTGTCGTTTGGAATCGTCAACAATGAAATCCGAGTCCTTGCCCCACTATGCGCGAACCGCCATCGTTCGCCGATTGGACTATACTGCTACTACCTGCCGTCTGTGCTTAGTTATTGCACGTTGATGTCAAATTTAGTTGGTGGTCACATTGATGTGTCTGCTCCTTCCCGCCCGGGAAGACGTGCGTTAGACCGCTTGTCCTGTACTGGGGGGCCAACTGCCTGGTATTGACTCGGCTGTTGCCTTCCACATTGTATGGTACTGTATGTTAACCGAGGGCGTAGAAACGACGGAGAGGCTCCGTCCCCGCCGCAGCCGCAGTGGTCCACAACCCCACGACGACGACCGCAGTCCACTTCACCCCTCCGCCGCCCCACACCGAACCCAGTGTTATTGTGCGGTTCGGCCACCGGTGGACCCCCCAGGGAACGTCTCACACCAGACGAGTGTAACCCCTATGTTTGCGTGGTAGAGTAATGGTGGTGTACGCTTATGTGGAGAACTTGTATGCTCAGCAATCGCCGACATATTGTAACTGAGGCGGAATAAGGGGAACCAGCCCGCATTCGCCGAGGCAGATGGAAAAGCGCCTAGAAACCATCGAGAGACTGGCTGGTTCACCGGACCTCGACACAAATCCGCAGAGCGGATTCGTGTCGGGGACCAGGCGCTCCTTCCCGCCCGGAAAGCCGTGCGTTAGACCGCACGGCCAACCGGGAGGGCTTCCACATTGTTAATGACATTTTCTTTTCTCCAAGTCTGGTGACCGAACGTTTCGGGTACGTCCTTCATGATTTGCTGCTTCCTGAAACGACCCTGTCTCAGACAAATCGCGAAACACTGTTGCAAATACTGAATTGTCTAGTTGTTGTCGGCGGGCATAGGTCTCCTCATACAATCTTGCTATCTGTCACCCGCTGTCATTTGTCTGTCCGTAAGAACACACAATGTCGGAAAGCTCTCGATTCGAATACGGAACCATTGTGTACAACGCTGTATCACGTCTACTACAATGTAAGTCAGCAAGAGAAGAGAATCAGACACAACATTACCAATTACTATGGGTGGAGAGGACGCTAAGGTATGACGTATGAGGAAAAGTACCACCCACTAAGGAGGAAACCATGTATACTGTAACTATGGCTGCTTGGTACAGAGCGTCAAATACCGTACTTTTAGAGTGTTTTGCTAACAATGTTAAACAACGACAGGTCTTTATATAAGACAGACAAGCGAAAGCTTCGTTGCCCTTCCCGTGGTTTTCCATCATTAGGATGCCACATATAATATATGTGGTCAGTAAAAACGATGGACAACGGACGAACTACGAAAGTACGGTGCTGCTCAGTGCAATCTATACGAGGTATGCTGTAACAGTTCGACTCCTTTTCCAAATACTTGTCGCCGCTTTTTAAGGGGCTCCGGAACGCCCTATACTTGCAATGTTAAAATAACGCTTATAAATTGCATCTTTCCTCACAAAGTATTTGAGGTAGGAAGTTGAACTTTTTACAGATTATTTATTGGAATATGGGCTACAACTTAACACAGGGATTTTACAAAATTTTGGTTCAGTTATTAAAGATGATTTTTTTTCAATTGTAATGAAAATTCACAACATTTTTTGCAATTTTTTATTTATATATTCAAAAATATACAGTTTTTTGGAAAAAGGCTGTGTTAAATTATACAGAAGGTACTGTGTAACATTTACTGAAAGTCTGAAACAAATATGTTTGGAAGATCCTGAGAAAACATGTAATTAGTATGAGAAAATAAAAGTTTTGGGAATCGAGCGACAAAGATTGGATTAACTTTTTAGTGCATTCCACGTCCATAGGATGGATTATCTTCATCCTCTGCAAGCTCCTCCTCCAGCTTCCTCTTGTTCCTCCTCCTGTTTACTCTTGCTTGTATTTCTAGACTCTTTACAGCCCTGTCTGCGGCCCGAAAGCGTTCCTTGCCTAAAGCAAGCATCGCTCGTTGTTGTGTTCGTAGATTTTGCTACCATTTTCTTCAGTTGCAGTTACTACAACACTGTTCCAAAAGGTGGTCATGTATGAACACTTATCACATTTCAGTTGTATTTCACTAGCAGGTCCTACGTGCTTTATTATGGAGAGTTCCAGACCAACTTCACTACAATGAATACATCTTACTTGAAAAAATTCCTTTGAGAACCGACATATCAAATATTTCATTCACATCCGATTCGCCCATAAAACATTCGTAGTTTTCACTCATTGAACCAAGCTTCTTCTGTGAAGTATTTTCTTTCCCACTTTGACTGCTATGGGCAGGTGTACTTGAGAGGTTAGGTTCACTCACTTGGTTATCGTCTTTATTGTTTACAGTAATAACACATACCTTTGGCTTTCCAACATTTCTCCTTTTCTTAAAAGCCTTCAGAGGATTTCTAATAACTTTACTCTTACTCGTTATTATACTTCAACAAAACAGAGACTCAAGAAACAGAATTAATTACGAATATTTTCGAGATAACGATAGAGTAAATAAACATGTAACAATCGACAATCACACCAGCGATATATATTGAACCATCACAGGTTAGCCACAACACATACTTTATCTCACATCACTAAAATGTATCTGATGAACACGGACGTTAATAATAACACCATTTGACAGCAGTTTAACAGCGCCACAGTGGGTCACGCCCATGTAGAACACATTTCAAAAAAAATTTAAAAATAGTTGTAGTCTTCGGAATTGAATAAATTATATATCTATTAAAAGGTAATAGTCTGCAGATTCAGAAAACGCAAAAAAGTAAAAATTGAACTTTTCATGATTTTGAGCCTTTCCGGAGCCCCTTAAAGGCAACTGCCCCTATGTGTCACTGGAGAATGCGAAGGAACTTTTAGCAGGACAGAGGTTATGACTATCAAGTATGATTCGAAACAAAAAATAAGTGATTTAATTTTTAGCACGATGATTAGCACAATCATAGAAGATTTTCATTGTTTTATTGTACCTCGGCGTGTCATTCGTGCTAGAAAACATCGAAATACGTAATAGAGGATTACGGACTATTTCCTTCAGTTTACAACATCTATTCGCTGAGTGTGGTTTACACTAGGACTGAAATTGGTATAAACAATATACAGGGTAATTTTTTTTTCCACCGTGTACAAACTCTAGGGATTGATGGATGAGAGGTTATGGAACAAAAGAGCTCTAATGAGCTTATGTCCGGAAATGAGTGGTTTCCGTGCTACAGGACCATTTATTCAATCATACCATGACAACTGCTACTATCCTTATCAGTTACAGCGTGGACAGGGCTTACTAACGACAGACTTTCCACATCACGAACAGTTCTGTCAGTGATTTCTTCACTATGCAACCACGATTCCGTGATTTGTGTCATCCGTCCTATTCACAGACGAGGCCACCTTTACACGGAGTGGTATCGTCAGCTTTTATAACAGTTATCTGTGAGATAGTATGGTAGGGTGACAGCGAATCATCAGCATTGGTGCAACCGGAATGTATGGGCCCGGATAATTGGCGACCGTATTTTGGGGCCGTTTTCCTTCCACGTCGCCTAACTATCGGCGTTCCTTGGGGTTGAGTTTGCCTTCTCTGCTGGAAGAAGCGGCATTGATGATTCGAAAGGTTATATGGCTGCTACATGATGATGCTCCAGCCCACTTCACCGTTAACGTTCGGACGCATCTCAATCGTGTCTTCTCTGGTCGATGAATCGGACAAGGGGTCCTGTTGTATGGCCTGCTCATTCAACGGATCTCAACCCGTTCGATTTCTGGTTACGCGGCCCTCTCAAAAGTATCGTGTATACAGAGCCCATTCCACATGTGGAGACTGGAGCAGCGCATACATGCTCTCTTTGACACTTTTCGGATGCAGCCTGGCCGATGTGAACGTTTGAGAATATGCTACGCTGCGTACACGCATGCGTTGAGGCATATGGAAACCATTTTCAACACATACAGAACAATGGCTGCATGGTACAGCGCGTATTAGATAGCACTCTCTGTAACAATGTATGACTGAATAAATGGTTTCTAGTATGGAAACCATGCATTTCCGGACGCCGATAGACCTCTTTTATTCCGTATCGTCTCATCGATCAATACCTAGAGCTTGTTCACGGTGAAAAATCGCTCCTTTCTTGTTATTTACCATATTTTTAAAATCAGATCGGAAAATAATGCAATTAATTTATTTTTGGTTTGTCTGGGATTAAATGTCTGCAGTGCCGGCACGGACCACAATAACTAAACACACCGCTAGAACTACCAAAACAAAACGTCTCGCCTCATCTAGATTTTATGAGTTAGTTCCGCGTGGGGTTTTGGCTCTAGTAGAGACTTGTTAGGGTTTTTTTTTATCGATTAAACTTCTTTCCAAAACTTTATTTAACTTTCCTATAATCATATCACATACCAGAACGTGTCAGAAAATAAAACTCATTATATATATATAGTTATAAGCTCTACAACACATTCACATTTTATTCTCCAATATGGAGATCTGTAAGAAATTCTCAACGAATTAAATTATTAGGTGGCACTTGGATGGTATTCTCATTAAATTCCTTTGAAGAATAATGCATGTTTCTCATAATAATTGTAATTTATTGTAGCTTATGGTTTTATGTAGCAGTGCACAACCGTAAATCCTCTTCACTCCTTTCCCTTTTTCAGAATACATAAAATGTCGTATGTTCCTTTAACCAGTTGCTGGCATTTTTCTTCATTTAACTTTAAGGGACTTCATTTGGATTTAGAAGGCTCTTCTGTGTCATCATGTTTGGTGATCTCCTTTGGATACTGGTTAATTCTATTCTGATAGATAGCCATATGTTGTTTGCATTCCTATGAAGAAGTTTATGTTCTTTGGGGTCAATTAGATTGCAGGTGCCACACAGCGGATAGTCTGCCAGATGAATGGAGTACTGTCTTGAGTTTGTTGATAACTTTCTTTTGACAATGTAGCACCATATAGCCTTCATACTGATGGGTAAGAGCGGGTCGTGTATATTCTTCCAGATTTTGTGCCAGTTGGAGTCTTTCTATTTTTGTTCCACGACATTCGTACTTTTATTTTTGATTATATTCTTGTGCACCTCTTTCTTTTCGGTTATTTTCTTCTCAGAAGCTCTCATTTTAGTATAACTGTATTCTATGAGGTGTAATTCACTTGGGATCTGGTGCTATTTCATTAAATAATGATGCCGCCATGTTACTAGGTGACTTCTTTCATTGCTTGTACGTTTTATAAATGTACAGCGCTTGTGCTTTATTGTATAAATAAGTAAGGTTTAAACCGCTACTGTCTGGAAAATTTCAGTGCTTCACATTTCACTTTGATAATGTGGCCGCGGCTGACAAAGTGAGCGATAAGGGATGAAATTCTTTCGGCCGCATCTTTCAGCAGTGGCAGGACTTTTGCAACATATTTATTTTGGACGTTATACAGGTGTTTGCCAAATCCACCCTCTGTATTGAGTCAAGAACACTTAGGTTCTGTATACCCGCTCGTATATTATATTTTTCTGTAATTAATAGCAACTGTGTGTCTTATATTACGTGACATTTCGTATTGGTAATCTCTAATTTCTGCTTGGGCGAGAGCTCCAAATCCACGACCAATATTGGTTATTCCAGACATATTTCCGGTAAGTTTCACGCCTGATGTTAGTTCATATTTGTTTATAAGTTGTAATGCTTTTTCTGTTTTGGGCCGGCCGGGATAGCCGGGCGTTTCTAGGCGCTACAGTCGGGAACCATGCTACTGCTACGGTCGCAGGTTCGAATCCTGCCTCGGGCATGGATGTTTGTGATGTCCTTAGGTTAGTTAGGTTTAAGTAGTTCTACGTTCTAGGGGACTGATGACCTGAGAATTTAAGTCCCATAGTGCTCAGAGCCATTTTTTTTTCTGTTTTACTGGCGTCCGTCACCAGAAATCCAACGCCATACGCATGCGGCTTGCATACAGTCCACTGACCACGTATAATTAATCCTTGCTGATTGTTATTTAGGCTATAAAACACAGGCTGGGTTGCAATTGCAAAGAGTGGCATGGACATGGAGCATGCCTGCCTCACTGAGCTACTGATTTCGATTGGACTGCTGAGATTACCATTTTTGATAATTTTCGATTTGGTGGTTTTGAGGAATTTGTTGATGACTTCGTTAACAAGGCGTAGAAAGTTCATAGCTACTGGAGCGCGGGAGTTTCTATATGTATCAGAACTGAAGATGTCTGCCTGCAAACAAAAATAACTTAATTTGTTCGATGTGACACTCTGGTATGTGTCATTAACAGTGAGTCTCCGTTTTACACTCTTGGAAATTGAAATACGAACACCGTGACTTCATTGTCCCAGGAAGGGGAAACTTTATTGACACATTCCTGGGGTCAGATACATCACATGATTACACTGACAGAACCACAGGCACATAGACACAGGCAACAGAGCATGCACAATGTCGGCACTAGTACAGTGTATTTCCACCTTTCGCAGCAATGCAGGCTGCTATTCTCCCATGGAGACGATCGTAGAGATGCTGGATGTAGTCCTGTGGAACGGCTTGCCATGCCATTTCCACCTGGCGCCTCAGTTGGACCAGCGTTCGTGCTGGACGTGCAGACCGCGTGAGACGACGCTTCATCCAGTCCCAAACATGCTCAATGGGGGACAGATCCGGAGATCTTGCTGGCCAGGGTAGTTGACTTACACCTTCTAGAGCACGTTAGGTGGCACAGGATACATGCGGACGTGCATTGTCCTGTTGGAACAGCAAGTTCCCTTGCCGGTCTAGGAATGGTAGAACGATGGGTTCGATGACGGTTTGGATGTACCGTGCACTATTCAGTGTCCCCTCGACGATCACCAGTGGTGTACGGCCAGTGTAGGAGATCGCTCCCCACACCATGATGCCGGGTGTTGGCCCTGTGTGCCTCGGTCGTATGCAGTCCTGATTGTGGCGCTCACCTGCACGGCGCCAAACACGCATACGACCATCATTGGCACCAAGGCAGAAGCGACTCTCATCGCTGAAGACGACACGCCTCCATTCGTCCCTCCATTCACGCCTGTCGCGACACCACTGGAGGCGGGCTGCACGATGTTGGGGCGTGAGCGGAAGACGGCCTAACGGTGTGCGGGACCGTAGCCCAGCTTCATGGAGACGGTTGCGAATGGTCCTCGCCGATACCCCAGGAGCAACAGTGTCCCTATTTTGCTGGGAAGTGGCGGTGCGGTCCCCTACGGCACTGCGTAGGATCCTACGGTCTTGGCGTGCATCCGTGCGTCGCTGCGGTCCGGTCCCAGGTCGATGTACTGTGGAGACCTCACGCCCCACGTGTTGAGCAATTCGGTGGTACGTCCACCCGGCCTCCCGCATGCCCACTATACGCCCTCGCTCAAAGTCCGTCAACTGCACATACGGTTCACGTCAACGCTGTCGCGGCATGCTACCAGTGTTAAAGACTGCGATGGAGCTCCGTATGCCACGGCAAACTGGCTGACACTGACGGCGGCGGTGCACAAATGCTGCGCAGCTAGCGCCATTCGACGGCCAACACCGCGGTTCCTGGTGTCTCCGCTGTGCCGTGCGTGTGATCATTGCTTGTACAGCCCTCTCGCAGTGTCCGGAGCAAGTATGGTGGGTCTGACACACCGGTGTCAATGTGTTCTTTTTTCCATTTCCAGGAGTGTATTTAATGGAAAGTTGTAGACAAATTTCTGGTTGGTTTAATTTTTAAGTCCAAAATACTGTATAACGTACATTTCTTTTATTCTTCTTGTTTACATGAAACTGATTTAACTTAGACTGTGTTGTAGATGGTAGCCTGGCGCTACGGATTCTTTGACTTGAGATCTTGTCATCTGCGAAGTAGTCAGAAAAGATATGTTAGTTACCAAGAAAAGTAACTGATTTGGTCTAATTTTTTTTTTTCGAGAGTAACAGAAGTGGATGTCCTTTACGTAGGTTTGTTGATATACTGTGCAGCCATGGTGTGTTTCATATCTCAAGAGGGATAAAGCAAGGTTAGCGTAGACGAGTAACAATTCACGTCACAATAGCCAAACCTCTAAGAGTGTTACTTACAGTGCCCGAATACGCGGAAGACGACGCGCTACTTTCAAGTGACACGAAACTTTGAGAGAAGACGATGAGGCTGCTGGTCGGGCAAGAGCCTCACCTCTGGTCGATACGGCGGTCGACTGCCGAGGTGCGCGCATCGCCGGCGTGCCACCGGGTCCGTGGCTCGCGCCTGCGGCCAGCCTCCGCTATGTCGCACCTTATTTGCTGCCGGCGGACAGCTGACGTCACTTGCAACCTGTCTCACGCTAGCGGTAAACATCACAGCACCGAGAGGCCACCGATTCCGACACGTACTCGGGAACGGCTGTCTAGTTGGGTTGGGTTGTTTGGGGAAGACCACACAGCGAGGTCATCGGTCTCATCGGATTAGGGAAGGACGGGGAAGGAAGTCGGCCGTGCCCTTTCAAAGGAACCATCCCGGCATTTGCCTGGAGTGATTTAGGGAAGTCACGGAAAACCTAAATCAGGATGGCCGGACGCGGGATTGAGCCGTCGTCCTCCCGAATGCGAGTCCAGTGTGCTAGCCACTGCGGGCTGTCTAGTATTCGGATACTACGAGTGTGAGTCAAATGGAAACCTTAAATGTTTTTTAAAATATTATTCGTTGTGCAGAAGTGGTACAAAGCTGTATCACTTTTACATAATCTCCCCCACGCTCGATGCAAGTCCTCCAGCACTTACAAAGTGTATAAATTCCTTTAGAAAAAAATTCTTTTGGTAGTCCGCGCAACCACTCATGCACCACGTGGCGTATCTCTTCATCAGAACGGAACTTCTTTCCTTCCATTGCGTCTTTTAGTGGTCCAAACATATGGAAATCACGTGGGGCACTGTCTGGTGAGTTGGTGGATGAGGAAGACACTCAAAATGCAGGCCTGTGATTGTTGCAACTGTTGTATGGGCAGCGTGGGGTCTTGCATTGTCATGTTGCAAAAGCTGCTGACAGCAATAAACGTCGCTTTGATATGATTGCAGGCCGCAGATGATTTTTTAGGAGATCTGTGTATGATGCACTGGTGACAGTGGTCCCTCTAGGCATGTAATTCTCCAAAATGACGTCTTTTTCGTCCCAAAAGAGAGTCAGCATAACCTTCCCTGGTGATGGTTCTGTTCGAAACTTCTTTGGTTTTGGTGATGAGGAATGGCGCCATTCCTTGCTCGCTCTCTTCGTTTTCCAGTTGGTGGAAGCGAACCCAGGTTTCGTCCCCAGCAACGATTCTTGCAAGGAAGCCATCACCTTCTCGTTCAAAGTGCCGTAGAAGTTCTTCACAAGCATCAACACGTCGTTCTCTCATTTCAAGAGTCAGCTGTCATGGCACCCATCTTGCAGACACTTTGTGAAACTGGAGCACATCATGCACAATGTGGTGTGCTGACCCATGACTAATCTGTAAACATGTTGCAATGTCATTCAGTGTCACTCGGCGGTTTTCCTTCACTATGGCTTCAACTGCTGCAATGTTCTGTGGAGTCACAACTCGTTGTGCCTGACCTGGACGAGGAGCATCTTCCACTGAAGTCACACCATTGCGAACTTCCTACTCCGTTCGTAGACTTGCTGCTGTGACAAACATGCATCACCGTACTGAATCTTCATTCGTCGATGAATTTCAGTAGGTTTTTGACCTTCACTACGCAAAAACCGAATAACAGAACGCTGTTCTTCACTGGTGCAAGCCGCAAGTGGGGCGGCCATCTTTATACTGATACTGCGACAGTATGTGTGCGTCTGCACTATGCTGCCACCTAGAGGCCATTCTGCACGCTGTTTGCAGCACGCTTACCAACTTACAGGATAACGGTGAGAAATTTCGATTTGTTATTACAGATTTAAGGTTTTCATTTGACTCATCCTCGTACAACTGAGAACCAACACTTACGTTTCGTGCTCTGTCTTATGGTTCACTTTCATCTCGACAGATACAGGTGTTTTGAATGCACAGTGTTTGGCGGCGCATGTGCATCTGCTCTACGTAAGCCTTAATTGTATATAAATTGAAGGAGGATGGAAAAGAGAGGAAAGGAAAAGGGATTATTGATGTCAAATGTATCAGCAGTAACGAGTGAAAATGTGTTCTGGACCGGGATTCGAACCAAGGATCTCCTGCTTACTAGGCAGTTGAATTAACCCTTGCTTCACCTGGCCACAGTGTTCATCGCAACTGCGCGGACTATCTCGGCCGACCCAACCTCCCACATGTCGGCAGTTCCCGTCCATGTCCTCCATGCTCGCTCCTTTTGAGATTGCTACAGGAGGTCAAACGAAATCGTGTACCCGCACTAAAGGAGGTGTATCCGTTGCCCATCGAGGCGAATCAATTATATGAATGTGTGGTATCTGTTCTTCCGGACATCCATATAATTGATTCATCTCCATGGGCAACGAATCCGCCTTCTTCAGTGCGGATGGTCAATCACGCCTGATCCCCTGCGGGAATAACAAGGTAGCGAGCATGGTAGACATGGACACGAACTGCCTGTAGGTGGCGCTGCGTGGGAGTGGGGTTCGGCCCAGAGGCGTGTCGAGATAGTCTGCGCAGTTGTCATAAACCGTGTGTGGGCGGTGCAGTGGTTAACGAAACTACCAAGTAAGCAGGAAATCCCCGGATTCCATTCCCGGTCCGGTACATATTTTCACTCGTCGCCGGTGATTTCGTACAAAGTTCTGATGCCGCTAACATCAGTAGTCCCTTCCCTTTCCTTTCCTTTTCATTCCTTTCCCCTACTCCATTTTCAATGTACGTAATTATAATTTATCTCAGCTGCGAATTCTGCGGGGTGTCTGTTCTTTCGGAAATGTCCGAAAACAACAGACACCACGCATTCGTATAATATGTACGCAGATCGTGGTCTAGTGGCTAGCGTTAGTGCCTCTGGATCACGGGGTCCCGGGGTTCGATTCCCTGCCGGGTCGGGGATTTTCTCTGCCCAGAGACTGGGTGTTTGTGCTGTCCTCATCATTTCATCATCATTCGTGGCACTTGCTACATTGGACTAACAAGGGGACCCTCCATACTGTAAATCACGGATTTTTATGCGCTTCAGATATGTTTTAGAGGCACTTACCCTAAGTATCTGACCTTCCGGTTATTTAGCGACGGGCCTCGGTTTTTGAGAAAAGCGGTTTTTGAATTTTATTGCCTGCTTTGTACACCCGTAACATAATACATATTCCGAGTAAGTCAACGTAGCGGAGTGGTAAAGGTTAACAGGTAGCGCGCTGGAGGTACAGTGTTCAAGTCCTGCTCGTGTACTTTTTCTTTCAAAATCGACCGCAGTTTTCAATTTTATTTCAAAGAATATCGACAAACAGTGTAAGATGTGCGAAATTATAAAGATATATTCAGTTATTAATTTTTTCTGCCATACAATATTACAAAATCTTATTTTTCATCGTCCACATTGCTTGATGTGCCAGAACAATTTTGTGGGTGATACTTATCATAGAAACAACAGAAGCAGAAATTTTCGCAGCACCACGCGCATTTTATGAAAGCAACCGTCTTGCAGGCGTACGGTTTCATCATGAGCAATACCGGGAAACACAATTCCTTTGCATTCAAAAAGATTTCTTATTCAACCGCTAATTTCGATGCGAACCAAGCGTATCTAATCATGCTTTCAAAATTAGGTGCCCTGTATTGATGAAGGATTAGCGAACGTAATTTTATCGAATCTTCCCTAGAAGTGATCTCCCTATTGTCTTCCATTAAGTCGAGACCATTCTGAACAATTTTCGTGAAATGTATCACCTGTCGGTAAAAATAAATATCGCAGGGCTGCCAATAAGGACTGCACTTTGGTGGGACCACTTTTAGGGTGCAGGTGCTCGCCTTCCTTTCATCAGTGAATATAGTGTAAAGTCGAATCGGGTTGCCCTCTCCACGAATCGATAATGTACAAAGTTTTTTTCTGTCCCACGTATGGAAGAATTACAGAACGCAAAAATTGTTCGTATACCAGTTTCGTGAACTTCCCGCATTTCGTGCAGGACACTACTACATTTCTGTATTTCCCAGTTAATTCGTCTACTCGTTTTTGAACGTTAGGATCAAATTTTCCGGACGGTCTTGCATGCATAAAAAAAAAAAAATGTGGGAGCAGGATTCGAACACGGTACCTCCACCGGGGAAGCCTTGCACCTTAACCACTGCGCTACGTTGACTTGCTCGGGTTACAGGTAATGTTACGGGCATACAAAGCGCGCAAAGAACTTCAAAATCAAGCTTCTCAAAAACGAAGACCCGTCGCTAAAAAACCGGATAGCCTGTTACTAAGGGTAAGTGCCTCTACAACATATTTGAAGCGCATCAAAATCCGTGATTTACAGTACAGAGGATCCCCTTGTAAGTTAAAAACTTGACTGATTAAAAATAGGGACTTTGTACGGGCGCTGACGACCGCGCAGTTGAGCACCCCCCAAATTGAACATCATCATCATCATTCGTTTAATATCATATAAATTTAATTAATTAATTAATTTTGGATGATTTAGAAAGAATATCCCACATTCATACGCTAATATCTATATCATTAGTCATAGCTAAGTAATGAAATTTAAAATCTCAGTCTTGATGCAAAACACTTGTTTTTAATTTATTTCATTTTCTTTCCCAAACTAACTTCAAAGACAATATCGCCATCATCAGTGCGATTTTTAACATCAACATAGTACACTCACAAATCCACTTCACAATGGAAATTGTTGAAAACGAGAAACTAAATTTCCCGGATCTTACAATTAAAAGAAACAACAACCAACATTGTCTTCCATTTACAGAAAATCCATGCCCTCAAGCACTGTTATCCATAACTCATCCAACCACCTGACAGCTGATAAATCTGCTAGTTTTGCACACATGCTCCACAGGATAAACTAAGTATAATTAAACAAATCGCTGCTGAAAATGTGTATAAAAGAGACACCATACGGAAACTTATCAAAAGAGTAAAAATGAAAGGTTATGATAATGGTCACCCACTCGGTAGCACAAACAAAGGGTCTTAACGTACAGAGGCGGAACACATGAACCATATAGCAGACTACAGCACATCTGGAAAAAGAAACAAATGGTACACAGTACCACAGAATAATAGTAAAGCACATAGACTTCGAAACACATTGAAAAGGCAGGGGATTCGAATATTATTCAGAACAAACAACATTGTTCAACGAAGGCTAATATCAAACAAAAACAAAAAAACAAAGAAACTGTCAGACAGATTCAGCAATGCAGCAACATACCATCTCACATATAACTCCTGTCAATACCAGTGCATAGGACAAACAGGCAGAAACTTCCGAACAAGGTACACAGAGTGCATGAGAACTCTGAAGCTTGACAGTACACATTCCACTTTTGCAGAACATTTTATGGAAAACGCATTACCCCACGAATATCGAAACTGATCTAAACATCCTAAAACACAGCAACGGTTTACACCGAAAACTACAATAACAGAATTATTGCATACAAAAGACTTAGTGAACGTAATAAATAAAAACAAAACATTTTTCAACGACACGCTATTTACAGCTCTACAAGAGCTGACACAGGGCACAGAACGGGAACAACTCACACACATAAAATCACTCACCTGTCACATACACAGCAAGATGGCGTAAAGTGTTTAATTAATATGTTTAAAATGAACTTCAAGTCTACCAACGAACATAGAGTACATGACAAATAATGTAACAACCCAGTGCACACCAAAATTGTGTCCAGAACATTAACGCAATCGCCAGTACTATAACACAGTTTATTTTTCCATACTTGTTCAATAGCGTCCGTGCATATAATTGCAGATAATATGTCGTATACCGAAGAAACGACAACAAAAACACAGAAAATATACTTGAAATAACGACAACAACGCAAAAAATACCATGCTGTGATTTAAAGTAAATAAGTTATTACGGAACTATTCACAGAATACAATGTTTGGAGGCAAACAGTGCATATGTAGTAATTATTTGTGAGATGTATAATGATGCTATTTTTGCATTTTTTTAGAATAAAAAACACATTGATGTGGTGGTATTGTCGCTGAAACTAGTGTGAAAAACAAAATAAAATAAAATGGATTAGATTCAGTTTTGTTTACATAGCCCCAATAATAAGGTGATTCTCGTGGGTGTGCAACACGTCAGAAAGTTTAACGTAAAAAACTTAAAATATTTGAATATAACACTCACTCCTCTGATAATCTGTCACAAGATTGTTAAGATATGTGAATACATTACAGAAAACTGGAACTGCTAATATTTACAGGATTAATATACTGTCAGAATGAAATGTAGTTATGCCTTTCAGTAAATTTATCATATACAAAATATCTAATCTTTACTGTTGTGACCAAATGCTGTCAGAACTGAAATCTACCAGACATTTTTACTTAAGCTTCTCCAGCAGTCCCTATTAAGATATTCATTTATACAGTAGCAGTTACCCACAAAAAAGTCTTTTAAACTCTGTTTAAACTGTGCATTATCTGAAACCAAGTTTTTAATGGTTGCTGGATTACCGAAAATGTATGCACCTGAATATTGTATCCTTTTTTGGGGTGATGTCCTGGTGACCACCTCAATGTGATGGCTTCCACTTCAAACACTCATATCTCCAGAAACAGCTCAGCTTCATCCTCACAACCATAACAGCACACAACAGGGGAACCAAGGTTAGCACCTGACACAGGAACCAGTGATTGCCTGCTGTGGATGGACTATATATATCTTGAGAGAATCAACCTTTAAATACAGAAATTATATAGCCACACTAAATCATCATACACTCCTGGAAATTGAAATAAGAACACCGTGAATTCATTGTCCCAGGAAGGGGAAACTTTATTGACACATTCCTGGGGTCAGATACATCACATGATCACACTGACAGAACCACAGGCACATAGACACAGGCAACAGAGCATGCACGATGTCGGCACTAGTACAGTGTATATCCAACTTTCGCAGCAATGCAGGCTGCTATTCTCCCATGGAGACGATCGTAGAGATGCTGGATGTAGTCCTGTGGAACGGCTTGCCATGCCATTTCCACCTGGCGCCTCAGTTGGACCAGCGTTCGGGCTGGACGTGCAGACCGCGTGAGACGACGCTTCATCCAGTCCCAAACATGCTCAATGGGGACAGATCCGGAGATCTTGCTGGCCAGGGTAGTTGACTTACACCTTCTAGAGCACGTTGGGTGGCACGGGATACATGCGGACGTGCATTGTCCTGTTGGAACAGCAAGTTCCCTTGCCGGTCTAGGAATGGTAGAACGATGGGTTCGATGACGGTTTGGATGTACCGTGCACTATTCAGTGTCCCCTCGACGATCACCAGTGGTGTACGGCCAATGTAGGAGATCGCTCCCCACACCATGATGCCGGGTGTTGGCCCTGTGTGCCTCAGTCGTATGCAGTCCTGATTGTGGCGCTCACCTGCACGGCGCCAAACACGCATACGACCATCACTGGCACCCAGGCAGAAGCTACTCTCATCGCTGAAGACGACACGTCTCCATTCGTCCCTCCATTCACGCCTGTCGCGACGCCACTGGAGGCGGGCTGCACGATGTTGGGGCGTGAGCGGAAGACGGCGTAACGGTGTGCGGGACCGTAGCCCAGCTTCATGGAGACGGTTGCGAATGGTCCTCGCCGATACCCCAGGAGCAACAGTATCCCTAATTTGCTGGGAAGTGGCGGTGCGGTCCCCTACGGCACTGCGTAGGATCCTACGGTCTTGGCGTGCATCCGTGCGTCGCTGCGGTCCGGTCCCAGGTCGACGGGCACGTGCACCTTCCGCCGACCACTGGCGACAACATCGATGTACTGTGGAGACCTCACGCCCCACGTGTTGAGCAATTCGGCGGTATGTCCACCCGGCCTCCCGCATGCCCACTGTACGCCCTCGCTCAAAGTCCGTCAACTGCACATACGGTTCACGTCCACGCTGTCGCGGCATGCTACCAGTGTTAAAGACTGCGATGGAGCTCCGTATGCCACGGCAAACTGGCTGACACTGACGGCGGCGGTGCACAAATGCTGCGCAGCTAGCGCCATTCGACGGCCAACACCGCGGTTCCTGGTGTGTCCGCTGTGCCGTGCGTGTGATCATTGCTTGTACAGCCCTCTCGCAGTGTCCGGAGCAAGTATGGTGGGTCTGACACACCGGTGTCAATGTGTTCTTTTTTCCATTTCCAGGAGTGTATTTTTAATGCATCTGTATTGAATTTAGTGAAAGAAAACTATGCTTTGTTTTCTCTATATTTCGTACCTAACTAACTTATTCTATTACAATAGTGGTTTGTGAGCTACATTTGTGCTCTTGTTATTTGGTGAGTAGATACGTGAATTCTTTGGTTTCCCATCCCTAGAGCGTGCCACATATAAATGACTGTGAGAAAAGCACTAGTCCTTTAAACTAATGGCACCATATTTTAAAGTTTGTTTTTGTGACTTATTTATAGTGATACTGAATGATAATTTTGTTGTAAATTGAAGTCTTTTGGACTGAAACGGCTACATATGAGAGGAATCCTCGGAATAAATGTTATTTTTCTTTATATTTTCCTGATATTGTTTATGCTTCAATTACACTGCTTGATACTGTTTACTACCATTTCTTGTTTTTATTTTTTAAATAAATAGCGTCAACTACGTCATATATTACTGCTACAATGGCTTTTTTAAACAGCGGACTTGAGTAATTTTGAACAACGTTCGGAACAACTGTATCTGTTAATTCACTTGGGTTGTCGACAATGTTATTTAAACTATTTGTAAGTTCAATCTGGCAGTTGCACGTTTAGTTTGGTTACTGCCTTGACTGATTTGTACTAGTTTTTCGACAAAATGGTTTGCTTCTTTGTCAGTGGAAATTTGAATTTTCATATTTGCTCGTAATTGTACCTTGCTCACTCGAGACCAAAGAAATGATTTCTTCATACATATATAGAGTTCATAGAGTTGACTTTGGAATAAGTGGAAGCGTTTGCCGAAAACGTCTCAGTGTGTAAGTAATACACCTCCCATCAATTCCGGACTACCATGGAAACCTAGAACTTTCTCCAGTTTTCTGGAACATTCTCGAAGTAAGATTCTGGCCAGTCTCCACCACTTCGACTCTCGATTCCAAGCAGATTCGCCCAATGAATGAAAACAGACTGCCGCACATAGCCTAATCAGCTTCCTGTGTTGGCGCTAACCCCAGAACGCTGCACAGGCGAAAAGTGGTTAGAGGAATGTGACCGCCAAAAGACGCCTAGTACCCTGCGGGACGCTGCTCCAAGAAAAGAATGATAAAGCCCCGTACCAGTGCACGAGATAATCATTATCTAGTTAATGAAGTATATTATATAAACAGAGAAGGAACAAGAAATCACAAGAGTTATGCGCACAACGTAAGAAAACGAAGTAAATATGTAAGGCAATCTATACTAGGTAAAACTATCAGCAAGACACATAAAACAGAGGCGTTCAGTGAGTAAAGTAGAAAAGTGTCAAACAAACCAAAGTAGGCACTGATTAAAGCGCTCTGTCAGTTAAGTACTTTTGTTGGTTCTTGTTTTTTTTCCTTATAAATTTAAAGTTTTTCTAACGAGTTAAGAGAACGGCCATTATAAATTTCAAGCTCTTCTAACAAATTAAGAGTACGGCCGTTTTGCACTCTGTGGAGAAAGGTGGTTAATTGGCTCTTCAAATTTCAAGCGCACAAATGCACATGTATGGGAAAATACTTTTCATGATGGTCTATTTTATTGTTTTAAGCTGTAGACAATCTGCTAGTGTATTTGTTTATTCCCATATTTTGCTGCAGTTCTGAAGATGGTCATTATAGACCGAAACTGGTAGTCTGACGACAAAAAATATATGACCACAGACGTATAGTAAAGGAAACATATAATTAGTTCCCAGCAGGATGATGAGTGTCACTTTAGCGACAAATAATTTTGGTCTATGCGTCTGAATTCTCAGTCCGTAGATATTCCTAATCTATGAAAGTATCACGTCATTCTGTCTCTGTTTCCAACATTCAGTTGCCCTCTGATGATGTCCTGAATTTAATAAATGATAGTAAAATATCAAGCAAGTGCTTCCTGTTTCGTCATTAATCCACGAACTGTGTTTACAACAAAACTGGCTCTCTTGAGTAAAGAGGCCCCGGGCATATTAGCATTCTAATTAATGGAGAGGATCGCAAGCGCCGCTCTGTCAGAGCGCATCGCCTAACAAAACATGTACCCAGTCTGGCGGTATCCCGTTACCGATAACCTGGTTTGCCGTGGCCGGAGTGGGTTTACAGCTGCCAGATCGTCGACATTATTAGCGCGTGATTCATTTTTCATTAATTAAATTGGCGAGCCAATCGGATCTGCGCCGATCGTGATTACCGAACGCAAATCAACACCAGTGCAAGCGGTTTAAATGGAGTCAAAAACCGAAATAAGCCGCGTCGCGACGATGAATTTCAGGCGGCCGCCAAACAAATGGCGAGGTTTCTGTCCGGCAGGCCACCGCCAAACTTTTTCCATTTTCCTGCCTTCCATTTGCGAGGCTCTCTTCAACTTCCCGTTCATCCGACCCCCCCCCCCCCGCCCCCTTCCGCCAATCTGGGTTATTAGCTCTCTGCACATCAGCTTTCCAATGCATCTTCAGCGTCGCACATCAGCTTTCCAATGCATCTTCAGCGTCCGTGTACAGGTACTGCACACGCGGTAATTCATTATTCTTCGTAGCTGGTTATTTTGTGTTTTGCTAATGTTCTAGCAATGTCCCATTTTTAACTGGAACAGGGTCTGCGGTCAACACGTCTTCTTCAACTTATAACATTCCGCAAATTGTCTGTAATTAGATTAAATAAAATGCTAGTAAACTTTACGTTACTACTGCGCAGCTTCGGTTGCGTTGTAGTTTTGAAATCAATATATGGAGTACTTGAGGAGTCATTCTAAATATGTTAAGAGTGGTGTGGAATAATTTGAATAAAATATTCCGTAAAACAGGTGCCGCATTGTTATTGGTTACAGAGATAATTTTTCAACTCCTGTTGTGGTAATTATTACTGATTTATTTATCGATTGTCACTTTTGTTTTGAAGTCAAAGTTGGTAAGTTTTGCTTGAGTCTACATAACATAATTTTTCCACTGTGATTGTGATTTGTTGGCCAATTCTACTCTATCGTTAAGTGATGCAGCATTTGTTTAAAATTGATGGGTATGTCGATACGATATTTCTGGACAGGTTTTGTGATGGAAATGCTGCTGCTCCTCGTAGAGACTACCGTAGACAATTCCCAATTCATAGAGTATCAAACTGAAGACTGTTTACTCGTGTTTTCACCAAACTCCGTGAGACTGCTGCAGTACCCATTAGTCATATTTCAAAATATCGTGGAAATGAACAGTGTGTGTATGGAATGGAGTGCGTTACCCACATGGTAGAATGTGGTCCTTCAGCAATCACAAACAAAATTTCCGTATGTATCGGTGTTCCACATTCAAGAATATGGCGGACATTATGCACGCGTAGCATTTTCATTGGATTCAACTCCTTCGAGAAGAAAATGAAGATAGACGATTGATATTTCGTCATTGTCTGCTTGCAAATCGCCGAGTAATGCCACTAATAATGTATACTGATGAAGCCACTTTCACTCCCAACGGTATCAACAACACCCATAACTCGGATCAGTGTCACAAGCAGAGTCCCATAATTACTATAGGCTACCCTAAGTATTCTGAAGGTGGCAGGGGTAAAATACAGGGAGCGAAAGGCTATTTACAATTTGTACAGAAACCAGATGGCAGTTATGAGAGTCGAGGGGCACGAAAGGGAAGCAGTGGTTGGGAAGGGAGTGAGACAGGGTTGTAGCCTCTCCCCGATGTTATTCAATCTCTATATTGGGCAAGCAGTGAAGGAGTAGGTATTAAAATCCATGGAGAAGAAATAAAAACTTTGAGGTTCGCCGATGACATTTTAATTCTGTCAGAGACAGCAAAGGACTTGGAAGAGCAGTTGAACGGAATGGACAGTGTCATGAAAGGAGGGTATAAGATGAACATCAACAAAATCAAAACGAGGATAATGGAATGTAGTCGAACTAAGTCGGGTGATGCTGAGGGAATTAGATTAGGAAATGAGACACTTAAAGTAGTAAAGGAGTTTTGCTATTTGAGGAGCAAAATAACATGATGGTCGAAGTAGAGAGGATATAAAATGTAGACTGGCAATGGCAAGGAAAGTGTTTCTGAAGAAGAGAAATTTGTTAACATCGAGTATAGATTTAAGTGTCAGGAAGTCGTTTCTGAAAGTATTCCTATGGAGCGTAACCATGTATGGAAGTGAAACATGGACGATAAATAGTTTGGACAAGAAGAGAATAGAAGCTTTCGAAATGTGGTGCTACAGAAGAATGCGGAAGATTAGATGGGTAGATCATATAACTAATGAGGGGGTATTGAATAGGATTGGGGAGAAGAGAAGTTTGTGGCACAACTTAACAAGAAGAAGGGATCGGTTGGTAGGATATGTTCTGAGGCATCAAGGGATCACCAATTTAGTATTGGAGGGCAGCATGGAGAGTAAAAATCGTAGAGGGAGACCAAGAGATGAATACACTAACCAGATTCAGAAGGATGTAGTTTGCAGTGGGTACTGGGAGATGAAGAGGCTTGCACAGGATAGAGTAGCATGGAGAGCTGCATCAAACCAGTCTCAGGACTGAAGACCACAACAACAACAATAACAACAACAACCATAAGTATGTGTACACTACAGTACTTTGCCTACTAGCTTTTGTCAGTTGAGGTCGTACCTGCATTGCCTGGGCGTTATGTGTGTTGCTATGTGTGTTGCATACGTGTCGGGCGTTACCTCATAACGATCGCTTTCTTTGCGTATGTGATCTGTGTCTTACTAAATTCCCGTAAATCTGGGAGTGGTGAACCATCTAGAAACTGAGTGAGGATATACGAAGGGCCGGGAAACCTACGGAACATTTTCTTTCTTCATAGTTATCTCCTGCCTCTTACTTAAAAGTAAATATTACTTATGGAAAAATTTAAATTACCAAAGTTTATTTCAGATTTTATACAAAAATTGTTGTTTTTTAATGTGAAACAGAGGTATGTTGTTGAAAAAATAACGAAAACAATACAGGTTTAGGATACAGAGATAGAAAACGCAATTACCTCAACAAAAAGATAAGAACACCGCAAAACGATGATATATTAAACATCGCTTCAATACTTCGTCGAACTGACAGCATATGTCTCTGTTATTCACAAACAACTTTCACATTTATCAGTTATGACAAGAAACTCGTCCTTTGATCACGATCAAGAACGTTGTACTGAGTACAATATAATAACGATAATCGTATACATTACGTTTGTGCATCTAAACTATTTTTTTATCAAAAGTAGCTACTTTGGTTACAAAGAAGCGCAGAATTTATGTCTCCAACTAATTTCTATTGCATATAAAATGCATTTTGTGTTCTGTAAGGATATAAAATACGCAATGAACTAACGTGAATGATGTCCAACTCTAATTACGTGCAAAACAAACAAAACAAGAAAGAGATCTTCTCAGATCTGAGTTTCTCTTTTATACGTTCATCTCTGTTTCTTTCTTTATCAAAGATATCAGTACTATCGGCAATCCTATCATTTATTTAGTAATTTTTGTAGTGTACCAAAACTACGGAACCATAGTTTTGGTAGAGCGCAACACTACTCAAATCAGATGGCTCCAAGCAGTATGGGACTTAACATCTGAGGTCATCAGTCCACTAGACTTAGAAGTACTTAAATCTAACTAACCTAAGGACATCACACACATCCATGCCCGAGGCAGTATTGGAACCTGCGACGGTAGCAGCAGCGCGGTTCCGGACTGAAGCGCCTAGAACCGCTCGGTTACAGGCGGCCGGCCAACACTACTCACAATGCTTAGTGAAGATACATTTTCAAGAGCGATTCTCTGCAAATGTATGACGTGATGTGACGGACAATCATCTGATTGGACTTTTTATGTTACCCCATTGTTTCACAGCGCCCCGTTACCTAGACTTTCTTAAAACGAAGTTTCCAGCACTGGTAGAAGAGATTACTTTGGTTTACAAGACTGGATATGTTCTTCCAGCATGACAGGACTCCTGTACATAATAGTCGTCAGGTCACACATCATCTAAACCAAACTTTTCGCGGGAGGTGTATCGGTAGAATTGGTCACCAAGGTTCTCGATCTTACCCATTTATATTTCTGTTTGTGGTGATAGCTGAAAGACGAAGTTTGCAAGGAACAAGTAAACACAAGATACGAACTGATCGGACTATCGTGCTGCCCTCATATAAAAACACCAAGAGGACCTCAGAAGAGCTAAACATGGTTTTGTCAAGAGACTTTATAAAAATCTACTTAGAACTTTTTCAGTCGCCTTTGTTTAACAACTTCTGTGAGTATTTACATTCTAACAGCTGTGTCTTTCTAACCAACAATATCTGGACACATGCTATATGGAATGTTTTTTTTCGAATCAGCCTGTACGACCACCTCCTAAGACATTTAGTATTCCTCCTGATAACCCCCTATATTACAACCTATTAAATCGACCTAATAGACTAGACTCGCATTCGGGAGGACTACGGCTCAAACCCGCGTTCGGCCAACGTGATTTAGCTTTTCCGTGACTTCCCGAAATCGCTTCAGGCAAATGCTGGGATGGTTCCTTTGAAACAGCACGGCTGACTTCCTTCCCTAATCCAATGAGATCGATGATCTCGCTGATTGGTTCTACCCCAGATCAGCCAGCCAACCAACATACGACCTAACAGTAACACAATTCAAGCTATAAGACACTCAGATAATCGTAAACAGAAGTAGAAGGATGGCTAGACAACAGCAGTGACGTAGTATGTCATCTCGGAGTGTAAGGTCTCATTGGATGAACATAAGTTTGCATTTAAAGTTCAGCTAACTCCCTACGTTCTTTACTTTTGTGTGCCCAGACTAATGCTTGTAATGCATCGAAATGACGTTTATTTGAAACGTTATTTCATACTGAGTTACGACGAACTCCATCGACAATAGTTCTACTCTTTTTCAAGGGTATTTGTTGAGTTTATTGGTATCAGACAACCGCGTTCTCTGGTGACTTGTTAGAGAGAATCATGTAATATTAATTAATCGGTTTTGCAACCGCTGTTACCTTTGTTTTTCTTAATGTACCGTCAATACAGGGAGAAAGCTGCTGTAACCAAAACGCTCAGTACACAGCGACAGCCCTCAGATGTAAAAGTGCTGTGGTGTCGTCCGCAGTCGCCACGGGAACAACTCAGCAAAGCGTCATTTTGTCGCTCTTGCGTAGCGTTCAGCGAGGTGCACATCGGCAGTCTTTTCAGCAGTAAGCCAATCCATACTGATGTCTGCTACTGTTTATCTACAACTATCGGAAAAACAAACAAAGGACAGAACTGAGCAGTACTGAATACCAGCTTCAGGGCGAAAAGGAAAATGGGCTTTTCTGTTCCCAACAAAAACAAGTGCCGCGAGTGAACACTACAAGATTCTTTCCCAAACGAAACAAAAGCCGCATACCGTCGATACTTACATTGTTTTGGATTACAGTTACAAAGATAAATGGGATGAAGAAATCAAACAAAATGTAACTTCTATGTAACGATCCACCGTGTAAGTATTAATTCACACCTCTCTCTATCATTACTCATTATGTGTACATTTTTAATTTAGCAAATACCTACGATCTTTTGTCTTTTTTCAACAGCGCAACATTCCTCTCATGCGACTTCGCTCGTCCAGTTGTAACGCAGAAAGTTATTACGAGATGACATTCGTTGCAGTAAGGCACGCAGCCGTTTGGTACGGTGGCTGCAGGACTGCTATGGTGTTTTTTTTTTTTTTTGTCGCTTTACTCACAGCGCAGCTGACGCTGCCTGCCGTGAGAACCGCATAGCACAGTCAGTCAATACCCTCAACGAATCTAAATAATCCATTTTAGTTATTATCCGATTTTGTTCAAATTTGGTACAGAGCCTTTTGTTATTGATGGACTGATGCTGTCATAATTTCAGATTATTATTTATTATAGTGCCGGAGATGACGAAAATTACTTAAAAGTCCTAAAACCGACGCTTGTTTTTTAAAACCAAATCATAAATAAATAGAGATTGACTTTCATTATCTTTTCAAGCCATTAAAAGCTTATCAGTACACAAAATCAATTAGTTAGAATTTTCTTTTCAAAGGTATAGTAACTGTGTATTACGTAATACAAAAATCGATCAAAATTATTATTTGATTGTATTTTGTTGTGCGAGTGCGTGAGAATGATTGCGAGCGTGTGTGTGGGACATACGTTAAAACTTAGTGTGTCATTTTTCGTAAAACCTTGTACAAATAGACCGTGGGAAAGTTATGGTGCAACCATGATTCAGATGACGTATGTTGGTGTGAGCTTGGTTTTGTATAAAAGCAGACAGAATGAAAGTTAGAGGCGGAATAAGTTTATTTATCAATTTGGAGAATAATTCGTACTTCGCTTATTTGGATTAAACAATATACTAGAAGTTTTGTTCAAAAAATGTTGAAATGTGTGTGAAATCTTATGGGACTTAACTGCTACGGTCATCAGTCCTTAAGCTTACACACTACTGAACCTAAATTATCCTAAGGACAAACACACACACACACACCCATGCCCGAGGGAGGTCTCAAACCTCCGCCGGGACCAGCCTCACAGTCCATGACTGCAGCGCCCCAGACCGCTCGGCTAATCCCGCGCGGCAATTGAAGTTTTAATGACGTTAATTACGATCAGATTATTGGTTGGATAAGGCAAGTTTTGTCGTGAGAATGATCTGGAAGGAACATTCTGTTCGGTCGTTTAGATCAACAACTAATCAGAATTAAGCTGTTCCCACATGAATATAGTGGAGTGGGCAGTGAGTAGAATAGTTCGGAATAGTCGCTTGCTAACCGGCTTACGGATAACACCATGTTAGATAGCTCTATAATGATATTCTGAAAAATGAAGAAACAGTGAGTTAATTGCGGTTCGAATACTTCGTGACTGAAGCGACTGGAGTGACGAACATTTTAATGAATGTTTGTGTTTCTAAATTAAATAGTTTGAGAGTTATGAGCGTGTGAACTTTCTGGTTGTAGTTTCGAGTGAAACTGTGTAGTACAGACAGTGAACTTAGAATGACAGAGCATTACCATATTGAATACGGACTTGATAACCATTTCATGTGTTTCCATATGAATAAAAAGCAGATTGAATCTAATTTTAAATGCTTTCTGCAAGTAGACTGCATCCTCCGAACGCCAGATTTAAAAAAAAATGAACTTTTAGAAAGTAACTTTCAACTCGAGTTACGCGGCCTCTGTGTAGTAGGTATTAGGTAGTGGTTTCATCAACGCTGCTTTGAGGACACGAAATCGTTCACTACGGCGAGCCTCAACTATGTGGTCCCAGTGTACTCTACATATAATTTGGTTGTTAGTAGATCCAATCATGTAAATATAGGTATTCAAGCAAACACTGATTGTCATGTAGTAATGAGAATGTGAAACATGGTGTTAAAGTGGGTCTACGGACACGGAATAGGGAGAATGTGAAACATGGTGTTAAAGTGGGGTCTACAGACACGGAACAGGATGTGCTAAGTTGTGCAGTGCTGTACATCGATACTCATATGACGGCTGAGTATTACCCAGTTTGTCTTCCTGCCGCAGGCATCTGCCTCTTTGGTGTTAAACTGTCTGTCACAGTAATGTACAGGGATGAAGCACTCGAGGTGAAATCTGGAGACTCTTCCATTTATTTACGTCATTCAAGTGTTATGAACTTACGTGACTTAGAAATTGCAATATGTATTGTGTTTGACAGAATAACTCGTTGACAACCACATATCAATGATGTTATGTTCTGTCTGCGCGAACACTATATACATGTCGATGATTTAGAACTGTGTACAATTTCATACAGGTATCAAAGGGGCGCTGTATTTCCAACTACCTAGTTTCAACTACTTTTCAAGGTCAACCTACCCTTCATTCTTCCCCCATCAAAAGACACACACGTACATCATAATTCTTGCACATACATTGTCATTCAGTAAACAACTATTTATTTTATTTGGTGTAGTTTTGATAACATGCAGCTTAACTTTTGACTTAAATCTACGTCTGAATCAGCTGTATTTTTCTCCACCCAGTAATATCACAAATGCAAAGAAGCTAAATTTTCGAATTCTAATACATATCTAATTTTCTTCGTGTAAAATATCTGTTTAATGGATTTAAAAATTATCTTCGTTCCTTTCTGCATTTCTTCTAGATGAGAGCATTTGCGAATTTTAATTTTGTCTCTTATTTCCTGCATACTATTATTAAAACATGCCACGTCTTCCTGTGTGTACACTAGCAGTTCTTCTGCTCCACATTCTTGCGGATTTTTCGTACGCAACTTTAAGTTTACAACTTTTGCAAAGGAGTGTCCATCAAATGTTGTTATTCCGTCGGTGTTAAACTCCAGAAATAGCGATTGTTTTGCTAGGTGCACAACTTCCAGTCCACCACATTTAGCTAGAATATAATCATCCTTTTTAAGCCAATCCAGATAGAAATGAAGATCTACAAACAGATATTTCGTGTATCCTTTAATATGGAAAGCAGTCTCGATCCCACTAATTTCGGTTAGTACTCTCACACGTAGCAAGTTTTCATCACTGTTTACTGTAAATGCAAATGTTTCATATTATTCGGTTGTAGCCAGATTTGTCTATACACTGTGTTTAAGGTAACCTGTAGACTTTTAGACTTGCTATTCATATTCTTCCTTTATGGCAGTTATTTTAGACATATAATCAAATATTCGTTCTCTGAATTTGATGCCCTCCGTCTCCAGTTCCTTTTGTGTGTGCATGACGCCTTAATAGCAGTTAATTTAACTGCTATTAAGGCGTCAGTTGTTATCCAGTTGAGACAGACTCATATTTTCGAGAATAAGACGAAGCCTAAGGGTTTTCCGTAACACAAAGGAGGTTACAGATACATATTGGTGAAGACTCTTCTTTCCTTTCTTGCCAAGCTTCGGCGATTTAAAAATGTCGGCAAGATTTTTCCTGGTTTTTAAGTCTGGACAGTCGGAGGATTATGAGAAAAGGTCTGCTTTGCATTTTAGTGTTCTCTGACAGGAGCATCGCCCCACTGTATTTGGGGTTGGCGAGGGTCGGTTAGTGCAAGGTGTCATTAATTTATCGTAGACAGGAGAGTTGCAGATATTATGGTATTGAAAAATGGAGTTTTAATGCAAAAGTTATTCGAATACTGATGGTTACTCCTCCAGAAATTGAGCGTAGCTTGGTGGGAATTACTAGGAGAGGCCGAATAATATATGCGCTTGTTTGCATTGAAACTGCAACGCCATGGGAGCAGCATGCATCAAATTGGCATTTAAGTGTGCTACATGCTAGAACAGGCAGCTATTGATTGTACGATTATTCAGCTTATCCTTGCGTACTTCATGAAGAAATAGCTCACCGGTGAACGGCCAGATGTCAGTGTCGAACGGGCACAACATTACTGCAATCGAACACATTGTCATCGTCAGGCGCGCTGATACACTGACGGCGTGGGAGACGGTGCTGCACTTTTATCTCTTTCCATCCTCTCCCCCCCCCCCCCCCCCCCATCTCCTCCGATCTGCCTTTCTGTTCGGTGTCTGCGCCCAGAATCTCCTAGCTCAGTCCTACCGCTGACAACCTCCGCCTGCCCCTGAAATTTTGTTTGGCGTATCACCTCTCTCTTCTTAATCAGACTAATTGCGGGCTACCAGGTCATATTCGCAATCACATTTCCTCAGAAGTTCCATTACCCCAAACTCTGTACATTTTTTAACAATAGTCCTTAGAAATTTTACATATAGGCGACCAACCTATTTAGGCGTGTCTTGACAATGACGTATTTTCTTTTCGACGGTGACTACTAAGGGCAGACAGAAGGAGCAGCTATGGGGATTCCATTTTTACCAGTTGTCGCTAAAATGTATATGGAACATTTCGAAGACGAAGCCATGTACTAGAAACCTACCAACTTCTTCGCCATATGTCTACTTGGAAAGATAAACTGAACGACTTCCTCGTACAACTCAGTTCCATGCATCAGACCATCAGTTTTACCACGGAAGTCTAAGTGGAGAGTCGTCCCCTTTCAGAGTTTATAGATGAAAAGCCGGCCGCGGTGGCCGAGCGGTTCTAGGTGCTTCAGTCCGGAACCGCGCGACTGCTACGGTCGCACGTTCGAATGCTGCCTCGGGCATGGCTGTGTGTGATGTCCCTAGGTTAGTTAGGTTTAAGTAGTTCTAAGTTCTAGGGGACTGATGACCTCCGATGTTAAGTCTCATAGTGCTCAGAGCCATTTTAATAGATGAAAAGGCGAGTGGGTGGCGCATCTGGCTACCATCTGTGCGAGAATAACACATATGCTAACCTACACTTACAAAGGGACGGCTGCCACCACAGGGCACAGGAGAATGGCGTAATCAAAAAAATTGGTAAATAAGGCTCAGACCTTCTCTGACAGTAAAAGTCTCAATGAGAAACGTGGGCGCATCTGAGGACAGTGTTCCGGAAGATCGGTTACAAGGAGTGGCAAATTCCGCGATTCCTACACCATCACCCACTGTACAACTAGTGGGATATGACGAATCTCCTGGAAACACATGGTAAGGAGAATCTTCCACTCATTGGCTAAGACACGGGCACTGCTTGATAGTGTCAAAGAAGACGTCAGACTATGGAAATCCGCGTTTTATAAGATACCCAGCCAATGTGTCAAGACGTATATAGCGCATATGGTATATACTGTCGAAAATCGTTGCCGAGAACACCAACAGCACACCATATTGCAGGTGGCTAACAAGCAGGCAATCGCAAAATTACAGAATAATGGAATGCGATTGCCATTAAGGTTCTGACACAGACGTCCAACTTCTGGGACTGTGTCATTAAAGAATCTATCGAGAGTCAAGTAGGGGAACTGGTGATCAGTTCCGATAATAGCTACATCCTTAGAAAGGCCTGGGAACCTACATTTAGTCTGATTAAGAAGAAGAAGAACGAGATACCCCACAACGAACACACTCCGAGGGCAGCCGGAGGAAAAGCAGAGATGCGACCACCATTTGTATCCGAGTTCGAATCTAGGATGGAGCAATGTGTCGGCGGAAGAAAAAAATGGCTCTGAGCACTATGGGACTCAACATATGAGGTCATGAGTCCCCTAGAACTTAGAACTACTTAAACCTAACTAACCTAAGGACATCACACACATCCATGCCCGAGGCAGGATTCGAACCTGCGACCGTTGCATTCACACGGTTCCGGACTGAAGTGCCTAAAACCGCAATTCGGCGGAAGAAGTGAGGAAGAAGTTACTGGGTACGGACGGCGCATGGTGCGGTCATCAACCATCCGTCGAAGAACCGTGTAAGGGAGGGTCCATCGACAATTAACTAATATCGTCTGATTTCAACAATATCTTCAATCAGATACTTCGTTCAGCGGTCTACCACTCGGCATGGAAACATGCGGAAGTAGCGGCTATCCTAAAAACCGACAAGGATCCACCTCAGGCAGCCAGCTACAGGCCTGTCAGCTTCCTCTCGTCTCTCTCAAACATGTTGGAGATGCTGTACGCGGAGAGGCTAATGCAACACGTCACTCAAGAAACGGTCATACCTGGCAACAGTTTGGATTTCTGAACGGCCTCTTCACCTATCATCAGCTGCTGCGGCTGGTGGAGCCGGTGATATAGGGCAAGGTAGTACCCCAGATCACGTAAGTCTGCGCTAATAATCCTCACACAGCTTTCACTCGAAAACAACACTACTTACAGTAACAGGTCTGCGCGAGTGCGGATATCCCCAGTAACAACTGTGTTGCAGATAAAAGCGTACGTCTGTTGCGAATATCTGCGGGTCATCTTTAAACTGTACAAAGTAAATTTTTAACATAATTATGGTTTGCCGTCTGTGGCTCTTCAAAGTTGACACCGCCAAAATATGCTCGAAAAACACGCTTTCACTTGTATATTACCGCGTTTGCAGCCCCCTTTCAACAACAATCCAAAATTCATCGTTTTGTGCCACTCTTATATCATTTACCATAAGTTACAAGCATAGTAAAAGAATTTAAATTTGAAATGACTGTCACTGAAATATGTCAAGCCTTAATTCACATCATAACCGAGTGCGGACATCAGCAGACAAAAATTCAGGCCAGCCACAAGTCTCTTTTCAGAGCAGTGGTAGGTTAAACTGCTTTACAAAACGTTAATATCTCAGAATGCGGATAAGCAACTTGGCAGATGTGGATAATGATCTTGTTGATGCGGTGCACATACGGACGGCGGCATTTTTCCTGTCCGCACAGACTTCTAGTTACCGCTACGATGTAAATCTCTGACATTGAGATAAGATTATTTTGCCCGCTGGTTTTGAAAAAGCAAACAAAGTGGCATTGGAAAATAAATATGTTGGTGGCTTAATTTGTTACGTAGATGTGAAACGCTTGGAAGTAGTGCCAATGCACTTAACACTGATTTGCAGCTCCAGCCTTCTTTAGATTTATTTCAGAATTTTGCACATACGTCGGTTGACCTTTCGCTGGCTCCTCATTACACCTGACGAGGAAATTTACTAGCAGCAACATAAAGCAAGTTCGCAAGAAGACGAGTACTCTCCGTGCCAAAGGGGAGACGAGGCAAACTTCTTATGATGCTTTGCTCAAAAACCGACAGCCAGCTGAACACTAACGAACACTACCGAATGCGTACCGATAAAGACTGAATGTTATTGTCTCTTAGTGGTGAATGGAATTGAACACTACAGAATCAGCATTTCATCACGCAAACACTTGCAAACATTGATGTTATGCTTTCGGTACTTAATTGTTTCTCACTGTGAAAAGCTAAGCACTAAATGGGGAAACAACGTTATAGGCAATGTTTGTTTTAATTACGAAGCAAGTAATGTCACGCAGAAGAGATTAGAAATCACGTGTTTCTTAACTTTTGCAGGAACTTCAGAGGCACTGTGGGCACCGAGTAAAGTTTACGAACCAAACAACTGAATGACGTTTGCTCAAATTCGCCTACACATATGAGAATGCAGTTTTTCCTGTTTTGGTTCGCTCAGTACTGACCAGGCTTAAAACGCCATAGGACCAAAATCCCAGAATTAATCATAATATTTAAAGTCCAAAAAAGGTTGCACACAAAGATCTCTCTTAGCAAATGCTTAATGAAAGATTCCTTTCTATCACGCTAATGTAGACTGAGCTACTAAATGTGTAAATGGTATATACATATATCGTATTTTTCTGATAGATAGTTATTGTTACAGGCAATGTCAAACTGCTGGATATGGATCCAGAAAAATTGCACAATAGACTGCTGTGTGATGTCCATTTTGATGAAAAGTCATTCATGAACAGTACGAAACAACGGCTTATACACACAGCAGTTCCTGTAAAATTTACATCTGCCACTGGTTCTTCAGCAGTATGTGAGGGAAGTAGTGATAAGAATAGTTTGTCATCACCTGAGCTGAAAGTGAACAATCCAAGGAGAACACAAAGTGCAGCTAGTCACCTTCTGGTAGAAACAAATGCAGCACCTCAAAAGTGTGAACCATTTCCAGACCTGAAAGAAATCATAGAAATGCCTGCGAGGCAAGTTAAAAGAAAACTCTGTATGCTACGTCATGATGTTGAGGGTACTCCTAGAAAGCAAAAACTGAAACAGAAAATACATAATGCACAGATCACTGAAAAACAAAACTTCCTACTTGTCAAAAGTTAAGAGTAGATTATTGCATTGTAGGAGCTCAAATAATATTGCCCATGTGTTAAGCAGTTTCTGTTTCCCATCTGGTTTCTCCAGGGCAGAGGCTGCAATGCAGTGCAAGAGCAAAAAACGTCCGTGCTCTTCTATTGAGAAAAATCTCTCTCTGATGTTTTACAAATCTCCTACAGCATATAAATTTTTGCGAAAATTGGGTGTCGTATTACCTGGACTGTCCACAATTAGACGCTGGATTGGCGTCACAAAATTTCTACCAAGTTTAACAGAAACCTTTTTAGTCAACTTAGCAAGAAATTTGAGGCACAAACTTATTTAGAAAAGGCATGTGTACTATCTTTTGATGAGATGTCGATATGCGCCATCTGGAATATGCAAAAGATCTCGATTTAGTAGAAGGTCTAGAAGATTTGGGTGATAGGGGAAGGAAACCACTTCCTGCAAATTATGCACTTGTTTTTATGATTAGAGGCATCTACAGTAACTGGAAATTGCCTGTTTTATATTTTTTGTCTAATTCAGGAGTAAAGCACGCGGATTTATTGGGATTCTTACAGGAACTAATTATTTTATTGCAAATGCAAACCTAGAGCCAAAATTATTCGTTTGTGATCAGGGAGCTAGTAATCGAAGTGTTGTGAAGAATTTACATGTTACGCCTGAGAAACCTTATTTTATTGTAAATGGACAGAAATTGTTTTGTATTTATGATGTCCCACATTTATTCAAAAGTATACGAAACAATCTGCTTAGTGGCGACTTCATTTTCAACAATCCTGTTGTTTTATTCGAAGATGTCAGGAAAACATATGACATTGATAAGATGATCAAAAATGCAGAATAGTGGTAAAACTCACTGACAGTCATTTGCAATCTGATTCATTCCAGAAAATAAATGTAAAAATGGCAGTCCAGGTCCTCAGCCACTCTGTTGCTGCAGCTATCAGAACTTACGTAGCGACTAAAGAATTGCAGAGTGATAAAGCAGAGAGCACAGCTACATTTATAGAATTTATGAACAATTTGTTTGACGTTTTGAACAGCAGGACAGCATTTTCCTCTAATCCATATAGGTGTGCATTATCAGAACAATGCCCAGTAGTAATAGAAACGCTACAGAATGCAAAGGATGTCTTAAGTATCATAAATAAAACAGAAAAAAAAGACAGGTAAAATAACGACACCACCATGCATTACGGGTTTAATCCAGACTGTGAATGCTATAGCTTAGTTTTTTCTTGAGGAACAAACTGTCGGCATTAAATGTTTACTGCCCAGCAGATTGAATCAAGATGCTCTTGAGAATTTATTTTCTGTGTACCGTCAGAAAGGAGGCTACAACCGTAATCCAACAGTTAGAGCACTAAAGTGCTTGTTCCGAACAAGCACTATTAACTCACTAATGAAGCCTTCTGACGCTTCAAATTGTGAGAAGGACACTGACAAGATGCTGTTACTGAACAACTGTGTGTTTCAAAAAGAAGGTGATGAATCTCAGCTAATGGAGAGCTCTGGAAACGTCGGAATTCCGAACACCCCTGGTTCCTCTACGGATGAAGAAGGGAGTACCATCGAGGCCGACGAGTATTTGTCTTCCTCACAGCAAGACCTTTCCTCTGAACAGTGTTCAGTAGTATATTTTGCTGGCTACTTAGCACACATATGCATCGAAAGGTATGGTTGTTTGAGATGTAAGGAGACACATGTAGCAGTGAGCTTCAAGAGAAGAGGGAATTATTTATTCTCCACAAAAAATACGCAACTGGCTATTTGTGTCATTCTTCAGTGTGACTCAGCGCTCCAAATGTTGAGTTTAGCAACGTTATTGAAATGTCTTTACAGGCATATGAGTCCTGTTTTTTACAGTTTAATTATAAGAGAAATATAAAGTTTAGGATTGTTAATTACATCAAATCAACACTTGAAAACTTTCACTGGTTGGACGACGAGGAATGTGGAAACACAAACTTTCGTTTTGAATCATCTTGTGAAATGCAAATTGTATTACAGTTGCAGAACAATGTTCAAAGACAAATGTAGTAGAACACTCTCAAAACTGAAAATTATAAAAAATATGTAGTTTATTCATATTGTATTTAAGTACCAAATAAAGATTCTCCGTTAGGCTGCACAAATAAGATTCGTTGCCTTGATCGCTCCACCACGTTTAACTAGAAAGAAGTAATGTGTTAAATCTGAGCAAAACAGTACTGCTTGTGACTATAGTAGATGTGTTGACCGCAAAGTTAAGATGTTTACCATCAATTTTTTTTTTTTTTACTCACGATATTTAAAGTATCACAACATTCATTTTTTTCCGAAGATATCGTTGTTAAATGCGTACATGAAATTATATTCGTTTACAACTAACAGTAATCAAATGCAAAATGTGGTTATACTTAAGAACGCTTACAGAAATAGGAAGATAGGAAGCAAAATCTGTTTCTTAAACTTATTTACAGTCTCAACGTGAAAAATATATTGTCGTTATAACTCACCTAATCCCTATACATACTCTATACAAAATAAATAATTATGTCGGTAATGTCGGACGCGAAACCCACTGCTCAGTGCAATATTTGTCACTAAATTAACGGATTGTATTTCAAAGACGTTGAGAAGATTTTGAAAACTTTCTAGTGTTAACCTGCACGTGGAGATCTTTTTTACCACCATAATCCGTATCAGAAGAGCTGTATAACAAAGAGGAAATAGACGGCATGGAAGGCGAGTGTAAAACCTATGCGACTGCATTACAGTCTGCATTTAAACAGTAACTCACGAGAAATGTTTGTGTGTTACTTTTCATTTATTTCATTTCGCATATGATTGTGAGAAGTATCCCTACAGTAGAAATAAACTTGATTTGTAGAATTACAGGAGCGAATCTACATTCTTCGACTGAAAACTCGGGAAAAACCATTGCCGATCAAGGTCTACAGTCAGCTGTGTGACGAATGCATTTCGCGCGCAGCGCTCTAGCCGAACACAAATCAGCATCATTCACGTCACCGAAGATACAGCGTTGCCAAATCCGCGACATGGACAGGTCAGTTAGCATTGTAGCATCGCCTGCGACATCTGTTGACCGACGGGAAAACTATTTTTATGGTTGCCTGTTCCGCCGTAAGGACGGTCAATCTGTTTCTTACGTGATCTGGGGTAGTACCTTGGGGAGTTTACTTTGGGCGTTCTCCTCGACGTATCGAGGGCATGTGATTCTTTATGGCACGAAGAACTCTTTGTGTACGGGATGCCGACGTCTGACAGGGTCCTCCTTCCTTTCTACCTCTTCTTCCGTTCTACCTTCCATGTCAGGGCAGACGACGGGTTCCCCATAGAGCGGCAGATACTAGCAGGGATGCCGCAGAGGTCGGTGCTCGGCCCCTTGCTGTACTCCCTGAACACTGCCGACACATCGCGGGTTGTGCGCGTGGAATTGGCGCTTTAAGACAACGGTAAACAACTGTCCACCCACAGAATGAGCGTCCCGACAATGAGACGCTGCCTAAAACTAGTCTGCGCCGCACTGGGAGCATGGGCTACAAAGTGGTGACTTGAATTCAACGCCATGCATTAGTCTTCACATTAAGGATGCTGCTGCCACATCTGCCACCTGTCAACATCATGGGAGATCTCGACCCTTGGAGGAAGGCTACGAAATACCCAGTAAGCTCACATGGGAGGCCCAGCATAATCGCGTGACATCAGAAGGAGAACAGTTGGCGGTCTCTGCAGCCTGTATACTGTGATTAATCCCCGGGCATCGCTGCCCCAGCACCATGGCATTACGCTCTACCTAACACTGGCCAGACCGGTGCCGCCACGAAACTTCCTGGCAGATTAAAACTGTGTGCCGGACTGAGACTCGAACTCGGGACGTTTGCCTTTCGCGGGCAAGTGCTGTACCATCTGAGCTACCCAAGCACGACTCACGACCCGTCCTCACAGCTTCAATTCCGCCAGTACCTCGTCTCCTATCTTGGGCCATGGTTGGGGAAAGTCGCTGACTCACAAATCTTGGCGCTGTAGAGGATGCAGAACCGAGCTCTGAAACTTGCTCTGCGCCCCCCAAGTTTATATCAACTCGTCCGCCATACGAAGAAATGAACATCCCGATGCTGCGCGACAGAATACGATAGAATGCTCACGTGTTCTACAAGAAGTCGGGTAAGTCCCACAATTGGCCTGTCCTGCAATTTGGCCACCAACAACACAGCAGGCTCGCACATCGGTCGGATCTCCTATGGGTTTAATTTTCTAGACAGAAGCCTGAGGGCAACTGTCCTTCACATCACCAGAGGCCAGTTTTACAGCAATAACGATTTTCTTCACATCAGACTGAGAACAAGTATCGCTGCATCACCTGAGGCCAACGCAGCAAGTCAGGTAATCATAACACCACTTCGAGAGACTTAGCAGAAATAACGTTCTGTTTAACCTGCATACATGCCGATTAAAGAATGCTCGCCAGATAAGTAACTAGCGTCTAGCCACGGAGTCAGTTCATCAGCGCACCTGATGGGGGCAACAACCTCCTTGTCGAAATATTGTGCCCATTTGGACCCTGACATCCGGCCATTCACACGTGAACTATTTCGCCAACAGATAATCGTTCCAGTAGTTTAGGTGAGTGATGTCATCTACATTATTTGTGTTGTGAGACAGTACACAGCGGGGCTTTAGTTCAGAAATAGCATTGCAAAGTGACTTGTTTGCGAGAAAAACCTGTTTTCCTTCGCGTAAGAAGGAGAAATGACAACTAGCATGTGGTGGAGTATGGGAGTGGCAGGATCGTGGGCTATCGAGGCCGAGGTTGGTCGTTCCTAGATACTGCTGGTCACATCTGTCGGGACCCCACTACCGACGTGCGAATTGGAATCGTTGGGTCCAGGAGGGCCATAACACCATGATGGGTCTCAACGGTACCAAGCGAACAACACCTGGAAGAACTCGCTCTTACAGTATCATACAGATCTGCCGAGTACCTTGAATCAGGAAATGGGGTGGTTTGCGGCAAGATAAGGGGCAACAGGGTCAGTGCAGTGACGTCCGGAGCACCAGAAACTTTCAGCACGACGACCTTCTTGCAGCTTCCCGTGATGCGGCAGCAGAGACATGGGCGCCAGGAGTGGTGCGTCCATAGTCAACACCAGAAACGCGAATGGCACTACGTCGTCTTTTCAGAAGAGTCCCCATTCTCTATTTAGCATCGTGACGGACATATCCACGCGTGGAGGTTTCGAGGAGAAGGCAAGTTGCCACATTAAATTTGTTATCGCCTACGGGCCCAGTAGTGTACGTGATGGAAAGCGTTGCCATTGCGTAGATGACACGATAATCTCTGGCTCCTATAGCCGACAATTTGGTCGACGGTCGCAACATTTCGGAAGGGTTTATGTCGATGGCTCTACTCTATCTTCGGTGTGTCCGTGACGTTATCTTTCAAAATGATACGTGAAGCTACGTGTTGCCTCTGCTGTCTTGAACTACTTTGTTACGGAAGTTGTTCGCCAATTGCCCTGCCAAGGATGCTCTCCAGATCTCTCAGCCGCTGGCAGCGTCTGGTTACGGATTAAAGAGAGGCTGTCCTGCTTCTACCCGCTAGCCACAATCTTTGATAATATAGCACACAGTAGAAACAGCATGAAGTGATGAACCAGTAGCTCTCTTCCTAGATTAGCTCGATTCTCAGCCATCAGTGGTAGCCCTTTGTACTAAATTTCTTACCGTGTAACACCCCCCCCCCCCCAAGCAGCTACGAATTTAATCATGTATTCGCCTACTGAGTATTCCTTGAAGCTGATGAAAGGAGGCAAGAGCCGGGACAGATAAACTGACAACAGACATTGTCAAGGCAAAGGCATCCGATGAATACAGTGGCTAAATCGAACACTGAGAGTCACTTGGAAGAGTATCAGATGACAGGAAGGAGATTATAATACCACTGTTGGAGAAATGAATTAGAAAAAATAAATGTTGTAATTATAGAGGACTCTCACTCTCTCCAGATACTGGAAAATATTATTGAGAAAAGATTAAGTTCATGGTTAGAAAACCAGTCTGAAGAACAACAACATGGATTGGGACGCAACAGAGGATCAACAGACCTCTTATCTGCACTAAGCCAACGAATCAAAAGTACTGGGTAAAAGGATAAAGATCTCATAATCGTGCTCATGGATTTGGGAAAAGTGTACGACAGTGCACCATTACTTTCTTATAGCACTTACGGATGTGATTATAAAAGAATCAAGGATCGCAATGCTTTAGTCTTTGCTGATGATGTAGCTGCCTGGAGGGAAATAGAACTAGAGGTACAGGGAAGAGAAGATGAATGGAATACCAGCTGACAGTGAGCAAGAACAAAACAGTAGCAGGATATCATCTCAGGGCAACGTGATGCTGGATGGAGATAAAACTGAACGTATGGAAGCCTTCAATTACTTGGGAAGTAATTGAACTACCAAACTAGAAATATACCACAGAGTAAGAAAGTGACGTATTTTTTTCATCTAATTTGGAACATTTTGTGGGACAAGGGAATTCCAATAGGAACCAAACAGACCAAGTTTAAAACGTGTCTCCTGCCGATTGCTACAAACGATTTGGAGTGCTGTATGATTAACAAGGCAGATTTGAGCAAGCTATAAGCATGCGAAACGGCGTTTCTGCAATCAGTCTTGCAAAAGACTAGAAGTGATACAATTAAGAATGAAGACAATCATAGGAAAGATGCACGTGGACCTATCAGTCACTGAAAGAATGAGTACTGCACGGTCAAGTTGTTTCGCGATGTGAGGATGATGAAGAATAACTGCCTGCCAAACAATACTTCCATAGAAATGTACAGGGGGAAAGACCTATAGGTGACCCAGAAAAGATGGCTGGGTCAAATTATCGAAGATCTGAAGCCTAGAGTAGGAAATTGGAAACAATATAAAGGCAAGAAGTATATGAAGATAGAGAAAAATGGACGCAAATTATTCATAAACACCATATCCTATTCGCTGTAAGGTTACGACGATAATTGTGAGCCTTCATATTATACTATACAGGGTGGTCGGAAATTCCCGTTACAAACTTCTAGGGCTTGTAGAGGGGAATGAGTACATCGTATTTTGAATAGGAACCCATGTCCGGAAACGTCATCCAACGAGACTACAGAGCGTCAAATGTCCAATAAACGTGGGTTCTAAAGTGCGTACCTTAACAGCTATGAACACTTGCTCAGTAGAGGAGATGTGTTTCACATTAACGAAGATGAACGAATGATTATAGCCCCTAAGGTACGCAATTTAGAGCCCACGTTTATTGGACATTTTTTCTCGTTTTTGTCCACACTACCACCACTGAAAGTTACAAGCCCTACACTCTTCGCATTTCTCTGCCTCGTGATGACTGGGTGTTGTGTGCTGTCCTTAGGTTAGTTAGGTTTAAGTAGTTCTAAGTTCTAGGGGACTGATGACCATAGATGTTAAGTCCCATAGTGCTCAGAGCCATTTGAACTCTTCGCAACACATGAACCGGTACATGAATTCAACTGTCAGAGGTATCAGAACGGTTTTCGTTTATGACTTTCGAGTCGTTCGTTTCCGGTACAGGGATCCTTTCTTCAAATTAATACATTTATCGTTCTCCATCATCCCAGAAAAGAAAACGTCATCACGGAATCACCCCGCGTATTCGTACATTTACAGACGCCTGCGCTTATAACTTTGACACTCTGTAGTCTTGTTGGACGACTTTTCCGGACTTAGGTTCCTATTCAAAATACGATGTACTCACTCCCCTCTACAAATCCTAAAAGTCTGTAACGGGAATTTCCGACCACCCTGTATATACACAATAAGTGAAATTTCTTTTTTTTCTGTCATTCCCCATGTTGCACATTTAATGATCAACGGTGGAAACAGACTGGGATGGTAAATTAAGTTGTGAGTGTATTGAAAATGAAAGTGAGGGTGAACTGTAGAAAATGGAATGGATTTTAGGTAGACCAAAGAGTTCTTCGCTGGATTTTGAGAGACAGTGTTGTTTAGTTCTTCGTGAACTTTCTTTAAATGGCCATTGCTATGCTACTCGTGGAAATCGAACTTCTATCCGATATTCTGGGAACAGAGATTGACGATCTCCAAGTGTCATTCCGAGTTTTTGTTGCTCCTGGATGGAGGTTTCGAGGTGGTCTTTGTTGGATGTTGCTTGTAAGTCGTAACAATATTTCGTCCTATACGAGATGCAAACCGTAATGAGGAGTGTACTGTTGGAGAAGTTACTTCTTGTAGCACGTATAATCTTAAGGCTGTACTGGTTGACGCCACGGAGTCACCCGGCAACCATAGGTAACAGCGCGGAGGTCGTCTGTGCTCTGACAGCAATCGCGGAGCGGAAGCCGTGGCGGCGGAAGCTCGTGTGCGGATTTCCTGTGCGCCACCCCACAGCCTCTCAGCGCTCCAGAGACGGGGACTAATGCCGCGCCCACACCTCGAGTGCCGCAGGGTGGGACAAAGAAACCTCTTTCTGCCACCTGCCCTGAGCTCCCGTCTTGCAGGTAAAGCTTCGCATTGCGTGCTGGAAGTGCTTCAAAAATTTCTGTGGGAGCGAGAATGCAATCGAAGAAAATAAATTTGTGAGTTCCTTAGGGTAGTATCCTAGGACCAATAATGTAGTATTTCTACATCATTGTATCTGTGGCAGGTGTTAACTGGAAGCTCTTTACCCACCGCTGCGGAGTGCCTCTTCTTCTTTAATCTGCTGCTAACTTCGCCCATTTCTAACTTCACCCTGCATTGCGAACCTTCTTCTCTTCCCTTGTTTTCCTCCATTTTCGACGAATCTTCAGAGCAGATAATTCCTTTGGAATATATACCCAGCTGAGATGTTTCCCTCATTCTCATCAATTACACAAGTTTTCTTTTCTCTCTTTTTCGAGGAAGCACTTCTTCATTCGTCGTTCTCTCAGTCCATTTCCTTGTAGCATGTTTTTTCCGCAACCACTACTGCTAGTAATCAGTTAAAAAGGTCTGCCTTCTTGCACGAGCACGTTTGTTTTTGTGTTACACCAAAATATGTCTCAAACATTTGTGGCGTATTCAATTTTTTTTCTTTTATTATTTTTGATGTACTTTGTACCTTTTTTACATCATGTGTGGCTTGTGGCTGCCAGTAGAAGTCAGCCCCAAGCGTGTACCATTACAGCAAGTCATCTGCAACACTGAGACGAGAAGGTGCGGATCGGATCCGCCCGGCGGATTAACGACGAGGGTCAGTGAGCCGGCCAGCCTACTGGTGGTTTTTAGGCGGTTTCCCACATCAGACGAGGTTAATACCGGGCCTGTGCCCAAGTCACGCCTCAGTTACGCGATTTGCAAACATTTAGGAAACTGTCGCTCACTTTCGCACTGTTCCTGGGCAGTTTGGATACACGGCAACATCTGAATACTGTGCAAATTTTCTGGGCGACAGCGTTTGAAGATAAGTGCAAAGAGACCAGAACTGTGGAAGGACAAAAAGAGAAAAGTCGATTGTCTTTGACCACAACATTGCATCTGGTCGCAAAGATGTATAGCAAAGGGAGAATTGAGGGATCTTAACATCCAAGGTGCTCGACGTGTTCACCTGATTTCTTGCATTCTGTCTCTCACCTTTTTCCACAACTAAAGAAATTTATTGCCGGAAAATGTCTTGCGTGCAACGAATCGGTTATTGCGGCCGTGGTCAGACATATAAAATGTGGAAAGAAGGGTAGTATATATTATCTAAAAGAACTAGGTGGTTACCTTTAAATTACGTAGTCCTGTTGTCGCACATGTCCCTTTTCTGACGCTTACCGTTGCTGTAGTTGACCTTTCCTGCGCTCTACTATATGCCACTGTTTTAACGGAATACTTAGTTTAAATGTCGTATGCTAAACAAAAATTAAGTTAGACGTATCCCTACCATCCCTATGTTATACATGACAACTATAGAATTGTGGCTGGTGTTTCTTGGTAACCACGTGTGGCACACGCAATATCAAAAATTACAAAGTACATATGTAATGTAAACAATAACAAAATCTGCTGTCAAAGTATTCTTAACCGGCATGTAATATATATGCATATATTTCAGAAACAACAAAGGAAAAAATCCACTAAAGAAACCGCAATAATGGAAAAACGTATTTTAGGATTAAGCAAAAATGGAGGTTGAGCCTTTTAAATTCACTGTTATTTTCGGAAACGTCGGTATCGGAGATAGCCGTTTAAGTATTTATCTTGATTATTCTTTACTGCCGACGATTCGATGTTTCACAGTACTATACTCACTTCAAAACCCTTGGCGAACCTCACTATTAGTTGCTTCCAATTCTTTTTGCAGTAAATAAACATTTCACGTTTTCAAAAGGTCTTCATATACTTTAATGACTTTCTGGTCAATATGTGATAATCAAACAGTAAAGAGCCTACGTCAAAAATTTTATAAACTTTTTTATTTAATCTACTGATTGATTGGGGCAGTCATCTCCCCGTCTGTTACAAACAACATGGCGTTTGGGACATATCGTCTACGATTGCAAAAAAACGATACATTCTTTTTCCCTTTAGATTGTGTTACGTCTAGTGGATAATGAAACTCTTTAAACTGATTAGAAAGTCAGTAATATGTTATTTATATGAGATTATTTATTGGCGGGTGAGGCGAAAGAGATATATCAAATAATTTCCACTTCAATTTTAAATTCTACAGTTCCATGAGTTATAATGAAAACACACTCTAAATGATTACGTAATGTGTATATCAATTAGTTAAATTTTAATTATGTCGTGTCGTGGTACAAAACGGAAATATTTAATATCACAGCAAGAATTATTATTAGTCGATAAATTTATTAGTGCTACGACTGTATTCCATAAATTATGGGGAAGCTTACTGAACTCGTAATCTACCTTCTCTAGAAGAAATCATTTTTGAGTTAAGCAATTTTCACTTCGTGATGACGAATTTGGACGAACCAGCTAATGGAACGTAATATGTAGAGGTTTAGGTTTAGAGACGAAGGCGGAAGCAGATACGTTTTCCCAAATGTGTGTTGTTAGAATTAGTTGAGTTCACCTTATTTGTCTCATGTTCAGTGTTCAAATAGGTGAAGAAAGAACCCGCAAAGAATAGATTTTAAATTGATCGCAGACAGACGGTTCACAAGACAGTCATTTTTTGGTTAATATGACTTTGTGGCTAAAACATTGTCACTTGATTACCGGCACATACCTTTATTAAATGCAGGGTGCGATGTAGACAGTTAAACAGCTGCAACTACGTAAATAGTTTCACATATATCAGCCATTTTAACGAATTCTGCTAGATAACATTTCTGAGATAACTTCTCAAAACATTACGATCTTCGGCAATATGCATCCATGCTGCTGATTTTTTTCTGATGTCATCTACCAACATTCCGTTAGATTTCCGTCTCAGATTTACCTCATCTCTTGGAATGCAGTGAAGTAGTTCTTTGGCCTCTTCACCATCCGCGTGTTTGGCTTCATATAGCACTCACCTTCATGTTACTTGCATTACAGTCATGATCATATCTTCAGCGACAGTCTGCTCCCTGACCGATTCACTTGTTTTCCTGTTCACCTAATAATTCCCATTATTCACCTCTCCATTGTTGGGTGATGATCTTCGGCTTTTGAATGCTTTTCGCTTTAAAATTCCGTTGCTGCCTGCCATAAATCAAAACTTGTAATATATACGGATTGCAAACTTAGATTTAAACGCTCTCCAGCCCATTTACCAACCCTGTCTGGAGCATTTATGAATGGTTTAACTTGTTTCACGACGCAGTCAGGTACTGATGATAAGACTTAGATCTACCATTTCGCATCAGAAACAGAATAATAAACTGCAGAAAACCTTGTAGACAGTGCAGCCACAATTGTAACTGATCATATTGTGGATTAGGAAACCGCGTCAGCAATATTTAATCTATTTACTATCAGATCACAATCGATTCCGTGGCACTGCAAAACCTCGTCATGGGATGACATGGAACTAAGTCGTAAGAGCTAAGTAGCGCTGAACATGGAACCCGACATTCATTGTCTGACCAGACTAACAAATCGCTAAATGGCGGTGTCAGTAAATCAAGATCAGCCGGACGTAGCGATCGAATTGCAGGATTGTCGTTGGAGCCACAAATCCAGTATTACGTGTTCCATCAACCATTGTGGATTGGGTCTATAAGTTCGGCTGATTTTGATTTACTGAAATAGCGCCATTTAACGCTTCATTAGTTTGGTCAGACAACGAATGTTGGCTTCCATGTTCAAGTCTACTTAGCTCTCATGACTTAGTTACTGTCACCTGAGGTTGTGGTTTCCAGTGTCGCGAAACCGGTTGTGATCTGATAATAAAAAGATTAAGTAGAACTGAAATGGCTTCTTAATCTCCAAGATGAAAACAATCAATGTTTGTGGTTGGCAGCTGGCAACCTTGCACCAAATGTGGGAGAAATGGTTTTATCTGGGGAAAAGTAATGCCCTGTATGTGAGATAGAAGTGGTTGTTCCTAGCGATTACCTTGCAAAGGCTAAACAATAACTGAAGAATGCTGTGCAAATTTTCTGGGCGACAGCGTTTAAAGATAAGTGCAAAGTGACCAGAACTGTGGAAGGAAAAAAAAAAGAGAAAAGTCGATTGTCTTTTATCACAACATTGCATCTGGTCGCAAAGAACTGAGGGATCTTAACATCCAAGGAAGTCGGCGTGCATTCTGACTCTCACCTACTTCCACATGTAAAGAAATTTATTGCCGGAAAATGTCTTGCGTGCAACGAATCGGTTATTGCGGCCGTAGTCAGACATATACTATGTGGAAAAAAGGGTAATATACACTTTTATCGTCCAAACCATAGCTCGGACGAACAGTCTTCTTTTTGTTGTGTCTTTGTCCCGTACCGGAACAAAGTCGGCATGGTTATTAACGGATTTGGCATCGTTAATGTAAAGAGTGGCCAGATACCGCTCCTGCTGCCGCCCTGTTATCCCCTGTGACGGCGTCTGTGTATCCAAACTGCCTAGAAACATTGTTAAAGTGAGCGACAGTTTCCTAAATGTTTGCGAATCGCGTAACTGAGGCGTGACTTGGGCACAGGCTCGGTGTTAACCTCGCCTGATGTGGGAAACCGCCTAAAAACCGCCAGCAATCTGGCCGGCTCACCGATTCTCGTCGATAATCCGCCGGGCGGATCCGATCAGCACCTTCTCGTCCCTAAAGCGCTGCTTTAACACGGACGGCTGTCCGGGCTGGTAGAGCGAAGAAATAATAAAGAAGATACAAGAGACATTCGAAAAATTGGTTTAAAATTGAGGGAGAAGTGATATCATTGAAAAGATACTTCTGCGACGTTAATATCTATGGTAAAATTGAAGAAGAATTACAGATCCTGTTGAATTGAATGAACGGTATATTTTGGTCACGGAAATTTATTAAGACCAAAGCAGAGAAAGTCGAAAATGATGAGGAGTAACAAAAATGAGATTAGGCCCTACCATTGCGTCAAAAATCTTGTGCAAGTGGTGGATAAATTGAAGGATTTCTGCTATCTTCCAGTAAAAGTAACATAACACGGACGGACGGGCGCAGCAAGGGAGTAGTAAACACAGACGCAAAGGCAGAGAGAGGCACCTCGCCAAGAAAATTCCACATGTATTAATCGTACACCTTAATTCGAGAATTAATGTGTATCTAAATGTACGTCTGGAGCGCAGTGCTTTATGCAAGCGAATTGCGAACTCTAAGAAATCGCGAAAGGAGAGAACCGAGGCGGTTGATGTATGACGTTATATTAAGGGGCTGACAATTAAGTGAACTTTTAAAGTGACAAATGATGTGGTTTCTCTTAGAATCTGTGAGGAAAGGAATACGAGGGAAACGTTGACTAGAAGGAGAAACAGGATGACAGGGCATGTAATAAGACACCAATGTAACGATACTTGTAGAACCCGTAGGAGGAACGATGTTCAGGGGAAGACGGTGACCCGAATATGTCCAATAAATGGCAACGGATCGCAGGTATATGTAAATGATACTGTAAGACGAAGCAATCAGATCGCAAATCTCGGCGACACTCATCAATCCACCTAGAAGACTGATGGCACATAAATAGATAAACTTTGAGAATCGTACTTCTGGGTGTGGATCGTCTTTCTACTGGAGGAACCACAGACGCTTTACATTGACCTCAAGAGCGATAGAGTCGAAAATTACCAGAAAACTTATAAAAAAGTACTGAGTTCAGCTCAGAACTTGTCAGTGTAGATCAAGTTGCCACCAGTATATATATATGCATCATATCGCGTCATAATTTAGGTGACGTCGAAAGTCTGCTTGGCAAGAATAGTCGCAACTGAAAGTGATACTTGCTTTTGTTCTGGGTACAATTAAATAATCGTAGTTGATAAAAGGCGTTAGTCTAATGTGCATGAACATAAAACAATTTGTAATAAGAGCAGGTTGCGTTGTGTATACGGTCACGCGCTTTCGGACGTAATGAAGTTTGCCTTGGATGCAATAATTTACACTACTGGCCATTAAAATTGCTACACCAAGAAGAAATGCAGATGAAAAAGTACCCAGAACAACCACCTCTGGCCTGGGCATCGAGTCAAACAGAGCTTGGATGGCGTGTACAGGTACAGCTGCTCATGTAGCTTCAACACGATGCCACAGTTCATCAAGAGTAGTGACTGGCGTATTGTGACGAGACAATTGCTCGGCCACCATTGACCAGACGCTTTCAATTGGTGAAAGAACTGGAGAATGTGCTGGCCACGGCAGCATTCGAACATTTTCTGTATACAGAAAGGCCCGTACAGGACCTGCAACTTGCGGTTGTGCATTATCCTGCTGAAATGTAGGGTTTCGCAGGGATCGAATGAAGGGTAGAGCCACGGGTCGTAACACATCTGAAATGTAACGTCCACTGTTCAAAGTTCCATCAACGCGAACAAGAGGTGACCGAGACGTGTAACCAATGGCACCCCGTTCCATCACGCAGGGTGATACGCTAGTATGGCGATGACAAATACACGCTTCCAATGGGCGTTCACCGCAATGTCGCCAAACACGGATGCGACCATCATGATGCTGTAAACAGAACCTGAATTCATCCTAAAAAATGGCGTTTTTCCACTTGTGCACCCAGGTTAGTTGTTGAGTACACCATAGCAGGCGCTCCTGTCTGTGATGCAGCGTTAAGGGTAACCGCAGCCATGGTCTCCGAGCTGATAGTCCATGCTGCTGCAAAAGTAGTCGAACTGTTCGTGCAGATGGTTGTTGTCTTGCAAACGTCCCCATCTGTTGACTCAGGGATCGAGACGTGACTGCGCGATCCGTTACAGCCATGCGGATAAGATGCCTGTCATCTCGACTGCTAGTGATACGAGGCCGTTGGGATCCAGCACGGCGTTCCGTATTACCCTCCTGACCCCACCGATTCCATATTCTGCTAACAGTAATTAAATCTCGACCAACGCGAGCAGCAATGTCGCGATGCGATAAACCGCAATCGCGAGAGGCTACAACCCGACCTTTATCAAAGTCGGAAACGTGATGGTACTCATTTCTCCTCCTTATTCGAGGCATCACAACGACGTTTCACCAGGCAACGCCGGTCAACTGCTGTTTGTGTATGAGAAATCGGTTGGAAACTTTCCTCATGTCAGCACGTTGTAGGTGTCGCCACCGGCGCCAACATTGTGTGAATGGTCTGAAAAGCTAATCATTTGCATATCACAGCAACTTCTTTCTGTCGGTTAAATTTCGCGTCTGTAGCACGTCATCTTCGTGGAGTAGCAATTTTAATGGCCAGTAGTGTAAAATGTTTGACAGTGAGTGAACTATTTCCTCATCACTCGCATAAAGTCTATCCTAACCCCAGAGTTATCGATAGGTAAATTTCGGATCCAAATCTAAAATTGACGAGTGTTGGTTTGAGACTCAAATTTCAAAGGCCCCCTACACCGGATGTCTGTCCTGAGTATCGACAGGCGCGTTTTCTCTAGTGTTCGGCAGATATTTGCGATTATGTTGTTGCACTGAACAGCTGGAGTCCGCCCAAACAAACACTGGTCATCACCCCTTTAATGCAACGAGCAGCGTCGACGGATAGCGTCGGTTTGTTCCCCGTTACAGCTAAATGATTTTTAGACGGAATTTTAGGTGCCGATTCTATAGATTAATCTAGTGCGCTATTCGTTTTATTGTTATCTATGAACAGGGACAGTAAAACACGAAGTATATTAAGAACTCGAGCAGCGACTGAGTAGCGCTGCTGCGTAGCGGTAGCAGGCAGTGGGGGTCAGAGCGTTGCTGGCGCTGCTGGACTTCTGTTTATTCATCGTGTTTTACTGTCAAATGGCTCAAATGGCTCTGAACACTATGGGACTTAACTTCTGAGGTTATCAGCCCCCTAGAACTTAAAACTACTTAAATCTAACTAACCTAAGGACATCACACACATCCATGCCCAATGCAGGTTTCGAACCTGCGACTGTAGCGGTCGCGCTGTGTTTTACTGACCCTGTTAATACATATCGATAAAACGAGTGTTGAACTAGACTGGGTTGAGACCGCTCTGTCGAACGGCACGCAGAATTCCGCTTTAAAAATCTTGTAGATGTAACGGGACGCAGGCCGACGCTTTCCGTAGACGCTGGGCGTCACATTAAATGCGTCATGTGCAGTATTAGTTCCTGCAGTATAAGTTAGAGCCACACTCTGCAAAATCAGAACTGCTAATAGCTAGCGAATCATCAGAGAAAATGCGCCTGACGAAGTGTTTGCACGTGCCCAGATTCGTGCGGCTGTCACGTATCGATGTCAGTTCATTGAAAGATAATATCGCCTCGTCCGAAATTGACGGGACTGATGCTCGGGACGTACCTACCACGATCTCATGCACTGTGACTTCGGTGCTAACATGTCATCATTACACCTCAACAACGGTTGAGGAATTACAAATATCAGAGTAAGCTTACGTAGCCAGCAACGTCTTTGTGACGGGAGTTGCATTCGTCTACATTGGAGTATTCGTGTATGGCCGCACTGCGAAAACCCTAGCTGCGAAGAAAGGTATCACACAGCATTTGATGCAAGAGGCAAAGGTGGAACAGGAGGAGCGTCCAATAAGTACTGCAACACATTTTTTTCTCGACCAATTTCGGTTGAAAAATTGCGTTTGTTGTGAGACATCGAGCAATATTCCCGCTTCAGCTCCCATAGTGTCATGAAATTCCGATAGGTGACCGCGCTATTCGTAGCCTTCAAAATGGCGTCTGTAACGGAGGTTCGTTCCATGCAGAGAGCTCTTATTGAGTTTCTTTTGGCGGAAAACCAGAAGATAGCAGATATTCGTAGTCGCTTGCAGAATGTCTACGGGCACCTAGCACTGAACAAAAGCACGGCGTGTCGTTGGGAGCGCCGTCTGTCGTCATCGTGAGAAGGTCGTGCAAATCTGTCCCATCTCTAGTTGCCGGTCGGCTGCGCACAGCTTTGACTCCTGCTATGGTGAAACGTGTGGACACACTCACTCAGGGTGATTGGCAGATCACAATTAAATAACTCGCTGCTCAATTGGTCGTCTCTGTTGTTGGTGCTGACTCAGTCGTCCACAAGTTAGTGCCCGCTGCATTCCTCGTCGTCCAGTAGGCGACCATAAAGAGTAGAGAAGAGCCATCTGTGTGGAATTGCTTGCTTTTTACGAGGCTGATCGTGACAACTTTTTGTCGAACATTTTCACAGGTGAGAAGACATAGATTCATCATTTCCAACCCGAAACAAAATCGCCAATCCGTGGAGTGCTGCCACTATCTCTGCTCGCAAGAAAAAGTTGAAAACCGTAGCCTCAGCCAGTAACGTTATGGCGACTGTGTTCTGGGAATCTGGAAGGGTTATTCTGTTTGATGTCTTCCCTCATGGTGCATCAAGCAACTGTGAAGTGTATTGTGCTACCGTAAGGAAACTGACGAAACTGCGTCGGCGTGTTCGTCGCCACAAAAATGCAACCGAGTTACTCTTCCCCTGTGGTAACCCAAGGCTTCACACAAGTGCACCCGAGAGGAGCCCACAAAACGTCATTGGACTGTTCTTCCTCATCTACCCCACAGGCTGGATCTCGCACCTTACTTCTGTTTGGCCCAATGAAAGATGCACTCCGTGGAAAGAAGGACTTGTATGATGGGAGGTTACAGTGAGACATTGGCCCTACATCGACCAGTAGCATGGTCTACGCGGGCACTACCAGCAGGATGGGGTAAGGCCGTCGCACTGAAGGGAGATTATGTTGAAAAATAGGGTTTTGTAACCAAACGAGTGGGGAATAATATGGTTTATTGTAAACCTGAATAAGACCAACCTGCTAACAGAAAAAAGTGTTGCATTACTTATTGGACGCCCTTCGTAAGTTCGCGGTCACGGTGACGTTCATCAAGATGTCACAAAAGCAGCCGAATGACTGATTGTAACTATATTTAGGATCGAAACGTCCACTCTTCACTGCTTGTTAAAAGTACAAACGCGATAACGTGGCAACAGAAACCAAAACATTGCATTAAAAAAAGCGTTCAGTGCATAGTGCTGTGAAATGCAGAAAAAACAGCAAATTGGCGCTCATAGGAAGAAGAACAAGACCAAAAATGCAACAGGAGCGTAATATGTAAGAAACTGTCTACGCAACCTGTAAGTACAGTTCAAAACATTACTACTTAATAGGAAATACCAACCACCAGAACTGTTTATAACCTATAGGCACAGTGACAATAAATGTAAATAAAATAGCTAACATATGTACATATTAGAGGCCACTGATGATGCCTTGCAGAAAATAAAGGCGAAACGCGTATGGCACTAAAATTGTGTTTTATTCAGTTGCTGTCAGACGGTCCATAAGTGAAAATCATCAACATACCGTAGCGATAACGTGTGTAAGGCAGCTGATGTAATACGACAGCGAATCACAATGCAAGTAAAAGAGTAGATGAATTCTATACGCATTTAGTTTCCGCTGTTAAATTTAAGAAGAGACGTTGTTTTCTGCCAGAAAGTAAAACGATTCTCTCACGATCTGAGCTAGAAGAAGATTAGATAGTTCATCCGCTTCTGGTGCAGTCCTGGCCGGGCGCTTTGGGGAAAACATTGCTCCCCTAAAGAGAAAATCTCCATACATTTGAATTTCAGCCCGCGCACCTGTGGGCTATCGCTATGCATGGATTATTGATTCACCCCCGTTCCCCCCTACACGAGAACCCCTCGCCCGCTGGCAGCTATTCGGTCTCTAGTTCAGCACGGGCTGGTCCTAGTACGCGAAAAAATGATCCCATTAACTGCATTTCCATTGCCACGGCCATAAAAAATGACTTATGACGGTCTAGATAATTGACAGACCTTGAAGGTAACTAAAATGAAACTACATTCTGTATATTATCAATACGACCTTACTGTTGTGCCGTATAATATATGTGGCATAAATCTCGCAGAAATAATGCTTGAGCATTCGCTTGACATGGTTTCGATACCGATTAACGGTATCTTCATCAGAATAAGTTATAGTTACCCATAAATTTTTTAAAATCAGACTGGGACAATAACAAACATTTCAAAAAACTTTAAGTAGCTAAGACATTAAAACATAACAGGCATTACAGTAGAGTCTCGATAGTTCAAGTATCCAATAATCCGAGAAAAAAGTTGCAACGATCTACTTTCTTTTTTTACTGACATGATAAATAATGAAAACATCATTTCAAAAGACAGATAGGGAGAGTACAGCTCAGTGACAAAGCAGACAACAATGCAATCAACACCGACGATTAGCTCGCTGCCCTGTTGCACCAACATCTGTTGTCAGTATGGCACGAAATACCCCGACTGCTTCCGGCTGCTACCGATCAAAACTGGGGAGTTCATACGCTGCTGTAGTTCCCAGTACCTGTACTGTACAGTGTTTTGTGTCGTTTTGTTTGTTGACTGTGTGTTCTGTTGTACACCTTACAAATATGAGTGCTGTAACAAAAAAGAGGAAATTTGTGCCTTTGCATCTAAGGCGACTTGACAAAGGAGAAACAATAACGTTCTCTCGAATATGGTGTCGGTGAAGTTACTGTTGGTGACTGGCGAAGAAACCGACTTAAATTGGAACAGTTTTCTTCACAGAAATGCTCACACGAATCTCTCAGTCGAAGAAGTATAAAGACGTTGTAAGAGGTCCGAGCAGATGTAATTTCGATGTATTGCTCATGTGCTGCCTGCGATATGCAAGGTATAAGAGAATCGCTGACCAGAGAGCAGTGTTGACTGAGTACGAACTGTGTAGCTGTAGCAGTATGTTGCTAGTCTGTGCCTAGTCTGCGCTTGTCTGGAGTCTGCTTTGGTGTGAGTGTATCATGTTGGCTGGGCCGGTCGCGGTGCAGCGATGCCGGAGCCCGAGTATTATTGTATAAGGTAAAAAGCAGCCTCGCGCATATCTAGTAATGTTATGTGAACTCCCATGTAAATCTTTTAAAAATGTCCTAATAATAATCTTCGTGATATAAAGTAATTTCTAACAAACATTCATTTCAATTTAAAGAATTTACTAATTTCTTCAATCCAGCAGAACTTTCACACACACTGGATGCGAAAGTAGACGCGAAATTTGACCAACAGAACAGCCAAATTGACGAACGTTTTAATCACCACCTACAAAAGAGTGAAACGCGTTATGTAAATTTATACAGGAACAGAATAAAGTAAAGCGACAAGTCATGGAAACAATTACTGCACAGAGACAGGAACATAAGCGTAAATTATTTACGAAAGCAAAAACATACTAGACAACAATATTGCTACACTATCGGACGAAATCAAACAGTTGAACACCGAATTGCATAATGAAATCTCTGATCTTAAAACAAAAACAGACACACACACATTAGACTTTCAGACAATGACCAACAGAGCCGGCCGGTGTGGCCAAGCGGTTAAAGGCGCTACAGTCTGGAACCGCGTGACCGCTACGGTCGCAGGTTCGAATCCTGCCTCGGGCATGGATGTGTGTGATGTCCTTAGGTTAGTTCGGTTTAAGTAGTTCTAAGTTCTAGGGGACTGATGACCTTAGAAGTTAAGTCCCATAGTGCTCAGAGCCATTTGAACCATTTTTGAACCAACAGACTTGAAAAGTTGGAACTAATACAGGATCCCGATGCCATCAAAGCAGACGTTAAAAAATTGAACAAAATCACACGTGAAATACAAAAACAAATTAATGCTTGTGGTACTAAAAACGATGATCAGGTAAAAGCACTGACTGAAAAATATGATGAATTGGCCAGTCGTGTTGACGTTATCGAAAATAATGATGACACCAAATCAGACGATACGTCACCTGTTTCGTTTAATCAAACACCCGAATTCCAAAATTTACAGCAGACGATCAGTGAGATAGGTTTGTCCAATAATACATTACGTAGAAAATTGTCAACTTTACAGCAAGAAGTGACAGAGATGAAAAATGTTTCAGCCTTTAATACATCACAACATACGCCACTTTCCGAACATTTGTCAGACTCACACAGCCAGTATAATTTAGGTAATTTACAGAGAGTACGTGAGTTAGATTCCGAACAGTCACAGACAAATAGATTATCATACAATCCTGAACCTGTTCAGACATTCAGAGACGAAAATTTTGATTACAAGCACTTTCTATCCGTGAGAAAATTTAAGGTATTTAAAAATGACAGAACACTAATTCACCCCTTGGATTGGGTACAACAATTTAGCTTTGCTTTTCCACCGACTTGGCCTGTAACACACAAACTTGAATTTATTTGCAGTTTTTTGGAAGGCGAACCGGCAACCCGTATGAGACCGATCGCGAGGCAATGCTATTCGGTAGAAGAATTTCAGAATGCTTTTCTGTCAGCGTATTGGTCGAAGACACACACACACACACAGAATCTTGTTCACGAAAATGTTATTACTTTTGACGACATCCGAGACACTCATTTGCAGGAAAGACCAGTTATTCAAAAAACCATTTCACACCCTGTCATTGAAGTAAAGATTGGATCATCCAAATTTTCAGCAGCAATCGATTCTGGATCGCCTATGTCAGTTATAAATGAGGAAACTTTCAACGAATGTAACAAAGAGAATACCTATCCTACGTTACCATTAGGCAAAACTAAAGTAAAAGGAGCAGTATCTGGTAAAGGAGTAGATGTAAAATTACAAACACACTTATCATTTTGTATTGCAGGTCATACGTTTTACTCAAATTTTTGGATTGTTCCCTTATTGACAACAGACGTTATTTTAGGTACGAATTTTCTGGTACAACATGACGCAATTATTGACTTTCAAAACTCCTATTTAATGTTAAAGGATGAAAATGTACAACTAGCTTTAGAATTTCAGCACTCTTTATCTGCAGAAGAACAAACAATTAATCATACAGAGGTCATTTCCGCATCACGTGACATAGACTGTCATTCCACATTGTTCACAGATACGTACGTACACAACTATAATACTCCAGACGAAGCCGACTATTACTTTATACAGATGATTTCTGATAAAGTTAAACAGACGACGAACGCACGCAACTACGCAAAATTTCTTTTACAGCGAGCTACAGTTTTTGACAACATCCCTGCTACTATGTCCGGTTTTATGTATGAATTTCTAGTTAAACAGCACGACACGTTTAAAGCCAAACATTATCCCATTCCGTATATTCACAGAGAACAAGTTAAGAAAGAATTGCAAGCTATGCTTGGACAAGGAATTATTGAACCGGCAGTCAGTCCGTACATAAACCCACTCCATATTGTTAAGAAAAAGGATGGTTCACTTCGCCTCGTACTTGATTCGCGTCACATTAATGATATCATTATTAATGAAACAGATCGCGCTCAAACACTAGAAGAACTTCTACAGAAATTTCATGGTACTGCTATTTATTCCACATTAGACTTGAAATCGGGATTTTGGCAAATTCAGCTCCATCCGGACTGCAGAAAGGACACGGATTTTCTCTGTTTTGGTGACTGTTATCAATTTTGTAAATTACCGTTCGGTTTAACTATTTCTTCAGCAGCATTTATTCGCGGTTTGAATACTATACTTCCGACAGAATTAAAAGACAGTATCACAACGTATGTAGACGACATTCTTATTGCAGAAGCTAACTGGTCTGAACACAATCTGATTCTTGAACAACTGTTACGAACTTTTCGTGCAAAAGGACTCTCAGTAAATCGCACTTTGGCAAAACTTCTATAAACTTTCTTGGACATGTAATTTCAGCAGAAGGCATTGCGCCTGACCCGGAAAAACTTCAAGCTTTACGTGACATTACTGTACCTACGACGAAGAAACAACTACGCAGCTTTTTGGGTTTAATTAACTTTTTTCGTAAATTTATTCATTACTCTGCTTTAGACACCCCTAGATAATGTCAATTGACGGGTAAAAACACTATTTGGTCCTGGGATAGCGAAGCACATTCTGAATTTGTCAATCTGAAACAAGCTTTGTTGAATGCACCACTTTTATCACATCCAGATCTTACTAGAAAATTTCCCATTGCCACCGACAGGTCTAACACCGCTTTAGGCGTACACATTTTTGAGGAAGTTGAAGAAGATGGTTGTACAGTAATAAAAAAACATCGCCTTTGCGAGTCGCATTCTGTCAGCTGCTGAACGCAATTATTCTGTTACAGAACTTGAAACATTATGTGTTGTATGGGCATTTACGAGACTTAGGCATTTTCTTTATGGAAGACATACGACCGCTTGCACAGATCATAGAGCGATACAGTTTTTACTTTCCGCTAAATTTACACATGACAGGTTAAGCAGATGGAAACTTTATTTACAGGAATTTAATTTTACAATTGTTCACATTCCCGGTACACAAAATATTGTAGCAGACGCACTATCCCGCTCTCTCAGCAACAATCAGCGAGACATCGCAACCAACTTCTGCCAAGCAAATTTTAGCGTCATGTACATTCAACAAGTTGCATTTGAAAATTTCATTTCGGCGTCATTACGAGATATAGCACAGGAGCAGAGTAAAGACAACGTATGGAAAGAAATTAAACACCTTTGGCAAGATGAGAATTATGTTACCATTAGAAACCATTACACTGTACGCAATAACATTCTGTTTGGCCGCTCTCACCCTGACAGCAACAACTGGTTACTATGCATTCCTGACGAACTTGTTAACAAATTAATTTGGTATACTCATTTAAATTACGCACATTACGGAGCCAGAAAATGTTTTCTTATACTGAGTCAGAACTGTTATTTTACCAAAATGGAGAAACGTATTCGACGAGTTTTATCGTCATGTAATATCTGCCAGAAAGCTAAGTCAGATACGACTTCACATATTCCTCCGTTACATCCCATTGTATCTGTTAAATTGAGACACATGGCCGCTGTAGACATTTTTGGTCCGCTTCCCAGAACTAATAGAGGTTTTTGCTACATCTTTGTCGCTGTTGAACTCACTTCAAAATTTGTTACCTTCACTCCGTTACGCAAAGCTACTGCTAAATCTGTTTGGAATGCATTTGTAAAACATTTTTTATTTCATGTAGGGCATGTATTGAAAGTAATTTGCGACAATGGATCACAGTTTCGATCTGCTATATGGACACGTATGTTACGAGCTAGAAACATTTCTCCGATCTATATATCCAGGTACCACGCTTCTTCGAACCCTTGTGAACGACTAATGAAATAAATTGGTAAACTATGTAGAATATACTGCTATAAAAAACATATTGATTGGGATACACACATACTGTCATTCCAGGATGTAATTAATTCCATACCAAATGAATCTACTATGCTATCTCCGACTGTTATAATGAAAAATGTTGAACCACCTAACAAAATTAAAGAATTAGTATCCTTTCCTATATCTCGTCGACTACGACACCATGAAATAATGGACATTGCGCTGAACAACATCAAACGTGCCGCAGAGCGCCGGAGAAGACAGCAAAAACGGGTTTGTACACGCCGTGACTTTCACATTGGACAGAAGATATTAGTACGTACACACTATTTATCCAACAGAGGAAAAAGTAGATGCAGTAAATTTGAGCTTCTATACGCAGGTCCGTATCGAATTCGCAGCATTCCTCACCCCAATGTAGTACACGTCGAAACTCTGAGAACCAGAAAAAGTAAAGGCAATCACCATGCCTCCAATATTAAACCGTTTATTGAATGAACATTCTTTATGATTTATCACACTGTAATGCCATTTTCTGATTTTTATGTGACCAGTGATGCAATTATATTTATGTGACTACTTACTGATGATTATCATATTTTTTCTTGGCAAGGTAAGGTTAGCAGGTCGCTTCTCTTGTCGTTATATATCAGACCGTGCACATTTTCCATTTTTCATGTTTGTTTGATTGTTTTCCTGATTGCACTACGAAATCTTTAAGATATAACAAACGCCAGTTGACTTTGTCATTTTTCCCTTATGATATCTTGACTATTTTACATTTTTTTTCCTACTACATTATGATACTCTGTATACATTTTTGCACCTGAACACTGTCTATGTTTTTGACATAATACGTTTTCTGTCATGCTATGGTGTATGCTTAATTATATCACTAGAAACCAGTTTTTATTTAATGGGTATATGATTTAAATGCAAGATATTAATCCTTATTCATCATTTTCAGAAAGCAATAACGTGTAAAAGAAATAAATTAAACAAACCACAGTGGATTACTATGAAATGGGAATTTCACCTTCGGAATGAACGAAAGAAGATGCAGTACCTCGTCATGAACAGTAAATGGTTCAGAATTAACAAACATTAACAAGAATATGCCATACGCATCGTATGACAGCAGTCTTAACTAATTTTTTCTTTCAGAATATGAGGCAATTGATGCAGGCTGTCAGACAGAACTACACATCTTAGTTTTAGTGATGAAATATGCTAGAAATAAGAAACTCTATACAATGAATAGTTGTATGAAGTAAATGGTAATATGAATAATGAATAATGAAGTGTCTTTTTGCAGATGATAATGAATGACGATGAATAGTTATATGAAGAATATGGTAATATGAATAATGAAGTTTTTCTTTGCAGGTGATGATAGTAATGAAGTTATGGTAATATGAATAATGAAGTTTTTCCTTGCAGATGAGAATAATGATGAAGTTTATATATTTAATATTAGTTAAGAGATGTTATGAAGTTATTTAAGTATTTGTTGCAGTTCGTTTTGACAGTATGTCTTACGTCGCGTGGTATAATGACTGAATGTTTTCGAACGGACAGCTAGAGTACATACATATTGAGTACATGTTTCATTACCTGTTAATTCGAAGTTCACTACTTTTCAGCATAATATGCGTTTCTTCTTTCAGCTCAATAATCCATTTTGTATTTTTTCTAGGAGAAGCTATTCATAAAATTAATGTGCTATAAGCAGTTAGTCATTAAACCTGTTCTAGTACTTGCATCTTTTTTACCCGTTTGTGTGTGTCATTCATGAATGTGATCACATATACTCTACTTGTTTCATAACCCTGCTACAGCTGACTCATGGCGAATGACGTTAGTAATTCTTCAAAAATGGTTCAAATGGCTCTGAGCACTATGCGACTTAACTTCTGAGGTCATCAGTCGCCTAGAATTTAGAACTAATTAAACCTAACTAACCTAAGGACATCACACACATCCATGCCCGAGGCAGGATTCGAATCTGCGACCGTAGCGGTCACGCGGTTCCAGACTGAAGCGCCTTTAACCGCACGGCCGCACCGGCCGGCAGTAATTCTTATTTACAGCAATAAGTCAAAAGCAAATATTTTCATCCCCTAGCAATTAATTATCGATCCCAAAGTAATGCATTGCTAGCTCAAAAAAATGTATTACCAGTCCCAAATAATGCTACCAGTTTAAGAGAGTTCTGAGTAATACTGAATGATGTTTTCTAACCACAGACCTTGAGTAATAGTTACAGTGTGTTACATTTTAAATATGTTCTATGTCAGTTGAATGATGAGTTCTGAGTAATACTGAATGATGTTTTGTAATAATGCATAAATGCCAATGCCAATAATTTCTGTAAATAATATTTTTGTTATATTCTATAAATGCTATGCCAATAATTAACTCTCATTTTGAATGATGACTTCTGAATAATACTGAATAATGTTTTATAAAACGATATGAATACTTTGTAATTGGCCAATGAATGCCACTGTTTCTTATATTTTAAATTTGTCTTATGTCACTTACATGCTATTATATATGAATACCAGTAGCCTGATGCTACACTCATTAGCTCCTTTTTTGAATGATGACTTCTGATGGTTTGTAACTGGCCAATGAGTGCCAATGATTACTATAACTATATGAATTATGTTAATGCTGTGCTATTAATTAACTCTTGTTTTGAATGATGACTTCTGATGGTTTGTAACTGGCCAATGAGTGCCAATGATTACTATAACTAGATAAATTATGTAAATGGTATGCCATTAATGAATGATGACTTCTGAACAATGCATAAAAATGTTTAGTAACTGGCCAATGAGTGCCAATGTTCACTGTAATCAGATGACTTATGAAAAATATTCTGTAATACTTCATACATAGTACAGAAATGTTTAGTAACTAGGCAATGAGTGCCACCAATTACTCAAATCGGTTGACAGACTAGTGTATTTCTCAATGATGACTAGCGTAAGACTTAATGTCCTTCACCTTCTGACCTAATTACCAGAAATTACTGCAATATCCGTTTGTCCTGTCTATCCTCATGATCATGGAGCATTATATTTGGTTTTTGCACTAATTCTACGTTGGTGTACCTTACAAGAACGTGGTGTTGACACGACATGCTGTCCACCACCTTGAACGATGGAGATGCTATTATGATCGCACTGTTTGGTGTACCTATTGTACTACCAAAATGATAACATTGAATAATAATACGACATTTCAGTGTCTTGGCTACACTGATTAGTACTTCAGGGAAGAGAACTTCAGATTGTCTCACTTGGTGTTGTGCTTTTGTAGAAAGATATGGACTTTCAGTGAAGCTACATGCAACCTACTGTGCTACAACCATGATGCAATCCTTCCCTTTCCTATCCTAGTTCTTGTAAAATAGTAAAAATATATACAGTGCGTGTGCACTTGATCTCATTTGTTAATATGATTTGTACTCATTACGTATACATTTTGTCATTGCTTGATATGTTCTGTACTACAGTGCGTGTGCACTCTATGTCATTTGTTAAAGTGTTTTGTACTCATTGCGTATACATTTTGTCATTGCATACTCCGTGACTGTAAACTTAGTTAATTAAGAAAAATTTGTTGCTCATGGCATGTCCAGTTGACTCACCATCGCTGCCAAATTTTTGACCCCCCCCCCTCCCCCCCCCGCCAGTGGAGGGTTATGTAAGAGGTCCGAGCAGATGTAATTTTATGGAAGAGGTCCGAGCAGATGTAATTTTATGTAAGAGGTCCGAGCAGATGTAATTTCGATGTATTGCTCATGCGCTGCCTGCGATATGCAAGGTATAAGAGAATCGCTGACCAGAGAGCATTGTTGACTGAGTACGAACTGTGTAGCTGTAGCAGTATGTTGCTAGCCTATGCTAGTCTGCGCTAGTCTGCGCTTGTCTGGAGTCTGCTCTGGTGTGGTATAGTGTATCATGTTGGCTGGGCCAGTCGCGGTGCAGTCATACCGGAGCCCGAGTATTATTGTATAAGGTAAAAAGCAGCCTCGCGCATATCTAGTAATGTTATGTGAACTCCCATGTAAATCTTTTAAAAATGTCCTAATAATAATCTTCGTGATATAAAGTAATTTCTAACAAACATTCATTTCAATTTAAAGAATCTACTAATTTCTTCAATCCATGATCATTCCTATTGTTGCAAAAGAAAAATCAGTTGCTTCATTTCATAAATGACAAATCTATCGGCCAGCATTGCACAGAGCTGTGCCGGGAAAATTTTAGGTAAGAGCAGATATATTCGCCGTTTTTATTGAGGTAAGAATTTTTGCTTTTTTTATTCAGAATGATCTTACGGGGCCATGACGCAGCACTGCTGTCGTCCAAAATTTACCAGGTTACTGAATTTATTTTTTATTACGAGGTTTAGCAATATTTCTGTTTCAAGCTTACATTAGATGAGAAAAGAATTTTGTGGGTACATTAAATGTGAATGCATTTCTGTACGGAAGTTATAAATGGGAACCAATTTTGTTTTGAGGATACAGAAAAATTAGTATCACTATCCATAATATTTATTTTATTATTATTTTTTATGGGGAGATTACAACGTCAGGCTTCGAAAAAACAAGTGAGGCGTTGTTCATGTGGTTTACCGATCAGAGACAGAAGGGTGCTCCGATTTCTGGCCCAATCTTGCAAGAAAAAGCTTTGTTTTTCAGAAACCAGCTACAGGAAGGAGACGACAACTCCGCCGCTAGTGTGGGCTGGTTCAACAAGTGGAAGAAGAGGTATGGAGTGCGTCAACTAGACGTATGTGGAGAAAAACTCTGATGACGTTCAGGCCGTTCCAAAATTTATCGTCGAGTTTAAAAAAAATCATAACTGACGAAAATTTGTCTAATGAACAAATATATAACTATGACGAAATGGGGCTAAATTTTAAAATGTTACCAGCGAGAACACTTGCTTCTTGTGACGAAAAAAGTGCTCCTGGGCACTAAAAAAGCAATGAGCGGCTCACAATTATGGCAGCTTCAAATGCAACTGGAAACCACAAACTAAAAATACGAGGGCAGTTCAATAAGTAATGCAACACATTTTTTTTCTCGGCCAGTTTTGGTTGAAAAAACCGGAAATTTCTTGTGGAATATTTTCAAACATTCCCGCTTCGTCTCGTATAGTTTCATTGACTTCCGACAGGTGGCAGCGCTGTACGGAGCTGTTAAAATGGCGTCTGTGACGGATGTGCGTTGCAAACAACGGGCAGTGATCGAGTTTCTTTTGGCGGAAAACCAGGGCATCTCAGATATTCATAGGCGCTTGCAGAATGTCTACGGTGATCTGGCAGTGGACAAAAGCACGGTGAGTCGTTGGGCAAAGCGTGTGTCATCATCGCCCCAAGGTCAAGCAAGACTGTCTGATCTCCCGCGTGCGGGCCGGCCGTGCACAGCTGTGACTCCTGCAATGGCGGAGCGTGCGAACACACTCGTTCGAGATGATCGACGGATCACCATCAAACAACTCAGTGCTCAACTTGACATCTCTGTTGGTAGTGCTGTCACAATTGTTCACCAGTTGGGATATTCAAAGGTTTGTTCCCGCTGGGTCCCTCGTTGTCTAACCGAACACCATAAAGAGCAAAGGAGAACCATCTGTGCGGAATTGCTTGCTCGTCATGCGGCTGAGGGTGACAATTTCTTGTCAAAGATTGCTACAGGCGATGAAACATGGGTTCATCACTTCGAACCTGAAACAAAACGGCAATCAATGGAGTGGTGCCACACCCACTCCCCTACCAAGAAAAAGTTTAAAGCCCTACCCTCAGCCGGTGAAGTCATGGTTACAGTCTTTTGGGACGCTGAAGGGGTTATTCTGTTCGATGTCCTTCCCCATGGTCAAACGATCAACTCTGAAGTGTATTGTGCTACTCTTCAGAAATTGAAGAAACGACTCCAGCGTGTTCGTAGGCACAAAAATCTGAACGAACTTCTCCTTCTTCATGACAACGCAAGACCTCACACAAGTCTTCGCACCCGAGAGGAGCTCACAAAACTTCAGTGGACTGTTCTTCCTCATGCACCCTACAGCCCCGATCTCGCACCGTCGGATTTCCATATGTTTGGCCCAATGAAGGACGCAATCCGTGGGAGGCACTACGCGGATGATGAAGAAGTTATTGATGCAGTACGACGTTGGCTCCGACATCGACCGGTGGAATGGTACCGTGCAGGCATACAGGCCCTCATTTCAAGGTGGCGTAAGGCCGTAGCATTGAATGGAGATTACGTTGAAAAATAGTGTTGTGTAGCTAAAAGATTGGGGAATAACCTGGTTTATTTCAATGCTGAATAAAACAACCCCTGTTTCAGAAAAAAAATGTTTTGCATTACTTATTGAACTGCCCTCGTATTTGTGATTATGAAACATTCACTTGGGCATCCTTGAGTCCTGTGGACCTCGTGCAACGCACCATGACGGCCAAGGAGTATCGTACATTGGTTGCGGACCACGTACACGCATTCATGACGATCGTACTTCCCGACGGCAATGGCACTTTTGAACAAGATAATGCGGCATGTGATGAGGCTAGGAGTGTGATGGAATGGTTACAGGAACACAGTGGTGAGTTCCACTTTATATGCTGGCCCCCTAACTCTCCACCTCTGAACCGGATCGAACACATCTGGGATGTGACTGAACGTGGCGTCGCAGCTCATTGCTCCCCTACCAGAAATTTGTGGGTATTACGTGACTTGTGTGCAGATGTGGAGCGAACGCCCTACAGCGGCCTACCAAGGCCTCGTTGCTTCCATCCCACCACGACGCGTCGCCGCTGTTATCCGTGCCAGGGGTGGGGTTGTAACCTCCGCGTGACACACAGTACTTGTTAAAGCCTGTGCTATGGTAAATGAGCGGGGTTCACCTTATGAGAAAGGATTTTCGTATAGTTATCGACCGCGTGTACCTGAATGGTGGCAAATCAGACTTACACCCAGTCTGTAATAACAGTGATCCGTCAAGCAAGTTCTAAATGCAATTACACGTCAGGATGGACCAAAAGCAACGCTGAAGATGCTACCAATTAGATAAAAATACGGTCGCCAGCCTAATTAGGCATTAACTGACTTTCTTCCCTGTACAAGTTGGTATATATTCATGCAAAACAACAAGTAGTAACACTGCATAATATAGTAGAATTTTAGAACCAGAAAATCTATTGAGCTGATAGTTTCGTCTTCTGTACTGATATGGAAAAACCATGAATACATAACACTACACTATAGTGTTTGCTACAAAACTTTATACTGTCTATTAATATGACTAAAATCGGGCATAGGTTACCCTAGAAATAGCACTTTCGTGCCACACACACAAAATGTCAATTTTGATAAAGATAAAACACTGATAAATTTTGACTTTTATATCGACTTTAACTTTTGCTGGTCAAACCAATTTAGAACACTTCAGAATTCATGTGAATAAAAGGGGCGGGGGGGGGGGGGGGTTGAAACTGTTATGTTGGCTGTATTAAAAAGATTGATTACTGAATTTATTATGCGTTCAATATTTCCAGTGTATAAGTTACTACTCTTTGCATATTATTTACTGCTCATTTAAATGCCTTTAAATCTATATCGAAATAATGAACTTCATTACTATATCAATACTAAAGTTATCTTTCAACTTCGTTAGACCTTCGTTATTCATTTACTGGTTCATTAACAAAATATTTATTTAAACACCATTCTAACATAGCTAGTTCTGCAAATAGTTGTTATTAACACAAATTTTGAATTTTCATTTCGGGACACTCGGATTGCACAACATTTGGAAAGGACCATGTCTAGGTTAGTTGTGAGGATAATTAAATGATGGGAAAGTTCTGGTAAAATTTAGGTTATTATTGCACAGTTCACTCTCTGATCCATACGAATACAGTACTAAAAGTTTCAACCTGCTAGTATCGATGCGGCGGTTGGCGGGCGGCGAGATGGCGAAGCACAGAGCACACATACAACCACAGCTATGGCTCTTGATGTATCGGCACTTTAATTCTTCTTGGCGTCGCAATACTTTTCCATTTAGTGCCTATGGAATTTGTCATGCTGTGTGAGCGTTGGAGCGGCATACCCGAGGCTCAGTGAAGCTATGTCTTCCAGGAGGGCCTCCTCGCTCCAGAAGGTGTTGCTCAAACCAGTGCCAAACTCCAACTACTACTGCTGAGCCCGTTGTGGCGTGCAGTGCCCGTGCCCATTTTCCCGCGCTCGCCTGCCATCCAACTTTTACCGCTCCCTGACAGACCGGGTATTAACCCGAGGTCTTGCATTCTACATATCCTCCTCAACACATTGCCTACGTATGGACCAGACGCGCAGTTACAATTTTAAACATCTTACAACAGTTTCAAAATTTGTTACATTTCAATTCTATTACAATATTACTTGACATTTGACATAAACATTAATATTCACATTGAAATTCATTTGCAGTTTTCTTAACACAATGCCATGAAAAAAAAAAAAGAAATTGAAATCAGAACATCAATTACACAAATGTATCGAAAAATCAGAAGAAAAAAATTATTTATATGTACAATAGTACACCGTCGTTGTTGATACAGGGTACAAAGGGTGAGTCACACAAGATGTTACACAACTTTTATTTCGTGAACCATTACACGTATCAAAAGGCGATTTTCGGCAAATGTTAGAGCGTCGAGGTCACTTTTTTTGTTTGGTTAATGTTTTTAGCGCTGGTATCCACGTAGATATTGGAGTAACTATGCCTTTTTGAATGGAACTGTATACTTTTTTTGTAACTGCATTCGATAGCTTCTGAGAAGACGATTTCCGTGATATAGCGTTTGTTAATGTCGTCGTTGAAACCTTTCACTAAAAAACACGAGAAGAATTCGACAGCACGGTGGCTGGAATCGGCATTAGAGGTGCAAACATCGCCAAGCAGAGCTCTCGTGCTACGCTGTGTCACAATGTCAACGCATTTGCATGTTCACTTGTCTGTACTTAAGGCGTTCATTTTTGCTTTAGCATTCGTTGCGTGCAGGCATGCACACCAACGAGGAGAAGTTGGATATACTACTTTTAAATGGTGAACGTAAAAGAAACGTCATTGTAGTCTTACATGTCAGTAGGTGCCTGTCATTTAACAGTAAACCCAAAATCAGAAAATTACAAGATTATTCTCTGAAGTCGATTACTGCACACTCCATGTGCATGCCGGGGGGAGTCATTCCAGATGTGGAAAGGGTCCTTCCGGATGCCATGAAGGGTACAGGGTGCACCCATCTGCAGGTGCTCGCTCATGTCGGCACCAATGATGTGTGGCGCTATGGATCGGAGGAAATCCTCTCTGGCTTCCGGCGGCTATCTGATTTGGTGAAGACTGCCAGTCTCGCTAGCGGGATGAAAGCAGAGCTCACCATCTGCAGCATCGTCGACAGGACTGACTGTGGACCTTTGGTACAGAGCCGAGTGGAGGGTCTGAATCAGAGGCTGAGACGGTTCTGCGACCGTGTGGGCTGCAGATTCCTCGACTTGCGCCAAAGGGTGGTGGGGTTTCGGGTTCCGCTGGATAGATCAGGAGTCCACTACACGCAACAAGCGGCTACACGGGTAGCAGGGGTTGTGTGGCGTGGGCTGGGCGGTTTTTTAGGTTAGATGGCCTTGGGCAAGTACAGAAAGGGCAACAGCCTCAACGGGTGTGGGGCAAAGTCAGGACATGCGGGGACCAAGCAGTAATCCGTATTGTAATTGTTGTCGAAGCTGCGTTGGTAAAGTACCGGAACTTCAAGCGCTGATAGAAAGCACCGAAGCTGAAATCGTTATAGGTACAGAAAGCTGGCTAAAACCAGAGATAAATTCTGCCGAAATTTTTACAAATGTACAGACGGTGTTTAGAAAGGATAGATTGCATGCAACCGGTGGTGGAGTGTTCGTCGCTGTTAGTAGTAGTTTATCCTGTAGTGAAGTAGAAGTGGACAGTTCCTGTGAATTATTATGGGTGGAGGTTACACTCAACAACCGAGCTAGGTTAATAATTGGCTCCTTTTACCGACCTCCCGACTCAGCAGCATCAGTGGCAGAACAACTGAGAGAAAATTTGGAATACATTTCCCATAAATTTTCTCAGCATGTTATAGTCTTAGGAGGAGATTTCAATTTACCAGATATAGACAGGGACACTCAGATGTTTAGGACGGGTGGTAGGGACAGGGCATCGAGTGACATTATACTGAGTGCCCTATCCGAAAATTACCTCGAGCAATTAATCAGAGAACCGACTCGTGGAGATAACATCTTGGACCTGCTGATAACAAACAGACCCGAACTTTTCGACTCTGTATGTGCAGAACAGGGAATCAGTGATCAATAAGGCCGTTGCAGCATCCCTGAATATGGAAGTTAATAGGAATATAAAAAAAGGGAGGAAGGTTTATCCGTTTAGCAAGAGTAATAGAAGGCAGATTTCAGACTACCTAACAGATCAAAACGAAAATTTCTGCTCCGACACTGACAATGTTGAGTGTTTATGGAAAAAGTTCAAGGCAATCGTAAAACGCGGTTTAGACAGGTACGTGCCGAGTAAAAAAACTGTGAGGGACGGGAAAAACCCACTGTGGTACAACAACAAAGTTAGGAAACTACTGTGAAAGCAGAGAGAGCTTCACTCCAAGTTTAAACGCAGCCAAAACCTCTCAGACAAACAGAAGCTAAACGATGTCAAAGTTAGCGTAAGGAGGGCTACGCGTGAAGCGTTCAGTGAATTCGAAAGTAAAATTCTACGTACCGACTTGACAGAAAATCCTAGGAAGTTCTGGTCTTACGTTAAATCAGTAAGTGGCTTGAAACAGCATATCCAGACACTCCAGGATGATGATGGCATTGAAACAGAGAATGACACGCGTAAAGCTGAAATACTAAACACCTTTTTCCAAAGCTGTTTCACAGAGGAAGACCGGACTGCAGTTCCTTCTCTAAATCCTCGCACAAACGAAAAAATGGCTGACATCGAAATAAGTGTCCAAGGAATAGAAAAGCAACTGGAATCACTGAACAGAGGAAAGTCCACTGGACCTGACGGGATACCAATTCGATTCTACACAGAGTACGCGAAAGAACTTGCCCCCCTTCTAACAGCCGTGTACCGCAAGGCTCTAGAGGAACGGCAGGTTCCAAATGATTGGAAAAGAGCACAGGTAGTCCCAGTCTTCAAGAAGGGTCGTCGAGCAGATGCGCAAAACTATAGACCTATATCTCTGATGTCGATCTGTTGTAGAATTTTAGAACATGTTTTTTGCTCGAGTATCATGTCGTTTTTGGAAACCCAGAATCTACTATGTAGGAATCAACATGGATTCCGGAAACAGCGATCGTGTGAGACCCAACTCGCTTTATTTGTTCATGAGACCCAGAAAATATTAGATACAGGCTCCCAGGTAGATGCTATTTTTCTTGACTTCCGGAAGGCGTTCGATACGGTTCCGCACTGTCGCCTGATAAACAAAGTAAGAGCCTACGGAATATCAGACCAGCTGTGTGGCTGGATTGAAGAGTTTTTAGCAAACAGAACACAGCATGTTGTTATCAATGGAGAGACGTCTACAGACGTTAAAGTAACCTCTGGCGTGCCACAGGGGAGTGTTATGGGACCATTGCTTTTCACAATATATATAAATGACCTAATAGATAGTGTCGGAAGTTCCATGCGGCTTTCCGTGGATGATGCTGTAGTATACAGAGAAGTTTCAGCATTAGAAAATTGTAGCGAAATGCAGGAAGATCTGCAGCGGATAGGCACTTGGTGCAGGGAGTGGCAACTGACCCTTAACATAGACAAATGTAATGTATTGCGAATACATAGAAAGAAGGATCCTTTGTTGTATGATTATATGATAGCGGAACAAACACTGGTAGCAGTTACTTCTGTAAAATATCTGGGAGTATGCGTGCGGAACGATTTGAAGCGGAATGATCATATAAAATTAATTGTTGGTAAGGCGGGTACCAGGTTGAGATTCATTGGGAGAGTCCTTAGAAAATGTAGTCCATCAACAAAGGAGGTGGCTTACAAAACACTTGCTCGATCTATACTTGAGTATTGCTCATCAGTGTGGGATCCGTACCAGATCGGGTTGACGGTGGAGATAGAGAAGATCCAAAGAAGAGCGGCGCGTTTCGTCACAGGGTTATTTGGTAACCGTGATAGCGTTACGGAGATGTTTAACAAACTCAAGTGGCAGACTCTGCAAGAGAGGTGCTCTGGATCGCGGTGTAGCTTGCTCGCCAGGTTTCGAGAGGGTGCGTTTCTGGATGAGGTATCGAATATATTGCTTCCCCCTACTTATACCTCCCGAGGAGATCACGAATGTAAAATTAGAGATTAGAGCGCGCACGGAGGCTTTCAGACAGTCGTTCTTCCTGCGAACCATACGTGACTGGAACAGGAAAGGGAGGTAATGATAGTGGCACGTAAAGTGCCCTCCGCCACACACCGTTGGGTGGCTTGCGGAGTATAAATGTAGATATAGATGTACCACGAATGACTCTTGCCGTTTTTTTTTAAATTTTTCAATAGTGACGATGTAACACCCCACCTGTCACTTATCTGGTTTTGGCGTGTGTTCACCCCAGCTAATTGACTAACAGATCAACAGAGAGCGCAAAACTGCCGCAATATCGGATAACGCAAAGAAAGTAATAAGGCCCTATGACTCCTGATTGAACTGCGGTGGCAGTGTTGACATTAATTGATTCAGAAGTGATCACTTTTAATTAAAAAGGGGTGCACATTGATGTCATATTCAGCTATTGAACACCAGATGCCAATGTTGAACATAAAATTAATTAAGAAAATGACTTGGGATTTCAACTTCTTGATTGAAAACAGATGCAGTCGATTAGCACAATTTATTTTAACTCCCGACCTTCCATGATCACATTACATGACTCTCCTATCAGGCAGCGGTAATAAATTGCTTTTACGTGGAGTAAAGCGCGATAAATCAAAATTAATTCCCATCGACTGACCCAGGTGTAACGCGAAGTGTGAGAAGAATTCCCCAATACACAGCCCATGAAGTCCTCGTGGAAACTTTGCCGACGTGATCCAACAAACTAATGTGGCCTAATTCAAGCTGGAGCAGGTGAAATATCTCCGAATTCAGAGTGGCGGGGCGGCGTCGTTGTGTGGACGTCGGCCGACCTCGTGCTGCTGTAAGGCTGCGCTCGTCTATTCACTCCTAACTATCTTGCTCAGTACATAGTTGAACCGAAACTTTCTATCTCCAAGCTCAATCGTTCCATTTGCTAAGTCCTAAACTGCAGAGATGCTCACTCTTTCTCAGGCAAGCTGAGTCAAGAACGCCACGTCCGCACTCTAGCCAAGCTGGGAATGGAAGACCCCTATGGAGACTTCTCCCAGTCTGATCTTTGCTTCGGTTTCCCCTCCAGCAAAATCACTTACGCCAATTGCAGCGCAAGTCGCTTTAATTATGCGTCGCTTCCCAGCACTGACCAATGCCTGCTCTGGGAAGTGAACAAATTCCCACAAAACTTCCCTTCCTCTCAATTTCTGCTATTTAGCTCCTCCCAGGCCACCCATCAAGGTTAGCGTTTGCACAAAACACCAATTTTTCCGGAATTCTGACTCCCAGGAGAGTACTTCAAATTCCTGGGTCCTACGTTCCCATCAGAGGCCCAAGTATTACATTCTGTCGCTCTTCACCTGATTTACTTCAGACTCTGCGGACCATGAATTCAGCATGAAGTTGCTATAGTCACGAACACGCATATTTTGGCCTCTGTTGAGCGCTCCACCGTAGCTTTGCACGGCTTTCTCGCATGTTTCACTGAAAACGGGACGATGGATATTTATCAAAAGGCGTACAAGTTCTTTGTCTGCTTCCCGGTACACCAGCATGGGGTCAATCATGCACTCACTGTCACTCATCTTAAGGCAGCTGGAGGCCGCGCCCCGTTACCGCTTTCTCAGAGCCTGAGCTGCCCTAAGCTGCCTATTGTCATTTCCCTTCGGCGCTCCCCAGCCGGCCACGGTCAACTCTGTATACTTCCCTGGGATAAACTAGCCTCCAGTAAATCGACGCGTTTCCACAAAGTTTCCATGTCATGTGTATTACTTTACATCACCCGACATTAATTATTCCAATATGTCCATACTATACCCTCTACAAGATGCATTGTGCCTTGTCACTCATTTTTGTTCAGCCCTACTGTTCGCTCAACGTGAGTTAGGTGATCTTTATTGACTTCATGTAAGGGGCATAGTTCTTGCCATCTTACAACGATTATATCGTTTATTTTGTTTTTGAGTTATCTTGGTCTGATTGTGCTGTTTTCTTCCCTCATGCCCAAGTTTATAAAAATTGAAAATCTTGATGGTATCATCCATAAAGCATTTTACCGGGATATGCAGCTAATGACTCAGAAACTGGAGGCCGTAACATCCACGTTACTGGTTCAAGTAAAGATGGAAGGAAGATAGGTGTTTAGTGTCCCGTCGTCAATGTGATAATTAGAGACGGAGCACAAACTCGGATTAGAAAAGGATGGGGGAGGAAATTGGTAGTGCCATTTCAAACGAACCATCCTCACATTTGCAGCAAGCAATTTGGGGAAATCACCGAAAACTTAAATGTCAATGGCCAGACGGAGATTTGAATCGTCGTGCTCCGGAACACGAATCGAGTATGCTAAACAGTGCTCCGTCTCGCAAGGTTCCATTATTGGCAGAAACATGTAGTTGGGGCACATGACTGATTTTATTGTTGTGGACGTAGAGAATGTGACCAAGGGTTGTAGAAGGCAGTACATAATCTGCACCTGTACTGATTTAGTTTTCCCGTCGTTTCCTCAGATCATTTGTCACGAATGCTACGATGTTTCCTTCAGCAAGCCCATAAAGTATTTTTCCCTCTCTTTACTGACGAAATACGCTTGAGTTTTTATCCAGAGAAAGCAAAAGAAATACCTGGAAAGATAAAAAGGGAAAGAAGATGAAGAGCTACGAGTACCATTTGTAAGTAATAAGCGTATTGTGTACAAATTTCATATCAGAACAACATTATAGCATACTCGTTAAGTGGCTATTCATTTATCCGACAGTCTCTTTGATATTTATCAAAGCATTATTTTGGAATTCATAAGTGATTCGAATTTATGATCCTTCGAATCCTTCGACTGAGATTGATATCGTATTTTGTTGTTCTTCCAGATATTCTCCAATGTCTGCTGCGTTTATTTCTCCGTTTTCTATTAGAACTATTCTTGTTTTTTTTACGACAATGCATATCTAATAAAAGGGCATCTGCTATACAAGAAAACTCATTTGTTTTTAAATTCCTTAGTAGTTAGTATGTTCCCCAAATATCTCTACCCCTGTTTAGGTTGATCTAATGTTACTTTCACTTTCGTTCCTTTCTTGTCATCTACTCTCATCACCTAAGTTTTCTTTATGTTGATTCCAGTTCTGTACTCTTGAAGGTTTCTCCCTTGAAGACTCTGCTAAAATCTAATTTCAGAATCTTTTTATTTTCAGATACGGGGTCTCGCTGCCATAGGTAAGAGTCCATATGTCGTAAGTACACATACCATGCCATTCTAGAAACAATAATTCTGTTCAGCTGCTATAGTTTCATGTTGCTATTATAAATTCTCTCCATGAACCATGGACCTTGTCTAGGTGATGTGACATGCTTGCCTCGCGCTACAGACAGACATACTGTAGGTGCAACCACAACGGAGGTTTATCTGTGGACAGTCCAGACTAATCCGCAGAATCTGAAGGCAGTCAGCAGCCTTTTCAGTAGCTGCAGTACGGATAGACTGGGTGACTGACTGAGCTGGACTTGTAACATTATCCTACATTGCCTTGCTGAGCTGCTACTGTGAACGGCAGAAAACAGTGCGAAATCACAGCCGTGACTTTCCTGGAGGCCACGGATCACTTCGGTATGGCTTGATGACGTCGGCATCCCCTTGGGTAAAATACTGCGGAGGTAAGATAGTCTTCGGCTGAGAACTACAGAGGAGGATGTTATCTTCAGGAAATACAAGACCAGCATTCTGTGGCAATTGGCGCGAAATGTTAGATTTCCTAATCGAGTAGGTAGGTTAGAGAACTGAAAACAATAAATGGATAGGTTGAAGTTAGATGCAGTGGAAATTAGTGCAGCGGGTTGGCAGGAGGAAGAGGACTTCTGTTCAGGTCAGTGCAGAGTTATCAAAAGAAAATCGGATATGAGTAATGCAGTAGTACTCCGAGAACGTATAAGAAAATAGGAATGGAGTATGTTGTTATGAAGAACATATTCAAATGAAGTCCCAAGCTTCTTCACAGAGCGTAGGGGAACGATGCGGGAGACCCGCACCGTCGTACTATGCAAGGTCCTAATGGAGGTGATTTGGCGTTGCCTTCCTCCGACCGTAATGGGGATGAACGATGATTATGATGAAGGCGACACAACACCACACAATCATCTCGGGGCAGGGGACAATCCCTGACCCTGCCGGGAATCGAACCTGGGACCAGGTGCTCGGGAAGCGAGAACGTTACCGCGACACCACGAGTGGCGGACATCAAGAACATAGTGAACATATTTTCGTAGCCAAGATAGACGCGAGGCCTACAGCCACCGTTGTAGTATAAGCCGCCGTAGTAGTTCAAGTGGACTACGGGGAAAGGACTGAAAGAGGAAGTTGTCTAGTAGGATTTTGCACAGAGCATAATGTTTGATTTAAGAATCATGTAAAGTGGTTGTATACGAGGAGGGGACCTTGGGACACTGTAAGCTTTCATATTGATTGTATAATAATAAGACAGAAATTTCGAATCCAGGTTTTAAACCATTACACATTTCTAGTGGCAGATGTGGACCCGACCTTAATTTATTGGTTATGAATTGCAGACAAAAAGTGCAGAAATTACAAAACGGAAGGAAATTATAGAGATCGGTTCGATATAAACTGAAGGAACCAGAGGTTGAGAAATTCAGAAAGAGTATGGTCCAAGTTCGAGTGAAACATGGGAAAGGAATACAACAGAATACGAATGGATAGCTCCGAGAGATTAAATGCTGAAGAGAATAGTACACTATGTGATAAAAGCTGTCTGGACACCTAGCTGTAAATGACTTACAAGTTCGTGGCACCTTCCATCGATAATACTGGAATTCAGTATGGTGTTAGCCCACTCTTAGTCTTGATGACTGCTTCTACTCTCGCAGGCATACGTTGAGTCAGGTGCTGGAAGGTTTCTTGGGAAATGGGAGCCCATTCTTCACGGAATGCTGCACTGAGGAGAGGTATCGATGTCGGTCGTTGAGGCCTGTCACGAAGGAAAACATTAATGTAGGCCTGTGCTGTGATAGTGCCACACAAAATAGCAAGGGGTTAAGTCCCCTTCATGAAAAACACGACCACTCCATAACACCACCGCCTCCGAATTGTACTGTTGGCACTACTCACGTTGGCAGACGACGTTCACTGGGCATTCGCCATACTCACACCCTGCCATCGGATCGCCACACTGTGTACCATGATTCGCAATCGTCCAATGTTTACGTTCCTTACACCAAGCGAGGCGTCATTTGGCATTTACCGGCGTGATGTGTGGCTTATGAGCAGCCGCTAGACCATGAAATCCAAGTTTTCTCACCTCCAGCCTGTCACAGTACTTGCAGTGGATCCTGATACAGTTTGGTCTGGATAGATGTCTGCCTATTACACATTACGACCGTCTTGAAATCTCTGTCAGTCAACAGACGAGGTCGGCCTGTACGCTTTTGTGGTGTACGTGTCCCTTCACTTTTCCACTTCACTGTCACATCGGAAACAGTGGACCTAGGGATGTTTAGGAGTGTGAAAATCTCGCGTACAGATGTATGACACAAGTGACACCCAATCACCAGAGCACGTTCGAAGTGAGTTCCGCAGATCGCCCAATTCTGCCCTCTCACAATGTCTAATGACTACTAAGGTCGCTGAATTTTGAATTGCTTTTTATTCGCGCTGAGTCTTTGGTCAGAGTAGCTGTGTGGCTGGAAGATGTGTTTTGTCATCGCTGCCAAGCAGCGAGGAGCGCGAGAGTAGCGAAACAGACACCGAGCAGAGGAGTAATGGCAATGTAAACGTAAATCTAAGTGCATCTGTGTTTAAGTAAAATGATTTATGTTTGAATATCGTGAAATATGGAGAAGTATTCGATTAGTGATTTATAATGAAATGAGATGTAAAGAGATTAGAAAAGCATATGGAGAGGAATGAAAGTAATAATTTTAGTTAGTTTCATTGCAGTTGCGCGTAGTTTAAAACCATAGTTGAATGAGACGTCTATATCAGGGAACTTCACATTTTTCATTAAAGACTGCGTAATTTTCACTGCAAAGTATTTTTTGTGTATTTTAATTATCTGTCTAACATTTGTGAGAGTTAGAGATTGATATCAGTGTTGCCCTTTGTCAGTTCTAATGGATGTTGTAACATGAATTTAATACAATTAATAATGTATCAGATAATTTAAAAACAGTTTGTTGAAGAAATATGTCATGTAAGAGCATTATCCACATCCTCGATCCAAGTCATTTTTATTTGAAGAGTGTCTCACTAAACGACGTGTGTGAAATAAATTACGTATTTTTTGGAGCATTGCACTAAGCTCTCAGCAACTGTAGTCAGAAATTGACAGCTGGCTCACACAGAGCGCGTTTCCAAGCAATTACATTACGAGGTAAGATATTTCAGGGTCAGATAACTACGAAAATTATCAACGCACAGGGCCCATATCATGAACAGCATTATTAGGCATATCATCAACGCACAGGGACCACTTCGTTCAAGTAAAGAGATTAATATTAACGTCCAAGATTTAATTAATTTGCACATTTTTTGAAAGATTATACGTATTGTATTCTCGTAGGCGTATTTGGATTTTCTCGCAGTTGAAAATGCACAGAGACTTGCAAATCCAAAGATCAGCAAAGTTACAACCACCAACGAAGCCAGTACGAGTTCAAAATCAAACTAAAATAATTACTGAAGGAAACTTACTGTTGTAAGAGTCGAAAGACATCAAAGGGAAGCTATGGTTGAGAAGGCAGCAAGATACCGTTGTAGCCTATCCCCGATTTATTTAGTCTGTACATCCAGAAAACAGTAAGGTAAACAAGAAGAAATTCAGAAATGGAATCTAAATTCAGGTAGAAGAGATAAAAACTTGGTTTTTGCCAGTGACATTGTAATCCTCTCGGAGACACCTAAGGATTTGGAAGAATAGTTGAACGGAATGAATAATGTCTTTGATGGCCGAAGAAGGAAGGATATAAAATGGAGATTGGCAATAGTAAGAAAATCGTTTGTGAAAAAGAGGAATCTGTTAAAATCTAGTATCAGTTTAAGTATTAAGTTTTTCCGAAGGTATGTGCTTGGAGCGCAACCTCTTACGGAAGTGAAACCTTGGCGATAGACGGTTCAGACTAATAGATAATGGAAGCCTCTGTGGCATCATGGAAGAATTCTGAAGATTAGATGAGTAGATTGAATAACAAGTAAACGAGTACTGATTCGAACTGGGGGAAAAAGAAATTTATGTCTCTATCCAACTAAAAGAAGGGATCTGTATATCCTGAGGCATCAAGAAATAGTCGGTTCTGATTATGGTAATAGATGTGGTTGGTAAAAACTGTAGCGGGAAACCAAGGCTTGAGTACAGTAAACAGGCTAAAATGGATGCAGGCTGCGGTAGTTGTGTTGAAATGAAAAGGCTAGCACAGTGTAGACTAGCATTGAGGGCAGTGTCGTACCAGACAGTGGACTAAAGAACCCATCACAACAACATTAAAGAATTTGCCCGTTGTTCAATATTAAATCGAGAATTTGTACCGGATCCAATTCGATTAATTATCGATACTGTGGAAATATAATCCGCTGAGCCGGAGCCAAATTCCGGGGCACACACGCGCACTTGTTTTGAAAGACGAAAAAACTTCGAAACTCATTAATACTCCAGATCGTTTGAAACGCAATATCTTGAGTACACTAATAACTCTTCCGAATTACGAATGTTGTTTTCACATTTCCCTGTTAATAGGCTGCCTTGTAACGGAACTCCCATACTGGTACACGCCGGCCGCGGTGGCAGAGCGGTTCTAGGCGCTTTAGTCCGGAACCACGCGGCTACTACAGTCGCAGGTTCGAATCCTGCCTCGGCCATGGATGTTTGTGATGTCCTTAGGTTCGTTAGGTTTAAGTAGTTCTAAGTCTAGGGGCTAATGACCACAGATCTTAAGGCCCATAGTGAAACTTCCTGGCAGATTAAAACTGTGTGCAGGACCGAGACTCTAACTCGGGACCTTTGCCTTTCGCGGGCAAGTGCTCTACCAACTGAGCTACCCAAGCACTACTCACGCCCCGTCCTCACAGCTTTACTTCTGCCAGTACCTCGTCTCCTGCCTTCCAAACTTTACAGAAGCTCTCCTACGAAACTTGCAGACCTAGCACTCCTGAAAGAAAGGATATTACGGAGACATGGCTTATCCACACCCTCGGGGATGTTTCTAGAATGATTGGGGGTTGTTGGGTTGTTTAGGGGGAAGAGACCAAACAGCGAGGTCATCGGTCTCATTGGATTAGGGAAGGACGGGGAAGGAAGTCGGCCGTGCCCTTTGAAAGGAACCATCCCAGCATTTGCCTGGTGCGATTTAGGGAAATCACGGAAAACCTAAATCAGGATGGCCGGACGCGGGATTGAACCGTCGTCCTTCCGAATGCGAGTCCAGTGTTTCTAGAATGAGATTTTGACTCTGCAGCGGAGTGTGCGCTGATATGAAACTTCCTGGCAGATTAAAACTATGTGCCGGACCGAGACTCGAACTTGGGACCTATGCATTTCGAGTTCGAGTCTCAGTCTGGCACACAATTTTAATCTGCCAGGAGGTTTCATATCAGCGCACACTCCGCTGCAGAGTGAAAATCTCATTCTGAAGTCCCATAGTGCTTAGAGCCATTTGAACCATTTGAACCATACTGGTACAGGACAATGTATTTGCCTCTCAACCAGTGCAAACTTTTACTGTACTTCGTAGTGCTTCACAGGATATCACTTTCTGGTAACATCATGATTCTGGTGGACTGAAACCATAACCTCTCATTACTAAGCCAACCAGTTTGTTATGTGTATTTAAGAGGATCCATATCTTTGTCAGTAAGTAAGAAAGAAAGTTGTTTGCAGACAATAAGCTCCATATACATTTGAGGGCAAGAAAGACTGCCCCAAAAACTTGGCTTCTTTAGTCTTGTCGCGTTCCCACTGTGTGTTAGGCTTACGACTAACTATCGCGTTCTTATTGTGAAAGAAGTACGTCTTCTATGTTTATCATGTTTTAATTGGAGACCACTCAGGATAGAACAGATAACATAGGCAGTGATTACACAATAAAAACCAAATGGGAAGTTACAGAAAACTTGGATAGAACGCCCCAGAAACGTTCTGTGAAATCAACAACGGAACAATTATAACGTGGCACATCGTTTAAAAGTCATGGAACGCTCGCGCGCCACGGCAAGGTGTGAGTACATGTCAGCGCTCCTCGCCGCCGGCACGCGAGCCTCGTTGACACTTGAGTTCCGTCAGCTCATCACAGCTACCTGCCACGCGACCTCCTTAGCCGCCACAGTCCGAAGAGCAGCGCGGCAACGCACAATGGACAACGTAAGGGGAATAGGACTAACGACTCAACAGAACGTGGTGTATGCATATGCCGCCGAACTAAGCAACCATGTTTAAGGAATAACTGCAACCAGTTGTTCAAATGGTTCAAATGGCTCTGAGTACTACGGGACTTAACTTCTGAGGTCATCAGTCCCCTAGACTTAAAACTACTTAAACCTAACTAACCTTAGGACATCACACAGATCTATACTCGAGGCAGGATTCGAACGTGCGACAGTAGCGGTCGCGCGGTTCCAGACTGTAGCGCCTAGAACCGCTCGACCACCCCGGCCGGCGCAACCAGTTGTCTTCGTGTAAATCACGTGGAAATTGCTGCCTGTGGCAAAGTGTGTCTATTGTTGTCAAATTAACATAAATGGCTATCATAAACAATGTTTTTTAAAATGGTCCGCGCACCAGAACTAATCCTGTGGAGTTAAATAACTGTAAGTAATGACATTAAGCCACCATTGTGATTTTATGATGTAGATAACTCTAGATGCCTCGCCACATTCAGTGTCTAACTGTTTCGAGTTTTACCTATCTTTACACGTCTGCACAACGAGCCCCATAACGCTACGAACTATTACTAAGAACTGTACCATCTGATGACGAATCGCTAGGTGCCTTAAAATAGGTAATAGGACATAAAAATTCTACCGTCACATAAAGCATCTGGTTGCAGAAATTTCTGATAACACTTACTGATTTCGGCTTGAATATGCCATATCCATAATATACAGAGGGCGTGCTGAAAAGTAATGTCTCTGAATTGTTAATGTTAAAACTCTTAAAGCTTTGTAAATAAATCAAACGTTATTAAAATTCTACATCCTTATTCATCGTGTTTCCTTATTGATTTCTCAGCGTAATTATGCTGGCGACGAACACATTTCTTCCAACGGGAGACCATTTTATTATTACCGCCACTGTTTTGTTTAGACATTAGATTTACTTTGATTCCAATTGATCCGTAGTGAGGAGGTCTTCCAGGATGTAGAACATGTCAGAAAAACAACAATACATGATAAATATTTACAACTCAAACAAATAAGCTAATGTACCATTCCACAGGTCCCAAGTGGGATGATCGTCATTCTTTAATGAACACTATATGAAAGAATCATTTTACAAATACTAATGCATTGAATTTAAAATAAAAAAATTTTTTAAATTTATTTATAAGGTAATAAAAGTGTAATACAACTACTATAATACTTATTTACAATGAACACATTACTGCACTGAAATGGTGCAGAAGTTATATTGTACTTATATATATACACACACACAAATCAATTGGTTCTACTGAGAAATTCATCAATGGAGTAGGAGATGGCCACCAATAAATCCTTTACGCTTCTCTTAAACTGAATTTCATTGGTTGTTAAGCTTTTTATGGCTGTTGGCAAGTTATTGAAAATGTGTGTTTCTGAATAATGCATACCTTTTTGTACAAGACTAAGTGAGTTTAAATGCTTGTGTAGAACCTTTGACTTTGTTGACGGATCCGCAACCTCACCTCTGCTTGCACCGCTTCATCACTATCGAAGTGAAGGCTTCAAAGGTGTTCTTTATGTTCTGGAAACAGATGGAAATGGAATGGGACCAAATCGGAATCGTGTGGAGGATGATCGATGACACTGAACACAAGGCGTCCGATTGTTGTAGATGTCGCAGCACTCTGACATTGTCGTGCTGAAGGAGCGGTTGCTCCCCCTGCGGAATGAACTCTTGGAATTCGAAACTGGATTACAGCATGCTGTTTCTCACGCACCGACGTAATTACGTTACACACCACAATCTACGGCTACAATTCAGAGCCCTCTAGCGGCAGAGAGCGGCAATACGTAGACTTGAAGAATAAATATGTGGAATGTTAATACCATTTTTTAAATTTAAATAGCCTTAAGAGTTTTCACATAAAAGAGTCGGAGGAGTTACCTTTTAGCATGCCCTTTTAAAATTTGTAAACAGGCGTTTTTACCATGGGAAACAAGGGGTTACGTAGTAGCAACAAAATGTGTGAAGAAATAATTAGAGTGATAAGGTGAAATATAAAAATGAAATGATCGTATGGCAGTGTTGACCGGGATGTCCCAGTCGCTTTCGGCCGCCAAGTGCAAGTCTTATGTCCATCGGTGCCACATTGCGCCACTTGCGGCCGATGATGAGGACAACACAACATCCAGTCCCCGAGCGGAGAAAATCTCCAACCCGGCTGGGAATCGAACCCGGGCCCAGTACATGGGAGGCAAGCATGGTACCACCCAGCTAAGCAGGTGGACTGTAAGGTGAAGAATCTAGGCTAGGCAGTAAAGTGTGAGGAAATGCAGAGGGGCCATTTTCACAAAATGTCAAGGTAACAAAAGACAGTGTGATACACCTGTTGTGAGGTCCTTTTGGTTCTAGAACCGATGTAAGGCACTTAATGCAATTTTATAGTTAATAACTGTCACTAATATAAATTAACTTCTCAGCCTAGATATTATAGCACCCACCCGAATAGCCTCGGGTGTTATGAAACCTCTTCCGCAATTCGGGGAGGCGCTCCGCAGATTAACAACGAGGGCATATGTGCCGGCCAACCTGGATATGGTATTTACGTGGTCTTCCACATCTGACTAGGTGAATACATCCGGCGAGTAACCAAGTCACTCAACAGTTACCCGATTCGCAGTCACCTAGAAAACATTCTCACACTTTCACATGGAATAACACTAGACGCAGACAGATGGGCTACACAAACTACGTCCTACGTCCCCGGCCACCCTCTACCACTAAAATCGCCAAATCCAGATTAATATGTCGACCTCATGATGATACCGGATAAGGCCAAGGAAAAGAAGAAGAATAATCTAGATGTTATAGCATATGAATCGCCTTATAAACAAGCCCCCAAAACGGACATACCTAATTGCTCATCACTGTATGTTTTTCACGCTACAACGGGGTAGTGAGGCAGTTTCTCTGTTGGGCCACATTTTAGTTCACAAATAATTACCATAGACATCAAGGTGACAAAAGTAGTGGAATACTTCCTAATATCGTGTCGGGTCTCCTTTTACCGAGCGAGGTGGCGCAGTGGCTAGCACACTGGACTCGCATTCTGGAGGACGACTTTCCAATCCCGCGTGCGGCCATCCTAATTTAGGTTTTCCGTGATTTCCCTAGATCACTTCAGACAAATACCGGGATGGTTCCTTTGTCAGGGCACGGCTGACTTCCTTCCCCATCCTTCCCTAATCCAATGAGACCGATGACCTCGCTGTTTGGTCACTTCCCCCAATCCAATCCAATCCAATCGGGTCTTCTTTTGGTCAGCGTGATGTAGCAACTTGACGTGGCATAGGCTCAACACGTCGATGGAAGTCCTTCCAGAAATACCTCTCGATTACGTCCCATAAGTGTTCGTTGGGGTGACCAAACCCTTCGCTCAAATTGTTCAGAGCGTCCTTCAAACCAATGGCGAACAACTGTGACCCGGTGACATTGTTATCCATAAAAATTCCATCGTTTTGCGGTAACATAAAATCTGTGAGGGGTTGCTATGGTCTCCAAGTAGTCGAACATAGCCATTTGCAGTCAATGATCGATTCAGTTGGACCAGAGGACTCAGTCCATTCCATGTAAACACAGCTCACACAATTATGGAGCCACCACCAGCTTGCACACTGCCTTGTTGACAACTTGGGTCCATGGCTTCGTAGGGACTACGCCACAGCCGAACCGTACCATCAGCTCTTACCAACTGAAACCGGGATCCTCGTAACCAGTCCACAGTTTTCTAGTAGTCTAGGATCCAACCGATATGGTCAAGAGCCCAAGAGAGGCGCTGCAGGTGATGTCGTGCTGGTACCAAAGGCACTCGTATAGGTCGTCTGCTAGCTTAGCCTGTTAACGCCAGATTTCGCCTTACTGTCCTAACGGATACATTCATTGTATGTCCCACATTGATTTCTGTCGTTATTTCACGCAGTGTTGCTTGTCTGTTGTCACTGACAGCTCTAAATAAACGCCTTCGATATCGGGCGTTCAGTGAAGGCCACGGCGAGAGGTTATGCGTAAAATTTGATATTCTCGGCACACCCTTGACACTGTGGACCTCGGAATATTGAATTCGCTAACGACTTCTGATGCGTCTATTCCAACTACCATTCCGCATTCAAAGTGTGTAGTGTGGCCATAACCACGTCGGAAACCTTTTCATATCAGTCACCTGAGTGCAGATGACAGCACCGCCAAAGCATTGCTGCGATACTACTGTCATTGTGTATGAGCATATCGCTTTCCCAGGACGTTCGTCGTCTCATTGTAAATAGGTTCCTAAAGTGGACATATCTAATTGTTCACCACTGTAACTTTAAGGTCCCATAAACTGTGTGCTATTTCTCATGACAAGGGGATAGTGAGATATTGACTCTGCGATCCACATTTAAGGTTCACAGAGAACTACCATATGAAGTAAAATGTATTTAAGACTACCTTTGTGAAGGATCATCCATCTGTTATATATACACTACAGGCCATTAAAATCGCTACACCACGAAGACGACGTGCTACAGACGCGAAATTTAACTGACAGGAAGAAGATGCTGTGATATGCAAATGATTAGCTTTTCAGAGCATTCACACAAGGTTGGCGCCGGTGGCGACACCTACAACGTGCTGACATAAGGAAAGTTTCCAACCGCTTTCTCATACACAAACAGCAGTTGACCGGCGTTGCCAGGTGAAACGTTGTTGTGATGCCTCGTGTAAGGAGGAGAAATGCGTACCATCACGTTTCCGACTTTGATAAAGGTCGGATTGTAGCCTATCGCGATTGCGGTTTATCGTATCGCGACATTGCTCGCGTTGGTCGAGATCCAATGACTGTTAGGAGAATATGGAATCGGTGGGTTCAGGAGGGTAATACGGAACACCGTGCTGGATCCCAACGGCCTCGTATCACTAGCAGTCGAGATGACAGGCATCTTATCCGCACGGCTGTAACGGATCGTGCAGCCACGTCTCGATCCCTGAGTCAACAGATGGGGACGTTTGCAAAGCAACAACCATCAGCACGAACAGTTCGACGACGTTTGCAGCAGCATGCACTATCAGCTCGAAGACCACGGCTGCGGTTACCCTTGACGCTGCATAACAGACAGAAGCACCTGCGATGGTGTACTCAACGACGAATGTCTAAACGTTATTTTTTCGGACGAATCCAGATTCTGTTTGCAGCATCATGATGGTCGCATCCGTGTTTGGCGACATCGCGGTGAACGCACATTGGAAGCGTGTATTCGTCATCACCATACTGGCGTATCACCAGGCGTGATGGTATGGGGTGCCATTGGTTTCACGTCTCGGTCACCTCTTGTTCACATTGACGGCAATTTGAACAGTGGACGTTACATTTCAGATGTGTTACGACCTGTGGCTCTATCCTTCATTCGCTCCCTGCGAAACCCTACATTTCAGCAAGTTATTGCACGATCGCATGCTGCAAGTCCTGTACGGGCCTTTCTGGATACAGAAAATGGAAACGTCTGTTCAATGGTGGCCGAGCAACTGGCTCATCACAATACGCCAGTCACTACTCTTGATGAAATGTGGTATCGTGTTGAAGCTGCATGGGCAGCTGTACCTGTACACGCCATCCAAGTTCTGCTTGACTCAATGCCCAGGCGTATCAAGGCCGTTATTACGGCCAGAGGTGCCTGTTCTGGGTACTGATTTCTTAGGATCTATGCACCCAAATTGCGTGAAAATTTAATCACATGTCAGTTCTAGTATAATATATTGTCCAATGAATATCCGTTTAGCATCTGCATTGCTTCTTGGTGCAGCAATTTTAATGGCCAGCAGTGTACGTGCGTGACAACAGATTTCCTGTTCTTACAAGGACTTCTTTTACACTCCTTAATGAATTCACAGTGCAGTTCTTAGTCAAAGTCATTTTCGTCGGGGGGAGTAATTTCTGTCTGCCTGTATGGCTTATTAGTTAATACTGTCAGGAAAGGTAGAGGAAGCTCACAGAAGGCTACTGAAGCTGTTAGCTACCCGGAGTGGTCTTCCATCATCGCGTTAGCTCGACGCTGGCGAGAGCAGATTTCATAAGCAGGGCGCAAATTGGAAGCGAAACGGGAGGCGGCAAGCAAACGACCGCAAAAGGGCACGGGGGGCTTTGCAGAGGCTGAACGACCCCTGCACCCGGCGTGTTTTCCAAGCAAGACGCAGCCCGGCGGTTTGCTGCTCCAGAGTAAGTCAAACACTCAGCAAGCCCCTGTTAACGCCCACTGGTCTTACATTGCTCTACTGGTTGCTCGGTAATTTCATGGCACGGACATAACACTAATTACTATTAAAACTATCTTATTGGTTCAAGGTTCAAATGGCTCTGACAAGGGAACCTCCCCATCGCTTCCCCCTCAAATTTAATTATAAGTTGTCACAGTGGATAGGCCTTGAAAAACTGAACACAGATCATCGAGAAAACAGGAAGAAGTTGTGTGGAACTATGAAAAAAATAAGCAAAATATACAAACTGAGTAGTCTATGCGCAACATAGGCAACATCTAGGATAGTCTGAGCCCAGGAGCGGCGTGGTCCCGTGGTTAGCGTTAGCAGCTGCGCAACGAGAGGTCCTTGGTTCAAGTCTTCCATCGAGTGACAAGTTTCCTTTTTTTATTTTCGCAAAGTTATGATCCGTCCGTTCGTTCATTGACGCCTCTGTTCACTGTAATGCGTTTAGTGGCTGTGTTTTGCGACCGCACCGCAAAACCGTGCGATTAGTAGACGAAAGGACGTGCCTCTCCAATGGGAACCGAAAACGTTTGATCGAAAGGTCAGAGGTCAGCCGATTCCTCCACAGGAAAACACGTCTGATATATTCTATACGACACTGCTGACGGCATGTGCGTCACGTGACAGGAATATGTTGTCGACCCACCTAACTTGTACACTTGACGAATGGGTAAAAAGATTCTTCTACATTGCCCGGTTTAGGTTTTCTTGTAGATGTGATAATCACTCCAAAAAAAGTGATCGCATCGGACGGACGGACGGACAGATAATAATTGTCTGAAAATAAAAGCTTAAACGTTTCACTCGAGAGAAGACTTGAACCAGGGACCTCTCTTTCCGCAGCTGCTCACGCTAAACACGGGACCACGATGCTCCTAATCTCACATCATCCTTGATGTTGCCTATGTTGCGCATGGACTATTCAGTTTGTATATTTTGCTTATTTTTTCATAGTTCCACACAACTTCTTCCTGTTTTCTCGATTGATCTGTGTTCAGTTTTTCAAGGCCTATCCACTGTGCCAACTTGCAACTAAATCTGAGGGGGGTGCGATGGGGAGGTTCCCTTGTGAGCACTATGGGACTTAACTTCTGTCCACTTAGAACTACTTAAACCTAACTAACCTAAGGACATCGCACACATCCATGCCCGAGGCAAGATTCGAACCTGCGACCGTAGCGGTCGCGAGGTTCCAGACTGTAACGCCTAGAACCGCTCGTCCACCCGGGCCGGCAAAACTATCTTATTACTCCAACCTTTATTACATTCCCTCAACTCTTTTTGTAACCTTGAGTGGTAACAGTCACCCAGACTAGCTCTTATTACAGCGCTATTTCGGCTGTGAACCAATTTCGAATGTTTACATAGGCAGCAACTTGACCGACTCTGTAGCCGGAAAAAGGATGGTTGACGTCGCTGTATTTGGTGCGGGACGACCTGGGTTAGAATCCCGGTATCTCCTCAGCTGTGGAACCGGCTATATTTAGCCTCGTAAGGCCAAATGAGGATCTACTTCAATAAAAGAAGTTGCGGCACCATCAAGATTGATCTACTGGAATTAACGGCTGGAGGCATTGCGGCATGCTAATTACCTGTCCATCATATCTCGCTCCTCGTACTGCCTTGTTACTCAGTCACAACACGCCTGAGGCCTAATCCGTGAGGGTTTTAACGTTTCACTCAGTCAAAACCCATCAAACAAATCAAGAATCATCAAATCAGATGAATCACAGTGTAAACCTAAAGACATTAGCAGACTTGACAATCAAAGTCACGATAGGGGTGCCTAGAATAGCACCGATCTTGTGTAGTACTTGGATAATATGAATGTTCTTTTCATAAATATAAAAATCCGTCATCAGTTGGACAAAAACGTTTAATTTCACTTCATCAGTTACGACAGATTAAACTTTCATCTTCAGAAATTTCGTACAGGCTTGAAGCGTAGGCATGCCCAAGTCAAATAAAAATCGGGAGATAAAGCCGTCCTACAACGAATTTATTTATTGTATGGCTACGGCCCCCCATCTCGCTGACCGTTGGCCGGGTGCCGCTCTTTCAATTTGACGCCACTTCGGCGACCTGCAGTCGATGAGGATGATAGAATCATGAGGAGGACAGCACAACACCCAGTCCCTGGGCGGAGAAAATTCCCCGACCTAGCCAGGAATCGAACCCGGGCCCAGAGGGTGACCATTCAGCTACCGGGGGCGGACCCTACAATGAATAAGTAAAATAAATAAAAGTTTCTTAAAATAGAAATGTGCAATAGCTCAGTATCAGGAAAGTATTAGTAAAATGTTCAAATGTGTGTGAAATCTTATGGGACTTGACTGCTAAGGTCATCAGTCCCTAAGCTAACACACTAATTAACCTAAATTAGCCTAAGGACAAACACACACACCCATGCCCGAGGAAGGACTCGAACCTCCACCGAAAAGTACGAGGATAAAAAGTAGATCCCCACACCCTCTATCGCAGTAACCAATCACAGCAAAGTTTCCCACTCTTTACGTCTCAAGAATCCAATTAACTGAACCTTTTTATACTTTTGACGTAATATCGTGCTCAGTGATCACTCATGAAAAATATAGGTGACAATGAACACCAAAACCGCACCAGTAGACGCAAAGGAAGGTCGAAACGTTGGTTTCAGCGGTGATGGTCTTTTTCAATATGACACGGTATCATACCCAGAAAATTTTTGTGTCAACTGACTCTGTCAGCGGAAACCTAAGCTATTATTTTTTAAAAATTGTAAAAATAAATGTGCTGTAGTTGAGCATTAAAAGTGTAGAAAGGTTTTTTGCTAAACTACTGCACATTCGTCGTAACAAACTTTTTATACTTTTATGATACGCAGCTATCGTAAATTTGTTTCTACAAACAAAAGTTTTACTTTTTTTTTGTAGGAAGTACGTTTCGTCCGATCCTTATTTGACTTCGGCCTACCTATGATTCTGAAGATCACGTATCAGTCTGCTGAAAGCCGTGAAGTGAAATTAAATATTTTTGTGCGGATGACGACTGATTTTTATTTGGTTTAAAGAATACACATCGTAGCTGCTGAGAAACAGCTGCGAACAAAATCGGTAGGGATGTACTTGGCTGACTCATTGGTCCTACACAGCTACGCAACGTACCAGTCCGGTACATATGTATAATATTTGCTACAGTTCTTTCCATGCCTTTGATTGTGAAGTTTGGCAAGAGGGCTAACTTCCTATATTTATAAAATTATTTACAGTTTCCATCCGCGTCAACCCGTTAAATATCCACAAACATGCGGCTCAGTGCTCCTTGTCCATTGTCAAGTGGCTACTCTCGTATGGTTATGTAGCCTTGTCACCACCTGGGACATCACTGGTCCCCAGTCCAGCTGCGAGCTGACATCCCAGAGATGTTGCGGCTCACATGCGGTTCCTCCTCGTCTAAATGTCTTGGCTCAAACTCGTCTAGGGGTTGAACCGCACGTGTCGCATTACACGCCCTAAATTGGACACTTGTGACCCTTTGGTTAAATTGTCTGGCTGATGGCAAGTTTGCGAAATTGTATGGAACAAAGTTAATGTAACATATAATAACAGTAATAATAATATCGGGAACTAAATTAATGACCCTTAAATAATGTAGGCCACACAGTTGCGATTCGGTTAGAATAATGTTTATTCAGAAGGGAAACTAATAACGAAAGTGGCCGTATTTAGAATTACTACTACACTCGAGCGCATATCCATTTGACACAGTTCGATCACTCACTATATCACCGCCAAACCCAAGCCCAATACTCCACCTCAGTATTTACACGAAAAGTTAGAGTTCACACCAGGGGCACGGCTGCTCACCGCTCCGAGACTAAGTCCCGCGATACCACACAATGCGAAATTTTTTGAGTCGTTTCACTTCCTAGCTCCTAAAGACCGACTGTCTGCTTGCGCGTCTCAATCCGAACTGTACCCTTTGGTGTCTCCAGCCGAACTGTCCGCTTTCGCGTCTGCATCAGCACTGTCCCTCTGCCCGTCCTTAGCCGCGTTTTCCCGCGCGCCGAAAATTCTCGCTGAACTGACTAGGGCAGGTCCCTTTCCTGAAGCCGTCCATTCGATTGGCTACAGCTTATTCTACATTATTTTACATTTTAACATATTCAAATAATCAAAACTTGATCACTTTCACGTTGTAAATGGCTCTGAGCACTATGGGACTTAACATATGTGGTCATCAGTCCCCTATACCTTAGAACTACTTAAACCTAACTAACCGAAGGACATCACACAGCACCCAGTCATCACGAGGCAGAGAAAATCCCTGACCCCGCCGGGAATCGAACCCGGGAACCCGGGCGCGGGAAGCTAGAACGCTACCGCACGACCACGAGCTGCGGACAACAATAATATCCATTACATAATAAACGTTAAATTCTTTTACATAAAACCAATACAATTTTCTTTTTGGTTTTGAATGCCACGGCCAGTAGCCTTGCACCCATGTGCTTTCTCAAAAATAAATAAAGAACAAAAGTTACTTTTATGCACTAAACTTTACGACAAATATTCTACTACCTAATGATTCAATAAGGTGTCATGCTGTCATCGTTCAATGTGTTTTGTGTGGAGGAAATGATGATCTGGTGCTTAACTGTAAATACTGACAATTTAAATTTTAAACAAATAAAGTTACAGAGTTGATACTAACAAAATTTGTCATTTTTAAGATGCGCTTCTATATGAAATGTCAATCGTTAAGATCGACCAAAGCGTTCAGATTTTATTATTCAGCTCTTAGTTACAAAACTTGTTAATTTCACTTTAACAGTAAATCCTAAGCTATTATAGATATGATCAATATTCAAGTTTTATTGGGATCAGCAAGAAATTTTATGAATGATGGTAGATTAAAATTACTGTGGCTTCATTCTCTGCACTACTACAGAATTAGCTTCCATAAATGTTTCCCTTTGTGGCCGATCGTAGGTCCACCATCTTTAACACTGCTACGTCTCCTTGGCCATAAACGTCTTCTACTGGGTTTCCCTATGACTTAGAACTTCGTCTGTCTCTGTCGCACGCTACAGCCCTTATGCCTCAATAGGCAATAGATGCCTGTGGGTTTCCCCATCTCGTGGTGAATCTGCGCCCTTTGTGGCACACGGCCCTGGACGACAGGGTTCGTTCCACAATTCATGTAGGCTGACTCTTTCAGCCATATATTTAAATGAGAGCGCAGTGCTCGTTAACTCACACAGCGCTATATAAGGCAATGTTTTCGCTGGGAACCGATGCGCCTTCTTCAACTTTCCAATGGCTGAGTCCCAAGCTGCGCTTGCAATTGGTTGCAAGCCTCCATCTTTATTGGGAGCGTTGTCAAAAATTTTTTTTTAATCGCTTCTTCTTCATCGCTGTCACGGAAACCATTTGTCCGTTTGATAATATGTGTCTCGTCGAACGCAGTTTGGTGTCCGTTTTCCAGAGCGTGTTCTGCTGCTTCTGATTTCCCAGGTTTCCGTAAGCACAAAACAACTGACGGCCCGTAGCTAAAATTAGCGGTGTTGCTGCTTCAAAAAATCTTTAGCTTTTGTTTTAAAATTTCTAACTCAGATACAAAGAATATTTACCCAGAAATTAGATAAAACTGTAAAAGAGCCAAGTCAAGTATTTTTACTTACTTCAACGTGAATTGTTAGATTTCAAGCCTGATCTATTCATTTAAAAAGAAATTCCTTTCCTGTTGTTTTAATTTGCGCAGAAAGATCAGTAATTTTTTCCTTGATTCGATGATGGCATCTGACGAAATTTACCTCGGTCGATTTCACAGCAAACGCATTTAGTCTTTCAGAATTCATAGTACTTTTTAGAGAAGTTCTTATTCTTTTCATTGTTGAAAAGCAGCGTTCTGCTTCTGATGTAGTTATGGGAATTGTCAAGAGGATTTTTATCAGTTTCGTAATTTCACCAACAACATTGTCCATATTTTTTTCCACGAATAATTTTAGCAGCCCATTTAAATTGTAGTATTAAGAATATCAGACCTACAACATACTTGTAGTTTACTTTCAAGCTTTCCTTTGTCACTCTCAAGATATATTCCAGTGGTCAGTACTATATTTTGAGAACAATTTAGCAGCTACCATCATATCAACACATACACTGTCCTACTCTCCCTTAGCATCCACCAAGAGTAGCTTTGAAGTTTTCTCACAGTACTTTGAGTTTCTTAATTCTAAAAGAGCAGTTTTGAATATTGTAATATATTCAGTAACTTTAAACACGCTGATTTCTTAAGACTGCATTTTAGATATAATCATATGAAAAGCTGTAACCAAAATTCTAAATTATCATGACTCAGGTATTTTAAAATTCCGATTGCTTTTGCAATGGTTTGATCTGCATTTGACGTTCACTGAGTTTCAGTAAGGCTGTTTTTTAAAGGTTTCAAATTTTCATGAAATCAGTTTGTGGTCTATATGTTGAATTTTCACTTTGTGCGCGATGGACGAGCAGTACTGAAGTGCATATGCTTCTTGAGAATGACCACACGGTGCAGCGATCTTGAGAATATTGGAATAGCCAGAATGTTAGAGATGTGCAGTACTATAAACTGCTCTGATTTTTACTTCTACTTCAGCTTTTTTGCCTTTCATGACATTTACACTATAAAATGAATGAGCTTCCAACTTTTGGCCATGTCCTTGAAGAATTACGTTCTATTATTGTAAAATACCTTTTGATATGCCATATGTAGTTTGATTTTCTGCCACAAAGAATCCCCAAAACGCTCAAACATTTCCCCATTCACTGCGTACTGTAGAGCAGCAACTTTTGGGTGTGTTCCGAAGCATCTGCTTGCGTTCCAAACGCGGATCAACACGCTATTAAGCAGGAAGTGATTGGGGGGGGGGGGGGGAGAGGAGAGGCTGTCTGTGCGTGGGTGAGCGTCTGAAAATGACGATGTGAGAGAGAAAAGAGTGGATTGAATCCGATATCGTCACGTACCCCATTCCTCACGAATAACATCAAATGATGGGCGATCCCAATCCTACATACCGATCGTATAAAGGTAAAATTAAAGACACTTTAATACTGTTATAAAATGCAAGGGTCTTGAATAATTAGTTGAAAGGAATAAGTAGGCTGTTGAAAATGGGTTATAAGATGATCTACAAAAGCAAAACAAGATGTCATCTTATTTCAGTAGCAAAATGTGCCGATGCCGCAAATATGAGCCATAAGTTTGATCCTAATTAAATGAGAATTTAATCGAAAAGTTTAAATTTAAAACATAGTTGTACTGACTAGCAAATATTTGGTACTGAACTCGCTCCTCGTAACAAGTCATTCGCATTTATCTCGCAACTGGTCTTTTGCGGGCCTTTGTTTATTGGAATGTTTTTGCTTCTACTGTCGTCTTCTTTCACCCGTGTCCGTTTTCACTGTTAACTATGATACACCCTTTATAGTTACTGCCCACCATCCTTGTGGAGCAGGTGTTGATCTCACCGCGGACTTCTAGACTGAGCCACACACAACTGATTTCATCAAAGTGTACGGGCTTGAAGACGGCGTTGACGCAAAGTCGAAACTAGTAGCGAAGTAAATATAAAATCTTAAGTACAGCTGGAGGAATTTCCTTTTTTGATAAAAATTATACCAGTTGTGTCCCAGCTTCATCCAGTTTAACTATGGATGTACGAAGAGCAATTATAGCTGATTTTGTCGCTAGCTCAATATGGGAACGCGTAGAGCTTATCTTCTGCGGAGCCTCAATTTCATCAAAGTGAGCTGAATCGAGTGCGCCGAACCACTTGTCCTTGCCAGCTTTTTACTCTCTCGTCAGATCTGCCACAGGTCACCACCTGTCCTGTTGTATAGAGCGCACAACCTCCACGTTATGTTATGAGGTGTGGTCGTCGCCTGCTTTTCGTTTCACCATCCTACAACTACTCTGCATAGTTGCTCACGACAATAGCACGGAAACAACCGATAAGCTTTTCCGAGATGTTCGTTCCCATGCACCAGAAAACAGCAGTCTGCCCTTATTGCGCTTATATCAATAAATTTTTCCATTTGTGGCCCCAATCGTCTGTAGAGTGATTCGTCTCTGAGCCGCTTGTACCGAGTGATACTGTGACGGTGTTACAAATTTTCAAGAATGATGAAGAAGGGTAAATGTATCAATCTGAGGTAAGGGACACTGGCCAGAAACGACAGAGTCGAAAGTTATACGCGAAAATCATTCTGCCACTTTTGACAGTGGATCTCTTCTATTCTAAGTTCTTTGCTTTCCATATTTTTGGAGACGGTAATATGGATCAAAGCAAGAATAAATGGTCAACTAGACATGGACTCTGAAACGCGTACGTAAGAGCTATGAACACTAGTTCAGTGGTAGACGGTCCAAGGCGCTGCAGTCATGGATTGTGCAGCTGGTCGCGGCGGAGGTTCGAATCCTCCCTCGTGCATGGGTGTGTGTGTTTGTTTTTAGGATAATTTAGGTTAAGTAGTGTCTAAGCTTAGCGACTGATGACCTTAGCAGTTAAGGTCCATAAGATTTCACACACATTTGAACATTTCAGTGGAAGATTTAGTAGTATGCACTTTAGAGACCGTGTTTACTAGATTTTTTTCATTGTTTCGGTCCACACTATCTGCTCCCAAAATATGGAAAGTAAAGGGCAGAACGATTTTCGCAAATAACTTTTGACTCGTTCGTTTCCGGACAACGGTCTTTTACCTCAACTTGATACATTTACCCTTCTTCATCACCACTGAAAGTTTGTATGATCGTCACAGTATCATGCTATATACCATCCCTTACACATCACGTGCCGTAAATATCGACAGGTGACATTCAGTCTCTTGGTGGGTCATAATGACTTGGCTCAACAGTGTATCTAGGTCCATAGGAATAGTGTTCTCTTCAACCTGTTTTTAAGATTAGAAGCGCTGCTTCTGTGTACTTTATCAAGTCCATGTCTTGTTATAATCGGAGGTGACTGCATTCGCCTTGTGACGGACGCTACCTACTTATACGAGGCGTGTTTTTTAAGTAAGTACCGTTTTGAAATTAAAAAAAGACGTGCTAAGATATCTCAACAATTTTATTTTTAAATGAAAGCCTGTACCTTCATTTACTTTTCTACATAATTTCCGTCAATATTGAGGCACTTGTCATAACGTTGTACCGGTTTTTGAATACCCTCCTCATAGAAGCCTGTCGCCTAACTTGTTAACCACTGCATCACCACTGTTTTCACTTGGTGATCGTCTTGAAGACGCTGACCGCCCAGGTGTTTCTTCAAGTGCAGGAACAGATGTTAGTCACTGGGCGCAAGATCGGGGCTGTACGGAGGATAATCTAGAGTTTCCCATCGAAAAGATGTGATGAGATCTTTGGTCTGATTCGCCACATGCGGACGGGCATTGTCTTGCAGCAGAACGATGTCCTTGCTCAACTTCCATGGACTGTTACTTTGATTCTGGTGTGACGTAGGCCACCCATGTTTCATCATCCGTAACAATTTGGCTTAAGAAATCATCACCATCGTTGTGGTACCGCTCAAGGAAAGTCAATGCACTGTCTAAACGTTTGGTTTTACGCACATTCGTCAAACTTTTCGGTACCAAACGTGCGCACAATTTTCGGTAATTCAAGTGCTCGGTCACAATGCCATACAAAACACTACGAGAAACATTAGGAAAGTCATCACGCAAGGACGAAATCGTAAAGCGTCTGTTTTTTCTCACCTTATTGTCCACTTCCTGCACCAAACTTTCATTAACGACCGAAGGACGCCCACTCCGTTGTTCAAATGGTTCAAATGGCTCTGAGCACTATGGGACTCAACTGCTGAGGTCATTAGTCCACTAGAACTTAGAACTAGTTAAACCTAACTAACCTAAGGACATCACAAACATTCCTGCCCGAGGCAGGATTCGAACCTGCGACCGTAGCGGTCTTGCGGTTCCAGACTGCAGCGCCTTTAACCGCACAGCCACTTCGGCCGGCTCCGTTGTTCATCATGTACATTTGTGCGGGCATCTTTAAATGCTCTCACTCACTTTCTTACCATTCCATCACTCATAATGTTTTCTCCGTAAACTGCACAGATCTCACGATGAATATCGATCGCTTTTAGGCCTTTAGCACTAAGAAATCTTATAACAGCTCGTACTTCACAGTCAGCGGGACTCACGATTATCGGAGGCATGTTAAACAATCAGTACACAACGTAAACAAGGAAGAATCAGACTGTAATGGCGTCACTGTGTCATGTAAAAATAAAATTATTGAGATATCTTAGCACGTCTTGTTTTAAATTTCAATACGGTACTTGCTCAAAAAACACGCCTCGTACATCCCGCTCGCAGTCTGGAAAAATATTGCATCTGCTGAGAATTGGCCACTCTCTATCTATTTAGCCCCTCTGTTCTTTTCTTATAACTCCTTCGCACCAGTGTTGTTAACAATACCTACGGGGTAATGGCTAAGAATGAGAGGAGTAATCTGGAAGCTGGAAGAATTCCGAAATTAAGTGTTGCATCTGAGTGAAATCTCTCCTTCCTCGTTCGAGCTGCGTTTACATGCGTCAGGCACATACTTTGCGCCCACGACGCTTGGAAAATATTACACTAACGTTCAACGATACGGAAACAGTTGGGTCCCCGCGGAGGCCATAAACCGCAAAACCAGCATTCACTCCACACCGGCTGTTGCCGACAGTTAGCCGACCACAAAATACGCATAATGAGGCCTCTCTGCGGTGTGCTCATCCGGGAGAGCGATGAAATGTTTTCCTGCGCGCACAGTGCGACGCGGGCCGTTGTAGTCCACAGCCTATGAATCCAGCAAAAGGTTCGGTTCATCTAGCATATGTGCTGTATTTGGTATATTAAGCCCTTTCCAGACTGCACTTAGTGGTAGACAGTTCATAAGAAGGAACTTCATAGAGATGTTTCCACAAATGAAGCGAAAATTGTACAAAAGCAATATTTTTCTCACAAATCAATAACATAAGTTTATTTATTTCTACACTGCTGGCCACCGTAAATGCAACACCCTGAAGGAAGCATCCGAAGCAAGTGAAATTTACACCATGGGTTTGCAACGATGAGATATGCAACTGATTAGAATTTCAGCGCAGACGCACATCACGCGCGCCTGTAGCGCCACCTCATAGCGCCATTTAAGGCTTCGCGATTGCGACCAGTGTACGTTCGGCACGTGTGTTTACCTTGTGGTTGTTTCACAAGACGATCAGTTATGCCTCGTAGACAACAGTGAACATCGTTTGATCAAGTATCCGAGTTCGACAGAGGAAGGATAGTGGCTTACCGAGATTGTGTCTTATCATACAGAGAAATCGCTAGTCGTGTTGGATGAAACCAAACAACTGTAATGCGGATATGTGACCGTTGGATGCAGGAGGGTACGACGGACCGACGTGGTCGATCGCATTCACCTCGGTGCACCACTGCACGTGCTGATAGGCAAATTGTGCGCATGGCAGTTACGGATCGCTCAGTGACATCCCGAATCATAGCACAGCACATTGCGTCTGTAATGCATCATCCAGTGTCTGCGTGTACCATGTTTACGCCGTTTACAGCAGAGTGGTCTGTCCGCAAGACGTCCATTGCTTCGTCTACCATTGACGCAGAACCACAGACGTCTCCGTCGCCAATGGTGTGATGACAGACGGATGTGGACGGCAGAATGGAATGACGTTGTCTTTTCTGACGAGGCACGCTTCTGTCTGCAGCACCACGATGGTCGGATTCGAGTGTGGAGACACCGTGGAGAGAGGATGCTGGACAGCTGCATTGTGCACCGCCACAGTGGTCTTGCGCCGGATATTATAATATGGGGCGGTATTGGATATTACTCCCGCACGCCTCTAGTACGCATTGCCGGTACTTTACATAGCCGGCGCTACATATCCGAGGTGCTGGAGCCAGTTGTCCTTCCTTACCTTCAGGCCTCGGCCACAGCCATATTTCAACAGGATAATGCGCGACCACACGTGGCACGCATTGTCCAAAGGTTCTTCGTCAATAACCAGATTGAAGTGCTTCCCTGGCCGGCTAGCTCTCCGGATCTTTCGCCGATAGAAAACATGGGGTTTATGGTTGCTCAACGAGTGACCCAGATTACATCCCCAGCTGCCACACCAGATGATCTTTGGCAACGTGTGGAAGCTGCTTGGGCTGCTGTACCCCAGGAACACATCCAACGTCTGTTTGACTCAATGCCGAGACGTGTGGCAGCGGTGATCTCCAACAATGGCGGCTACTCTGGCTACTGATTCTGGCAGGAACCACATGTCACAGACGTATGTAAACGTAATCATTTGATACTTGGTCAACATGTTACCTACAAAATAAATTTTGTTGTGCTACCTCTTGTCTTTCTTGGTGTTGCATTTACGGTGGCCAGCAGTGTATATTTAATTCTCAACATAGTCACCCTGGCAACGAACACGTATTTCCCAACGAGAGTCTAGTTTGTTGATACATTCACTGTAGAATGTTTAACTTTGCTGACACAGACACAATCTCACCTCTGTTGGTACAGCTTCGTATCTATCAAAGTGAAATCCTCGAAGGTGTTCTTGAAGTTTTGCAGACAGGTGGAAATCGGATGGGGCCAGTCGGGACCGCATGTGGCATCATCATTGAACCCGAGGCATAGGATTGCTGCAGATGTCGTAGCGCTCCTGTGTAGTCGGGCATTGTCATGCTGAAGGACAGGGTTCCCCATGTGAAAAATTCGTAACTGGCCTACAGTACGTCAGTCCTCGCTCACCGACGTACACTACTGGCCATTAAAATTGCTACACCAAGAAGAAATGCAGATGATAAACGGGTATTCATTGGACAAATATATTATACTAGAACTCACATGTGATTACATTTTCACCCAATTTGGGTGCATAGATCCTGAGAAATCAGTACCCAGAACAACCACCTCTGGCCGTAATAACGGCCTTGATACGCCTGGGGATTGAGACAAACAGAGCTTGGATGGCGTGTACAGATACAGCTGCCGATGCAGCTTCAACACGATACCACAGTTCATCAAGAATACTGACTGGCGTATTGTGACGAGCCAGTTGCTCGGTCACCATTGACCAGACGTTTTCAATTGGTGAGAGATCTGGAGAATGTGCTGGCCAGGGCAGCAGTCGAACATTTTCTGTTTCCAGAAAGGCCCGTACAGGACCTGCAACATGCGGTCGTGCATTATCCTCTTGAAATGCTGGGTTTCGCAGGGATCGAATGAAGGGTGGAGCCACGGGTCGTAATAAATCTGAAATGTAACGTCCACTGTTCAAAGTGCCGTCAATGCAAACAAGAGGTGACCGAGACGTGTAACCAATGGCACCCCATACCATCACGCCGGGTGGTACGCCAGTATGGCGATGACGAATACACGCTTCCAATGTGCGTTCACCGCGATGCGACCATCATAATTCTGTAAACAGAAACTGGATTCATCCGAAAAAATGACGTTTTGCCATTCGTGCACCCAGATTCGTCGTCGAGTACACCATCGCAGGTGCTCCTGTCTGTGATGCAGCGTCAAGGGTAGCCGCAGCCACGGTCTCCGATCTGATAGTCCATGCTGCTGCAAACGTCGTCGACCTGTTCGTGCAGATGGCTGTTGTCTTGCAAACGTCCCCATCTGTTGACTCAGGGATCGTGGCTGCACGATCCGTTACAGCAGTGCGGATAAGATGCCTGTCATCTCGACTGCTAGTGATACGAGGCCGTTGGGATCCAGCACAGCGTTCCGTATTATCCTCCTGAACCCACCGATTCCATATTCTGCTAACAGTCATTGGATCCCGACCAACGCGAGCAGCAATGTAGCGATTCGATAAAGCGCAATCGCGACAGGCTACAATCCGACCTTCATCAAAGCCGGAAACGCGATGGTATGCATTTCTCCTCCTTTCACGAGGCATCACAACAACGTTTCACCAGACAACGCCGGTCAACTGCTGTTTGTGTGTGAGAAATCGATTGGAAACTTTCCTCATGTGAGCACGTTGTAGGTGTCGCCACCGGCGCCAACCTTGTGTGAATGCTCTGAAAAGCTAATCATTTGCATATCACAGCATCTTCTTCCTGTCGGTTAAATTTCGCGTCTGTAGCACGTCATATTCGTGGTGTAGCAATTTTAATGGCCAGTAGTGTAAGTATGTTACACGCAGCCATGATACACGCTACAATTTGGAGCCCTCTGGCGGCAGAAGGTTGCAAATATGTAGACATAAGAATAAATATGAAGAATGTTAATAACGTTTGACAAATTGCCTATTGGCTTCTGTCTCGGGTTCTTCGACCGACGTTCGTCTGATAATTTTTCTTACGTTTCGCCAGCACGAGTGGCTGGCATTTACAAAGCTTCACCCTCCATTGCTGGTGGTGAACTGGAGCCGAGCTCGCGACCGCAGACACTATGTACCTGGTGCACCAACTTCCGAGGGCTTCTCCGCGGTCATTTCCGATGCAGTTCTCCTCTTGCTACCTGAGACTGTGTTCGCTGCAGCTCGGGAAATCAGGATCCGTTTACCTTGAGGCTTTGTTCTTCCTTGCTGAAGCTAATCCCGTGCTTTTGTATTTCTATAGCTTCTCTAAATAAGCAGGTGTGATAGTTCTTTTCTACAGCCAGAACTTCCGTGTCGGCGAACTTTGCTACATTGGTCGGTCTCAATCAGTGCGTGCTCTGCCACGGCCGATTTCTCCTTCTGCCCCAACCTGCAATGTCGCCTGTGTTATTTGATTCTGGTGTTGATTGATCGTCCACTCATTTCGACGTAAACGTTTCCGCAAGTGCATGGTATGCGGTATATTTCCGACATTCCAAGTGGGTCCCTTTTCTCCTTTACCGATCTAAGACAATATTTGATCTTCTTTGTCAGTTTGGAAATAGTCTTTACACCATGTTTGCACAGAAGGTAGCAAGTGGAGAACCGCATCGGAAATGACCGCGGAGAAGCCCTCGGACGTTGGAGCGCCATGTACACATAGTCTGCGGTTGCGAGTTCGGCTTCACTTCATCGCCAGCAATGGAGGGTGAAGCTTTGATAACACCAGCCACTGGTGCTGACGGAACGTCAGAAATATTACTAGGCGAACTTCGGCAGAGAAACATGAGGCAGAAGCCAACAGGCAGCTTGTTAACAAGTGGCCACGAAAGTCTTAACAATTCTGTATGAATAACGTTTGTTTTATTTAAAAGGTTTTAACAGTTTTCACATTAAATATTGGGTCATTACTTTTCAGCATGCCCATGTGAACTTTGTTGGTTCTTCATAAACCAAGAACGCAGTGGCTGACCCGGAACATTACACTCAGAATGGAAAATTCTAGCGCCAAAGAAAAGAATTAAGATAATTAAAAAATTTGTGTGTCGAACGCTTTTAAATATGGACAGAATACAGATAACCATGCTTACTGTACGAGGTAGGGAGGTCGAAAATTTACTATCACAACTCGACCTCTGCCTCTTAAATACAAGTGCTCCCACGCAGTTCAGTGTGGCCCATGGCACATATTCGGCCATTGATCTCTCGGTTTGCCGTCCTGGCCTTCTCCCATCTATCCACTGGAGAGGACATGACGACCTGTCTGGTAGTGACCTCTTCCCCATCTTCCTGTCACTCCCACAACGTCATGCCCACGGACGTCTATCCAGATGGGCTTTAAACAAGGCAGACTGGGAAGCCATCACCTCTACTGTCACATGGTGCCAACGATGCAGTCTCTGAGCAGGTCATTAAAACGATAGTTTCTGCCGCAGAAAACACGATCCCTCGTTCTTTAGGGTGCCCCGGCGAAAGACAGTCCCTTGGTGGTCGCCAGAAGTCGCTGAGGCAATTAAAGAGCGTCGGCGATCTCTACAGCGACATAAGCGGCACCCCTCCCTAGAGCACCTAATAACCTTTAAGCGGCTCCGTGCTCGCGTTGCCAGCTGATAAAACGGCGGAAACAGGAATGTTGGGAGAGGTATGTGTCGACCATTGGGTGCCATACGTCACCTTCCAGGTCTGGACGAAGATCAGACGTCTTTTTAGGTACCAGCCCCCAACAAGTGTCCCTGGAATTAACGTAAATGGCGTGTTATCTACCGACGCAAACGCGATTGCCAAGCACTTTGATGAGCACTATGCTCGAGCCTCTGCGTCGGAGAACCCCCCCCCCCTCTCCCCCAGCCTTTCGCACCCTTAAACGGTGGATGGAAAGGAAAGTCCTCTCGCTCACTACACGCCCCATTTACGGAGTGGGAGTTCCTCAGTGCCCTTGCACATTGCCCCGACACAGCTCCTGGGCCGGATCAGATCTACAATCAGATGATTAAACATCACGTCATCTTCATCCTGATCTGGTGCGATGGCGTCTTTCCATCGCAATGGCGGGAGATCACCAACATTCCGGTGGCCAAATCAAGTCAAAACCCGCTTGATGTGGATAGCTACCGGCCCATGAGCCTCACCAACTTTCTTTGCAAGCTGCTGGAACGTATGGTGTGTCGGCGTTTAGGTTGGATCCTGGAGTCACGTGGCCTACTGGCTCCACGTCAGGGTCGCTCTACCACTGATAATCTTGTGTCCGTCGAGTTGCCACCCGAACAGCCTTTTCCAGACGCCAACATCTTGTTGTCATCTTTTTTGACTTGCGCAAGGCATAAGACACGACCTGGCAGCATCATATCCGTGCTACATTGTATGAGTGGGGTCTCCGCGGCATGTTCCCGATTTTAATCCAAAACTTCCTGTCGCTCCATACTTTCCATGTCCAATTCGGTGCCTCCCATAGTTCCCCCCATAGTTCCCCCCGTATTCAGGAGAATGGCGTTCCGCAGGGCTCTGTATTGAGTGTCTTTTTATTAACGGTCTAGCAGCAACTGTAGTGCCGTCGGCGTCACCTACTCTGTATGCGGGTGACTTACGTATTTCGTACTGCTCCTGCATTACTCGTGTTGCTGAGCGACGCCTACAGGGAGCCATTCACAAGGCGCAGTCATGGGCTCTAGCCCACGGCTTCCAGTTTTCAGCCGCGAAGTCTATCGGCGCCGCACCGTTCATCCAGAACCAGAAGTTTACCTTAATGACGATCCACTCTCTGTAGTGGAGACATATCGATTCTTAGGACTGGTTTTCGACGCCCGATTGACTTTGCTACCTCACCTTCGTCAGCTTAAGTGGAAGTGCTGGCAGCACCTCAATGCTCTCCGGTGCCTGAGCAACACCAATTGGGGTGCAGATCACTCTACGCTACTGCAGTTCTACAGAGCCCTTACTCAATCCCGCCTTGACTATGGGAGTCTGGTTTACGGTTCGGCGGCACCCTGAGCGTTGCGTTTATTCGACCCGGTGCACCACTGTGGCGTTCGCAGCGACGGGAGCTTTTAGAATGAGTCCGGTGACCAGTGTCCTGGTGGAGGCTAGAGACTCTCCATTGAAGGTTAGGCGTGCACAATTGCTCGCCATTTACGTTGCACACGTTCGTAGTTCTCCTGCGCATCTGAATTACTGATATCTTCCACATCAGTGGCTCGGTCAGGGCTTACGATTGCGGTCCGCGTCCGGTCGCTTTTGTCTGAACTGGAGTCCTTCCCATTACCACCTTTTCTCGAGGTCCATTCACGTACACCTCCATGGTGTACACCTAGGCCGCAGATTCTTCTGGGCCTTTCGCATGGCCCTAAGGACTCCGTTAACCCTGCGGCACTCCGCTATCACTTCCTCTCGATTCTCGACTTGTACCGTTCCCATTAAGTGGTTTACACCAACGGCTCTACGGCTGATGGTAAAGGAGGCTTTGCGTATGTTCATGGAGGACGTATTGAACAGCACTCCTTGCCAGATGGCTGCAGTGTTTTTACTGCAGAGTGGCGGCCATATCTCGTGCTCTTGAGCACATCCGCTCATGCCCTGGGAGTCATTTCTCTTGCGTACTGACCCCTTGAGCAGCCTACAAGCGATCGACCAGTGCTACCCTCGCGACCCTTTGGTAGCGTCCATTCAGGAATCCATCTATACCCTGGAACGGTCCCATCGTTGTGGACCCCAGAACACGTCGGAATACCAGGCAACGAACTTGCCAAACAGGCCGCGTGGAAACCGCTTCTTGAGATGGGCATCACCGAAGCTGACCGACGTTCTGTCTTACGCCGCAGGGTTTTTCGGCTTTGGGAGACGGAATGGCGTAACAGTACCCACATGAAACTGCGTCTCGTTAAGGAGACTACGAACGTGTGGCTGTCTTCCACGCGGTCCTCTCGCAGGAAATCAGTTGTCATTTGCTGGCTCCGCATTAGCCATACGTGGCTAACGCATGGTTACCTCCTCCATCGCGAGGACCCATCTCGGTGTCGCTGTGGCTCACAAATGACGGTCGTCCACCTCTTGCTGGCCTGCCCACTTTTAGCCGCTCTGTGGCGGACATTTAACTTTGCCAGCACCCTGCCTTCGGTGTTGGTTGTCAATGGCTCAACAGCAGCTTTAGTTTTACGTTTTATTCGTGACGGTGGGTTTTATCTTTTGATCTAAGTTTTGGCGCATGTCCTTTGTCACTCTGCGTTTTCCATCCTAGTGCGTTTAGGGTGGAGGTTACAGAGTGGCTGGCTTCTCCTTTTTATTCTCATGGTCAGCCAGTCATTGTAATCTGCTCTCTTGCTTTGATCTCTTCTACATGTTTCTCGCGTCTCTCTCTGGTTTTCTTGCCCCATTTTGTCCAGTTAACTGTTTGTTGCCCTTGTATCATTCTTGTGGTTTTCTACTTCTTTCAAGCTGTGTTTTGTATGTTTCGAATATTTTACTCCCACCCTTGTGGAATTATATTAATCGGAATGAGGGACCGATGACCTAGCAGTTTGGTCTCCCCCCCCCCCCCCCACCTGTTTTAAACCAAACAACCAACCAAGAAGATGACCTCCTGAAGTTTTTATGCCTTTCGAATGAAACGGTGCGCAATTCCACAATTACAATCAATAACTGCTGCAGCACGGGTAATTGAGACTTAGACACCCTCGGTATACTAATTACAGCCACTTTATGAGTATGCAGATATAATATTTTCATTTTTAGCAAACGTATACTACCGCTTGCTAGGCGAAACAATCGTACCTAATAATCTGAAAGTTGTACGTGTCACATCAATGGAGAAGAAATGAAATCTTTGTATACCGCTGAATTATAGACCCGTAATACTGACATCAGCTAGATTTTGGAACATGTACAGTGTTCCAAGATTATGTACTACCTCGAAGAAAACGATCTACTGATACATAAGCAGCACGGTTTCGGAAAATATCGTTTTTGTGAGATAAAAGAAGAGGTTCTCTATTCACCTTTTCTCGAGGTCCATTCACGTACACCTCCATGGTGTACACCTAGGCCGCAGATTCTTCTGGATCTTTCGCACTGCCCTAAGGATTCCGTTAACCCTGCGGCACTCCGCTATCACTCCCTCTCGATTCTCGACATGTACCGTTCCCATGAAGTGGTTTACACCAACGACTCTACGGCTGATGGTCACGGAGGCTTTGCTATAGACGGGGGATCTGAAGTCGATTCTTTCCCTCTGGATTTGCAGAAGGCTTTTGACATTGGTTCTCATAAGCTGCTTCTAATCAGATTACGTGTTTACAGAATATCGTCCCACCTATGTAAGTGGATTCGGGATTTCCTGTCAGAAGGATCACAGTTCGCAGTAATCGGCGGGAAGTCTTCGAGTAAAACGGAAGTGCTATCTGGAGATCCCCAAGGAAGCGTTACAGGCACTCTGCTGTTTTCAAAGTATACAAACAGTTTACGACACAATCTGAGCAGCCCTGTTTTCAGTGGTTCCAGATGATGCCTTCGTTTACCGTCTAGTACAGTCATCAGAGGATGAAAACGAATTACAAAATGACTTACATCATAATCACATATCTTCATGGTGGGAAGCATGGCAGTTAATCATGAACAATGAAATGTGTGCTGTCCTGCGCATGAGTATTAAAAATTTCCGTTAAATTTGAATTAATAATTAATAACAGCAATTTAAAGGTTTTAGATTCAACTAAATACCTTTCGATTACCGTTATGGACAACTTACATTGTAATCATTCTAATCATCACACGAAGTCTGTTGAGGGAAAGGCGAATCAAAGACTGCATTTTCTTGACAGAGCACTCAGAAGATGATAACGAAACTACCTACACTATGCTTGTCTGTCCTCTTCTGGAGTTCCGCTGCGCGGTATGCGATCCTTACCACACTGAATTGATGGAGTATATCGAAAAATTTTGTATAATTGTGCAGTAGGGGTGAGTGAATCACGGATATGATGCGCATGTTCATTTGACAGTAATTAAAACAAAGACTTTGTGTTGCGGCGGTATCTTTTTACGAAATTTGAATCACCATGTTTCTCTTCCGCACGCGAAAAAATTTTTTGGCGCTAAATACATGGGGAGAAACGATAACTGTAATAAATTAAAAGAAATGAAAGCTGTCACGGAAAGGAATATGTGTTCATTTTTCCCATTTGCTGTTCGAGAGTAGAATGGTCGAGAATCTGTCTGAAGGTGGCTGATGAATCCTTCACCAAACACTGAAGTGTTAATTGCACAGTAATTATGATGGCAGCAATTCACATTCAACTGCGTCAGTTAAGACACTGGATTCGCATTTTAAAGGAATTGGATTATAATCACCGTCCGGCTATCCTGATTTAGGTTTACGCGTTCTCCCGATATCACCTCATTGCTAATGTTGGGAGAGTTTCTTCGAAAGTGGCATGGAGGATCTCCTGTTCCAGCCCTTTCCAACCCTGCTTTGCGCTCTCGCTGTAACTACGTATTTGTTTGTGCAGAAGCACACACGCGCGCGTGCGCTTGTGTGTGTGTGTGTGTGTGTGTGTGTGTGTGTGTGTGTGTGCTCTCTAATTGTACATTTCGTTAATTTTCTGTCTTCCGCTAGCATTAGATTCTTTCGCTGATATCGATCAACACTGGTACCAACCGTGCCCCATTTCAGAAAAAGCACTTCTGCTTGAGATATCACCGTACGTTGTAAAAGACAGCATCTCCATAAAACTTCAGACATCGATGTTGTTTCCGAAATACAGTTTTATTGCACTACCTTTTATTGCCTAGTACATGTACAATTCGCCGTTCGTGTCACGGTGCTGAGCAGTCTGTGGCAGAATTATGAATCAATAAAGATGAAAAACATAAGTGCATATTTTTGTGTGACATAAGGATCACAAAAGAGATCCTGTGGTAAAAAACACATTTAAATCATACTTATATATTATATTTTATAGCATTACATATCTGTTACAGCGAAACTTTAGTGATATAGTTGAATTGAATGTTTCCTGAATTATTAGATAAATACTTCTCTAGTATTTGTAAAGGCAGAAGAAAGAAACAGTGTCGTAAGAGTGGAGATGTCAAACTACTATCACACCGTGATAAACGTTTTACTTTCAATATATTTACGTCAGTTACCACATGATTAAAACAGGGACAGTTATAAGACAGTTCACTAATGACGTAAGATGGACGTCACATCAGTTTAGACGTACTTGAACTGGCGATAAGTACCGAACCAGCATGTTGTGAAAAAAGATTACTTGCTTTAAGCAGGTATTATCTATGCTAATAATCATGTCGTTATCAGACATGTATTATGTTGCTAGCTCTAAAGAAGAAAAACATAAGAATGCATTTCATTTGACCTATATAGTTCTTACACTTTGCAAACAAATGTTCCTTTTTCTCTCGATACACAAATTAGCATTACAATTCTTGCAGCGAACTGATGAACTTCCCCTGCAACTCTGGCACAACTAGTCAATGTCCACCATTACCCTGGTGAACAACTTAGTTCTAAAAATTACTGAAAAGACGTGCCGTTTGGGGTCATTCGAAAACTACTCATGTAGAAACAGTTCTAAATAACGCAGCAGAACACGCCGTATTCTCTAGAAATACGACAGCTTTCTTGCGAAAGACTAAGCTGAAAAATTTATAATGTTTAAGAAATTACTCACATACGTTTGTGGAATAACGTCTGCCATAACAACTTTTTGTCCATATATTCCTGAAAATTATATATATATCACTTAATAGTTTTTAAAACTTCATAACTCTCCTTTTTAAAGTTCAGTAATAATAAATATCAACTGATGAAATAAATGTACCCATGCTAGTAGGGACTCCCATGGTGAAACAGCTCGAGTGGTCCAATGAAATGTCGCGGTGCAGCATCACTTCCCATACTTGTTATCTGAAGTGTTACAAATCAGTGCTGTGTGCAAACTGAGAGGAAATGCTTCTCTCTATACAAATACAATAACATATTTTAAGTGACAGACTGTTTTGGATCAGTTGGTTATATGAGCGATAAAAGCTTGATCGTACGTATCCCGAACTAAACAGAGTAACATTATCATTTCCTATGATTCCTATTCGCTTTGGTGCCCCTACTATGAACTGCAGCTGTCTACGAGCTCAGGGTGTTGTTATTTCAGTTACATCAACAGAACTGGTGAATCACTGCGAGACGTGTGGGCTCACCCGATGTTGCTGAGAACGCGGAAAAGATGCTGTGATATCTTTTACGAATAGCTGTCATTGTTGTAGCAGTTTAGATTCGCAGCCCAATGTTTCTACCAGAACCTGGGGACTACGTCAGACTAAGAGACCACATGGAACCGCCAACGGCAATCACGAGTTTAGGTTCTCGATGTGATGGCAACTTCCTGTACTAAGTATCTTCCAGACTAAATACCATGGAGTAACGGGCCATCCCAGGCGCACTCTATGAGCAAGCCAGACTGCTGCCGCCCAGGGACAGCGAGTCGTATCCTGTGCAGGGGCAGTGGGTCATATTCCGTGCACCGCACCCGTCTTCAAACATCACGGAATGGGATCCATCACGCCACATGGCAGCGGTGCGATGGTACGTCGCCATTTTCATACATACTACACACCAACATGAAAAGTCCTTGGGTTGACGCTTCCGGCAATTGTTCCACGAATTCCGGTGGGATGTTATCTATCCATTCTGCCTTAATTCGTCTCAAATCTTCCATAGCCCCCCTCTATCTCCCATACTGACTCCAATTTCTTGCTCTATCAAGTCATCAGAGAAGTTCTCTCGTTCATCTAGGCCTTAAGTGCACTCTTTCCACCTAACCGCTCTCTCCTTTGCGTTTAACAGCGAATTTCCCGTTTTACTCTTAATGTAGCCACTATTGTATATTTCATTTACTCACTTTCAAAAAGAGCTGCCATTCATTACACTAAGTCTAAATTATGCCTAAATTTTACTGATTTCCGTACAATTGCCCAACGACAATACTTTACTGTGGAGAACATCATCGTCCTCGAATAACCTAATCGAATCTGGCAAATCGATTGTGTATACTGAGAACAGTATAGATTCTATTGCCTTTCGATGGGACACACCCGACTTTACGCTAGTTTTTATAGAACATTCGCCGTCCAGTATGATACAGAGATTGATACAGGCATAATGTCATATGGTGGCCAAGAGCCTGCTTTGCTGACCGGCGTAGCGGACAATCGCTAAGTATTTGGAGCACTGGAGCACTGGATATATCATCTCGATGCATAGGTATTGAACTCAATGTGGACAGCAGACGCTATTTGACGAAAAAATTAGAGAGTCTTGGGCACTGGTCTGTTCTTCAGGCAACCGCATTCCGTTCTTCAGCTGGACGACGTTCGAACAAAGAAGCCGAGTATTGCGCAAGCGTTCTTCTACGGGTATATCTCTTGTCCTGTGATGCGCGAACAACGGATATGTCGACTGCGTGGTCGCCGATTTGTGCGTCGCGAATCTCCAGCAACCACTGTTGATTTTTTGTAGACTCATTAAAACTTGTTGAAGAAAAGGTCCCCATGAATATATCAAATCTCCTCCTGATTCTATGCTCTCTGTTGATAGGGTTTGTTTAAGGACTAGACAGCTTTATCCCGTACTAAATTCTGAAGTGAGAGATCAACTGCAGCACATTTTGGAAAGTGTTCTTTTTTTCAGTCAGCCAGCCAGGTAGCAGCAGCCGGCCGAGACACAAGCGTCAACAGGAAAGTAACAGTTTTTGTGAGACACTTTACGAGTTCCTTGGCAGTTCACTTTCTTGAATTTGTGCGTGTTAATTTAATATTTAACAGACACAGTTCACCCGTCTTCGTTTGTGTCGGAAAGTAAGGCGATCTGGTACATATTGAAAGTTCCTGACCGGCAACAAATTTGGTCTCACCTGAGTGCTTTGGTAGTTTAGTTTTTGAATCTCTGAGTGTGAATCTAATCTAGTAGACACAGTTCTTGCGTTTTCGCCAGTGTCTACAGGAGAGTTTTGTAGCGCATCTCGATAGTCCTTTTTCTGTGTGTCTGGTGCAGTTTTCCAGGATCTTTAGTATGGTTAGTGACTGCGACTGCTGTCTTGCGTATGCGAGCCGAGTTGGTGACACTTCGCTCTCAGCTCCAGGCTGTGGAGGCTTTGGTTACTCAACTTGAGACTGCAGTTGGTGGGTGTCACAGTTGTGGTCTGGTCTTGGGGGTCCAACGGACCTACTAGTCCGCCGATCGGTCCGCAACAGTGGCCGGAGTTGGAACACTTGGGCGGAGTGAACACACTAAGAACTCCAACAGTCCTCTCTATTCATGTTAGCACAAGGCTCTCAGAACATGAAAGATATATCCGCCTGAAACAACACACTAAGTCAGCAGTGGCGGAACACCGAGACGAGTGCGGGAAACCAATATTTTTTCAAGAAGCCCGCGTCCTGGCGAAACAGCCTCTCACTTTCAAAAGAAAGATTAGAGAGGCGATAGAAATAGCTATAAGACCCGCCAACATGAATAGAGAGGACGGGTACAAGCTTCCGAGGTCTTGGCTGCCTGCAATAGCAGGGCTACGGAGCGGCGGCAGACCGTGGCGGCCCATGCAGACACGCGGAGAGCCGCAGTAGTGGTCGCGAGCACACAAAGCAATGGCACGCCGCAGCCGGCTTCTGGACAGCATGGAAACAGTGTGACGTCACAGCCATCACCTGTTCGCTATTCGTCCGTCTCCTCCAATGGGGTGGATTAATATAAAGACCAATAGAAAACAGCTGTTTCAGCCAATGACAGATAATAATGGAAACACCAATAAAGCATACCTTTCACCCCTCCTCCTCCTCCTTTTACAGCCAATCAAGTAACGACACGGTTTTCTCGTGCAGCTATTTAAGGAACCAAGTGTGTTCATTTAGCAGTTAACGTAAGGCCCTGATGAAGGCTAGCTGCAACGCTGGCCGAAACGTTGGCGCATTTTAAATTATGACGATGCGGTCTGATACCCTGAAGAATTTTATTGAAGGAAATGTAATTTGTTTATTCTATGATCACATTTATGTATCAATAGCTCAAGATAGATAACCTATGCCCGCATCTCGTGGTCGTGCGGTAGCGTTCTCGCTTCCCACGCCCGGGTTCGATTCCCGGCGGGGTCAGGGATTTTCTCTGCCTCGTGATGGCTGGGTGTTGTGTGCTGTCCTTAGGTTAGTTAGGTTTAAGTAGTTCTCAGTTCTAGGGGACTGATGACCATAGATGTTAAGTCCCATAGTGCTCAGAGCCATTTGAACCATTTTGAGATAACCTATAATAACAGAATTAAAGAAAATTTAGGACTGAAATTTGAAATAACACTCAAAACAAATTATTAATATTTCTAATAAAATGAATGCACAGAAGAGTTGAACTACGTCTTGCAAATGTACATACAAAATCCGGCATGTGAAAATTGTGGTGTGAGTACCTAAAGTCGGTTTTCAAAAATACCATTAAATCACATTCAAAATTCAAAACTCGAAAGCCAATGAAGTAAAGTACTTTAAAAATTTGGTATTGCTTAATCTTTACAGAATCGACACGATTTTAAAATTTGCTTGCTATCGGCAAAGTAGAATTAAAATTAAATTTTTGAGTGGAGTCTCCCCTTAAGAACCGCGCCTCATAAACTGTACGGTCGTATCTAAGGCTACGCCGAACCTAATTGTAGTCATTCCTCTGAAGGCAGCACATTGTTTGAACTTCTGTTGTTTTACCAGTCGACCGTGCTGCACTACGTAACGCCGTCGGACCATTCCATTTAACCGCGAGCGCTCAAAGCTCAAGCGGCGAGAAAGCGTGAGCGGTGTTGCTCGCCCAGGCTCATCCTCAACAGGCCTGCTGTCGACACTGTTACTAGGAATTAGTTTTAACATATGTTGAAAGGTTGCAGAACTGCGACCAATCAATTTTTTATGATAATTTATTTTGTCTCTACAGTTTCATGCTGGGTTGCTCATCTTCTAACGGAGGGAGAAAGCATAGATTTATTTGCTTGCCATTTGACTGCGTTTGCCGGCCGCTGTGTTCGAGCGGTTCTAGGCGCTTCAGTCCGGAACTGCGCTGCTGCTACTGTTGCAGGTTCGAATCATACCTCGGGTATGGGTGTGTGTGATGTCCTTAGGTTAGTTAGGTTTAAGTAGTTCTAAGTCTAGGGGACTGATGACCTCAGGTCTTAAGTTCCATAGTTCTTAGAGCCATTTGAACCGTTTGACTGCGTTTTATTTTCGGTGACTGTCCATACAGATTTTTATTACAACAACATCTCAAGGCGAATGCTCTGATTGTTCCTTAAAAAAGGCTTAGCTTTTAAGATAGCCGTGTCAGTCTTCGCTAGAATTAACAAAATTCAAAAGACATTTAGCCCGCTTTGTGTGGTTTCCACGGAACACCAGGAGAAGATAAGTTCTTTTCGTCCCCCTTTAACTTTACTTACAATATTCACAAGACTGCCAATATTTACAAATTTATCAATGATTCTGACGTTTTTATCATCGTTGCAACTTCAGTGCATAGGCCACACAAGACAGAAATGATTTTAACATCAGCTCGAAGCTTCTGTAAAGCCTTTTCAATCGTTTCGTCAGTCTTCATTGCTGTTCTTTTCTCATCAAAGTTTAAAATTAGTCGGTAAATCTGGAGTCTGTGGTACTCTGTATCTTATCGAAGATACATTCGGATGAACTTTTGATGTTAATGTATTTATTCTTCGGTTCCATCCTCCTGAGATGTTTTTAGTGCGTTGGCACCTTTCACTATAATTCCACATCTCTCTTGGCATGGGTTCGTTATCAAGCCACCGGTCCACTATATTGTCATTAAAGTCCTGAAGATTTTGGCTTTCATGTGTGATCTTCTTAATACACAGGTAACAATCATCCAACATTTCCCGGGGGAAGATGGGCTAGAGCAGAAAACATTCGGATGTCACAGTTCATTTCCTCGTTTTCTTTATAGACTGGTTCAAATGGCTATGAGCACTATGGGACTTAACATCTGAGATCATCAGTCCCCTAGAACTTAGAACTACTTAAACCTAACTAACCTAAGCACATCACACACACCCATTCCCAAGGCAGGATTCGAACCTGCGACCGTAGCCGTCGCGACAGACTGGAGCTCCTAGAACCGCTCGGACACTCCGGCCGGCTTATAGACTGGAACGATGTCGCAACATTGAACTTGCAATTATTAACCTCTGTTTTAGGAACAAACTGTTACCTACTCGAACAATGTCAGTTTCGAGCTCCATCATCAGAGATGCAGGGTTCCATGTTCCTCGCTTTTTACATTACAGCAAAGCATAAGCAACTGGAGTGCTGTTTCTTTCAAATGGTTCAAATGGCTCTGAGCACTATGCGACTTAACTTCTAAGGTCATCAGTCGCCTAGAACTTAGAACTAATTAAACCTAACTAACCTAAGGACATCACACACATCCATGCCCAAGGCAGGATTCGAACCTGCGACCATAGCGGTCGCTCGGTTCCAGACTGTAGCGCCTAGAACCGCACAGCCACTCCAGCCGGCGGTGTTTCTTTCCTCGAAAGAACTGTTAAGGTCGCCGTGGAGTATAAACAACTGTCCAAGCTGCTTGCTCGAACTCGTGAACGTTCCATCCACAATGAACGATTCGCAGTTTGATCAACACACTTTTCCCTTTTCGCTGGCAAACGTCAGTAATCTGACATTTGGTCGGCTGTTATCATCTGCAAGTATAAAATTGCTACCATCATTCATCGGTAAATTACTCTACTGGCTATTAAAATTGATACACCAAGAAGAAATGCAGATGATAAACGGGTATTCATTGGACAAATATATTATACTAGAACTGACATGTGATCGCATTTTCACGCAATTTGGGTGCATAGATCCTGAGAAATCAGTACCCAGAACAACCAACTCTGACCGTAATAACAGCCTTCATACTCCTGGGCATTGAGTCAAACAGAGCTTGGATGTCGTGTACAGGTACAGCTGCCCATGCAGCTTCAACACGATACTGAAATGCAACGTCCACTGTTCAAAATGCCGTCAATGCGACCAAGAGGTGACCGAGACGTGTAACCAGTGGCACCGCATACCATTATGCCGGGTGATATGCCAGTATTGCGATGACGAATACACGCTTCCAATGTGCCTTCACCGCCATGTCGTCAAACACGGATGCGACCATCAAGATGCTGTAAACAGAACCAGCCATGGTCTCCGAGCTGATAATCCATGCTGCTGCAAAAGTCGTCGAACTGTTCGTGCAGATGGTTGTTGTCTTGCTAACGTCCCCATTTGTTGACTCAGGGGTCGAGACGTGGCTGCACGTTCCGTTACAGCCACGCGGATAAGATGCCTGTGATCTCGACTGCTAGTGATACGAGGCCGTTGGGATAAGCACGGCGTTCCGTATTACCCTCCTGAACCCACCGATTCCATATTCTGCTAACAGTTATTGGATCTCGACCAAAGCGAGCAGCAATGTCGCGATACGATAAACCGCAATCGCTATAGGCTACAATCCGACCTTTATCAAAGTCGGAAACGTGATGGTACGCATCTGAGTACCCGTGGTCAAGGGGTAGCGTCTTTGAATCCTAATCAAAACATCTTCGGTCCCGGGTTCGATCCCCGCCACTGCCTAAATTTTGATAAATAATCAGCGTTGGCGGCCGAAGACTTCCGGCATAAGAAGTCAGCCTCATTCTGCCAACGGCCTTGTCAAAGAGGGCGGAGGAGCGGATAGAGGTTCAGGGCACTCTCTTGTCCTAGGGATGGGAAATTGCCCCTAAAGGCGGAAGAATCAGCAATGATCAACGACATGAGGATGCAGAAGGCAATGGAAACCACTGCATTAAAGACACGTAACGTGTATCCACAGGACATGTGGCGTGTAATTGAAGAAGTGCCATGATGATTGGCAAAAGATTCCGGAATATTCCCCCATTCGGATCTCCGGGAGGGGACTGCCAAGGGGGAGGTTACCATGAGAAAAAGATTGAATAATCAACGAAAGCATAACGTTCTACGAGTCGGGGCGTGGAATGTCAGAAGCTTGAACGTGGTAGGGAAACTAGAAAATCTGAAAAGGGAAATGCAAAGGCCCAATCTAGATATAGTAGGGGTCAGTGAAGTGAAGTGGAAGGAAGACAAGGATTTCTGGTCAGATGAGTATCGGGTAATATCAAAAGCAGCAGAAAATGGTATAACAGGTGTAGGATTCGTTATGAATAGGAAGGTAGGGCAGAGGGTGTGTTACTGTGAACAGTTCAGTGACCGGGTTGTTCTAATCAGAATCGACAGCAGACCAACACAGACAACGATAGTTCAGGTACACATGCCGACGTCGCAAGCTGAAGATGAACAGATAGAGAAAGTGTATGAGGATATTGAAAGGGCAATGCAGTATGTAAAGGGGGACGAAAATCTAATAGTCATGGGCGACTGGAATGCAGTTGTAGGGGAAGGAGTAGAAGAAAAGGTTACAGGAGAATATGGGCTTGGGACAAGGAATGAAAGAGGAGAAAGACTGATTGAGTTCTGTAACAAGTTTCAGCTAGTAATAGCGAATATCCTGTTCAAGAACTACAAGAGGAGTAGGTATACTTGGAAAAGGCCGGGAGATACGGGAAGATTTCAATTAGATTACATCATGGTCAGACAGAGATTCCGAAATCAGATACTGGATTGTAAGGCGTACCCAGGAGCAGATATAGACTCAGATCACAATATAGTAGTAATGAAGAGTAGGCTGAAGTTCAAGACATTAGTCAGGAAGAATCAATACGCAAAGAAGTGGGATACGGAAGTACTAAGGAATGACGAGATACGTTTGAAGTTCTCTGTCGCTATAGATACAGCAATAAGGAATAGCGCAGTAGGCAGTACAGTTGAAGAGGAATGGACATCTCTAAAAAGGGCCATCACAGAGGTTGGGAAGGAAAACATAGATACAAAGAAGGTAGCTGCGAAGAAACCATGGTTAACAGAAGAAATACTTCAGTTGATTGATGAAAGGAGGAAGTACAAACATGTTCCGGGAAAATCAGGAGTATAGAAATGCAAGTAGCTGAGGAATGAAATAAATTGGAAGTGCAGTGAAGCTAAGACGAAATGGCTGCAGGAAAAATGTGAAGACATCGAAACAGATATGATTGTCGGAAGGACAGACTCAGCATACAGGAAAGTCAAAACAACCTTTGGTGACATTAAAAGCAACGGTGGTAACATTAAGAGTGCAACGGAAATTCCACTGTTAAATGCAGAGGAGAGAGCAGATAGGTTTAAAGAATACATTGAAAGCCTCTATGAGGGTGAAGATTTGTCTGATGTGATAGAAGAAGATACAGGAGTCGATTTAGAAGAGATAGGGGATCCAGTATTAGAATTGGAATTTAAAAGAGCTTTGGAGGACTTACGGTCAAATAAGGCAGAAGGGATAGATAACATTCCATCAGAATTTCTAAAATCATTGGGGGAAGTGGCAACAAAACGACTATTCACGTTGGTGTGTAGAATATATGAGTCTGGCGATATACCATCTGACTTTCGGAAAAGCATCATCCAAACAATTCCGAAGACGGCAAGAGCTGACAAGTGCGGGAATTATCGCACAATCAGCTTAACAGCTCATGCATCGAAGCTGCTTACAAGAATAATATACAGAAGAATGGAAAAGAAAATTGAGAATGCGCTAGGTGACGATCAGTTTGGCTTTAGGAAAAGTAAAGGGACGAGAGAGGCAATTCTGACGTTACGGCTAATAATGGAAGCAAGGCTAAAGAAAAATCAAAACACTTTCATAGGATTTGTCGACCTGGAAAAAGGGTTCGACAATATAAAATGGTGCAAGCTGTTCGAGATTCTGAAAAAAGTAGGGGTAAGCTATAGGGAGAGACGGGTCGTATACAATACGTACAACAACCAACAGGGAATAATAAGAGTGGACGGTCAAGAACGAAGTGCTCGTATTAAGAAATGTGTAAGACAAGGCTGTAGCCTTTCGCCCCTACTCTTCAATCTGTACATCGAGCAAGCAATGATGTAAATAAAAGGAAGGTTCAGGAGTGGAATTAAAATACAAGGTGAAAGGATATCAATGATACGATTCGCTGATGACATTGCTATCCTGAGTGAAAGTGAAGAAGAATTAAATGATCTGCTGAACGGAATGAACAGTCTAATGAGTACACAGTATGGTTTGAGAGTAAATCGGAGAAAGACGAGGATAATGAGAAGTAGTAGAAATGAGAACAGCGAGAAACTTAACATCAGGATTGATGGTCACGAAGTCAATGAAGTTAAGGAATTCTGCTACCTAGGCAGTAAAATAACCAATGACGGACGGAGCAACGGCGACATCAAAAGCAGACTAGCAATGGCAAAAAGGCATTCCTGGCCAAGAGAAGTCTTCTAATATCTAATATCTAATATCGGCCTTCATTTGAGGAAGAAATTTCTGAGGATGTACGTCTGGAGTACAGCATTGTATGGTAGTAAAACATGGACTGTGGGAAAACCGGAACAGAAGAGAATCGAAGCATTTGAAATGTGGTGCTATAGACGAATGTTGAAAATTAGGTGGACTGATAAGGTAAGGAATGAGGAGGTTCTACGCAAAATCGGAGAGGAAAGGAATATGTGGAAAACACTGATAAGGAGAAGGGACAGGATGATATGACATCTGCTAAGACATGAGGGAATGACTTCCATGGTACTAGAGGGAGCTGTAGAGGGCAAAAACTGTAGAGGAAGACAGAGATTGGAATACGTCAAGCAAATAATTGAGGACGTAGGTTGCAAGTGCTACTCTGAGATGAAGAGGTTAGCACAGGAAAGGAATTTGTGGTGGGCCGCATCAAACCAGTCAGTAGACTGATGAACGAAAAAAAAAAAAAACGCATTTCTTCTCCTTACACGAGGCATCACAATTACGTTTCACCAGGCAACGCCGGTCAACTGCTGTTTTTGTACGAGAAATCGGTTGGAAAACCGAGCGAGGTGGCGCAGTGGTTAGCACACTGGACTCGCATTCGGGAGGACGACGGTTCAATCCCGTCTCCGGCCATCCTGATTTAGGTTTTCCGTGATTTCCCTAAATCGCTTCAAGCAAATGCCGGGATGGTTCCTTTGAAAGGGCACGGCCGATTTCCTTCCCCATCCTTCCCTCAACCCGAGCTTGCGCTCCGTCTCTAATGACCTCGTTGTCGACGGGACGTTAAACAGTAATCTCCTCCTCCTCCTCGGTTGGAAACTTTCCTCATGTCGGCAGGTTGTAGGTGTCGCCACCGGCACCAACCTTGCGTGAATGCTCTGAAAAGCTAATCATTTGCACATCACAGCATCTTCTTCCTGTCGGTTAAATTTTGCGTCTGTAGCACGTCATCTTCGTGGTGTAGCAATTTTAATGGCCAGTAGTGTATTTTCTAGGAAGAATATTCCTCCACAAGTGATGGGACCTTGTATAGTTCCCTTATATTTCGCCTAATGCGATGCAACGATTGTTTCGCACTTCTGTGTGATGGCAATGATGTTACTAAGTCGCAGTCTTGATTGAAGAGCTGGCTTTCTTTTTTCAACGTAAACTAATGAAACTGTAGCGTCCGTCTCTTTCTCCCACTTCTTTGAGCTGACAAAATGTTTTCGCACTTCATTTGCCGCTTCATCTGGAATACAGACATGGCTACATTCTCCTAAAGTTGGGTTATTTTTGGTGGATGATCTTCTTTTGCATTTACTTTTATTAAAGTATACAAACGCCAATAAGTACTTCTGTTTGGTTGTACAGGCTATTATATACCCATGCCCATTATAAACCAGTAAAGTTTTCCCTTTGGTGGTCTCGGTGAAGTCCATTATCTCAGCACTAAAACATGGAGCACTACTTTTCAGTCAGAGGTCAGCTGCAGTACTAAACTTTGTTAGAAAGCTGCGCAGACTGCGAACTAGTGCGGGGACAGGGAACTGTGCAGGAGATGGAGTTAGCCTTCCCCAGAGTACGCCGCAGGTAGTGGCCGACAGGCCGGTGCATCCTACTTCCGAAACACCCTGTCAGCTACCTGCAGTGTCCTCGGCTCCGTGCAAATGTCAACACATTCCCTCTCTGTACAAGTATCACTCCGTGCAAGTGGCACAAGCTGCATTGGCCAGTCCAGTTTCTGTTCGCACAGGGACCGACTCCTCACCCGTTTTCGAGTGGGGGGTCACCACAAGGGATGGCAGGCGGCGAAAGACTTTCCAGGTTGTCGATCGTAAGGCCTTCCCGGTTAGCCTGACAAATACGTTGCAGGTGCTGTCTGTGGCTGATACTGTAACTTAGGCAGATGCAGTCGCTTGTCCTGTTATTGAGGAAACGTCTCAGCCCTGCAAGATCTGGGCAATCACGTCGGGTGAGTTTATTGTTAGTTTGAGCTCCAATCCTAGGCAGGTTATGGGGCCACTTAGGGACATGGCAGCCGAGGAGGTGAAGGAAGCCAGTGTGTAAAGCGTGTGCAAACTGGGTGAAGTCATTGCAGGCGTGGAACGGGCCCTTCCGGATGCATTGAATAGCACAGGGTGCAGTCAACTGTATGTGGTGACTCACGTCGGTGCCAATGATGCGCGCTGCTTTGGATCGAAAGAGATTCTCTATAGTTTCAGAAGTGGTAAAGGCTGCCAGTCTTGACTACGAGATGAAAGCAGAGCTCATCATTTGCGGCACAATCGACAGTATCGATTGCGGACGTCTGGTACAGAGGGTCTGAATCAGAGGTTCGTACGGTTCTGCGACCGTATAGGCTGCAGATTGCTCGAGTTGCGCCATAGGGCGGTGGGGTTTCGTTAAAAAGATCACGACTTTGTCACACGCAGGAGACGATTAAACTGATAGCATGACTGTATGGTGTAGACTGGACGGTTTTTTACGTTAGAGGGTGTTGGGAAACAAAAAAAAAGGGCTTTAGTCTCAAAGGATGCAGGTCGAACACAGAAAGAACATAGATCTAGGAACCACCGGTATAACAGTTGTAAACTGTCATAGCTGTGTTGGGAGAGTACCACAGCTCCAAGCGCTAATAGAAAGCACTGACGCTCATATCGTTATAGGCACTGAAAGCTCGCTAAAGCCGGAGATAACGGAAGCCGAAATTTTGGCGAAGCATGTAACGGTGTTGAGAAAGGATAGGCTAAACGCATCTTTGTTACTTTTAGAAGTAGTTTATCTTGTAGTGAAACTGAAATAAATAGTTCATCAGAATTAGTATGGAATGAGGCCATTCTTACCAACCGAGATGAAACAATAATTGGATTATTTTACCGAACTCCCAATTAAGATGATACAGTTGCTGAAACGTTAGAAGAAAACTTGTGTCTAATTTCCGCTCGATATGTTGGCAAAAATAAATGTTTGAATGCGGAGGTACGCATAAAAGATCATCCGAAATCGTGGTAAACGCATTCTCTGAAAATTATTTCGAGTGATTAGTTGATTAGCCCACTCGAATAGTAAACGGTTTTGAAAACACACTTGTCCTCTTAGCAACAAATAATCCTTAGCTAATAACGACCATCAAAACGGATACAAGGATTAGGAGACACAATCTCCATTTCTTCCAGATTAACACTGTAACTGTTGAACAGATTTGCCATGAATTCAAAGAAATAGTATCGACAGCAATTTAGAGATTAATGTGAAATAAATTAACAAGCGACGGAGGTGATCCCCCTTGGTACATAAAACGGGTCAGACTACTGTTGCAGAAACAACAAAAAAGCACGTCAACTTTGAACGAACGCAACATCTTCAAGATTGGAGATCGTTAACAGAAGCGTGGACTTCAATCCGAGATGCTTTTAATAGTTTCCACAACGAAACTTTGTCTCGAAACCTGGCAGAAAATCCAAAGAGATTCTGGTCGCGTGCAAAGTAAGCAAGCGGCAAGACACAATCAACGCCTTCTCCGTACGATAGTGATGGAAATATTACTGCTGACAGTGCTACTAAGGCAGAGTTATAAACACGGCGTTCCGAAATTCCTTCACCGAAGAAGACGAAGTAAGTATTCCAGAATTCGAATCAAGAGAAGTCATAGTTCGTAGTAGTTGACGGGAAGTCATCGACTAACACAGAAGTGATTTCTGGCGTTCCCCAAGGTAGTGTTATACGCCCTCTGCTGTTCCTTATCTATATAAATGATTTAGGAAACAATCTGAGCAGCCGTCTTAGGTTGTTTGCAGAGGATGCTGGCGTTTATCGTCTAGTAAATCTATCAGAGGATCAAAATACAGGGTGTTTCAAAAATGACCGGTATATTTGAAACGGCAATTAAAACTAAACGAGCAGCGATAGAAATACACCGTTTGTTGCAATATGCTTGGGACAACAGTACATTTTCAGGCGGACAAACTTTCGAAATTACAGTAGTTACAATTTTCAACAACAGATGGCGCTGCAAGTGATGTGAAAGATATAGAAGACAACGCAGTCTGTGGGAGCGCCATTCTTTACGTCGTCTTTCTGCTGTAAGCGTGTGCTGTTCACAATGTGCAAGTGTGCTGTAGACAACATGGTTTATTCCTTAGAACAGAGGATTTTTCTGGTGTTGGAATTCCACCGCCTAGAACACAGTGTTGTTGCAACAAGACGAAGTTTTCAACGGAGGTTTAATGTAACCAAAGGACCGAAAAGCGATACAATAAAGGATCTGTTTGAAAAATTTCAACGGACTGGGAACGTGACGGATGAACGTGCTGGAAAGGTAGGGCGACCGCGTACGGCAACCACAGAGGGCAACGCGCAGCTAGTACAGCAGGTGATCCAACAGCGGCCTCGGGTTTCCGTTCGCCGTGTTGCAGCTGCGGTCCAAATGACGCCAACGTCCACGTATCGTCTCATGCGCCAGAGTTTACACCTCTATCCATACAAAATTCAAACGCGGCAACACCTCAGCGCCGCTACCATTGCTGCACGAGAGACATTCGCTAACGATATAGTGCACAGGATTGATGACGGCGATATGCATGTGGGCAGCATTTGGTTTACTGACGAAGCTTATTTTTACCTGGACGGCTTCGTCAATAAACAGAACTGGCGCATATGGGGAACCGAAAAGCCCCATGTTGCAGTCCCATCGTCTCTGCATCCTCAAAAAGTACTGGTCTGGGCCGCCATTTCTTCCAAAGGAATCATTGGCCCATTTTTCAGATCCGAAACGATTACTGCATCACGCTATCTGGACATTCTTCGTGAATTTGTGGCGGTACAAACTGCCTTAGACGACACTGCGAACACCTCGTGGTTTATGCAAGATGGTGCCCGGCCACATCGCACGGCCGACGTCTTTAATTTCCTGAATGAATATTTCGATGATCGTGTGATTGCTTTGGGCTATCCGAAACATACAGGAGGCGGCGTGGATTGGCCTCCCTTTCGCCAGACATGAACCCCTGTGACTTCTTTCTGTGGGGACACTTGAAAGACCAGGTGTACCGCCAGAATCCAGAAACATTTGAACAGCTGAAGCAGTACATCTCATCTGCATGTGATGCCATTCCGCCAGACACGTTGTCAAATGTTTCGGGTAATTTCATTCAGAGACTACGCCATATTATTGCTACGCATGGTGGATATGTGGAAAATATCGTACTATAGAGTTTCCCAGACCGCAGCGCCATCTGTTGTTGAAAATTGTAACTACTGTAATTTCGAAAGTTTGTCTGCCTGAAAATGTAATGTTGTCCCAAGCATATTGCAACAAACGGTGTATTTCTATCGCTGCTCGTTTAGTTTTTATTGCCGTTTCAAATATACCGGTCATTTTTGAAACACCCTGTATATTGCAAAACGATTTAGAAAAGATAACTGTATGCTGAGGAAACTAGCAAATCATTCTAAATAATGAAATGTATGAGATCATCTGTGTGAGTGCTAAATGGAATCCGTTAATCTTTGGCTACAAGGCTTTGGAATTACAGCTACGAACAACGTAAATTGGAAAGAACCAAAGACTGCCATTTATTGGCAGAACACTTAGAAGATTAAACAGATGTACTAAAGAGATTCCCTACACTACGCTTGTCCGTCCTCTTTTAGAGTACTCCTGGGCGTTGTGGAATCCTTAGTAGATACGATTAACGGAGTACATAGACAGAGTTCAAAGAAGAGCAGCACATTTTGTATTATCAAGAAATAGGAGAGAGAGTGTCATGGACATGACACTGGATTTGGGGTGCACATCATTAGAACCATGGTGTTGCTCGTTGCGGCGGAATCTTCACATGAAATTTCAATCACCAACTTTGTCCTCCGAATGCGGAAATATTTTGTTGACACCAGCCTACGTAGGGAGAAACTATCATTACAATAGAGTAAGGAAAATTAAAACTCACAAGAAAAGATGTAGGTGTACGTTTTTTCCCCGCGCCATTAGAGAGTGGAATAGGAGAGAATTATTGTGAAGGTGGTTCGATGGACCCTCTGCCAGGCACTTAAGTGTGATTTGCAGAGGATCCATGTAGATGTAGATAAACAGGGTGGTCCATTGATAGTGACTGGGCCAAATATTTCAAGAAATAAGCGTCAAACTAAAAAACTACAAACAACGAAACTTGTCTAGCTTGAAGGGGGGAAACCAGATGGCGCTATGGTTGGCCCGCTAGATGGCGCTGTCATAGGTCAAACGGATATCAACTGCGTTTTTTTTAATAGGAACGCCCAGTTTTTATTACATATTCGTGTAGTACGTAAAGAAATGTGAATGTTTTAGTTGGACTACTTTTTTCGCTTTGTGATAGATGGCGCTGTAATAGTCACAAACGTATGACTCACAATTTTAGACGAACAGTTGGTAAGAGGTAGGTTTTTTTTAAATTGAAATACAGAACGTAGGTACGTTTGAACATTTTATTTCGGTTGTTCCAATGCGATACATGTACCTTTGTGAACTTACCATTTCTGAGAACGCATGCTGTTACAGCGTGATTACCTGTAAACACCACATTAATGCAATAAATGCTCAAAATGATGTCCGTCAACCTCAATGCATTTGGCACTTGTAATGACATTCCTCTCAACAGGTCGCTGATGTTCCACTTTTCACAGCCATCGTGGATTTTCCGTTGGTAAATGACGCTTCGTCGCCAAATAGAACGCGTGCAAAAAATCTTTCATCGTCCCGTAATTTCTGTTGTGCCCAGTGGCAGAACTGTACACGAGGTACATGGTCGCCATGCAATTTCTGGTGCATAGAAATATGGTATGGGCGCAATCGATGTTGATGTAGCACCACGTACTTACACATTTGTGACTATTACAGCGCCGTCTATCACAAAGCGAAATAAATGGTCCAACTAAAACATTCATATTTCTTTACATACTACACGAATGTGCAATAAAAATGGGGATTCCTGTTTAAAGAAACGCATTTGATATCCGTTTGACCTATGGCAGCGCCATCTAGCGGGTCAACCGTAGCGCCATCTGGTTTCCCCCTTCAAGCTAGACGTTCTTTGTAGTTTTTTCGTTTGATGCTTATTTCGCGAGGTATTTGGGGCGGTCACTATCAATGGACCAACCTGTAGATATACATCCAACCATATACAGGGTGTTGTAAAGAAAGTGTCCTATACTCTAGCAGGAAATTTATTACAGGGCAAACTAGGAAAAAATGTAACATTTGCGGCGTCATCACCGCAGTCAGAGGACTTCCTAGTGAAACAGAATAGAAGCGATTGTAAAATGACCCGCGTCTGTTCTGTCATCCATCGACGTCATTGATGCGTAGTAACTTGGTTTTGTTACCAGCCGATTTTGGAAAGTTATCGAATATAACGGCTACAGAAGCAAAAGTCACATCTATATCTATATGATTATTTTCCAATTCACAGTTAAGAATTTGGCACCCTACACGCACATCATATCCGTGACCCTCTTTACCCAATTTCGCAATAATACAACACGAGCTACCCTTCTATGAACTTTTGCGTTGTCCACCTTCAATCGTATCTGGTAAGGATCCAATACCGCGTAGCAGTACTCCAGCAGAGGATGAACAAGCCTATTGTAGGCGGCTTCTTTAATATTTTTGTTGGCTCTTATTTATTGGACCTCATCAACATTACTGGTTAAATAATCCTTGGTAATTACGGGACTGTGCAGAATAACCTTGTGTCCCATGGAATACCACGATATGGCTGCCTGTCTCATCACCGAACCCCCACCAAACTGCACTCTTTGGAAACAGTGGAAGACGACTCATCCGACTAAGTGTCTTTCTTCCATTGCTCCACAGACCAACTTCTATAGCTTCAGCATCACATCCTCCCGTTATGCACATTTGCATCATAGATGTGTGGTTTTGGAATTCCAGTTCGCCATGCAATTTCCTGCTAATGGAGCTGGGTTCGTGTTGTTTTGGTGCTGACGAAGTTCGTGAGTGCGACGTAGAGTTCTGCAGTGACTTTCGTCGGAAACCTCTTCAATAACCATCTGTCACGTTTACTTAACATACAATTTCGTCCACGTTGTGATTTACCGAACGATGTTTTTTCGTTTTCCCTGTATGTGATGTGAATCTTCTATAGGGTGCCTCTTGAAATATCAAACACCTCACTTCGGCTTCCTTGGTTACTGAAGCACCCACCATACGATCGCAAACAGTTTGCTCACGTTCGAATTCAATTAGCTCTGACATAACGTATTCACAAGTACACAGAACACTATTCTTATCACGACTGAGACTTGCAACGTATTGGAGACAACGCACAGGTGCCGATCGTGGTCAAATACAACAACGGAACCTGCAGGCTTGCCTATCATCGGCAGTTACGTGGGTGGTTTGAAAAGTTCTCCGGACCATCACGAGAGGTCAGCACTAGTGCAACAAATTTTTTACGTGGTACTCATTCGACTGTTGCCTGTAAACACGTGCCACTCAGTGCTCTTGGAAGAGGGCAGTGGCGGTGACGTGGCTATTTTATTGTTCACGCGTAGTGATTTGGGAAGATGGAAAAAATAGAGATTCGAGCAGTGATTAAGTGCTTCGTAATGGAAGGTATAAAAGCAAAGGACATTCATGTCGATTTCCAGAATACACTGGGGGACTCTGCTCTTTCATATCCAACTGTTGCCAAGTGGACAAATGAATTTGAATTTGGACGGGAGAGCTTAGATGATGATCCGCGCAGTGGTCGGCCAAGATGTATCACTGCTCTAGACATCATTGCAAAAGTGCATAAAATGGTCATGGAGGGCCACCGATTGAAAGTGCGTGAAATTGCTCACGCTTGCCAGATGTCATCTGAAAGGGTGCATCACATTTTAACTGAAGAATTAGGAATGAAAGAATTATCTGCAAGATGGGTGCCGGCGACCCCTGGCGCTGGATCAAAAACGCATGAGAATGGACATATTGGAACAATGTTTGTCCCGTTTTAGGAGAAATGAACAATATTTTTTGCGCCAGTTTGTGACCACAGATGAAACTTGGATCCACTACTATACCCCACAGACAAAATAACAGTCAAAGCAGTGGAAACAAGCTGATTCTCCGCCATCAAAGACAGCAGACATTTTCTTCGGCGGAAAGGTCATGGCACCAGCGTTCTGGAATGCGAAGAGGATTGTGTTTGTAGATTATTTCCCCACTTGCCAAACAATTACTTGAGAATACTATGCTAACCTCCTGAACAAACTAAAACAAAAGATACGCCAAAAAAAGGGCTGGTATAGCAAGGAAGAAAGTAGTCTACCATCAAGATAATGTACGCCCGCACACGTTCCGTCGCCATGGGAAAATCATACGAACTAAGGTGTTAATTGTTGCCATATCCGCCTTATTCACCTGATATGGCTCCGTCAGACGTCCATCTCTTCCAAAAACTGAAAATTTTTCTTGGTGGGCTTAGATTCAGTTCATACGAAGAACTGATACCAGGAGTTGACAACTACTTTGCAGGCCTGGAGGAAACTCATTTTCAAGGCACTGGAACATCGTTGGACCAAGTGCATTAATTTACAAGGAGATTACATTGAAAAATAAATAAAAAGTTTCAGTGATGTGAGTACTTATTTTCTATTCCGTTCTGAGAACTTTTCAAACCACTCTCATAAGTCGAAGCATGTACTTTTGTCCACAGTCTCCAGATGCCGACTTCATCTAACATTCGTTGTTTCGAAAGCGAAACAAAGAACTAGTGTTATTTTGATGTTTATAAGAATGGTAGCCCTTGTATAACGTATCCACTTTTTGTTTGGGATATCATTTTTCACATACTCCTGACTTGATATATATGGATACATCCCGCTGTCGTACTTCTTAGTTGAATTTATTTCACTGCCATGAAAGTAACCGCCGGAATGCTGAAATCTCATTTAAAGGACGTGTAATGATTAAACAAAATTTTTATTAGACCTGACCGAGGCCTGTAGTCGTTTCCAGATAGTGCAATGATTAAGACGGTCACTCCCTAAAAGCAGGAGATTTGAGTTCGATTACCGGCGTGGCACAAATTTTAACTTGTAACTATATATTCAGCACCACCACCTCTGTATACACACTTCTTGCCAAACAGTTACTTGAGAATACTATGCTAACCTCCTGAACAAACTGAAACAAAAGATACGCCAAAAAAAGGCATATATTATGCGATGCATATATTATGCGATGTAACTGAATCACGGTACCTCCACCGTCAACGCTTTCGGCGTAGCGAAAGTTTGCCCAAGAGATGTGCTTCGCGAAATTACTGTGCGAAACAGATGCAGTCCTAGAGAGACTCATTTCACGAGAGCTTCACGCGCCAGTGTTGGTACACGCACGTCTTTGTGCGGAGCCTCTGTGTACACCAAAGACGGTCTGCAATCATGGAAATGCAGACACACTGCGCCCGAGCTGGAAAGACGCACTCTCTCGCCTGCAGGAAGGCCAGCCGGGGTGAGCAGAAACACGGTGGGGCTGCAAGCTAAGAGCAGCATCTGACGTCTCACTACTGATCACTAGATCCATCTGCGGCTATGCAAAGATGTTCCTGTATGTAGCAGGGTCATCAGAGGAGAGACAATTGCACCTAAAAGGATACCTGTACGATACATGTTGTACGAAAGACTGTATTCCCTTGTAGCAGCACTTCGTTGTAGGTCTCTGAAGCAGCTGTGATATAATTCTATTCATCTCACAGCGCCCTTCATAAATCCGTGAACAATTCTTTCAGGTGAAAATTTCTTTATTCGTCATAACGTAAATTACACGTAGTGAATATTGGTTCTGACGTGACAGTAGTTGTGTCTTGCGGTATTACCAACTGTTAAACAGTTTCCTGTAAAGAAGTGTTAATACGGAAACTCACTGTCCAAGCGTATGCTCCGTCAAAAAAGTTATCTTTTGGAGGTACTGAGGCGCGAGCCACTTGCAGCCCAGGAAATAACGCGACAGCGCAAGAAAACACCAAAATTTGATGCGATGGAAGAATCTGAAAGAGTACGTCTCGCTCACAACTCAATCGTTTCCTTAAGGGAAAAAAATCACGTGACCGAATAGGGAATTACAAAATGTGCCAGGAAACAGAGAAAATAATTCACGACGTTTTGCGACATTCCTTGCACGGAGAAGATCATAATTGTGTTGGTGTGTATGGAGTGTCAGGAATCTACTGCAACACGACTCTGTAAACAACATTCCGAGACTTATTGTTTCTCGTTCATGTTTGAAGAGATTTCTGGCTCTAGATACACGCGAACAGCCAACGTAGAGATGTTCGTGCGAAAAACGTGGTGTACCCTGATGAATACGTGCCACGTTTAACGTTTGTGCTTGAGTCTCATTTGTAGTGGTCGAAAAGACCATTTTCAAAGAGAACTGCAACCGTTTGAGCGGGAAAGGAAAGTTTGTTGGGAATGTAAGAATTTGTGGCATCCTTTGCTCCGTCAGTGATGATGGTGGCCTGTAGGATATGGCCTATCAGCTCCGTAATGCTAACATGATGGTATCGGACAACCTTGGTGCATCCAGGCTACGCATCAGTTGCGTTGTAACGGAGTTTAGTGCTAATTTAATCCTAAACGAATATTTCTGCTGTCCTAGGTTTATGTACTTACTTTTCATTTGTCATAACAGTTAGAAAGCTAATATCTACGATAAGGCCGGCCTCGGTGACCGAGCGGTTCTAGGCGCTTCAGTCCGGAACCGCGCTGCTGCTACGGTCGCAGGTTCAAATCCTGCCTCGGGCATGGATGTGTGCGATGTTCTTGGGTTAGTTAGGTTTAAGTAGTTTCTATGTCTAGGGGACTGATGATCTCAGATGTTGTACCATAGTGCTTAGAGCCATTTGAACCATTTCTACACTAAACTTAATGCATTCATTTGATAGTTAACATTTTTGGATGACTTATGACTTTTTTGTCATGTTACCCATCCCACGGAAACAGTAGTCAAGATGATCATCCCAACGGAATAATAATTTCTTTTTAATAAGAGGGGGGTCTGTGTGTTAATTTAAGTTAGAGGCTATCTGCGTTTCAGGGTTCATCCAAACCCGTGGAACTGCTTCAGCGTGAAGGAGTAACAAACATACAGACTCGACGAAGAAAGACATTAAGCAATTTCTGGTCAGGTGCAGCGCCAATTTTGTAGCATTTGTACATGCAACAACGTCATCTGCCGTCACAGGTGTGCCTGTTACCACTGAATACGCTCGCTAATCATAATCAAATAAAGCCTCCCTGAAAGCCTACCATGTTCTACATGTAAAGACACGGCGTCTCTCTGTCGTACAGCACTTATATGACAACAGTTGTTGTGAGTCTTCAAGAATCTCAAAAGCTATAAGATACGCCGGAGGCTCAATGGCTAAAATGCAACGGGTTTGTATGGATGTTCGGATAAACACTTTGACGATTGTATAAGCATTTTATTCATTACCTTGAATCGTATTATGTAGGACAGATTAAACAATAAAAGAATTTTCACAAAACGATGCAGTTCAAAAGTCAAAAGGAGAAAATAGTTTCTTTCTAAGAGTAATTATTGTTCCACATTTCGCATCACATTCTTCAAATAAATGATCTTGTACCACACACTTTTAAAAACAGCCTTTGTGCTAATTCAGAGTATATGCTAATTAAATTCCAGATTTGTTCAAAATCCGTTCAGCTATTTGAGAGCGAAGTAGAAAAAAACTTCACGAACTTTCGCAGTTATAATAAATAAGCAGTATCTGGATACACAGTACTTTTGATTTTTCCGTCTGGTGCATACACATGTAAGTCAGAGGGTTTCATGGAGCGTGAGATAGCCATATACAGTTCTCCATGTGAAAAGCATAGATTTTCCAAAATTAGTCCACATGCTTCAAGTGACTGCTCCTGCGCCTTGCTGATGGTCAACGGCGAATGCGAGTCACATCGGAAACAGCAAGCGTTTGAATTCGGATGGCACATCTGTTCGAATCACGTGGTAACAGTAAATCTTCTCCTTTACAATTTCCTTTTACTAATGTAGCTTCGATGACATTGTTCATCGTCTTTTTCACGGAACATCTGGTACCGTTGCAAAGCCCTGAGGGAATGATATTCCTAAGAAGAATGAGGGGCACACCTATTGTTAATAGCTACACGTGCGTAGGCATGCCTGGCAAATCAAGTAAATTCAAGAATTTAATCGGATAATATACAACTTTGTCTTGATTCATTGCAGTATAGATGGACTTATAAGTAGTTATCGTCTCATGTAGTATTTTGTTTTGAATGCTATAAATGATGGCACTGACGTTACTGTTTTTAGCTGATAATATAGCACGTTCACTGAACCACTGTTGACCGTTGTAGTTCTGTGCGATATATGAGAAAACTTTGTGCATCAATTCTTCTCCTTTTGCAGTGATTTTACAGTAGTTTGGTGTTAATACAACCGCTGACAATAAAGTTCAGTGAATAGTAACATTAACGTAGATGACCTATGAACTACAGTTACTGTCCATCGAAATAGTCACCTCCCATAAATATGCACCGCTGAACTCTGCGACACATCTCCTGGAAACTTTTCACGCAATCTTCCTTTGGGATGGTGTTCATAAGCCGCGTCACGTTTCGTTGGATATCAGGAATATCGTCAAATCTCTTTCCTTTCAAAGCGAGTTTGAGTCGAGGGAATATGAAGAAATCTGGGGGACTGAGATCAGGTGAGTATAACGGATGTTCAAGTTGCACCACCCCGTTTTTTGGCAGGAACTGCTCGACGATGTTGGCTGTGCGTGGGCGAGTGTTGTCGTGAACAAAAAACCAGGAACCTTGTTGTGCGTACTGGGGTCGTACCCTGCGTAGACATTGCGTGAAACGGGTCAAAATTTCGACCTACCGTGCAGCGTTCAACGTCATTCCCTCAGGGAGAAATTCCTTGTTGATAAGGCCTTGACTACCGAAGAAGATGATGAGCATCGTTTTTACGCGTGACTTTTCGGCTCTGACATTTTTCGACGCAATGATTTCGTAGAACGCCATTCCATGCTTTGCCGTTTCGTTTCTGGGTCGTACTGGAGACACCAGGTTTCATCCTCAGTGGCAATACGGTTCAAGAAATTGGGTGTCGCAACCACCATTTCGACAAAATCCAGTGAAGCCTCTAAGCTGCCTGCTTCTGATCGTCAGTCAAATGATGTGGCACAAAACGACAACACGTTTTCCTCTTCCCTAACTCCTGGGTAAGGAATTGTCGCACGGATTCACGGTTCATCTGCAGTTCATCCGCTATCATGTGCACAGTAATCAACGTTCGTTCGCGATTAATGTCCTCACTTTCTCACTGTTTTCGTCACTGACGGGGACCGCCGGTCGTCCGCTACGGGGATTGTCGAAAACACTTTCCCGGCCTCCTCGAAAACTGGCAAACACCTCGTACACACACTTTATGGTCAGTGCTTGATCTCCATAAACACGTACCACCATTGCATGCGTTTCTTTCGGTGTCTTTCCAAGCTTAAAACAAAACTTTAACTGATCCTTTGCTCGTTCATTGTCCTGTTCTCAGTTCAGAACCAACGCACTAAACGAGCATTTCTTCCAACAAGTCTAACACGAAACACACACGATACTCAACTGAACTACGTGGGGGCACGTTGTCAACACTGGCCGCTAGCAGGTGCAGTGTTGTGAGTCGTCAGTGTTGCCCGATCGACTGCTCCGACTTCATTCACCGAATTTTGTTGTCAGCGTTTGTATGGTAGATTGTGTGGATTCATCGATTTGCATTTTCCCATTTCCAAATTCCATCAGTTATTTCGCGCACCATTAAGCTGATGTATCAGTTTTTACTTGTACATGCATAATTTTAATGTCAATTTCTGTACGTGTCGCCACAAGACTGACAATTTGAGACATGCATTAAGTTCGTCAGTGGGTATGGAAGTGGCGTAAACGGTAGAGATCGTTGAAAATCACCAGACAATGGAATGACAGCGCCACCAAGCAGTTGTTCATTCCCTCTCAAATCCTTCAGTGTACGATGAAGCGTTTCTATTGCTTTTTTGTAGGCCATAGTACATTGGTCCCATATAATGAGTGACATGATAGCAATACTCTGCCTACTCCAGAATTTTTGCTGACTTTTTGGTGTATCTGTGATTTGGATATTCAATGGCAACTTCAGAGCTGAATATGCTGTTCGGCCATGACCCAAAATTTTTGCCGCAGTTCTGAATTATGCAGTTGCCAGTGCAATATTTTTTTTGCGGATATGTACTTACCAAAATTAGTGAAATAAGGATAGTTTTTCCAGCCTCTGCACAATCATTTCGTACACTATGAGTTGTTCAGGAACCAATTTCAGAAGATACGTTTGAACAAATGTAACCAATTAGTCGACATCAAATTGTGTCTCTCGTTGCAAATCACGATCGAAAAGGTCGTTTGCAGATCGCTTGGGTGCAGCAGTTTCTGGCGAATCTCAATGTTTATAATGTCACACGTCCTGAACTATGTGTCGTATGGAACATTTAATGATATGTGCGGATACGGTATGCAAAATATGTTTTAAATGGTAGTAGTAGGAACGAAGTAATACATTAAAACGTCATGGCTGATGCGGCAGTTTTACAGCATGTACAGCGAAAATGTAGTAAGCGGTAACACTCTTCGCCATTCATCATTTTGTGGGGGTGTTAGCGATAAAAATTTTGGTAAAGGTGTGAAACTAAAAATTATGTGAAGTCGCAATCGGATGAATGGTTTAGGATCGCGTAGAGGACGAACATACAGAGAAACATTAATTTCTATTTATCAAACAATGGAACTCCATGTAGCAATATCAACAGTGTAGGAAAAGACAGATTGCTTATTACCGTATACAAGACACAGCAATTTACACTCACTATTAAAAGACACTCACATAAAGCTTTCGGCCACAGCCTTCGTCAGTAAGACACACATACACCATTCACACACACATAATCAAGCACACCTCACACACACACACACACACACACACACACACACACACACACACACACACGACCGCCGACTCCATCATCTCGGGTCGGAATTTTTAGTTACATACTCGGTGTAGAAATGTGAAACCGGAATTTGGTTGCAATAATTACACGTCTGTTGTTTGAAACTGATAAACAACATTTTATTCAATTTATTCTCCATTGCTACACTACTGGCCAATAAAATTGCTACTACCAAAAAGATGACGTGCTACAGACTCGAAATTTAATCGACTGGACGAAAATGCTGTGGTATGCAAATGATTAGCTTTACAGACCATTCACACAAGGTTGGCGCCGGTGGCGACACCTAAAACGTGCTGACATGAGGAAAGTTTCCAACCGATTTCTCATACACAAACAGCAGTTGACCGGCGGTTGCGTGGTGAAACGTTGTTGTGATGCCTCGTGTAACGAGGAGAAATGCGTACCATCACGTTTCCGACTATGATAAAGGTCGGATTGTAGCCTATCGCGCTTGCGGTTTATCGTATCGCGACATTGCTGCTCGCGTTGGTCGAGATCCAATGACTGTTAGCAGAATATGGAATCGGTGGGTTCAGGAGGGTAATGCGGAACGCCGTGCTGGATCCCAACGGCCTCGTATCACTAGCAGTCGAGTTGACAGGCATCTTATCCGCATGGCTGTAACGGATCGTGCAGCCACGTCCCGATCCATGAGTCAACAGATTGGGAGGTTTGCAAGACAACACGAACAGTTCGACAACTTTTGCAGCAACGTGGACCATCAGCTCGGAGACCATGGCTGTGGTTACCCCTGACGCAGCATCACTGACAGGAGCCGCCTGCGATGATGTACTCAACGACGAATCTGGGTTCACGAATGGCAAAACGTCATTTTTTCGGATGAATCCTGGTTCTGTTTACAGCATCATGATGGTCGCATCCGTGTTTGGCGACATCGCGGTGAACGCACGTTGAAAGCCTGTATTCGTCATCGCCGTACTGGCGTATCACCCGGCGCGATGGTATGGGGTGCCATTGGTTACTCGTCTCGGTCACATCTTGTTCGCATTGACGGCACTTTGAACAGTGGACGTTACATTTCTGATGTGTTAAGATCCGTGGCTCTACCCTTCATTCGATCCCTGCAAAACCCTACATTTCAGCAGGATAATGCACCACCACATGTTGCATTTCCTGTACGGCCCTTTCTGGATTCGGAAAATGTTCGACTGCTGCCCTGGCCAGCATATTCTCCAGATCTCTCACCAACTGAAAACGTCTGGTCAATGGTGGCCGAGCAACTGGCTCGTCACAATACGCCAGTCACTACTCTTGATGAACTGTGGTATCGTGTCGAAGCTGCATGGACAGCTGTACCTGTACACCCCATCCAAGCTCTGTTTGACTCAATGCCCAGGCGTATGAAGCCCGTTATTACGGCCAGAGGTGGTTGTTCCGGGTACTGATTGCTCTGGATCTATGCACCCAAATTGCGTGAAAATTTTTTCCTATGCCTACCCGTTTATCATCTGCATTTCTTCTTAGTGTAGCAATTTTAATAGCCGGTAGTGTATTTATACATTTCTCCCACCTCTCCGGCAGGCTATGAATGCCACACCAAAGAAACAGTTCTTATTTTGAAGCGAACCAGTCATCGAGCCCCATTTTCGTACATTTTCATACGAATTGAAGCGTTGTTCAGCGAGTGTGTGTCCTAGTGATGGAAAATGGTCATAATCGGATGCAGCCAAGTCTGGAGAACAAGCCGCATGCCCTAGAATTTCCCAACTGAACGCCTCGATCGTTTCCCTGATGCGTTTTGTTTGTGTGATGAGGCATTATCGTGCAGCAATATGACTTTGTGTTGCCTTTTTCCACATTCAGGTCGCTTTCCACGTGATGCTCGATTTAAAACGATCATTTGCTGTTGGTAGCGATCAATGTTAACAATATCACCAGGTTGTAGCAGCTTATAATAGATGACATCCTTCTGATTCCACCAAACACAGAGCACTGTCTTCTTGCCAAAGCGATTTGATCTTGTAGTCGATGTCGATGGTTTTCCTGTATTCACCCATGATTTACGGCACTTAGGTTCAATTTTTCATCACCTGTCACTATTCGATGGAGAAACGACTTTCTTTTGTATCTGGCGAGCAGCACTTAACAAGTGGTCTTTCGATTCGCTTGCTGTCTTTCATTCATTTCATGTGGAACCCATTTTCGCACTTTCTGCACGTTTCCCATAGCTTTCGACCGAAGAGAAACGGCTTTCTGCATCACATTCAATTATTCCACGAGCTCCTGTTGAGTCTGAGTATCATCTTCATTCAACAAGGCCTGCAATTCATTGTCTTCGTACTTCTCAGTTGGTTTCCCGCGCTCGTCGTTTCTAACGGTAAAATCACAATCTTTGAATGTTTTGGATCACTCGAAACACTGTGTATTCCCAAGAGCCTGTTCGCCGAAAGCTTCGACAAGCATTCGATGCGATTCTGCAGCAGTTTTCTTCAAATTATAACAGAAAACCAAAGTTGTCCGCAAACCGCAGCTCGTAGCCAAAAAACTCCACATGTTTACGGATTTGAAACAGATACCCATGTATTGAACTCGTGTTACTGTGCGATGACATTCGACGGCAGCCGTTACAGGAAGCAGATGGCGCTGCAGACGTGGTCTCACTGGCCCAACACTGACGGCTAGCACCACCTGTAGGGAAATTCCGGTTCGATACTTCTACACCAAGTAGATATAGGATAACAGATGTTTTCGGCTGCTACATAAAACCACCTGACCTTATTTTCTCTTTTCGTACTAATCCTTTTATTTACAACTACTTAATCAGCCTTCTTTTTTCACCTGTCCGTTTATCCGAGTGGGTTATCGCACGGATTCCGGAATTCAGGCAGACAGACCGACGCCGTACGGAATCCGCCCGGAGGATTAACGACTTGAGTCGGTGTGCCGACCATCATGGGTGTGGATTGTGGGCGGTTTGAAGGGTGCGAGATGTTGCATTATCCTGGTAATTTTACTATAGTGTAAACAAATGAATTTTTGTGATTTCCAGTGTATCTTTCCGCACACATGTATGTGAGTTTGTTTATAATTTTTACTCATAGTTATACCTCCTCTGGCTCAAATGACGTTTCACGCTTGGAAGCACTGCCTAATATTTTTATCATATTTATACAGATCATTGGTATTCACAGAAAAATCATACTTTGGACGAACGTTGTTCCAAGACTTAATTATCGTTACTATTGAGAAGAATTCCAGGTTTCTAGGCTAGAGTTTTTTGCTCTATCGTTTTATTCTTTTTGTGTGGCTCTGAGTATTGTAGTTGAATCTATGACTCGGGTTTTACATAATATTGCGCTAGGACAATTGTTTCTCGGAAAAGACAACTACCGGATTACCTAAGATCAATTAATTTAGTTTGAATGCTGATACGTTTCTGTACTCTGCTACATTGATTCAACATCGTACAAGTCAGAAGACATCACAGTTCGGATGTTAATTTTAATTTGTTGTTGTCATTGTGTAAAAGCAGATGTTATTGTTTAAGAACCATTTCATAAGGACGCAAATAAAACTGTATCACGTTGCTCGTCAGTGCGATGGAAGACAAATCTCTATTGACATTCTACTATTTCTGTTGTAAATCGAACGAGAATAAAGAGAAGTGAAATAAATCGTGTATATCAATTGGCAAACTGTTTAACACTAAATAATTTTCTATTTTTTAGGTGCTTAGCCATTAGGCATTAAAATGTGGCGTAAATTAGTTGTATATGAAGTAGATCAATTTACAAGAAAGGCAGATCACTGTCCTTTAAACAAAACTAAAATTGTGTAAATTTGTGTGATCTTTTTCTCTGTGCCACTGATTTAGTTTTGCAATAGTGAGATTCCCCTCTAAATTCAGAGGAGACAATTAAGAGATCAAAGCCAGAGAAAACTCGGTTCATGTTGCAACATTCTGAATACGTCAAGATACAATCTTAAGAGAAAATTAACATGTCAGATCGAAATTTGACCTTTCGGCCATTTCCAATAGTTTTCTTATATCTTTAGGATCGTATGGGCTGCGTTTTACATCTCTTATTGCAGTTAATCCTGTTTTTCCCTCTGTCTGAGGATCAAGGAGAACGTCAAAAAACCTAAACACTTACTTTCTTACTCACTTAGCTAATAATACTTCTAGAAATGTGTGCTATAACCTTTCCAGAGTGCAACGACAGTATTTCATATTCTAGCATATAATCGTAATCAAAATAGTCTTTACTATGTGAATTAAAGATACAATTTGAAATAGGTAATGTAAGTGTCTCTAAGTCGCCTCCAAAACTGTCAGCAGTATTGACTGTTCTTTTTGTGTAATTGAACGTTTCGTATGTGCTACTCTCAACTGTCAAGTGTCTGGATTGTTCCATGCCCTGATTTCGCAGAATATATGGAAAAACAGCTGGAAGTCGTCTTTGCTCATCATCTTATTATATAACTTTGAGTACTGGAGAACCATTCCGTACCTACAGTTCATGCAGTTGCTTCAAACTCACGACATCCAAAATAATCCCACATAAACGCATTTTCCTCCCTGACAATTACAATTGATTGCCATCACACAGCTTTAAATTCATGAAACACTGTGCGCATTTCTCTGTAGTGTTACAAATTGTTATTTTATTACCCGTAATATTACGTACGATTACTACAGTTACACACTGAACTTAAACTGGGCATGATTCATGGCTTAGAAAAGTTCTTTCGCACAAGATTTCGATCACAAAGGAAAGCATCTGTGAATCCATTAACGCTGACGTGTTCTTTGTGCCCGACGTTAGAAATATGGTAACCAGTGTTGCTCGTTCGCCGGCCGAGGTGGCCGAGCGGTTCTAGGGGCTACAGTCTGGAACCGCGCGACCGCTACGGTCGCAGGTTCGAATCCTGTCTCGGGCATGGTTGTGTGCGATATCCTTAGGTTAGTTAGGTTTAAGTAGTTCTAAGTTCTAGGGGCCTGATGACCTCAGCAGTTAAGTCCCATAGTGCTCAGAGCCATTTGAACCATTTTTTGTTGCTCGTTCCTGCCACCCAGAGCGCTGTAAGTCGCAGATAGCCTCAGTATGTTGATTGTATACCACTTTGGCCACAGAGGTGGCTTATCCAGAGGCTAGAGACATGTACCATGGAGACAGCTCACCACCTGTTAGGCGGCGCCGCATCCCGTCTACAGGGTCCTCCTCAGACAGTTCTTGCAAGATTTATAGCGACGACTGTGGCGCCTCCAGCGGCCGGGCCTCTGGGACGCAGGCGTCCTGAATTATGCAGCGCGGCCAAGTGCATGAGGTCAGCGCCCGTCCCCACCAGCTGGCGCGACCTCCACCCAGCTTCATACCCAGTCGCTGGGCGACACTCTTTGTGCTCCGACTTTTGGCCACCGTTTGTATTCGGTCGTCAAGTAGCAGACTACTAACCGAGACGTTTCTCGAGAAACCACCTGAGTCTGGGCGTAGAGACAACTACAGCTAGGTCATGTGGCCAAGTACACCCTCGTTCCACTGTAATGTAGTCTGTGTTGTTACGAAAACTGACGGCGGTTTTATCTTCTGTGACAGTAGCAGCAGCATGCTACTGAAGTCTCTGGGATTATTGTCAAGGAGAGGGAAGAGGGAGTGTCACTGACAAAAGAGAAAAGAGTCTAACGACTTTGTACCGTCAGTGGGTCAACAGAACAGGGATGTCACGGGAGGCGGCCCCGCCAGTATAAAACGAGGCGGGGGACCATTGCATGGGTCAGTAGAGGAGCAGTGACAGCAGAATTCGGGAGAGTTCGATGACTTCTAACGTGGACGAGTTATTGGATGTCATCTGAGTAACAGACCCATCAGGGACATTTCAACCTTGTAAAAACAGCCCAGCTCGACTGCTGGTATTGTGATTGAGGCAGACCTCACGTGATGATGGACAGGGATGGTTGAGTGGTGTAGGAGGTGGTTGTAAATAATCGCATTAATTCAGCGGAAGGAACCCCTCGTGAGATGATGATAACGTTTGGTTTGAGGAGCGCACAACTGCGCGGTCATCAGCGCCCGTACAAAGTCCCAGTTTTTTTTTTCACAGTACAATCTAGCCACTGTCACGGAAGATGATGATGATGATGAAATGATGAGGACAACACAAACACCCAGTCTCTGGGCAGAGAAAATCCCCAACCCTGCCGGGAATCGAAACCGGGACCCCGATAGCAACGCTACCGCTAGACCACGAGCTGCGGACGGAACCACTCGTGAGTTGCACACGACTACCAGCAGTCCAGATATAGTACTGGATCTCCCAAGAGACTTTAATAAAACGAATTCAGTCACAACAGTACTACACTCTGTTCATAATGGGAACGTGAAAACCACTCACATTTTATGACCAAGCAATGCTCTTCCTTCTCTTTGAAAAAAATGCTTATTGGAATCAGGAGGTATATTTTTCCTGCACAGGCAGCACAAGTGCGGTTTGTGTCAAAATTTTGATGGTCATTTAAGGAGAATGCTCACATTTCCTTTATCAATGTTTTACTCCAATATATTTGACCTTGTAATTTTTCCTCCTATCTATGTAATTCTGTAGCTCTCAATTCGTTCGAGCAATCAATCATTCATGATAGGAAACACAGTCATAGCTCAGTCACTCAAAATGATTCTGAAATTTTACTTGTTAGAATGAAATCAGGCGATGATTCTTCTTCTCTGCAGGCTCGTGCTTTGCAGCAGTCTGCTAATCTGTACAAATAAAATGCCTCGTAATTTTGGGAGCGTTGTATAATCAATCGGGAAACCTCAGATCAAGCGGATATTTGGCTTTGATGAAGTTTAACCTTCCGAAGAAGTAATGGAGCTCTTGGATTATTAAATGCAGGTTCGTATCCAGTCTTTCGGAGGTTCCCTTCTGATTAACAACTACGCAATATATCGATAAATATCGTTAATTCTCAAATTTCAAATACACACCTTTTATTTGAAGGAGCAATCTATATATATTTCCTTTTAATCGTACAGTTCGTATCAGTTATCGTCTGTGATAAATCTCAATAATCAGATTACAGTTCTTCCAAACCAAGCTCCGGCTAATCGGCACGAAGACAATCTCGGAAGCTCCCTTTCTTTTTTTTTTTTTTTTCTAACAACCACCAGAGAGAGTACTACAAAGAATACTTATGCGCTCATGGCATAGCTATTGTATGAACTACTTTTCGCATGGATTCTGCGAGTATGAAGATAGAAAATTAGTAAACGTCATTCAAGGGTAGAATTGTATCTGAATAATTCATCGAATATAAAGAGATATTACAATTGCCCCTCGCAGCGAGCAAAGTTAATGATAATACACTTTGCGAGCTAACACAAAAAATTTGTTGGGTTGTTTATTCAAAAGAGGAATATTTTGAATTATTAGAATTTTACTATAGAGAGTATGGGAAACATGTTAAGACAATAAGTTACGAGAATACCTAAGCTGTAGCTTTTACATGTACCGGGGTATACCCGCATCCCGAGTACATAACCAGGGAAGATGTAGATTGGTGTAATTACGAAAAAGGTCTACCCATTTGGGAACTGGCCTGCACAGGGAAACCCTGGAAACCCGGAAGAATAGACCCCAGCTCAGGTATTAAAGAAGATAGGAAAGCCTAAATCCAGTAATTTTGAAATATATAGAAGCTCCATAGATTAGACCGAAGGAAAAGTGCCTCATAGCCAAAAACAATTTTACAATATTGCTCAAAAAAAAAAATTCAAAATTCTTCTTTCGACGATGTAGCCGGCGATCTCGTTGTGAAGTCGATGGAACAGGAACACTGGGTACGGACAGCGGGTAGGCGACGTACAGCGTTTGGTGGAGGCGGCACGGAGGACAGGCGATGGCTTATGGTACAGGACAGAAGCTGGTAATGTGCCGTAGAAACAGGAAGAGATATTACAACCTTTAGATATTATTGTAGCAGCACAACTGTTTACTAAGGGGATAATGCAGGACAACTCCCATGTCATCGCAGAATAATTGTCTCTAATTCTTGTTCCTGAATTGTCCGCCTCTGTTCTCTATTCCCTTGAGAATGTGACATTACGTCCCAAATAGAGTAGGCGTCCCCCGGTCATTCTAGGTTATGGAGGGGAGATGTATAATAAATTGCGTAGCTCTCGGCAATTCTGTTTGGATTCTCCCTTTTGAGGTCATCTACGTCTATTTTGCTGTAACTGACGATAGAATTCCATGAGCAAAATAGTAACATTCGCCTCCCTATAGGAGATCAGTTCCTGTATGACCAGCGATTTTGACAACTTGAGGATAAACTATGTGATCAAAAGTTTCTAGACTCCTACTCGTGGACATTAACGTGGCTCTGTCTACCCTTCGTCCTTCTGGATGCTTGAAATAAGCAGGGGACACTTTCAGTGTGGTGTCTCAATGTCTCTGGCGGAATGGCAGGTCCTTCTTCTACACGAGCCGAAACCAAGAGGGTAATGATGTTGGGTACTGAGGTGCGAAGCTAAGTCAATGTTCTAATTCATCCCAAAGGTGTTCCAATGGGTTCAGCCCGGCACTCTGGGAGGGCCAGTCCGTATAAAGAATTCTATTGTTCACATAACGTTACCTGACAGATTCTGCTTTATGAACGGGTATATTGTCATGATGATACAATCAATAATAATATCCGAACTGTTCCTCAAGTGTAAATAGTACACAATGCTGTAAAATGTGTTAGTATGCTTCCACGTTGAGTGTTTTCAAAACACATCCTAACAACGAAAAAACGCCATACTGCAACCTTCTGTACTCCTCTATTGATACTACAAATGATGACAAGCCAAGTTCTGCAGGCAATGTCCCAAGACAAATGCCTCTATCGTATTGCCGCAGGGTGTAGCGTGTTTCGTTATTCCTCTTCACTCGTTTCCATTCATTCACTGTCCAGTGACGTCGTTCAGTACCCTACCTCAAGCCTCGCTTAACCTTCACTTCCGAGAACTTGGGCTTTCGAGGAGTGGCTCGACCATTAAACCCCACTCTTTTTAACTCCCTGCAGAAAGCCATTGTGCTAGGTGGACTGCTGGTAGCACCTTGAAAGTCGCGAGTGATTCTTTCCGCTGATTTCATGCATTTTTTTTTTTTACAAACGCCCTCCGCAATGATCGACGATCCCTGCCCGTCAGTACAAGAGGTCTGCCTGATCTTAGTTTAGATGTGGCTGATGCTTCCGGTTTATGCTTCCAAATCACATCATGAACGGTCGACGTGGGTCAGCTTCAGATGGGTTTATTACTCTGATGACATCCAGTGTCTATTGCACGTTAAGAGTCTGTAAGCTCTCCTGAACCACCCACTCTGCTGTTTCTGCTTCTCTACAAACAACACCATACTCCTTGCCACCTTTTACATTGACCCCGCATCTCGTGACATCTAGTGGTCAATTCCGCATTATATAGGGGTCCAAATACTTTTGATCAGACAGTGTATATCTACCAGAGTTTTAACTGTCCCGTTAGTACTAATATTTCCTAGACAATAAGTCTGTATATCGTAATACCTGTACGAACTGCTTTTATGTTACACGCACCAAATGTCACTACTAGCTCCGTCACCGAGTACACTAAAGCTTGCTTGTACTGTAGCCCACGAATGTGAGATAGTCTGTTCGATATCTAGTGGTACAAGAAAATTCCATCCCTAGTATCTATCTGGCAATGGTAGGAAAGGGAATGGCTTGAAATTCCTCGTCACCAGACATTATCGATTTTTTTTCTTGTTTCACTCACAAATTCGAGGAGAAAAAGAGTACTGTCTATATGTCTTCGTGCTCTGCCTAATATATAACTTAGACCTGTGATCCTCGGGCGAAATATGTGATTGCGGCAGCACGATTGTTGTACAGTCTTTGTGGAATACCAGTTCTCTACGTTTCCGCTAAAGGGTGTGCCAGAAAAAACTGGCGTTAATTCCATAGATTCCTGTGTAATATATCCGGCCGTGTCCATCATACTTTCATATGAGCTTAACTGACCAACATTGTCATTGGAATGCGAGTAATTCACTGTTAAAGGTGTTCTATTCATTGTTTTCCTTAACCCTTTCAACGACAAAACGTTTTATCCATCATAATACTGAAATACATATCAGTGTGTAGTCTTCGAGATTAATAATCAGCAGAACTGTTCACTTTATTACGTATTTCCGAAGTCCACCATTTGTTATGGAGTGATAAATGTTGATATCACTCAACACGGAGAACAAAATTGTACATGGCAGTTTCATTGGTAAGTATGAAAAATTCTGTAACAAATTATCAGTTTCACTTTTGTTAGTAAACAAATGGCCCCAGGAGGAAGACATTTCCAAAGGTAAAACAGTCTACCCTGCCTGTTCCATCTGTTCTAGACGTTTCAATCAATGGTCCACTTGACACTGTGTTACCCAGCCTATCACCACTTATTGCAGTAGTCTTTGAAACTATAGAATAGCAGCAACATCATCTGCATCAGAGCCTCCAGCTTCTGAATCTTCTGTGTGGTCTTCCGTAACCTCTTCGCAGCAATTCATTGTACAACCAGCTAGCACTTCATCTGTCATGGGACTATGACTCACCTCCATCTCGCTATTCTTATAGATAAAAAATTATTCACGAATATCAGTGTGGTCCATCTAACTCTAAACACCAACAAAAATGAGTAAATAGTACGTCTATTACACTGAAGCTTGTGAATAAACGGTTTCTATCATGTTGCATATTTTCAGTACTCATCCTACATGTGCACTATCAGTGGAAGTAGTTTGTATTGTCCCAGTAACTAACATTTTCGTAAATACTTATGAAACATTATTGTCTGAGATATTCATTTTATATTGGGAGAAGAATTTCACAGCGTATAATCAGTCAAATTCAGTGCAACTAGGAACTGACTTTACGACACTCCGTTTGCTTACACGTATTGGGCGCAAGAAAAGAAGTTTTAAATATGCTTAAAAACGACTCCCGTATTGATTTAATGCTTTAGAACGTAGTAATTGTTACTGTGAATCGAATTTGTCGTCGTGTGCATAAGAAGATACCAGACGAGTAAATACACAACTGAGAAATGCTAGCTGAACACAAAATCAGCTTCGAAGACGAGTGCCTCAATGGCCATTCATAAGTATTCAACCCATTAGTGACTTGTTCAGTGGTATCTCAACCCTAATGACTTAGAAACAAAAAATAGTTATTCATCCTCATCTGAGAAACTATAGTGAGTATATTAATACCAATAAAATCGATAATTTATATTAAAAAGGTAATAAACAGTATTTAACTCAGTGGTATCTATACAGCATCTAGCGTCACTGAAGGGGGAAAACGTGCGACTGCAACTATTAATCCACATCGTCTATAAATTATCTTCTGGATTAGTCAGCCTTTAAGAATGATAACTTCACAGCAATGTTCTGTTGACGTCGATCGATTCTAGTCAACAGTTGTCCTAATATGGATTTCGTTTTTCTTGAGTGAAGTAAAGCTAGGTAACTGATTATTCGTACTTCGTCTGAGATGGAGATGATCAAGAACATTATAGATGCTGTGCATTGTTTCGTTAAACTCATTAGTCTGCTCGGGAGTGATGTAAAACTTTAGACCATTGTTGAGAGGCGGTGGTGGTCGTTGCCCGGAGACTGCCTGAGGAAGCTCGTGGTAATGCAGACTGCACCTACTCTCTCTGGACCTCGCAGTGTGGTAAGTCTTAGAGCGTACGTTGAATTCTATCGTACATTGAGGTACATCAAGAGGAATTTGCGACCAGTAACGTTACGTTTATGGCTGCCGTGACGTCACTTCTTGGTGCGCATTTTGAATCGATTTTCTTTGCAGCACTGTTAGGTTTTTGTTGATTTAAAGGGAAGGTATGTTTATAATCTCTTAAGTGTATGAGAAACAAAATATTGTTTTTTCTGTTTAGGAGGGAACTGTAATATGTAGTCGATTTGTAAGCCTTTCTTTACGAGAAATATTATTTTAACAGGTAGTTCAAATGGCTCTGAGCACTATGGGACTCAACTGCTGAGGTCATTAGTCCCCTAGAACTTAGAACTAGTTAAACCTAACTAACCTAAGGACATCACAAACATCCATGCCCGAGGCAGGATTCGAACCTGCGACCGTAGCGGTCCTGCGGTTCCAGACTGCAGCGCCTTTAACCGCACGGCCACGTCGGCCGGCTTAACAGGTAGTATTTATCGTGGTCCTCGCTATAAATGTAGTGCTGTTTTTACGATGATCGACACGTATTCTTTCCGATAAATAGTTAAAAACTCTTCTTGCCAAGCCCTTTTCGATCTATTCCGGAAAATATACACATTCTCAACTGCGTTTCGCACTCGCTGCTTAGACTACACAACAAAAATGTATTTTGCAGTATGAACTACGATGTATTTGCAATAAATAATTTTTTTGGTTTTTACTGTGTCAAGATACCTGTTACAGCTACAGAACTTATTTCTGCGATGCTTGATTCTCATTATTTCAACAAATGTTACTTATAACTGACTAGGCCAGCCGTTGTGGCCGAGAGGTTCTAGGCGCTTCAGTCGGGAACCGCGCTGCTGCTACGGTCGCAGGTTCGAATCCTGCCTCAGGCATAGACGTGTGTGCTGTCCTTAGGTTAGTTAGGTTTAAGTAGTTCTAAGGCTAGGGGACTGATGACCTCCCATAGTCCTCAGAACCGTTTGAACTATTTATAAGTGACTAACCACAATAGCTATAGTTCGAACTACAGACATCAAAAAAAGTTTTGCATCACCCCGGGTCCCAGAACTGAAGATTAGACGAAGGGGGTCCCATAGCCGATCAGTTCCAGTCATTCCACCAGGAAGGAGGTATACGGCTCGTGTTGTCTGTAGTTCAGCTATGCGTAGACGGTCAATAGCGCGGTTCGATCGCGTCCACATTGTTTGTTTGTGCCAGGAAGGGCTCTCAACAAGGGAAGTGTCTAGGCGTCTCGGAGTAAACCAAAGCGATGTTTTTCGGACATGGAGGAGATACAGAGAGACAGGAAATGTCGATGACATGCTTCGCTCAGGCAGTCCAATGGCTACTACTGCAGTGGATGACCGCTACCTATGGGTTATGTCTCGGAGGAACACTGACAGCAACGCCATCATGTTGAATAATGCTTTTCGTGCAGCCACAGGACGTCGTGTTATGACTCAAACGGTGCGCATTAGGCAAAGTGATGCGCAGCTTCCCTCCCAACGTCCATGGTGAGGTCCATCTTTGCAACCATGGCACCATGCAGTGCGGTACAGATGGGCCCAACAACATGCCGAATGGACCCCTCAGGATGTGCATCACGTTCTCCTCGCCGATGAGTGTCGCATATGCCTTCAACCAGACAATCGTCGGAGACGTGTTTGGAGGCAACCCGGACAGGTTGAACACCTTAGACGCACTATCCAGCGAGTGTAGCAAGGTAGAGGTTCCCTGCTGTTTTGAGGTGGCATTATGTGGGGCCGACGTACGCCGCTGGTGGTCATGGAAGGCGCCGTAACGACTGTACGATACTTGACTGCCATCCTCCGACCGATAGTGCAACCATATCGGCAGCATATTGACGAGTAATTCGTCTCCATGGACGACAGTTCGCGCCCACATCGTGCACATCTTGTGAATGACTTCCTTCACGATAACAGCACTGCTCGACTAGAGTGGCCAGCATGTTCTCCAGACATGAACCCTATCGACCATGCCTGGGATAGATTGAAAAGGGCTGTTTATGAACGACGTGACCCACCAACCACTCTGAGGGATCTACGCCGAATCACCGTTGAGGAGTGGGAACCTGGACCAACAGTGCCTTGATGAACTTGTGGATAGTAATCCACGACGAATACATCCATGCATCAATGCAAGAGGGTATTAGAGGTACCTGTGGGTATAGCAATCTAGATCGCTACCTCTGAAGGTCTCGCTGTGTGGTCAAATAAAATGGCTCTAAGCACTATGGGACTTAACATGTGAGGTCATTAGTCCCCTAGAACTTAGAACTACTTTAACCTAACTAACCTAAGGACATCACACACATCCATGCTCGAGGCAGGATTCGAACCGGTGACCGTAGCAGCGCGGTTCCGGAGTGACGCGCCTATAAGCGCTGGGCCACAGCGGGCGGCTCGCTGTGTGGTGGTATAACATGCAATGTCTGGTTTTCATGAGCAATAAAAAGGGCGGAAATGATGCTTATGTTGATCTCTATTCCATTTTTGTGTACAGATTCCGAAACTCCCGGATCCGAGTTGATACAAAACTTTTTTTTTATGTGTGTATTTTTTCCCAATGTAGTAAATAACGTTATCAGAACTGTGTTGTATCAAAATATTGCCGATGATGTGACAGTATATGGTTCAAATGGCTCTGTGCACTATGGGACTTAACATCTGAGGTCATTAATCCCCTAGAACTTAGAACTACTTTAACGTAACTAACCTAAGGACATCACACACATCCATGTTCGAGGCAGGATTCGAACGTGCGACCGTAGCGGTCGCCCAGTTCCAGACTGAATATGACAGTATGGTCTGCATATTCTTTATGTCATTGAATATATATATATATATATATATATATATATATATATATATATATATATATATATATATATAAGTTCGTGTTATCTGTCGAGCAGTCAATAAGAGATGTATTACAATACTCGATTCGTTTAATTTCCGATAAGTGTCTCTCGTACCAATCTGTGACTGAGAGTCTGCCTCTCACGATTGGCGTGTGTAGGCCAGAACGCCGAACTTTGCTTGATATGACGTTACCCAGCGGTCATATTGTGTACATCGTGTGATGTTTGTTAAGTACGCCGCTGGTCAATGCCGACGGCTAGTATCGCAATTTCCACTTAATCCAATTTTTTGCGCGTTCCATATGCGGATGTTGCGTGGTACAAATGTTTATATGCAGGGTGTAACGGATATAAGTGTAGGTATTGCAGGTGCTGACTGAGTATAGTGCACCGAACAGCATTACACCAGTATTTACTTCATTTGCTGACTAATTATTACAGCTACTAGGAGCAGTGGGTTGGCTAGTTAGTCCAAGTAAATGTGGCAAGCGCAAGCCATTAATGCTTATTATACTCTGGGCTACAGGTCAGGTGCTCAAGTGCGGACACATGGACGAAAACGGTTAGTCTATGCTGAGACGTAGACTACTTAGTGGTGTGGTTACGACAGTGCAGAAAACATCATGTAGTAAATTATGACACGTTTTTTGCGGGAAGATTGTTCTCTGCAGCGAACAATCAACCAACACGCATGTGTGTACATGGTAAGGTACCACATACAGAAACGTCTCCACTTTTACCCGTTATACTCTTTATATCACTGTGAGCTGTGATTAACTTATATTTTTATCTCAACTGTCACTATGGGATCGGCACGTGGATGGCATTAAAGTAAGCGTAGATGCTTTTCCGGAAACTATGTAACTTTCTGCGAGATTATGAGCACTAGTTTTCTTTAGTTGACAGTTTCGGATTTATGTCAATTTCTGCGGTATTCTCTCACGACTTGCATGCCTGAGATGATTCGTGGTCTCTTCTCTATGCAGGGTGTTACAAAAAGGTACGGCCATACTATCAGGAAACATTCCTCACACACAAAGAAAGAAAATATGTTATGTGGACAAGTGTACGGAAACGCTTACTTTCCATGTTAGAGCTCATTTTATTACTTCTCTTCAAATCACATTAATCATGGAATGGAAACACACAGCATCAGAACGTACCAGCGTGACTTCAAACACTTTGTTACAGGAAATGTTCAAAATGTCCTCCGTTAGCGAGGATACATTCATCCACCCTCCGTCGCATGGAATCCCTGATGCGCAGATGCAGCCCTGGAGAATGGCGTATTGTATCACAGCCGTCCACAATACGAGCACGAAGAGTCTCTACATTTGGTACCGGCGTTGCGTAGACAAGAGCTTTCAAATGCCCCCATAAATGAAAGTCAAGAGGGTTGAGGTCAGGAGAGCGTGGAGGCCATGGAATTGGTCCGCCTCTAACAATCCATCGGTCACCGAATCTGTTGTTGAGAAGCGTACGAACACTTGGACTGAAATGTGCAGGAGCTCCATCGTGCATCAACCACATGTTGTGTCGTACTTGTAAACGCACATGTTCTAGCAGCACAGAAAGAGTATCCCGTATGAAATCATGATAACGTGCTCCATTGAGCGTAGGTGGAAGAACATGGGGCCCAATCAAGACATCACCAACAATGCCTGCCCAAACGTTCACAGAAAATCTGTGTTGATGACGTGATTGCACATTTGCCTGCGGATTCTCGTCAGCCCACACATGTTGATTGTGAAAATTTACAATTTGATCACGTTGGAATGAAGCCTTATCCGTAAAGAGAACGCACTGAAATGAGGATTGACACATTGTTGGATGAACCATTCACAGAAGTGTACCCGTGGAGGCCAATCAGCTGCTGATAGTGCCTGCACACGCTGTACATGGTACGGAAAAAACTGTTTCTCCCGCAGCACTCTCCATACAGTGACGTGGTCAACGTTACCTTGTACAGCAGCAACTTCTCTGACGCTGACATTAGGGTTATCGTCAACTGCACGAAGAATTGCCTCGTCCATTGCAGGTGTCCTCGTCGTTCTAGGTCTTCCCCAGTCGCGAGTCATAGGCTGGAATGTTCTGTGCTCCCTAAGACGCCGATCAATTGCTTCGAACGTCTTCCAGTCGGGACACCTTCGTTTTGGAAATCTGTCTCGATACAAACGTACCGCGCCACGGCTATTGCCCCGTGCTAATCCAAACATCAAATGGGCATCTGCCAACTCCGCATTTGTAAACATTGCACTGACTGCAAAACCACGTTCGTGATGAACACTAACCTGTTGATGCTACGTATTGCTGTGCTTGATGCTAGTACTGTAGAGCAATGAGTCGCATGTCAACACAAGCACCGAAGTCAACATTACCTTCCTTCAATTGGGTCAACTGGCGGTGAATCGAGGAAGCACAGTACATACTGACGAAACTAAAATGAGCTCTAACATGGAAACTAAGCGTTTCCGGACACATGTCCACATACCATCTTTTCTTTATTTGTATGTGAGGAATGTTTCCTGAAAGTTTGGCCGTACCTTTCTGTAACACCCCGTATATTGTATAAGGCACTACGACTTAACGTAACCGGACTTGATATGAATTGCATGCGCGCGACTAAATTTCCAGCAAAAGGTCCGATAAGAGCTTATATTTACAGGTTCTACGACAGCTTTTATTTACAGACTCTTCCGCTATAGCGTGTAATTTACAAACGGCGGAACAGAACACCACTCGCCCAATCGACGAATAAATGTATGCCATTATTTCTACATATACATGTGAAGATACCCTGGAAGACAATACACGGTGTGTGGCGGAGGGCACATTGTGTAACTGATGCTGTTATGTTGTCGGATGGCATACAGGAACAAAAATTTCCAGTTCAAAGAATGGAAGATTAGACCTTCATGTGTCGACGCGTTTACTTGGGCCATATGTTACGGCAATGTGCGACGTATTTAGTTTTGCCATAAATGTTGCTGCAATATACGGTAAGGCCAGCTAATATTGTTGATAGAGCAGGCTGTTGGAGGAAGTGGCTGAGGCATGGCCAAGATATTTCCGGTGTTGCGCATCAAATGGTGAGAACATTTCGTACAGCCGGCCCATATCTATTAGTTGACCACAATATTATTGTACCTGGGTATTAGGGCGCTTCGATAGGTTTATCGTGAGTTTTTGTCGTTATAATCCACGAGGACACGCTCAAACACTTGATAGTATTCTCACAGCTGCCTTAAGATCACTCACATTACGATGCGTTTTGCTTATGAACACTGTACTTGTTTACTTTAAAGTCTCCGTGTGTTTGCAATAACGGCTATGGGTGGCCAAGTGCAGTGTTATTGTGGTCGGGTAATGACTGTCCTTGACTGTAAATGCTTCTGTCCCACTCTCACCTTACTTCCTCTTTCTCAGGCTGAGAGCGCTGTAGTGCCATGTCACGTAATTCGAGCGGCAAAATAATGTAATTTCGCTTCTCTTGGAAATATGATACTCGTCCGCAGATGAATTAAATTTGTTTCTTGTCTGGATCATATATTTTTAGCGACTGCTGGAAAGAAGAAAAAGCGACTTCACCTGTCACCGACTTAGATGCTTTCAAGACTGTTGCAATTCGCAGGCATATTTATGCTTACTGCACCAGGTAAGAGTAACCTGCAGTAGCTAAGTTACTGGTGTAACTTTCCATGGAATGGAGAACGTAACAAAAAATTGTGCACAAAGGTACGAACTTCTGTTCCAAAGCGCTAGACGAATGCATCAGTGCTGTTAGAAAAGGAGAATACTGTTACGGCTCGAAGCATATTCTTGCGCAAACTAGAGGGAAAAGGCATTCATTCGATTTGTGTTTGTGAGGCGACCATGAAGACCGGTTTGGCGCTGATTCTGACTACATCGACGATCGGATGCTGGATGGAACTCCACCATTGTCGCCATAAAATGCTGAATGAAGAGCTAGGAATATCGGTTATTTATTGTCTCATTTTCATCATAAGACGTAGAGCGAGAAGTTACAATCTCGGTTATTACTTGCCGGCCGGTGTGGCCGAGGGGTCCTAGGCGCTTCAGTCTGGAACCGAGCGAACGCTACGGTCGCAGGTTCGAATCCTGCCTCGGGCATGGATGTGTGTGATGTCCTTAGGTTAGTTAGGTTTAAGTAGTTCTAAGTTCTAGGGGACTGATGACCTCAGATGTTAAGTCCATAGTGCTCAGAGCCATTTGAACCCTTTTTTTTCGATTATTATTTATTTTGTAAACTATGTGCCGTTCTGTTTTCAAGATATCGGTCATCATCAAATTCTTATTTTCTGTATTTCTTTGCTCCATTATCGAAAGGGTGTGCTTCATTATGATTACATATACTTCATTACGCGGTTGTTTATTTGCTGTCTATATTGTTATTACTCAATAGCTTACATTTACGAGACGGAAAAGAAAACTGTATCGTCTGCTACGTACATAGAGGCTACTATTGGAACATCGCTATAGCAGTGCAGCCAACCGAACTTGACGTAATGCGAACTGTCAACTACAGTGTTTCGGCGAGACAGGTTTTCTTTTTTATGGTGATAAACACCGCGCACTGAAGATGGTAACTCGCCAGTTAGAGTCCACTCATTCCTTTTTTTACCCCCTTTTGGCTGTCTACATCTACATCTACATGGATACTCTGCAAAACACATTCAAGTGCCTGGCAGATAATTCATCGAACCACCTTCACAATTCTCTATTATTCCAATCTCGTATAGCGCGCGGAAAGAATGAACAGCTATATCTTTGAGTACGAGCTCTGATTTCCCTTATTTTATCGTGGTGATCGTTCCTCCCTATGTCCGCAGCTCGTGGTCTCGCGGTAGCGTTCTCGCTTCCCGAGCACGGGGTCCCGGGTTCGATTCCCGGCGGGGTTAGGGATTTTCTCTGCCTCGTGATGACTGGGTGTTGTGTTCTAGGGGACTGATGACCATAACTGTTAAGTCCCATAGTGCTCAGAGCCATTTTGTTCCTCCCTATGTAGGTCGGTGTCAACAAAATATTTTTGTATTCTGAGGAGAAAGTTGGTGATTGGAATTTCGTGAGAAGATTCCGTCGCAACGAAAAACGCCTTTCGTTTAATGATCTCCAGCCCAGTTCCTGTATCATTTCTGTGACATTCTCTCCCATATTTCGCGATAGTACAAAACGTGCTGCCTTTCTTTGAACTTTTTCGATGTTCTCCGTCAGTCCTAACTGGTAAGGATCCCACACCGCGCAGCAGTATTCTAAAAGAGGACGGACAAGCGTAATGTAGGCAGTCTCCTTAGTAGATCTGTTACATTTACTAAGTGTCCTGCCAATAAAACGCAGTCTTTGGTTAGCCTTCCCCACAATATTTTCTGTGTGTTCCTTCCAATTTCAGTTGTCCGTAATTGTAATAGCTAGGAATGTAGTTGAATTTACGGCTTTTAGATTAGACTGATTTATCGTGTAACCGAAGTTTAACGAGTTCCTTTTAGCACTCATGTGAATGACCTCACACTTTTCGTTATTTAGGGTCAACTGCCACTTTTCGCACAAAAAGATATCTTTTCTGAATCGTTTTGCAGTTTGGTTTCATCTTCTGATGACTTTATTAGTCGATAAACGACAGCGTCATCTGTAAACAACAGAAGACTGCTGCTCAAATTGTCTCCAAAATCGTTTATATAGATAAGGAACAGCAAAGGGCCTATAACACTACCTTAGGGAACGCCAGAAATTACTTCTGCTGTACAGTCTACTGAAGGTATCAGTCTCAAGGAATCCCAAAGATAATTGTTTCGGTTTCTAGCCCACCTGTAACAGCAAAACCTCCCGAGAAAGGGGCAGTGGCTGCGGCAAGGTCCGAACAGTTCATACCCTTTAGAGTTTCCTCGCCCTACAGCGGCTACCCGCCACCAGCCGTTTCACGCCATCCGCCGTCCGACCAGGTGAACGCGGTGCGGCCAATCTTGGAGACGCACGTTTCCGTTCTCGCACTGGTATGCTAAGAATCTTTCTTATTGTATATGTGTGTGGTGTCTGTTCTTTTGGAGACGTCTAAAAGAACAGACTTCACACATACACTACTGGCCATTAAAATTGCTACCCCACGAAGATGACGTGCTACAGACGTGAAATTTAACTGACAGGAAGATGATGATGTGATATGCAAATGATTAGCTTTTCAGATTATTCACACAAGGTTGGCGCCGGTGGCGACACCTACAACGTGCTGACATGAGGAAAGTTTGCAACCGATTTCTCATACACGAACAGCAGTTGACCGGCGTTGCCTGGTGAAACGTTGTTGTGGTGCCTCGTGTAACGAGGAGAAATTCGTACCATCACGTTTCCGACTTTGATAAAGGTCGGATTGTAGCCTATCGCGATTGCGGTTTATCGTATCGCGACTTTGTTGCTCGCGTTGGTCGAGATCCAATGACTGTTAGCAGAATATGGAATCGGTGCGTTCAGGACGGAAATACGGAACGCCGTGCTGGATCCCAACGGCCTCGTATCACTACCAGTCAAGATGACAGACATCTTATCCGCATGGCTGTAACGGATCGTGCAGCCACTTCTCGATCCCTGAGTCAACAGATGGGGACGTTTGCAAGACAACAACCATTTGCACGAACAGTTCGACGACGTATGCAGCAGCATGGACTATCAGCTCGGAGACCATGGCTGCGGTTACCCTTGACGCTGCATCACAGACAGGAGCGCTTGCGATGGTGTACTCAACGACGAACCTAGGTGCACGAATGGAAAAACGTCATATTTTCGGATGAATTCTGGTTCCGTTTACAGCATGATGATGGTCGCATCCGTGTTTTGCGACATCGCGGTGCACGCACATTGGAAACGTGTATTCCTCATCGCCATCCTGGCGTATCACCCGGCGTGATGGCATGGGGTGCCACTGGTTACACGTCTCAGTCACCTCTTGTTCGCATTGACGGCACTTTGACAGTGGACGTTACATTTCAGATGTGTTACGACCCGTGGCTCTACCCTTCATTCGATCCCTGCGAAACCCTACATTTCAACAGGATAATGCGCGACCGCACGTTGCAGATCCTGAACGGGCCTTTCTGGGCACAGAAAATGTTTGACCCCTGCCCTGGCCAGCACATTCTCCAGATCTCTCACCAATTGGAAACGTCTAGTCAATGGTGGCCGAGCAACTGGCTCATCACAATACACCAGTCACTACTCTTGATGAACTGTGGTATCGTGTTGAAGCTGCATGGGCAGCTGTACCTGTACACGCCATCCAAGCTCTGTTTGACTCATTGCCCGGGCGTATCAAGGCCATTATGGCCAGAGGTGGTTGTTGTGGGTACTAATTTCTCAGGATCTATGCTCCCAAATTGCGCGAGAATGTAATCACATGTCAGTTCTAGTATATTTGTCCAATGAATACCCGTTTATCATCTGCATTTCTTCTTGGTATAGCAATTTTAATGGCCAGTAGCGTACATACATGCGCCTGACGGCTAATAATGATACGTTCAGTACGGATGCACAATAAGTCAGAACGCCACTGGCGATCAGATGAAGCCTCGAGCAATGATGATAACGGACAGTGGGTACTACATGTGTAGTGCGCGACAACTTTAGAGTTTAGGTTGGATGGAAAGCGTGCTCGGATACTCGAAGTGGTTGAGGGGACCACCCGTGAAAAGCGGGAAATGCGGGTTCGAGCCCCTCTCCGGTACAGATTTTCACTTGTCGCCTTCGTATTTGCTTCAGCGGCCGATTACGTCTGAGTTTCTCTTTCTTATTGTAGTTTACTTTTCCGTGAGAAATAACTTCGACGAACCGAGTGAACACCGTGCAGTTACACAACACCCGTAGGTAACTATGAGTGTATAAACTCGTATCGGTTGTCATTTTCTTATCTGGAAGTTCTATTACTTGCCTTGCAATTGCGAATTGGGTTTTGCATTCTTGAACCTGATGAACATTATTTAGCGTTATGAAATACAGTCGCAAGTGGAAAAGATCTAAGATTTTTGACGTATTGTTCGCTTTGGGTTTAATAGAGGGGTGGACACATTGGACACATCTTGGCACATTCGTGTCGTGTGGGGCGCGAGTGCTACCGGACAAATCACGTTAGAAACGGATCTTCTCGTTTAAAGAAGGACCATTCCGTCATTAATGAGTTTTAACATTCAGAAAGTTTAAATAATTAACGTATATTATGAACTGTGGCTATTTAAACTTCCTTTGACTTCGCATCCAATAAACAAGGTTCAGAATTTGGGTGTTGGGGTACTGCGTGCTCTGATTCAAAGCAATAAAAATCAAAGGGGTGACCATCACTGCATTTTTCTTGGAAAGTCATCAGTTCGCTCATTGAGCACTCCTACGCAATATTGTTACTGCTGAAGAAATATGATGCCATTCTGTTAACTTCTTGACAAGAAATTAATGCCTGAGCACTAACAAAAGATATATACTCGAGCAACAGCAATATCAACAGATCCGGTGTTCTGCAGTACGAACTACTCCCATAGACGTGTCCACCGCAGATGGCATTTGTCAACAATGTTGCCCTTCATGGCAAGTCATCCTGGGTTTACATGTCAGAAAGCTAATGCCCGCTCGCAAACGGCGAGATTTTCTACTGTTTATCTTCGTGATCACCAAACCCTAGGCCGGCTGGTGTGGCCGTGCGGTTCTAGGCGCTTCAGTCTGGAACCGTGTGACCGCTACGGTCGCAGGTTCGAATCCTGCCTCGGGCATGGATGTGTGTGATGTCTTTAGGTTAGTTATGTTTAAGTAGTTCTAAGTTCTAGGGGACTCATGACTACAGATGTTAAGTCCCATAGTGCTCAGAGCCATTTCAACCATTTTGAACCAAACCCTATCTTTGCTAGCAAGTTCGTTCGATCTCTCACCAGTTGAGAACGTTTGGAGCATTATGGGCAGGGATCTCCAGCCAGCTCGAGATTTCGACGATCTAACGCACCAATTTTGCAGAATTTGGCACGATATCCTTCAGGAAAGCGTCCAACAACTCTATAAATCAATGACAAGCCGAATAAATGCTTGCATAAGCGCCAGAGGTTGACCAACGCGTTATTGACTATCATAATTTGTGAAACTCTTCCTCTTGAATGAGTTATCCAGATTTTTTGAAATTGTAATAATTTGTTTGGCTGTACATGTACTTCACGTCTACCGGTCTCCGTCCCATTCGGATAATACCTTCATGGTGTGTCGTTTCTCTCTCTCTCTCTCTCTCTTTCTCTCTCTCTCTCTCTCTCTCTCTTTCTTTCTCTTTTTCCTTAGAGAGTAGATAAAACGCTAAATTTTCCTAATGACAACGATATCACAAAATTGACCAGGGACCCAACAGCAAGGTACGAGATAAACTTTCAGCAAACGCTGACCGACATTAAAAATCCTCTCACGTAAGGTCAGATAAAATGAATGACACAGATCTAAAAGTGCCCATTCTAAATTCACTACCGAAAGTGCACTAACAAAATAATCCATTGGTATCAGTCACTAACATCAGAAATGCCCACCCAATTACCTTGCTGTTTCACACACACACACACAAACACACACGTACACACACATTACTAAAGACAAACAGCAGATATCTGGGAAACGCAAAGGAATTAATAGATCAACTCAAGAATATAGACATACCGAGCCCAGCAAGCCTTATATCAGACAAGTGCAGAATTTGGTGACCCGCCAACCTGATTCACATACTTCTTCAGCTCGCAGACCGCCTCGTTACGTGACATGACAGCAGCATTCCTGGGATATAAATTCGAAACTGCCGCATCAGTGACGGTTTTGTTTATGGCGTAACACTCCAATATGAATGGCACACCTTTCACAACACACCACGCCAACAAATTGTGCTTCAAAACACACGTTTTTGAGAGTATATTCATTTTATGATTACACTGTCTTCAGATGAGTTTATTTATTTACACGTTGTGAATATTGTTTCTTTATTTACAACGTTGTATAATAGCTGTCTTAAAACTTCCTTTGCACAATCCTGCATCGTCATCAGTAAGGAAAGGATGTTCAAAACATGTAAATAAATGTCGTCAGGATTCTTGAAAAGTCATTATGAAAAAATAAACACCTATGAAGGCAACTAGTTGCAGCTAATTCATTATAAATTTCCCTCTGTTTAAACAGTTCGTTGTTCTAAAATAAATATTTACTAATTTTTGTATCAGAAAGAATAGAAAAAGATGCGGTAATAAGATAGGCAATCACAATCGAGAAGCAGTTAAGAGTAACAAGTTTTGTTTGTCTAGCCGTCATCAGTAGCAAGCACAGAAATATTCGTTTTGTAAATAAAAACCGCCTTTTCTTGCTGCAGTTTATTTTATTTCTTCCAGACGCGTTTAGCCTTTCACTTTAAGAAATCTCCAGTGCAATTTAGATTGATACAGTTTTGTTTTGATGTGTGAGATATGTAGATTGTAAAATAAGACGTGAACTATTTTATGATCTACAAATCTCGCACATCAGAACAAAGTGTATCATTCTAGATTCCACAGAAGATACCTCAATGTAAAAGGCAAAACGCACTTGTAAAAAAATAAAATAAATTACAGAACGAATACTTGGAAATAAGTTTGCAATTTTTGGCCAATGATGAGTCATTCGAATGTTTGAAATGCAGTGTGTAGATAACCACAAACACTGTCAGCAAGCATTTTTAAAAATATTTGTCCAAAAAAATACTTTTGATGACTAGTTGCATAGGTATGTGTTATTTCTGTGTCACTAAATAGATAAAGCCATCACTTCTTTCTTCATTTTAAAACATTAAAAGTCTAAATCGCTTGACGTTTGCGTGTATCGGCTGTATTACACAAAAAGCAAACTGGAAAAATGTGAACAACAGAATTACGAAATCTCAAAACGATACTACTCGTCCTCAAACGCTCAGTACGTATTGGTAATGCTGACAATGAGAATATTTTGGCCGGCATCAGTATTCTCCATAAGTATTTCTACTATTGACAATAATGTTGAGTGTTTGAGGGCTTCTTAAGTCCCGTATGACATTTCTACAATTGAAGATGATAGGCACGAATAGTATGTTGCTAACACTGTACGAAATGACAGAAACTGTCCAGACCCATGGTAGCAGAGCTGATTAAAACTTTACAGACTGCAAGCGCCTCACTCCCTCTACCTTCCCTTCCCACCTATCCCTTCATTTCTCTGTCTTCCACGAATTTCTTCCTCAGACCGGAATGAAATCAACTGCTAGCCGGATTCGGCACGCGAGCTACCAGTTGCCTATTCGTGGTTTGTCATTTCATATGACATCACTGTACATTGCATTCCAGTAGATGCAACTATCGGCGTTATCACACAAGGACTAAAGCAATAAGGCAACACACCAGACACACATTGATAAATTAGCAACCATATGTCAAGACTTTGCGTTCAACAATAATGTTATTCCCAATACGGAGGTCTGCCAATTGAATCACCGATTAATGGCCTCTTAACCAACGTATTCATCAACAACCTAGAGAACAAGATCTTCAAACACATAATAAAACCGAAGAAATACAAATATATGTATTGTTGCCAGAATGAGATTTTCACTCTGCAGCGGAGTGTGCGCTGATATGAAACTTCCTGGCAGATTAATACTGTGTGCCCGACCGAGACTCGAACTCGGGACCTTTGCTTTTTGCGGGCAAGTGCTCTACCATCTGAGCTACCGAAGCACGACTCACGCCCGGTACTCACAGTTGGTAGAGCACTTGCCCGCGAAAGACAAAGGTGCCGATATCGAGTCTCGGTCGGGCACACAGTTTTAATCTGCCAGGAAGTTTCATATCAGCGCACACTCCGCTGCAGAGTGAAAATCTCATTCTGGAAACCTCCCCCAGGCTGTGGCTAAGCCATGTCTCCGCAATATCCTTTCTTTCAGGAGTGCTAGTTCTGCAAGTTTCGCAGGAGGGCTTCTGTAAAGTTTGGAAGGTAGGAGAGGAGATACTGGCAGAAGTAAAGCTGTGAGTAGCGGGCGTGAGTCGTGCTTCGGTAGCTCAGTTGGTAGAGCACTTGCCCGCGAAAGGCAAAGGTCCCGAGTTGGAGTCTCGGTCGGGCACACAGTTTTAATCTGCCAGGAAGTTTCATATGTATTGTTACCTTTATTTCGATATGCCTGATCGCTGAACCACATAGACACACAAAACCTCAACACAACGGAATAAACAAATTACACCCAAAATTACTCTTCACACACGAAACAAAAACAGACAACACACTAAATTTTCTGGACTCAGCATGCAAGGAATAAACAATCCTCATAATTAATAACGTTCAGGTAACCGACAAAACGAGCACCATCATTCAAAAACAGTGAGTACTCCATTGCACAGAAAAATGCCAGGTTCAGATTCATGGTCCACAGAGTAAACAAAACACCCATAAGCAAACTGAACTAGAGCTCAGCACAATAAAAAAGTAGGAGCAGAAAATGGGTATAACACTCGTATAATAAAGTAAACCAACATATAGGTAAACGGGAAAGAAATGAACAGGTCACATACACACAAGACTTTGCACAATAACGCAGAAGAACGCACCACACCTACAATAAACCCATGCAACGCACAATAGACCAACAACTCTCACACAAAGCAAAATGGCACATACTCATGTGCAATAATTAAGCTGTTCATAGCGCAGGCAACATTTTAAAAAGACGAAGACTTCAAACAGGACAAGGACAAATAACACAACACAGAAAAGGCTCAGAACACAGGAAACATTTCCGGCCGGTGTGGCCGTGCGGTTCTAGGCGCTTCAGTCTGGAACCGCGTGACCGCTACGGTCGCAGGTTCGAATCCTGCCTCGGGCATGGATGTGTGTGATGTCCTTAGGTTAGTTAGGTTTAAGTAGTTCTAAGTTCTAGGGGACTGATGACCACAGATGTTAAGTCCCATAGTGCTCAGAACCCTTTGAACCATTTGAACCACAGGAAACATTCACAAATAAATTCATATGATCAGGAACATATGAAATCATATGCCACACATGTGCCGGCCGGTGTGACCGAGCGGTTCTAGGCGCTACAGTCTGGAACCGCGTGACCACTACGGTCGCAGGTTCGAATCCTGCCTCGGGCATGGATGTGTGTGATGTCCTTAGGTTAGTTAGGTTTAACTAGTTCTAAGTTCTAGGGGACTGATGACCTCAGAAGTTTAGTCCCATAGTGCTCAGAGCCATTTGAACAATTTGAGCCACACATGTCAGTCAATATACATAAAGCATACATGTAGGAATTTTACAACGAAATACTCAGAATACCTCACAGCCCTAAAAAGCGAAAGCTCCCGTAACACATCTGCTGCCAACCTAACAATCCACAACTCTCACCCAGCTAAAATAGACACAGAATTAAAAATATCAAAATACCAAAATCCAGCTACAGTCTGTTCCATAAAATTTGAATAGAAGATAGTTGCATATACAGAAGGCAATAGCGGAAGGAAAACAGGTTATAAACGACTTCACTATGTTAAAGCACACTCTTTAACACATTAGAGGAACTCTAAGGATGAAACAACAAAGAGCTAAAAACACACCCTCACACGCACGCGTCCACACAGAGCGAGCGAGCGAGCGAGAGAGAGAAGGTCCATAAAATTCAAACATCGCGCTAAATTAATTTGAGAATAAGTGAATGCCAGCTGAGTCTAGGCGCACAACTACTTTTACACTTTTTTTGGCCCAAGTTTGATCGGTGTCATTTACAAACGACGTTCTGCAAAATATGAGTAGCGTTTATGTGCTTCACAACAACTCAAGAGAATGCGAATGAAAAGATATCAGTGAGAACTAAATGTAAATAATCGCAAATATGGCCGGGAAAAATGTTAGCACAATGTAATTACGTCTAGATATAATGTGATCTGTTAACTCGCGACTAAATTCACACTAACGCAATCTAGTTGCAAATGACAAGCTAACAGTACATAGTGATGTACGGAGGAAACTGCATAACCCTATAACGTAATATTATGGTAATGCCAACAACAAACAAAAACTGCTTTAGGCTTAAGTTTCGTAAATTAATTATCGTTTAAAACATGATCAGATTTTACAGACTTAAATAAAGAAAATCCAGTGAGTATGTCACAAAGGTGCTGAAACATGGTACCTCGTTGAGATCGGGTGTTCAGCCGGTGGTCCGCATCTTCCCGACACGATATTTCGACACCATATCTCGACCTCTTCATCACGTTTCCCATGAGGCTGGCTGCCTGGTAACTCGTCAATTCACTTTTCAATGCTAATCTGCAGTTTAGCAGAATCACAGGCAATGGCTTCTAGAAATGAAGACAATAACAACTCTGCAGTGAATAAAATGTCTGTACCCTAGATTCCGGGAGGAGCATGTGCCCCTCTTGGCCCATCTTGTGGACGCCTTTGTCAACTATAGCCAGTTTCTGTGTTGTATGACCCGTTCAAGGCGTGCAGCCTTATGCCCCATAAACACCTTTTGCGAGTTGGACCTACTGCAAATGCCCACTGCGCTTAGTTTCCGTCGCAATGGCCGCTCGGAAAGTGGTTAAGGTGGACCTGCATTCATTGACTGCAGCAGTAGCTGTCAGGTTTGAAATCGCTTGTCATTTTCAGTGCGTATCATTTGTATCTGGTTCCTCTCAGTCACGAACATTTTACGATTATTGTTTCTACGCCGTGTTATACAGTGTCACTTTTTCCACCGTGAGAAACTCTAGGGATTGATCGATGAGAGGATACGGAACAAAAAACGTCTAATGAACTTATATCCGGAAATGCTAAGTTTCCATGCTAGAGACCATTTATTCAATCATACTTTGTTACAGAGACTGCGGCATAATAGGCGTGTATCACGCAGCCACAGTTACAGTATGCATGGGATCCTCCTAGAGGGTGATACTGTTCCTCACACGTCATGCCCTAGCGCCCTCTACAGCCATAGTAATTGGTAGTCTTGTGTCGGATTCACTTGCTTTGCTGACTTATCTTGTATTGAATATGGTATAGTGTTGTACAAAATAGTTCCGTATTCGAATCGAAAGCTTCCCGACATCGTGTTTACTTACGGAAAGGCAAATGGAAACAAGCGGCGGGCAGCAATGTTGTGCCAGGAGACCTATCCCTGCCGACAACTACCACAGCATTCAGTGTTTCGACGGTTGACGGAGGTAGGTTCGTTTCATGTAGCTGGAAATGATGAAGGACATACACGAAATGTTCGGAGACCGGACTTGGAGGAAAATGTGATTAACACTGTGGAAAGCGACCGCCGTGTCAGTACCAAGCCGTTGGCTCGCCAGTATAGGTAAGCGAGAAGACCGTTTGAAACATTGTCCTTGACAACTGTTACTACCAGTATGACTTACAGCGTGTGTAGGACTTACTAGCCACAGACTTTCCAAATCGGGAGCAGTTTCATCACTGGTTTCTTCACCAGGATTTGTGTCATCCAACTGTTCCTAGATGAGCCGGCCGCGGTAGCCGATCGGTTCTAGGCACTTCAGTCCGGAACCGTGAGACTGCTACGGTCGCAGGTTCGAATCCTGCCTCGGGGATGGATGTGTGTGACGCCCTTAGGTTAGTTATTTTTAAGTAGTTCTAAGTTCTAGGGGACTGATGGCCTCAGATGTTAAGTCCCGTAGTGCTCAGAGCCATTTTTTTGTTCATAGATGAGGGCACCGTTATGCGGAGTGGTATCTTCGGCTTTCATAGCAATCGACTTGGGTGTAGTATGCAGAACGCCATGGTATGGTGACAGCGAATCATCAGCATCGGTGCAGCTGGAATGTGTCGGCGAGATAATTGGCGACCGTATCTTGGGGTCAGTCTTCCTTCCATGTCACCTAACAGGCCGCACCTATCGGCGTTTCTTGTGGATGACTCTGCCTGCCCTTCTGGAAGAAGTGGCTTTGATGATTCGAAAGATTCTGTGCTGTTACTTGATGGTGCTCGAACCCAGTTGTGTCTTCCCTGGTCGACAGATCGGACGGGGGGACCTAGTTGCATGGCCTGCTCGTTTACCGGATCTCAGCCGGTGCGATTTCTGGTTATTTGGCCATCTCAAAAGTATCGTGTATGCAAAGCCCTTTCCAGTTGCGCAGACACTGGAGCAAAGTACTCATGCTGCCTTTGACACTGTTCAGATGGAGCCTGGCCGATGCGAATGTGTGAGACGACGCTTATACGCATGAGTTGAGGCACAAGGAAAGCATCTGCTACACGTAATTTAACAGTGGGTGCATGGTATAGCGCGTATTAGACCGCAGTCTCCGTAACAACGTGTGATTGGATAAATGGTCCCTAGCATGAAAATCAAGCATTTCAGGACAGCAGTTCATAGGCCGTTTTTGTTCCGTATCCTCTGATTGATCAGTCCCTAGAGTTTGTACACAGTGGAATAATCACCCCGTATATCTGCGTGTTGTTTCTGTAACGACATAATCGTATGTTTCCCAAGGGGTAGGGTGGGGTTTGGACTCCTTAGGTTAGTTAGGTTTAAGTAGTTGTAAGTTCTAGGGGACTGATGACCTCAGATGTTAAGTCCCATTGTGCTCAGAGCCATTTAAGCCATTTTGAATAAATAAATATCACTGCAATCTAGATTGTTGTTTTAAGTAGTTCTTGCACTGTCTCCAACTGATTCCTAACTACTTCGACCGATGACTTCCACGTAGTGCGTGTGCCACATCCTCTTGCTCGGCTGTGGGCTTCAGTCCGCATGGTATACCATCCATGAGATAATCAAGCCAGCCCAAGTCCAAATTGTCCCTCTCTCCAATGGCAATTCTGCGGAAGGCGTGCAGACTACGTGGTCGTTGTGAGCGTGAATAACAGCTCATTACAGGCGAATCCACATCAGTTCGATTGCGTTCATGTGCGAGGATCAGGAATACCAGACAGTTCTGGTTATCGTAGCATGCTGAATGAACAAGAAAAGCAGGATGAACACGCGAGGTATCAGTCATCAAGGAGAAATTGTCACCAGAATGTTAGCGACACTATCCCGCTATTGCTTGCAGAAGCTTGTCCCTGTACTGTAGAGCAGTGAGATTGCCCTCGATAACCACGAAAGCTGTATAACAGCCCTTACTAGCAACACTCAAGAACATCACTCCACCAACTCCTTGTAGCACATGTGGGTCACTGATAAAGGCGTTTGGTATTGCCAGGTTTTCTCCAGACACGTTGTCCGCGATTATCATGGTACAAACAGATCCGGGTTTCGTCCGTAAACAACACTCGGCGCCGGCACTGGGACTTCCATTCTACGTGATGTCGTGTCCATCTGTAACAGAATCCATTGCGTTGTCATTTACGAGGTAATGCTCGCCACGATTATTGGGAGAGGAGAGTCACATCATGCAATCGCCTCCTACGAGTTTGATGTGCTGCATGATGTCCTTACCCTCTTCGAACGCCGAATTGGGTCCTGGAGCACTCAGACCACCATTTCTTCGACTCAAAAGTCGTCAATATCTCATCCTGTCCAGCTGTCGACCATGGGCGGCTTGTATAGAATAGGTCATCATCACTGCTGTCAATTGGAACCACCAGTCAGTGTGGCCGAGTGGTTTTAGGCGCTTTAGTCTGGAACCGCGCGACCGCTACGGTCGCATGTTCTAATCCTGCCTCGGACATGGATGTGTGCGTTATCCTTAGGTTAGTTAGGTTTAAGTAGTTCTAAGTTCTAGGGTACTGATGACCTCCGATGTTAAGTCCCATAGTGCTCAGAGCCATTTTAAGCCATCAATTGGAAACGATTGCATATCCCCACCAAATCACGATGATTCCAGAGCACATGTCTAGCAACTTCCGTAGTTCCCAGAATGAGATTTTCACTCTGCAGCGGAGTGTGCGCTGATATGAAACTTCCTGGCAGATTAAAACTGTATGCCGGACCGGTACTCGAACTCGGGAGCTTTGCCTTTTGGGTGCAAGTGCTCTACCACTCACGACTCACGCCCCGTTCTCACAGCTTTACTTCTGCCAGTACCTCGTCTCCTACCTTCCAAACTTTACAGAAGCTCTCCTGCGAATATCCTTTCTTTCAGGAGTGCTAGTTCTGCAGGGTTCGCAGGAGAGCTTCTGTAAACTTTGGAAGGTAGGAGACGAGGTACTGGCAGAAGTAAAGTTGTGAGGACGGGGCGTGAGTCGTGCTTGGGTAGCTCAGATGGTAGAGCACTTGCCCTCGAAAGGCCAAGGTCCTGAGTTCGAGTCTCGGTCCGGCACACAGTTTCAATCTGCCAGGAAATTTCAACTTACCGTAGTTGATAAGCGTTCTGCTCGTAACGTGACGATGCGGATCCGATCACTGGTCGGGAATGTCCTCTGTGCCACATTGGATGTACAGTCTACTGGTTCAGAGACGTCTCTAACGGATTCCTATTAGTGCATACTTTCAACCGAAATGCAGCAATGCATTCGAGTGTAGTGTTCCATCTGTAGACGGCGCTCGTGGTAACTGCGTGCATGTCTACAAACAGCGTCAGGGGTGACATTCCGATACGGGAGTGGTCGCAGTAGTTGGACACCTGCGCGATGTATCGGGTGACATATTACTATTGTCGATGTGGGTATTTTGGCGAGATGGCTGGGCTACTGGCGGGCTTTACCGGTAGCGGCCATCCCCCGCTGCTCGCTGCCAGACAGACAGACAGGAACGCTCACTTTCCTTACTTTTCCTGCAGCGCCCCCACCTCGCGGAAAGAAAGCAGGCGCTCGCAATTACAGCGTCTGGCAAAACTGCAGAGCGGCGGGCGCCTACCAGAGCGGCGCATCGCGGCGTGACGTAGCGTGACGCTAGAGCAGGCCAGGCCCCGCTACTCTCACTCTCGGACGGCCTGGGCTGCCGCCGTAGTAATTGGGACGCGCGCCGCCGGGAAGGAAGCAAGGCCGGGAGGACGCCGTTTCAAGGTAACTCCGCCAAAAGTCACTGTGCTCTCTCAGATGCGGCTGTGGCTCAGAACCGAAGCCTCGTTTCCAGTGAGACTATTCCGTCTGTGCAGTCCGCCTCCGGTTCTAAGTGGTCGGCGTATCTTGGCTGCTATGCGGAAGATCCGGGTTCACTTCCTGTCACTGCCAGTGGTTATTGCTTGGTGGCAGAGTTAACACCGTTTCCTGGCCACGCCTGGAGAATCACACTGTGAGCTGTTGTGAGCGCCAGATGTTGTTTCCGGTGACCATGGGGAAGTGGATATTATTTCAGCCTGAATCTAATAGGTTGGGCTTTCCCTAGTCTTCCTCAATGGGTCGACTGCTCCGGCTCAGGAGTGAGTTATTTATTCGTGACGCCCGAACTGTTCCAACACATCTCACAGAGAAACTTATGAACGTCCCGGAAGGCTGCAGCACTTTACAGAAGGGCCATAAACGCGAACAGAAAGTGGTTATTTAATTTTTCATATCTTTTGCTTCTGATTCTGTTTGATTAAATGTTAAATAATTTTGTGGGGTCGGTCTGGACATAACTAAATCAGAGGTTTATCGTCAGCGCTCTATGGCAGAGGTCGTGGTATAAAGTGTATTGCTAAAGTGAGTAGTTGGTGTTGCTGAGTGACCAGCTAAGCTATTTTTCCCAGTACGGTGAGTCTGCAAGTATCGAAGGCGCGTTTAAGTATCCCAGCGTGTTTACTAGGTGAGTGTTGCCTTTAAGTAAGCTCACACTTCCAGAATGAGATTTTCACTCTGCAGCGGAGTGTGCGCTGATATGAAACTTCCTGGCAGATTAAAACTGTGTGCCGGACCGAGTCTCGAACTCGGGACCTCTGCCTTTCGCGGGCAAGTGCTCTACCATCTGAGCTACACAAGCACGACTCACGCCCCGTCCTCACAGCTTTACTTCTGCCAGTACCTCGTCTCCTACCTTCCATACTTTACAGGAGCTCTCCTTCGAAGGTAGGAGACGAGGTTCTGGCAGAAGTAAAGCTGTGAGGACGGGGCGTGAGTCGTGCTTGTGTAGCTCAGATGGTAGAGCACTTGCCCGCGAAAGGCAAAGGTCCCGAGTTCGAGTCTCGGTCCGGCACACAGTTTTAATCTGCCAGGATGTTTCAAGCTCACACTTGTCCGGTAACCAGATCCCTTGCATCGGATCGCGGAGTCAGTAGTTTGCTGGGTGGTGATGTTTTAGTGAACGAGACGGACCTGGCAAGGTCCAGCACAAGTCAATAAATTGTATTTATTTAGGTAAAAATCTGAGTGATAATTTTTTGTGACATTTTGCCTTGATGTTGAATTGTAACCTTGTTTTGCTGTGTGAAAGTCATCGGTGGAAGTAGTTAGGAATCAGATGGAGACAATGTAGGAACTAGTTAAAACAGCAGTCTAGATCGCAGTGATATTTATTTATAATGACCGGTTTCGACTTCAAGTTAATCTTCAGAATGTGAGCCCCATGTGGCTGGCGCTGGCGGCTGCTCGGCTGTTCTTGTGGTAGTACGATAGTAATTTAAAGTGGAAACCGGTAGTAATGCATAAATATAATTGCGATTTAGGGTCTCGTATTACCCAAATTGTAGCACCAGATCGCCGTCCTCCCAAGGGACAATGTTGTCTAAATTTATGAATGTAGCAACTGTTGGATGGTCTACGTATTCCAGTCCAGTGATGACTTAACTGAGTCTTGCCTGAAAGTTGTCAGGTAGGTTGTAACCTCCCCACAGAAATAATAATTAAATGAATGATGAACCCTGTGTAACTTCCCCACGGAAATATTTTAAATTAAAATATTAACCATGTGTAAACTCCCCACGGAAATATTAATTAAATGAAGAACCAAGAATAAACTCTCCACAAAAATAATGAAATGAACCATGAACCAAGTGTAACCTCCGCACAATAATAATAATAAAATGAATTTTAAATATTGTAACCTCTGAACAAAATTGGCTCCCATTTATAATCTCTGTGCAGAAATGCATTCACATTTAATGTACCCACAAAATTCTTTTCTCATTTAATGTTAAGTTCGAAACAGGAAAATTCCTAAACCCAAAAATAATAAAAAAAAATTCAGTAACCTGGTAAATTTTAGGACGACAGCAGCGCTGCTCCACGGCCCTGTGCTCTGAATAAAAAAAGCAAAAATTCTTACCTCAATAAAAAACTGCGAATATATCTGCTCTTACATAAAAAAAGTTTTGGCACAGCTCCGTGCAATGCTGGCCTATGCTTTGTGATTCGTGAAAGGAATAATTATTCATTGGATAAAATCTTTAAATTGAAATGAATGCTTTTTTTAAAAAAAATTACTTTATATTATAAAAATTATTATTGGGGCATTTTTTAAAAAAATTGGAATGACAATTCACATACATTACTAGATATGCGCAAGGCTGCTTCTTTACCTTAAACAATAATACTCATCCTCCAGAGTCTCGACCAGAGCAGACTCCCGACACGCGCCGACACGCGCACACAACTGCCGACTACTGCCGACTCACGCAGACTACTCAAGACTACTGCCGACTAGCGACAAGCAACAACTAACTACATACTGCTCTCTGGTCAGAGACTCTCCCATGCCTTGCCCATCGCCGGCAACGCATACGTCTTACAAGGTACAGGGTTTCTAATTATTGTGTTTGGAGTTGTGAGATGTTTAACCTTGTCACTTGCGTCGAAGAAGGCTAGCGTCCTGTATTTAGACAGATTTGATAGAGTAGCAGATCAAAAAATGAATCGGGGTCCGCCAATAAACCTTTTCGAGTAATCTCCGGAGCAGTACGTCGCGTAATTTGTCTCATGCACAGTACGTCAACAGAAGTGCGTTGATTCCGGCTGTAGCCCGACTGTGATTTAACGCGACGCCATGGAAGCTTCGAAGCACTGACGGAAGGAACGAGGAGGACTGGGCCGGAGTGCTCTCAGCCGAGGAGCTACCTGCGTGAGAATTAGCAGCTCCCAGGTATGGGAAGCTGACAACGGCGCGCTCACCCATTACCCCTCCACACCGCGTCCGAATGACGTGACTGGCCGACAGTGACACGGCGGTCTGTCGCTAATGAACGGCAGGTCAGGACCAAGACGCGGGGATGGCAGTCCGATTGAGAGACCTCTCGAGAGCGACTATGGTCTAGGTCTTCAACAGTGTGACAGCGCAATTTTGTTGCAGATTCATCGGGAACTGACGGCATTTAGATGGTCCTCTGACACGGTGTACTTTACCGGCACACTTGCTAAATCTCTAGCTGCGATTTTTACAATATACCCCTCACGTTAAGTGTGTTGTCGTTAGTATTCTATGGATTGAAATTGCGATCTTTCGTTTTGACGTGAAACACGCGGGGGGCGCCACTACAGTTAATTTTTTGAGAGGAAAATATGGTAATATGTTGATCATTTACATGACTACATTAATTTATCGGTGTAAACTCTGATTGGCTGTGAATTAAAGTACTTGAAGAAACAGAGCAACCAGCGCCGGAAAATGACGACCTTTCTGGGAGGACGTGCTACAAAGAAATGCCTCGTAATTTTTTATTCTGTTCTCAGTATCGGCTGAGATATTACGCTGAGGTGAAGAAAGTCATGGCATACCTCCTGGTTTCGAATCGGACCTCCTTTTTCCCGGCGTAGTGCAGCAACTCAACGTGGCGTGGACTGAACAAGTTGTTGGAAGTCGCCTACAGATATACAGGGTGTCCACAATGAGACTCCAACATTTGAACTCATAAAATCTGGGAGGAAACACAATTTATTGACGAACAAATACAGGGAAATCATACAGCAGCTTATCAAGTTTTCATACACAGGTGGACGGTTCAGTACACTTGAACATGGGCGCCACGGGTAGTGCGAAGAATATGAAGTCTATCATCGATTTCGTGCCATGTGTTGCGGAGCATCTGTTTTGTGACAGAGTTGATGACAATTCTTATGCGCTGTTTCAAGTCTTTCAGGTCCTTTACTGGTGTAGCGTATACCCGGTCTTTCACATAACCCCATAAGAAAAAATCAAGGGGGGGGGGGGGGGGGGGGCGGGTATGTCGGGTGAACGTGGCAGCCAAGGAATTGGACCTCCACGGCCAATCCATCGTTGCGGGAATGTGTCATTTAAAAATTTTCGCAAATAAAAGCTCCAATAGTGTGGTGGACCGTCCTGTTGAAACATCACATTTGGCTGCAAGTCTGTTATCTGTGGCACGGCAAATTGCTCCAACATGTCCAGGTAGATGGCTCCATCCATAGTCGGCTTCTGAAAGAAAAACGGCCCAACAATGCGATTTATCATCAAGCCACACCACGCATTAAATTTCGGACTGTCGCGCATGTGTTCCCTAGGTGCATGTGGATTTTCGTACCCCCAGATGCGCACATTGTGACGATTGACAGCCCCTGACACGTGAAAGGTTGCCTCGTCAGTAAACATCAAGCGTGATAAAAATGTCTCGTCCGCGGAAATGCCATCCAACATGACACATGCAAATTCTTCTCGCTTTGGTCGATCATCAGGCTTTATTTCTTGCACAACCTGCACTTTATATGCGTACAAACGTAATCGCTGATGAAGCACTTTGTGCACTGTTGAATATTTCATACGAAGTTCTCGTGCTGCCTGTCGCACTTACTTCTATGGACTTGGTTCGAATGACCGCCGCACTTGTCCTACATGATGTTCGCCGATCCCAGGCTTACCACCACCATGCCCTGTCGCAAAACTCCCAGTAGCCAAAAACTGATCACACTACTTCTTTATAGTCTTGAACGACGGGGCGCTTTGTTGTAAACTCGACGAAAGTTTCTTTGCACTTGGGTCGCCGATTTCGTCTCTACATACCACCAGCCACATGTGCACGCTCCTTCATATCCTCCATTTTGCTAAAACAATTGATTGCAGCTCCACTACGGCCACTTGGCGAATCAAATTTGCACACCACAAACGTGTTGAGTTGCTCTGTCTGCCCCTTCAGGATTCACAGGTCCACCATCTGAAATGAGAAAGATATAGGATATTAAAATGTTGGAGTCTCATTGTGGACACCCTGTATTGAGCCTTGCTGCCTGTAAAGTCATCCATAATGGCGAGAGTGGTGCCGGTGCCGGATTCTGTGCGCGAACTAACCTCCTGACCATGTCTCATAAATATCCGAGGGGATCATGTCGGGCGATCTGGGTGGCCAAATCATTCACTCTAATTGTCAAAAATGCTGTTCAAGCCAACCGCGAACAAACTGTGGCTCGGTGACACGGCGCATTGTCATCCATAAAAATTGCATTGTTTTTGTGAAGACGAGGTCCGTAAATGGATGCAGATGGTCTCCAAGTAACCAGACTTAACCACTTCCAGTCATTGATTGATTCAGTTGGACCAGAAGACCCAGTCCATTCTGTGTAAACACAGCCCACACCATTATGGAGCGACCTCCAGGAAGAACAGTGACTTGTTGACAACCTGGTTCAAAGGCTTCGTGGTGTCTGCGCCGCACTCGAACCCTACTAGCCGCGCGGTCTGGGGCGCCTTGTCACGGTCCGTGCAGTTCTCCCCGTCGGAGGTTCGAGTCCTCCCTCAGACATGTGTGTGTGTGTTGTCCAAAGAGTAAGTTAGTTTAAATAGTATGTAGGCTTAGGGAACGATGACCTCAGCAGTTTGGTCCCATTAGACCTTAACACAAATTTCCAATTTTTTTCCCTACCGCCTGTTCTTAACAACTGAAATCGGGACTCATCTGACCAGGCCACGGTCTGCGAGTCGTCTAGGGTCGAATCGATATGGTCACGAGCCCAGGGGAGGGGCTGCAGGCGATATTATACTGTTATGCCATACCCAATTAACGCCAAATTTAACTGTCCTAACGGATACGATCGTCGTACGTCCCACACCGATTTCGGCGGTTATTCCACGCAGTGCTGCTTGTCTGTTAGCACTGACAACAGTACGTAAACGCCACTGCTCTCGGCTGTTAAGTAAATCTCTTCGGCAACTGCGTTTTTGGTGGTGTGGGTCTCGGAATATCACATTCTCTAACGATTTTCGAAATGGAATGTCCCATGCGTCTAGATCCATCTACTATTACGCGTTCAACGTCTGTTGATTCCAGTCGTCGGAAAAATGTTCACATGGATCCCCTGAGTACATATGACGTTTCCACAAATGCATCGTGTACGCCATACTACCGCTATCTCTATACAGGGCTGTTACAAATGATGGAAGCGATTTCATAAATCCACTGTAGCTCCATTCATTGACATATGGTCACGACACACTACAGATACGTAGAAAAACTCAAAGTTTTGTTCGGCTGAAGCCGCACTTCAGGTTTCTGCCGCCAGAGCGCTCGAGAGCGCAGTGAGACAAAATGGCGACAGGAGCCGAGAAAGCGTATGTCGTGCTTGAAATGCACTCACATCAGTCAGTCATAACAGTGCAACGACACTTCAGGACGAAGTTCAACAAAGATCCACCGACTGCTAACTCCATTCGGCGATGGTGTGCGCAGTTTAAAGCTTCTGGATGCCTATGTAAGGGGAAATCAACGGGTCGGCCTGCAGTGAGCGAAGAAACGGCTGAACGCGTGCGGGCAAGTTTCACGCGTAGCCCGCGGAAGTCGACGAATAAAGCAAGCAGGGAGCTAAACGTACCACAGCCGACGGTTTGGAAAATCTTACGGAAAAGGCTAAAGCAGAAGCCTTACCGTTTACAATTGCTACAAGCCCTGACACCCGATGACAAAGTCAAACGCTTTGAATTTTCGGCGCGTTTGCAACAGCTCATGGAAGAGGATGCTTTCAGTGCGAAACTTGTTTTCAGTGATGAAGCAACATTTTTTCTTAATGGTGAAGTGAACAGACACAATGTGCGAATCTGGGCGGTAGAGAATCCTCACGCATTCGTGCAGCAAATTCGCAATTCACCAAAAGTTAACGTGTTTTGTGCAATCTCACGGTTTAAAGTTTATGGTCCCTTTTTCTTCTGTGAAAAAAACGTTACAGGACACGTGTATCTGGACATGCTGGAAAATTGGCTCATGCCACAACTGGAGACCGACAGCGCCGACGTCATCTTTCAACAGGATGATGCTCCACCGCGCGTCCATCATGATGTTCGGCATTTCTTAAACAGGAGATTGGAAAACCGATGGATCGGTCGTGGTGGGGATCATGATCAGCAATTCATGTCATGGCCTCCACGCTCTCCCAACTTAACCCCATGCGATTTCTTTCTGTGGGGTTATGTGAAAGATTCAGTGTTTAAACCTCCTCTACCAAGAAACGTGCCAGAACTGCGAGCTCGCATCAACGATGCTTTCGAACTCATTGATGGGGACATGCTGTGCCGAGTGTGGGAGGAACTTGATTATCGGCTTGATGTCTGCCGAATCACTAAAGGGGCACATATCGAACATTTGTGAATGCCTAAAAAAACTTTTTGAGTTTTTGTATGTGTGTGCAAACCATTGTGAAAATATCTCAAATAATAAAGTTATTGTAGAGCTGTGAAATCGCTTCAATCATTTGTAATAACCCTGTATATGCTTATCGCTGCCCCGTGATTTTTATCACCTCAGTATATGTGTCATGCATACCACTTGGCTGTCTTTTCCACATCGCTGACGTAAGTTGCAACCCTCTGCCGCTAGAGGGCTCAATGGTAGTGTGTAACATGGCAGTATGTATGTCAGTTTGTGGCTCTAATGGCTCTGAGCACTATGGGACTTAACATCTGAAGTCATCAGTCCCCTAGAACTTAGGACTACTTAAACCTAACTAACCTAAGGACATCACACACATCGATGCCCGAGGCAGGATTCGAACCTGCGACTGTAGCAGCAGCACGGTTCCAGATTGAAGCGCTTGGAACCGATTGGCCACTGCGGCTGGCGTCGGTTCGTGAGGAAAAGCTTACTGTAATCGAATTTCTAACTTCAGAAAATGTTCCTTCACATATTGACTACCTTCTTCTTCAGCATGACAATACCAGACCACATACGAGCGTCGCAACACCTGGAACAATTCGACGTCTTGGGTTCGCTGCCATTGATCATCCTTCGTCAAGTCGTGACTTGGCCTCATTCGATTTTCAGCTACTTCCAACACTTAAAGAACATTTTCCAGGATTTCATTTTGATACAGGTAAAAGCTGTGCAGGCAGAGGTGAGGTTGAGGCACAGTCAACAAACTCCGACGTTCTACAGTGACGGTGACAATAAACTGGTCTGTCGTTGGAGGAAATGTGTTCGTAGAATGTTAATAAAGTTTGATTTATTTAAAAAGTTCTAACAGTTTTGACATAAAAAATTCGGAGCTATTGCTTTTCAGGAGGCATCCATAGGTAACTCCAGCCCAATTACTGCACTGTCGCTGTGGTGCAATACTGAGTTCATAAATTTCAGTATCGCACTTTTGAGTATCTGGCCGTGTCGTCGTGGTAGTCTAACGTTTCGATCGATGTTTTGAGTTACCTTCATCAGGCTGCAGCCTAAAGCTTCTAATAGGCCCTGTTATTGCAGATTCATCGGGAGGTAAAGCAATAATGAGATCGCTGTCTCGTATTTTTGACGCTATTTGCATATATTGTTAATATTGTACTCTAATTATTTCGTATTATATGCCTGAAACAATAAGACGAAACTATTCAAATGGAAGAGAGCGTTTTCTGGCAGTACATGTGGAATTACCTGTTATCAGAGCGTGGAGAATTCAAATATACGACAGATAACGTTATCAGACAAATTATTATTAAATTAAGTGTTAGTATCTTCATCCAGCGACCACTGCAACTTCTGGAAGACCTTCCGATGATGTGAACGAGAAGCGATTGAAAATAGTGTAGTGTTCGTCAACTGTTTTAGGTGACTTTCACCAAGCTGACGACGCACTGTTTCGGATATTATTTAAGATTATTCATGTCTGAATAAAATTTAAATACTCTTTGGTGCTGTACGCATTATTGCCACAAGTTGCTGTAAACATCTCCTACATGTGAGGTGACCATTGTGTATCACACGTGACAGTACTGTCATTACTTAGTTACTTGCATGCTCCATGGATCATAATTGTGAACTTTCGGTATCTTCGTCTTGTACCGCATCTGTCTGCGTCTAGAGTAAATCTCACGTTCAAGTGTGAGAACGTTTTCTAAATCTTTTCGTTGAGTGTGTCTGAGGCGGAACACGGGTTCCATAGCGACATTTTCCTAGCTGTGTGAGGGTACTGGTGTGTAGTATCTGTAAGTGGTTGTTCTTTGGAGGGCGACAATGCCCAGTAGCGCAGAGTGTCGCAAGAAGAAGCAGTTGTCGAGAGGCTCTGGAAGGTGTAGGCTGCGTGAGCCAAAGGCGGTTGCGTAGCGAAGGATTTATCTCTATGTTTAATAGTAGCGGCACACAATTTAAATAATTGTGTGTTTATGTTTGTGCATTGTGATAAAGAAAATAAATTAAATTTTACCAGTTCTTAATGCGTCTCCATCAGTTAGTATCACACCATTGCATTTAATAATGAACGAAGTCTCGATATACACGATCAACTACAACAAGAGGATTGTAACATAATAATCGTTAATTAACCCATATAATCTCCAAGGGAAAGCGAACTTATAGCTGGATGTGGAAAACCGCGTAAAAACCACAATCTGGCTAGCCCGCACACTGTCGCTCGTTGATTCGGGCCCGTTCGCTTCTTCAAATCCCGGAAGCAGCACGCTAACGCGCTCGGCTAGCCGCGGGTGTAATTGTGATCTCTCGGTATGAGACAGCCGTAAGCCGGGCGCACCACGACCTTTGTTTCCTAAGGTGGTCGGAAAATAAGAGATGCTGCGCCCTATTAATGACAGACTCGGTCTCAGTTCAAAATGGCTCTGAGGACTATGGGGCTTAACATCTATGGTCATCAGTCCCCTAGAACTTAGAACTATTTAAACCTAACTAACCTAAGGACAGCACACAACACCCAGCCATCACGAGGCAGAGAAAATCCCTGACCCCGCCGGGAATCGAACCCGGGAACCCGGGCGTGGGAAGCGAGAACGCTACCGCACGACCACGAGATGCGGGCTCTCGGTCTCAGTACCCCTTGGTTTTACAAGAGGTTTTATAAGATTCCTTGTGAGTGCGAATGCAACTACACCGGTCAGTCTATCTCTACCGTTAGCGACCGTAACACCAAACTCACATTACAAATCGAAAACTTGGCTAATCAACATCTCCTGTGAACACGTTCACAGAGAAGTACAAAATATTGTATGATGAAACTAAAATTTTGCGTCACTCTTCTACACACTTGGATCCTGTTACTAAAGAAGCAGTAGAAACTAGAACTTGCGAGAACATCTTAAACCGGGACTGCGGTTGTAAACTTAGTGGTGCATGGAAGCGAGCTGAACGCTGAGAAGACAGAAGAAATGCGCTGAATTGTTTTTAGTTCCTACGGGAGCTCCACCAGTGCAGACGTGGGTACAGTCTCTTGCAGCATGATGTAATGATGACGTGCACCAAGCAGTCATAAACCGTTTATGCGCTATAAATGATTACGACAGCAGTAGCGACGGTAGTCGTTTGCTCCTGACGAGGACATGGACGATTTCGTCGACAGTTTCACTCAGATTTGGGACGGGAAGAAAATTGAACGTGTTTTATACAAGGATGTCCTCACAAGAAGCTCCACTAAATTGGTTAAAGAACTGTTTAGAATAGGTTCTTGAGTGGACATTACATATTAACCGCATTACACATTTCTGTGTTAAAATGTTGTCGGGAATATGACGCCAAAACACAGAGTGATTCAAAAAGAATACCACAACTTTAAAAACGTGTATTTAATGAAAGAAACATAATATAACCTTCTGTTATACATCATTACAAAGAGTATTTAAAAAGGTTTTTTTTCACTCAAAAACAATTTCAGAGATGTTCAATATGGACCCCTCCAGACACACGAGCAATGGCAACCCGATACTCCAACTCGTTCCACACTCTCTGTAGCATATCAGGCGTAACAGTTTGGATAGCTGCTGTTATTTCTCGTTTCAAATCATCAATGGTGGCTGGGCGAGGTGGCCGAAACACCATATCCTTAACATACCCCCATAAGAAAAAATCGCAGGGGGTAAGATCAGGGCTTCTTGGAGGCCAGTGATGAGGTGCTCTGTCACGGGCTGCCTGGCGGCCGATCCACCGCCTCGGGTAGTTGACGTTCAGGTAGTTACGGACAGATAAGTGCCAATGTGGTGGCGCTCCATCCTGCTGAAATATGAATTGTTGTGCTTCTTGTTCGAGCTGAGGGAACAGCCAGTTCTCTAACATCTCCAGATACTGTAGTCCAGTTACAGTAGCACCTTCGAAGAAAAAGGGTCGCCATCTTAGCATCAACTGACGCTGACGCCTAGTCAACAGCACCTCAAGCGAACAAATGTACAACTAAATGAAACTTTATAGCTCCCTTAATTCGCCGACAGATAGTGCTTAGCCCTGCCTTTTGTCGTTGCAGAGTTTTAAATTCCTAAAGTTGTGGTATTCTTTTTGAATCACCCTGTATATTAGTGAATAGGAATAGACGAAGTCAGTCAATTATTATGTTTTTTTATTTTTTTATTGTATATTGTCTGTTCCTTCGAAAGAATAGACAACACACAGATCCCGCAGTTGTGAAACAGTGTATGTAAATTGAAGAGCAATCACTGCTATCAGCTACAGCGGGACATTAAGAGAATCAGCGGCGATGAGCGAAAATGTGTACCGGACGTATGTTTTCATTTACAAAGGCTTCTGTTATCAATAACGCAAAGGTTGCAGAGCTTAGACGTTTAAGAGCATCTAGCATATTCGACTTTTAGCTCAGATTCTTACCAACATAAACGTAAATTTGTTTAGAATACTGTATTTCATTTGTCGATCTTTCTCTGGTGCGTAATTTCTAACGGCATGGCCGCTCCTTGCGCAGTATAGAAATATGCGTATTGTGTTTCATCTGAATTCAGTGACAGTCTACTCCAAGAAAACTAGTCTACAGTTTCCAACAAAAAAATTATTTGCATTTTGAAGTATTGAAATTTTTCCATCGGGCTTCGTTATAAAACTTGCTTACGTCAAAGCAGAGAAGTCTTTCAACATATTGGAAAAACTATAGCAGATAATTTATAGGTTAAGCTTATCCATTACTGATGTTTTAGAACCCATGACTCTTTATTCAGGGGAAGTCACTTTTTTGAAATAGTCATTTATTCATTCCATGAATCAGTTTTCGAACCTTTTCAAGCTATCTTCAGACGGCTTTTCGAAAGTTACAAAGTGCCGGCTGCTGGCTTGCGACAATACAGGCGGCTTTTGTTGTTAGAATCTATCTGTCTGCTTCCATTTTGATGGCCAGTTTGTACCAAATGGTGGATACTGGCAAAGTTTGGTTATCGCAGTGTATATGCACACACCTGGCTATCACAATGGAAACAGACACATGGGTACTGACAACAAAAGAGCCGCACGTACGGTCGCAAGCCAGTACCCAGCATTATGCTTGAAGTAGATATGTAACTTCCGGAAAACCAGCTAAAGATGGCTCTGTAGGGGGTTCAAAAGCTGGCTCATGGAATGAATAAATAAGTATTTCCAAAAATTGACTGGTTGCTGTTTTGTGTATCTACATTAGATAATTTACGGGATGACGGTTATTGAACTACATGAAATAAAATCGTCAGAACTTCGGAACGGTTTGCGTTAGGACGTTCAAACTGTATTGTTGCCTGCGGTGCATGATGGGAATTAGCATGCGCATGCTCACGCGCCTTGTTGTTTCATTTGGATGGGTTCGTTAGTAATCAAAATTGGCGCGTTTGGGAGACCGAGAACTCTCATTTCGCGACTCAGAACTGTCTTTAGTTTCAATGGGAGACACGGTGACTACCGAACGGTACGTGAAGGTTTTGGAAGATGATTCCATTCCAATTATCAAAAGTGACCCTGATTTCGAAAAGATGTGGTCCATGCAAGACGGAGCTCGACTCCATCGAAGGAGAAGAGTGTTTGATGTCCTGGAGGAGCACTGTGGGGTATCCAGAGGCCACTGTCTTGGGCCTCCATTGGCCACCGTATCCTCCAGATATGAACACGTGCGACTCCTTTTTGTGGGGCTGTATTGAAGGCAAGGCGCACACCAGTAATCCCCAAACCATTGCTGAGCTTAAAACAGCTATTCAGGTCATCCACAGCATCGATGTTCCGTCACTTCGGCGGTCCATGCAGAATTTCGCTATTTGTCTGCTCCACATCATCGCCATTGATGGCAGCTATACCGAGCATGTCGTAACCAAAATCCGAATATCTGTACTGACGTTTACATGTTGGATAAGGTGTGTGCATGCCGTAGTTTATAACTAATTTACGCATTTTTCGTATAGTTCAATAATTGTCATCCTATATATGTAACAAGAACAAGACGTGAAACAGTGTAGATCTCTGTAATGATTACTCCCCATTCTGAAAATGCTGTTGCGTTGTGTACGTTTCCCGATTTTATAGGGTGACACCCTGCGTTCTTCTAGTTTCGAGAGGATGAAAGCGAGTGAGATCCATGATCCGATAATATTTGTGCTCCTCTGCAGAATATCGCGCATAGCACAATCAGATGTTTTTAGCAAGTCGCAGGAATTTAAAAAATTTGGAGTTGATAATGTTTTGTTATTCAGATTTTGTATAATGTGATTTGTGAACTGAAAAATATCGAATCAAGCTTACAAAATCAAATGGCTCTGAGCACTATGGGACTCAACTGCTGTGGTCATCAGTCCCCTAGAACTTAGAACTACTTAAACCTAACTAACCTAAGGACATCACACACATCCATGCCCGAGGCAGGATTCGAACCTGCGACCGTAGCAGTCGCACAATCAAGCTTACAGTAGGTTTCATGACGAATGGCAAATGTATCGAGAAATAATAGTATAGACATTTACAGGTGTTTATTTTTGTGGTCGCAGATTTGCAGTGGCTGTTAAAAGCCGTCAACCGCCATTACATCAATAGATTGTAAAGCTTTCGCAGACGAGATCTATATCGACCAGCTATTAATCTGTATTCCCACATACACTGTAATATAATATATTGCGATTTAAGGCATGGAAATTTCGCACTTCAGAGAAAATAGCCTCATTGCTGTAGCAATCTTGAACGCTAACCGATCAGTGGGATTAACTCTCTGCTGTTACTCGTTTTCTATGTCCGAAGTGAAACGAAGTATTTCATAATTTATTCTGGAGAGTGTCATGAAGAATAAACAGTTTTGTACAAGGTGAGCCAATTTTGGTTTTACGAGTTTTAATTTCATCATTGGAACGTCTCTTTTTACGAGATTTGGTTATTAGCTGCGGTCCATGGTCAGTCGCTGCAGAATGGAGACAATCTGGTATATTACCCAAATCAATTTCAATGTAACATGCAAGCTTACCATGGACTAGAAAAAAGAGAGAGCTTTACACGGAGTTGCTAATAACCTAAAAGGAAAGATTAATTATTTATCTTACAATTAATTTTAGTTAGCGTTTACTTCCTTTACTGAAAGGACTGCAGACTATGATTTATTGCTACACAAAGGATATCCCACGGAAAGATTATAGTAACTTTTATTAAGCGGACTGGACTTGCTAGTAGACTATAGATTGATACTCAGTTTAATACTATTTAGAAGTGGGATATTTTAGTATCACAGCCTACGTATTACTAAAATTGACAATAACGATATCTTAGAAAAATATGAAGAAGACACGCGCAAATTGTGGCGACGAACAGGCAAGAGAAGATTTAGACTTGCTCATCAGCAGCGAGTACTCTGAGTGATAGCCGGCTAAGTGAACTGAAGACCGAGCTCGTGTGGTGGTGTTTCGCCCGAGAAACACGGAGGGAGAAGTATTAATAACGTTCAGTTCAACACTATTACAAGTGAAGTGCTGCCATAGACTACACGTCCAAACAAGCCACTTAATGGAACAATAACAGAAAGTAGAACAATAACAGAAATAAAACGTACTGTATATTTATCTTACTGATGTTAATAGGAAACACTTTATAATGTTGTGCAAAATTATGTTTATTTGGATAACCGCCTTCAGTTCTTAGGCCATATTCAGGTGACAACTGATGTCGCAAACACGGATAAAATGGCGTGCGACTAACACAGAAGATTAAAATATACAAAAATAATATCATGTAGTGTGTTTACATTTGAAAGAATTACATTTTTTGTCATGCAGAAATAGATCCATTAACTAAAAAAGGAAACAAAAATTTTTATGTGGCACAATTTCAAAGAGCCTCACCAAATGTTAGTGTCGCAGCTTCACACCTGTATTTGGTAATATCGACAGTACATCAAATTTTTGTTCAGTAATAAAGATAAACTGTAACCTTTCGCACAGAATGGTCTATATAAAATCGTATGTAAACACTGTGGGAAAATTTATATTGGTCAGTCAAGCAGAGTTGAGGTACTTAGATTATCTTAACATGAGAGATTAAGAAAGAAAGATTCGACCTTGTCGAACATTTGTGAACAGAAAACTACTAATATCATGTTGAATATGAAATTGCAAATTCCGTCAAGAAAAACAGAAAGTTGACGCTACTGGAAAGACTGGAAATCAACAAACTTATGACACAGAATACCAGCTTTTATCAGCAAATTGAGTTCGCCTTGATGCAAAACACCTTGTTATTCGTTTATTTCTGAATTCTGCCAAACTAGTTTCGGTGACAAATAGCACCATCATCAGTAGGGTTTTCAATCTAAAACATGCAGAAAATAGCATGGTTATACAAACACAGTAGCACATTATTACATTTTTACTATTAGTTTTTTGAAATATAGTTTTCTATAGACACTTTCATACTACCTTATTTATTGTATGCTATAGCATGTTTTAATAAGAATTATTTTCGCTGTTTGCGACATGTTTTCTGTGCGCTTTTTTTTAATGCTGCGTCTGTCAATAAATCTTTGTAATGTTGATACAAATCGAACCGCTGTTGCACTGTCGACTAGCTCTAGGTGAACAGCTCAAGACACAGCACAGGTGAGCGGTGTAGTATAGCAGTTACTTTTGATACTTCCTACTATGACGTTCAACGGCTACGCAAACTCAGCTTAAAGGACTTGGAAGGGCCAGTTCCGTGTTACCCGATCGAAGTGCAGTGGAGCATAGAGCTGAACCTGGAGCGAAACACCTGCGCCATTCGCATGCCCAGCAACTGAATGTTGACCGGCACTTTAGTTTACCAAAGTTCTTCGAAACATTGTCACTGCATCAACATTTATAAGGTGTTACCTTTCTAAATCCAGCTTTCTTCTCATTAAAATACTGGCCGCTTTAATAATAATGCTTCATAGTGTCGCAGAAATTTAGTGTAGCATACGCTTTTTTCAAAAATATCGTCTTGTTCACACATGATGAGTCGTTTATTCTAGCACAATTTAAAACCAAATATCAGAAACAGGACAACTTTCCACAAATATTACTTGCTACCTTTAGAATTCAAAGTGTGATATAATCTCCAAATTGGTATGCCTCGTTGGTAATACTGCATAATTTTTGCCTAATAAAATTGTGAAAGACGTCTGTTTCAGTCACGCTCCATGCCCTGTAAGTGTAACGCTGTCCCCCTCGATGGCTGCGAACACTCTGGACTCGCATTCTGGAGGAGGACTGGACTGATCAGACCCGCGTCCGGTCATTCAGATTCAGGTGATTTACCTAAATCGCTCCAGGCAATTGCCTGGTTGGGGGGGGGGGGGGGGCACGGCCGATTTCCTTCCCCATCCTTGATACAAACCGAGCTTGCGTTCCGTCTCTAATGACCTCGATGTCGACGGGATGTTGAACCCAATCTTCCTTCCTTCCTTCGATAGCTGCGGGGTCAGCGCAGTAGATTGCGAACGCAAGCGCCCTGGTTCGATTCCCGGCCGGATTGGCGATTTTCTCCGCTCGGGGTCTGGGTATTTATTTGTCCTTATGTACGTATCGTCGTAACTAAGACAGCCGGCTCCAGTACACTGTCGTATCGTCTTTTCATTACTGAGATTGCTGAACTGTCGCGAACCGAAAGCCAATTAAGAGAAAGTGACGTCAGTAAGCACTTGCCTCCCTCAAAGATTTGTAGCCACTTATCGGCCTACAGTGGTAATACACATCAGTTGTAAACTGTGAGTAATGTCTTAACGTGTCGTCCGGAATGAGCCATTAGGGGAACTTCGAGTCTAAAAATGGTTCAAATGGCTCTGAGCACTATGGGACTTAACTACTGAGGTCATCAGTCCCCTATAACTCAGAACTACTTAAACCTAACTAACCTAAGGACATCACACACATCCATGCCCGAGGCAGGATTCGAACCTGCGACCGTAGCGGTCACGCGGTTCCAAACTGACGCGCTTAGAACCGCACGGCCACACCGGCCGGCGAACTTCGAGTCTGATTGTGAGTTTGTTCTCGTGGCGGCACACACAGGATCGTTTCGAACTCGGCATTCTTCTCTCTACGCTCGTTTCTTCCGCTTACTACTATGATGCCTAGTGGTGATTCTGTCTCGTAGAATAGACGCTAGTGTTGTGATACTCAAGTGGGCATGCTCAACTGAATTTATCCCGGCTTATAGTGAGATAGTTGCTATCTCACATTCTTGCGCTGCATTTACGTAATTGTACGTTATGTGGATTTCAGATTATGCGGCATTAGATTTCTCTCCGTTTGCACCAGAGCTCAATGTGCGACATGTAAGGGTGGTGTCACCGCCAGACACCACACTTGCTAGGTGGTAGCCTTTAAATCGGCCGCGGTCCGTTCGTATACGTCGGACCCGCGTGTCGCCACTATCAGTGATTTCAGACCGAGCGCCGCAACACGGCAGGTCTAGTCTAGACTCCCTAGCACTCGCCCCAGTTTTACAGCCGATTTTACTAGCGATGTTTCACTGTCTACATACGCTCTCATTTGCCGAGACGACAGTCTAGCATAACCTTCAGCTACGTCATTTGCTAGGACCTAGCAAGGCGCCATATTTAGTTACTATATGTCTTCTGAACAGATAATATTGTGAATCATGTACCGTCAAGGGCGACGTTCCTCATTAATGGATAAAGTAAAGTATCAAACTAATTACGTCCGCTTTCTGAATTCTAATTCCTTGTCATGTTCCAGACCTCACGTCAGTATAGTCCTTCCCTCCTCATGCCAGCCTGCGTGAGCTAAAACGCGTGCATTTCGGCCTCCATTCGTAACACGGTTTTGGATCTTCTGCCAACACAACAGTAAGGTCTTTCTTTCTCCACTCAGGTTTTGAGAACACATGGTTCAAATGGCTCTGGGCAGTATGGGACTTAACATCTGAGGTCCTCAGTCCCCTACACTTAGAACTACATCTACATCTACATCTACATCTACATTGATACTCCGCAAGCCACCCAACGGTGTGTGGCGGAGGGCACTTTACGTGCCACTGTCATTACCTCCCTTTCCTGTTCCAGTCGCGTATGGTTCGCGGGAAGAACGACTGTCTGAAAGCCTCCGTGCGCGCTCTAATCTCTCTAATTTTACATTCGTGATCTCCTCGGGAAGTATAAGTAGGGGGAAGCAATATATTCGATACCTCATCCAGAAACGCACCCTCTCGAAACCTGGCGAGCAAGCTACACCGCGATGCAGAGCGCCTCTCTTGCAGAGTCTGCCACTTGAGTTTATTAAACATCTCCGTAACGCTATCACGGTTACCAAATAACCCAGTGACGAAACGCGCCGCTCTTCTTTGGATCTTCTCTATCTCCTCCGTCAACCCGACCTGGTACGGATCCCACACTGATGAGCAATACTCAAGTATAGGTCGAACGAGTGTTTTGTAAGCCACCTCCTTTGTTGATGGACTACATTTTCTAAGCACTCTCCCAATGAATCTCAACCTGGTACCCGCCTTACCAACAATTAGTTTTATATGATCATTCCACTTCAAATCGTTCCGTACGCATACTCCCAGATATTTTACAGAAGTAACTGCTACCAGTGTTTGTTCCGCTATCATATAATCATACAATAAAGGATCCTTCTTTCTATGTATTCGCAATACATTACATTTGTCTATGTTAAGGGTCAGTTGCCACTCCCTGCACCAAGTGCCTATCCGCTGCAGATCTTCCTGTATTTCGCTACAATTTTCTAATGCACCAACTTCTCTGTATACTACAGCATCATCCGCGAAAAGCCGCATGGAACTTCCGACACTATCTACTAAGTCATTTATATATATTGTGAAAAGCAATGGTCCCATAACACTCCCCTGTGGCACGCCAGAGGTTACTTTAACGTCTGTAGACGTCTCTCCATTGATAACAACATGCTGTGTTCTGTTTGCTAAAAACTCTTCAATCCAGCCACACAGCTGGTCTGATATTCCGTAGGCTCTTACTTTGTTTATCAGGCGACAGTGCGGAACTGTATCGAACGCCTTCCGGAAGTCAAGAAAAATAGCATCTACCTGGGAGCCTGTATCTAATATTTTCTGGGTCTCATGAACAAATAAGGCGAGTTGGGTCTCACACGATCGCTGTTTCCGGAATCCATGTTGATTCCTACATAGTAGATTCTGGGTTTCCAGAAATGACATGATACGCGAGCAAAAAACATGTTCTAAAATTCTACAAGAGATCGACGTAAGAGATATAGGTCTATAGTTTTGCGCATCTGCTCGACGACCCTTCTTGAAGACTGGGACTATCTGTGCTCTTTTCCAATCATTTGGAACCCTCCGTTCCTCTAGAGACTTGCGGTACACGGCTGTTAGAAGGGGGGCAAGTTCTTTCGCGTACTCTGTGTAGAATCGAATTGGTATCCCGTCAGGTCCAGTGGACTTTCCTCTATTGAGTGATTCCAGTTGCTTTTCTATTCCTTGGACACTTATTTCGATGTCAGCCATTTTTTCGTTTGTGCGAGGATTTAGAGAAGGAACTGCAGTGCGGTCTTCCTCTGTGAAACAGCTTTGGAAAAAGGTGTTTAGTATTTCAGCTTTACGCGTGTCATCCTCTGTTTCAATGCCATCATCATCCCGTAGTGTCTGGATATGCTGTTTCGAGCCACTTACTGATTTAACGTACGACCAGAACTTCCTAGGATTTTCTGTCAAGTCGGTACATAGAATTTTACTTTCGAATTCAATGAACGCTTCACGCATAGCCCTCCTTACGCTAACTTTGACATCGTTTAGCTTCTGTTTGTCTGAGAGGTTTTGGCTGCGTTTAAACTTGGAGTGGAGCTCTCTTTGCTTTCGCAGTAGTTTCCTAACATTGTTGTTGTACCACGGTGGGTTTTTCCCGTCCCTCACAGTTTTACTCGGCACGTACCTGTCTAAAACGCATTTTACGATTGCCTTGAACTTTTTCCATAAACACTCAACATTGTCAGTGTCGGAACAGAAATTTTCGTTTTGATCTGTTAGGTAGTCTGAAATCTGCCTTCTATTACTCTTGCTAAACAGATAAACCTTCCTCCCTTTTTTTATATTCCTATTAACTTCCATATTCAGGGATGCTGCAACGGCCTTATGATCACTGATTCCCTGTTCTGTACATACAGATTCGAAAAGTTCGGGTCTGTTTGTTATCAGTAGGTCCAATATGTTATCTCCACGAGTCGGTTCTCTGTTTAATTGCTCGAGGTAATTTTCGGATAGTGCACTCAGTATAATGTCACTCGATGCTCTGTCCCTACCACCCGTCCTAAACATCTGAGTGTCCCAGTCTATATCTGGTAAATTGAAATCTCCACCTAAGACTATAACATGCTGAGAAAATTTATGTGAAATGTATTCCAAATTTTCTCTCAGTTGTTCTGCCACTAATGCTGCTGAGTCGGGAGGTCGGTAAAAGGAGCCAATTATTAATCTAGTTCGGTTGTTTAGTGTAACCTCCACCCATAATAATTCACAGGAACTATCCACTTCTACTTCACTACAGGATAAACTACTACTAACAGCGATGAACACTCCACCACCGGTTGCATGCAATCTATCCTTTCTAAACACCGTCTGTACCTTTGTAAAAATTTCGGCAGAATTTATCTCTGGCTTAAGCCAGCTTTCTGTACCTATAACGATTTCAGCTTCGGTGCTTTCTATCAGCGCTTGAAGTTCCGGTACTTTACCAACGCAGCTTCGACAGTTGACAATTACAATACCGATTGCTGCTTGGTCCCCGCATGTCCTGACTTTGCCCCGCACCCGTTGAGGCTGTTGCCCTTTCTGTACTTGCCCAAGGCCATCTAACCTAAAAAACCGCCCAGCCCACGCCACACAACCCCTGCTACCCGTGTAGCCGCTTGTTGCGTGTAGTGGACTCCTGACCTATCCAGCGGAACCCGAAACCCCACCACCCTATGGCGCAAGTCGAGGAATCTGCAGCCCACACGGTCGCAGAACCGTCTCAGCCTCTGATTCAGACCCTCCACTCGGCTCTGTACCAAAGGTCCGCAGTCAGTCCTGTCGACGATGCTGCAGATGGTGAGCTCTGCTTTCATCCCGCTAGCGAGACTGGCAGTCTTCACCAAATCAGATAGCCGCCGGAAGCCAGAGAGGATTTCCTCCGATCCATAGCGACACACATCATTGGTGCCGACATGAGCGACCACCTGCAGATGGGTGCACCCTGTACCCTTCATGGCATCCGGAAGGACCCTTTCCACATCTGGAATGACTCCCCCCGGTATGCACACGGAGTGCACATTGGTTTTCTTCCCCTCTCTTGCTACTGGAACCTAACTAACCTAAGGACATCACACACATCCATGCCCAAGGCAGGATTCGAACATGCGACCATTGCAGCAGCGCGGTTCCGGACTAAAGCGCCTAGAACCGCTCGGCCACAACTGCCGGCAGAACACGTGGGATCAAAATCCAGTTATTGGGTTTGTGCAAGAGTTTGTAGCGTCTTTCCATCGGTTTAATAAACGCAACAGATACGCATAAAAGAGACGTTAGCTGTCAATAGTATATTCTGCTTCACTAATTACGACAGTCCGTCAGCGTTGGTGTTACTTTCCGATTCAGATAATGCAGAAATCACGTGGTTTTGAGGCGAAGAACACGACGAACAATGTTCGGAGCGCATTTTCATGCTGAAAGGAAGTTCCTTGAAGGTTGTTCGACAGAGAACGGGAAAGGTGAAAATATGGGGGCCCAAGATCGGGCAAATTAGAAGGGTGCGGAATGACTTCCCAACCAAACTCGTAAAAAGTGTTTTTTCTCAGTCCAACAGAACGCGTGCGGGCGTTATCGTAGAGTAGCATTACTTCATGCAGTCTTCCTGGTCGTTGCTCTTGGATTGTGTCTGCACGACGTCTCTGTTCTTGACAATAAGTGTCAACAGTGATGGGTACACTTCGGAGAACAATTTTTAGTACACAACACCATCACTTTTGCACCAGATGCATTACTGTCTTTTGTGGACGCGCACAGGCTTTTATATGCTGATGCTTTGTTTAGGCTCAACCATTCCTTTGTTTTCCTCATGTCATGTTAGCGTAAAGACACCATTTCTCGCCACCAGTAACGATACTGGATAGGATTGTTTGATGTTGTTCAGAGCCAATTGATGACGAAGAAGAAGAGATGCATATATGGCCACACTGTTTTGAGCATGAGGTACCCATACATCCGATTTTTGAACCTTCCGCATTGCTCGAGGCCGTCGCACGTTGGTTGAATCATCATCTCCTCCCGAACACACCATGAAGGCCCAAAGGTCCCGATCGGCCGCCGTGTCATCCTCAGCCCACAGGCGTCACTGGATGCGGATATGGAGGGGCATGTGGTCAGCACACCGCTCTCCCGGCTGTATGTCAGTTTCCGAGACCGTAGCCGCTACTTCTCAATCAAGTAGCTCCTCAGTTTGCCTCACAAGGGCGGTTGAATCATCGTAGTTCATCAAATTTGACAGTTCTCGAGTACACTGACGTGGATCCTTATGTATTGCTTTAACGCGTTTAAACCATCTTCATCAAACCCCAAAAGTCTTCCTGAACGTCGAGAGTCACTAACATCGAAACGATCCTCCTTAAAACGAGAAAACCATTTTCTTGCTGTGATCTGTCCAGTGGCATTATCCCCATACACGGCGCTAGTGTTCCTGGCTTCCTCCGCTGTTGTCACTCATCTGTTGATAGATAGAAGAATATATTGGAAATGTTCCGATTTCTCCATTTGCCACTCCATTTTCTAGCGTCCACAGCTTCACTCACTGTCTCCAAATGACAAAATGTCAATATGTAAAACCAAATGGCAACAGTGAACTACAAATAAAAAATGACAGTCGATAAACAAACTTTTAGCAACCGGAATACAGGCAGAGCAAAAACGCTACACACTTAAGCACAAACCTAATTGTTTCAGTCATTGAATGCTTCAAATTGCTTGGATCACTACTCTCCCACTAATCAAATAATATTTCGGGCGTTAATGCTAAAATATGATTATTTTATTTTATCTGTTGTATATGGATGGTAGTGTAAAGACGCAAATCTATTGAATTGAGATTTTTATGACACGTGTTGTCATGTATTCAATTAGCGAACATTATCCAAGGTATGAATATGTTATCGGACATTTACGAGCTTATTCCCATTTACTTCAGTCCGTGTTCAAATGTTATAGAGAGTTTCAGGTACAACATTTGGGAAGGATTGGCAAAAATGGGGGAAAGAAATATAGTAGAAGAAGAATGGGTAGCTTTGAGAGACGAAATAGTGAAGGTAGCAGAGGATCAAGTAGGTAAAAAGACGAGGGCTAATAGAAATCGTTGGGTAATAGAAGAGATATTGAATTTAATTGATGAAAGGAGAAAATACAAAAATGCAGTAAATGAAGCAGGCAAAAAAGAATAGAAACGTCTCAAAAATGAGATCGACAGGAAGTGCAAAATGGCTAAGCAGGGATGGCTAAAGGACAAATCTAAGGATGTAGAGGCGCATATCACTAGGTGTAAGACAGATACTGCCTACAGGAAAATTAGAGAGATCTTTGGAGAAAAGAGAACGACTTGCATGAATATCAAGAGCTCAGATGGAAATCCAGTAATAAGCAAACAAGTGAAAGCAGAAAGGTGGAAGGAGTGTATATATGGTCTATACAAGGACGGTGTTCTTGAGGACAATATTATGGAAATGGAAGAGAATGTAGATGAAGATGAAATAGGAGATATGATACTGCGAGAAGAGTTTGACAGAGCACTGAAAGGCATAAGTCGAAACAAGGGCCCGGGAGTAGAAAACATCCCGTTAGAACTAATGACAGCCTTGGGAGAGCCAGGCCTAACAAAACTCTACCATCTAGTGAGCAATATGTATGAGACAGGCGAAATACCCTCAGACTTCAAGAAGAATATAGTAATTCCAATCCCAAAGAAAGCAGATTTTGACAAACGTGAAAATTACCGAACTATCAGTTTAATAAGCCACGGCTGCAAAATACTAACGCGAATTCTTTACAGACGAATGGAAAAACTAGTAGACGTCGACCTCGGGGAAGATGAGGTTGGATTCAGTAGAAATATTGGAACATGTGAGGCAATGCTGCATTGCACGAATTGGCTTTATAAGATGCAATTCATATAGATGTGTAATTAGTTGCTACATGAGGTGTATTGTAAGTATTATAGTTTCAGTTTTATCTTGGACAACAGTTGCTAAAAGATACCTTTTATTGTTCCGTTGTGCCATGCGAAAGTACTTGCCACTAAAAAACATAAAAACAAAGTTTGTCAGACTGTATTGCCGGTCGGAGTGGCGAGCGGTTCTAGGCGCTTCAGTCTGGAACCCCACGACAGCTACGGTCGCAGGTTCGAATCCTGCCTCGGTCATGGATGTGTGTGATGTCCTTAGGTTAATTAGGTTTAAGTAGTTCTAAGTTCTAGGGGACTGATGACCTCAGATGTTAAGTACCATAGTGCTCAGAGCCAGACTCTATTTATTCACATATGGCTCAAATGGCTCTGAGCACTATGGGACTTAACACCTATGGTCATCAGTCCCCTAGAACTTAGAACTACTTAAACCTAACTAATCTAAGGACATCACACAACACCCAGTCATGTATTCGCATATGGGTCAGATTTTATTGGAAATTGAAAATTTATGGTATGATCCTATGGGACCAAACTGTTGAGGTCATCGGTCCCTAAGCTCACACACTACTTACTCTAACTTAAACTAACTTACGCTGAGTAAAAAACAAACACACACACACACACACACACACACACACACACACACACACACACACACACACACACATTTCCAAGGGAGGACTCGAACCTCCGACTCGGGGAGCCGCGCGAACCGTTACACGACGCCCAAGACGGAGCGGCTCAGACTTTATCTAGCGGAGTAATGTATCAGGACATAGTCCCTGTTGAACGCACGTGTGAAAGTAAATAATAGTGGGAGAGTTTCAGCTGCACTGTCGCTCCTTTCTATTGATCAATGTGAGTCAGTGGCCTGAAGTCGGCGCATCTGCTTGCATAGACATTTTCCTGAATCACTTCCCGAACTTTCTCTATGATGTAAAAATGCACACTGCTATTAACTGGAACCTGACTGTACCTAGTCACGTAACGCCACAGTTAGCGTAAGAGCTGAGAACATAGATCGCTTTGTCGAGGGATTATTGTAATAAGTGTTCCAGAAACCGAAGCCCTAATCAGTCAAGCTTGATAAACACGAAAATCTTGTCCAGAAGTCGCTCGCACTCTTGCGTAAACTTGGGTCTACGTGTGCCCTAAGAAGTGCCCATATCTAAGAAATCTTCGACAACCCACTGCAGCTACGCTACGACGCATTAATTAATTGTTTACATGAAGTTTCCGTCCACTTCTAGCTTTAAAATACACAAGGTTTTCATTCATTTCGTCTGAAGTAACTGTACATTGCACATTGTGCGTGGTGGGACTAGGAGCACACTTTTAGAATTTCTAGTCATCATGGATAAAATGTAAGGAACGAAAGGTTTTCTAAGTTTTAACATAAGTCTGACTGCAGTTTTGAGAGACAAGGGAAATGTCAGGGAGGGAGGAACTATTCTATTTTTTTTTATCCAAGTTCTACACTGAGCAAGCAGTTATGGAAACCAAGGACAAATTTGTAAAGAGAATTAAAGTTAAGGGAGAAGAAGTAAGAATTTTACGGTTTGTCGATGACAATGTGATTCTGTCAGGGACGGCAAATTACAAAGAAAATAAGCTGAACGGAAATGATAGTGTAGTGAAAGCACGTCGTAAGATGAACAGCAATAAAATTAGAACAAGAGTGATGGAGTAAAATTTAATTAAGTAAAGAAATACTGGGGAATGACATTAGGAATTGAGGTGTTCATTGTAGTTGGTGAGGTTTGCTGTGCGGGCAGAAAAACAACTAAAGATGGCAGATGAAGAGAACACACAAAATTCACACTTGCAATAGAAAGAAAACGTTCTTGAAAAAAAAAAAAAAGAAATATGTACTTTAACATCGAGTGCAAATTTAAATCGACTTTAGTGTCTTCTGAAGGAATTTGTCTGGAGTATAGCTCAAAAAAGTTTCAAATGGCTCTAAGCACTACGGGACTTAACATTTGAGATCATCAGTTCCCTAGACTTGGAACTACTTAAACCTAACTAACCTTAGGGCATCACACACATCCATACCCGAGGCAGTATTCGAACCTGCGCTCGACCGTAGCAGCGGCGCGGTACCGGACTGAAGCGCCTAGAACCGCTCGGTCACAGCGGCCGGCTGAAATATAGCCTTACGCGGAAACGAAACATGGACTGTAAACAATACAGACAAAAAGAGATTAGATGCTTTTGAAATTCAGTGAAGCAGAAGAATGATTAAGAAATCTGGGTAGACGAGATACTTAATGAAGAGATACAAATTCGAATAGGGGTGAACAGTGGCTTTTAGCTCAATTTGACTAAAAGCAGGGATAGGTAATTAGGAAGAATTCTGAGACATTAAAGAATAGTTAATTTGTTGATCAGTAGTTCAGCATTCAGGCTGACTGGGTCGCAGTGTTAAAAGTCAAACATTAGGCGAGAAATAGCTTTATTGCTCATATGACACGTTTCGGAATTTATCCATCATCAGACATCCAGGACCGATTGCGGCACGTAAATATGGCGTTTCAGTTTGTATGTGAAACAAAAATTCACTGACTAGTCTTCAAATGTGTGTTTCATATACAACTTGAAACGTTGTATCTATATGCACCAATCACTCCTGGATATCTGATGATGGATAAATATCGAAACGCGTCATATGAGCAGTAAAGTCATTCCTTGCGGCCATGTCAGCCGAATACAGAACTACTGCTCATTATAAGTGGCTGCCTCTTTCTGCACGACGTTGTGTCAGATTGATATTAGTTGATCTGGTATAGCAGAAGGGCAACATTTATTGGGCCAAATGGATGTCGGCGGAGATAAATATACTCGCACACGACATACTATCGTGGGCAGCTGAATCAACCGGACTTTCGGATTGGAGACAACAACAATACTTTATGGTAGAGCATTAAACGTCGTGTTAGAAAGTAAACTCTTATGGCTCTACGTAGGCTGCTGGGATTTAGGAGGGACTACGAGGAGAGGGGAACTGTCGTATCGCCCTCGAATCATTCCGGGCCTCCGGGCCTTGTACCAGCCGACTTCTCCGTATATCTTGTGATTCTGCTGCAATAAACCTGCTTGTTAAATGGCTCGAGGAGCAAGTTATCTTTGGAACCGGTGAGGGTCTGCCTGCACGTGATTTACTGCGACACTATGGGCGGGAAGTACTAGAAAACTCTCGACTGCTGGGAGATATCCATCTCTGCGGGTCATTGAGTAACCCACTTGTATGGAGGGCGCCTTACTTCCTGTGCCGATGTCCAGCTGTCTTTGTTGAAAATCGCCTTATAACGTCATTTTATGTGTGATCCTCCTTACGCCAAACAAGAATATATATTCAGAACGATTCTTATATGTAACGTATTACGTGTGAATCAATCTATATTCACTACGAGATAATATGAGGGTTGGAACTTAAATAGTGGCAACTATTTATTCACAACCGATACAGAAGGGTTACGTGTTTGCACCTGTTACTGTTCTTCAAAGCAATCACCAGCGTTGTGTAGAACCCGTTGCCAGCGATGTGGAAGGCGTAGTATGCCGTTAGCAGAGCCTGTTCTGCTGATGGTGCGAATGGAGCGGTCTACTGCCTGTCGAATATCTGGAACAGTTCTGAAGCGAATGGCACAAAGTGGTTCCTTCATCTTCGGAGTCAAATCAAAGTCTCACGGACTTAAGTCCGGGGAGTATGGTGGATGGTACAGTACTTCCCGGTCCCATCGACCGAACAGAGCAGCCACAGCTAGCACTGTATGCGCCCGCGCATTGTCGTGCGAAATGATGGGTGGGTTGTGCAGAAAGTGTTGCCACTTCTTTCGCAAAGCTGGTCACAGGTGATGCTCCAAAAATGAACAGTAATACCGTGCAGTGACGGTCTTCCGTGGGGGAACGTAATGTGTTAGGATAACACCATCACAGTCGTATACGAGAATCACCATAACTTTCACCATACTGGGGCTCTGACGAACTTTTGACTTCGGCGGCGACCCATAATGACGCCATTCGTTGGATTGACGTTTCAGTTTTGGCTCGCCGGCCGCGGTGGTCTAGCGGTTCTAGGCACGCTGTCCGGAACCGCGCGACTGCTACGGTCGCAGGTTCGAATGCTGCCTCGGGCATGGATGTTTGTGATGTCCTTAGGTTGGTTAGGTTTAACTAGTTCTAAGTTCTAGGGGACTGATGACCACAGATGTTAAGTCCCATAGTGCTCAGAGCCATTTGAACCACCAGTTTTGGCTCGTACGATGTGGCCCATGTCTCATCCAGTGTTACGATACGGCGTAAGAAAGCCTCTCCTTCGCGCTGATAGCGTTCCAAGTGCGTCTGAGCAGCTTCGTAACGCATCCATTTCTGCATTTCCGTGAAATCATGCGGAACCCATCGTGATGCAATTTTTCGAATGCCCAGGCGTTCGGCCAGGATGCGAAGCACAGTCGTATGCGCTAATCCGGTTTCGTGGGCGAGCTCACGAATCGTATGGCGTCGATCACTGTCCACTAACGTGGCAACAGCATGCACGCCTTCTTCAGAGACGCTAGGACGACCTGCCCGATGCATGTCTGTCACAGTTTGCCAACCTTCGTTGAAGGCTTTTACCCAACGTGCAAATGTTCTGTACGGCAATATCAACTCCCAGCACGCCCCTTGAAGACCTTGATAACACTGTCGTGCTGTAAGACCTCTGGCACATTCAGTCTTGATCCAGTTCCGTTGTTCCTGTTTCAAAAATATAGTGACACCGTTACGTTAGAGCGGTCGCTCACGCTTGACTGTGTTTCCCTCGATTGTGCTCACGCCGGTGACGTGGGACGGGCGAGTCGATTTGCTCGGAGGTAAGGTAGGTATGTCAACAACGTGTGCTATCAGCGACAATAGTAGATTCCATTGCATAGTGTCTCCACAGCAGTGTTTCCACTATTTAAATTTCAACCTACGTATATGCTTATTGTAATATCATTTATGGACGGCAAACAAATAATACAGCGATGAAGTATAAACCAGCTTTCACGTAAACCAGCAATCATCGCTGCTCCCAAATTGTTTTGTAATTGTTTTCTCTTCCATTTCTGGATGCCATCTAGGGTAGACGTAAGTGCGATGTAGTCTACTGCCATTTGAAGTAATAACCATTGTGTCAGCTAAAATTGCTTTTATTCTAGTCTTGAGCACACTGCCATTTCTTTCCTGATAAATGAAATAGGAAAATATAATATCTGGCTGTTTAAACCGAGCTGGAGACGGTATACATACGGAAATGCAGCGATCGCTGCCTTCAGCGCCATATCGTTAGATATTCTGTTGTTCAAACTAAATCTGCATTTTATAACGAAGTTCAATAACCTTTTATGGAAAGCATTTTACGTGCACATGATAATATTATTTAACTTGCATGGTCAAGCGTCATCAAGTAAACCAACGACCAACATCACACTTTGGCTTGTACTTTCACATGGAACTGATAAAAACAACAAATGAGGATAACTTAACAGGAAATACTAAAGGCAAAGTCTCATATTTAAACGATCCAACACCTTTGTTAAGGAAAGAAATTTAGTCCCATAAAAATCTTGAAAGTTTTCTTTTTGTTGAATGTTTTAAAATTCCATAACTATATCAAAAGCTAACTAAAACACGAAAGGAATGCATTGTTCTGCCGTAAATCTCACCTATGAAAGCTCCGTTGCCTTGATAAAATGATGGAGCAAATATTTAAAAAGGATGGGGTTTATGGTGTAATGAGTACCAGTACCTTAATACATTCATTTACAATAAGAGCCTGTGCGATAGCTAGTAAGTTAGAGCTGTTATCACTTTATTTTTGGAATCACACTAGTAGTGTGTCACTGGGCATTCTGGCCAGGAATTAGCAGACATCAGCATCAGCACTTTCTTATCTGTGATGTCACGTAACAGGGTTAGACACTTGTGCACGTCATATTTCGCTTACAACAGAAGCAGCACGTTTTTATCATACTGGGAGTCACAACGGACCATGTGCCAAGGCTATAGAGGAGGAGGACCCAGCGCTCACGCCACCTTCCCCGCACCCACACTTGGCAGCCAATGGGCGTGCAGTATTTAATTTGCACGTGTGTTGTCATATGCTGGCCAGGATGATGCCTCCCCCCACCCTGACCAGCACCACACCTGCCTCTGCGCCCATCCACTCGAAATCAATGCATAGCCAATGGTGTAGTTGGTAGCTGCCGGGTTCGCACTTTTCGTGTTTTCGTGGGATGACTGTAGTTTACACATGTATCACGCATCTGTACATACTAGTATGTTCACGTTTTTATGATTTCGTGGAAGCAAAACAGGTGCTTGAAAAATGGTGGCTCATCTGGCATGCAATTGGCACATGACACTACCCCTCCCCCTACATGGTCTTTTCACATTGCTAGTTACAATTCCAGCAATGATAAGGAAGTGCTGATGTTAATATCACCAAAGTATAACAAGTACAATTGTGTCAGCTGTAATATCACACCACAGATAAAAAACTGCTGACGCCGATGTCAGCAAAATATGAATGTGCAATATCAGGGGTTTTATGAACCAGGCAACTTATGACGGCACTTTTTAATAATAGCTCGGGTCTCATCGAGAAACAGACACTTGAGAGAATCATATCGTATGAAGAATTAAATCTTCAGACTATTCTATTAAAAAAAATCGAAAGGTTAAGAAAATGAGAAAACATCCAGTGCATATTAGCCAGTTCACCAGATCTGCTACACACTGTTTGGCAATCTAAGTTTGGACGGCTGAAAGTTAATTAATTATTTTCGAATGTCTAAATCTTCGTTTTATGAGTTAGTTGGCTGGATGAAAAAAGATATATCTCCAATTGACACAGTTTTTCAGAAAATGTCATCTACTTCTACACTGAAATAAAGAAGTTAGTATAAAACTGCCTAACACATTCTTTACACTTTATGGTGCCTTTTTCCGACCGGTGTGTTTTAGAATAAGAGAAAAATGTTCATGTAACAAGGTTGCATCACACTGACGACAACAAGAGGCAATAAAATTATGAAAATGTAGACCTTAAAATTAATGATTTGAAGTAAATGTCTCTTGCTAATATCTTGAATTGATTAAATACCTGTTACCTTAATGAATCTGAATAGTCTGGCAGAGGAGTCATTGTCGGAGAGTGGAAAAATCTGGTGACAGGAAACCATCTTTTATGTTAGGTTTCAATGCAAATAATGATTTCCATGATAATAGTAATAATGACTGGACATCTTAACATGATTAATTGCAGTTCAGATCATGTACGCTGAAATCTGGAAACGAAGGCGCGCTTATAACGACGATGTCTTGAGTGAAATTTCCTATCTTAAAGCCCATTCTCTATAATACCTTAATCCTTCCTACTTTCCCGTCAATTAATACAAGTACTGCATCGTAAGTTGCAATTCTGACAAATGCAGTAGACGGAAAACTTGGTTTTAGGGCATCGTTTCCATAAGAGTGAATTAAAGACTCATTTTAATGCTGGACTTTGCCATGAACACACTTATTTAGAAGTTCAGAATTCGACGCTTTCTAGATGTATGCTGTGCAAGTTCGTTTGATAGTAATCCGTGGAATCTTTCTGCACTGAGGTACTACTAAATGTAAATGTCGTGTGACTAGGGCCACCCGTCGGGTAGACCGTTCGCTGGGTGCAAGTCTTTCGATTTGACGCCACTGCAGCGACTCGCGCGTCGATGGGGATGAAATGATGATGATTAGGACAACACAACACCCAGTCCCTGAGCGGAGAAAAATCTCCGACCGAGCCGGGAATTTAATCCGGGCAGTTAGGATTGATATTCTGTCGCGCTGACCACTTTATTTTCTTTTCTTTTTTTTCTTTTTTTGATCTCGTTTTGTTGTATTTTGTTTGTTGTAGATGTTCGGGGCGGACGTCTCCAGACACTTTTTCAGGTTGTTAGTTGATCCGTTCACTCAGTTTGTTTTTATTAGAGGGAGTAGCTAACCCTCTGACCGAACACGCTGAGCTACCGTGCTGGCGACCGCTCAGCTGCCGGGGGCGGACACTGGGGTAGTACTGAAGTGTTGCTTCAAATACTAAGCGTGACAGGACGGTCTCGTCATACATTTCATTATTTTGCAGGAACCTCGGATGCGATTTCGTCATTGAAACTTCGTGAACTTGTTGCCTACGAGTTCTTCTAATAAATAAAAAGTGTAAATGCAAAACTGACATTTTTCGGTCAATTTCATGTACGTCCTCGCTTAAAAATGCCGATGACGGCCAGTTAGTTGTGTTGGAGGGTGGGGTCGGGAGACCCGACAGAGATAGTAACGAACTGTAATTTCCCTCCCCGCTCCCTCTCCATGGTTTCGTGGTTCCCCTAGAAACATATCCTGGATCCGCGCCTGCCAAATAGGATAGTAAGGTGAAAATTGAGTATTACAAAAAATTGTCCATTCTAAGCTGTAGAAAATGTGCTTTTCGAAACTCTTGCATCACTAGGAGTTTTCGATGATGAAATAGTTGACAGGCGTGTCAGTGAATGACTGAAAAGCGAAGAAACAGCAGCAACGCGTCAGAGTGGCTTCGATCGTTTTCCCCAGTCCTCTGTCTTATGGAACGTCGCCTTGTCAGAGTACAAAGTAGGGAAGGAGAAGCTGTCACCGTGGCCGAAAGTCATTACCTTCTCTAGCATGAGCAGGAGGAGAGTTCTCTAGTGGCACCAGCCAGCTAAAACCGCCGCCTGGCCGGAGAACGAAGGATGCGGCCTAAACCTTTTTCTTTCTTCCTCCGTCCGTGCTGTGCGTAGTACTTGACGTCGTGCTCCTTTATGCTCAAAGACGGCGCGCTGCGAAATTACTGGCGAAAGGCGCAAAAGCCGTCGCCTAGAATGACGTGCTCGTTCCTGTGCAAACACGAACACAACCACAACCACAACCATACAGCCTACGCAAAAGAGCCGTCGCCGGCAAATACCAGAGTTCAGCCGCACCGCCTCTTTCTGGGCCAGTCTATCGCCGTCTCACCTCACCCCGCCACTCCACAACAGTAAAATTGACTTCGCGGTTACGTTACACACTAGTGTCTCATGTTAGCGTACTTCATGAAAGGTGTCCTAGAGAAAACTCCCGTCTGTCCACTTTTTCATGACAATTGGTATACCACGTTAAATGAGCGTGCTTCGGTTAGATCTAGCCGTCAGGGCTGTGAATATCGCCGAAATATACAAATAACTGCAGTCAATCACTTTTATTGATTCGCCATCCCTCCCTCCCCCCTCCCTCTCTCTCTCTCTCTCTCTCTCTCTCTCTCTCTCTCTCTCTCTCTCTCTCTCTCTCTCACACACACACACACACACACAGTATCAACGTTATTAATTAAAGTCTCGAATGAAACAAGAAAGCTACTGCCACCAGCCACTGTTTATTTATCAGGTGTAGAAGTACACACACACACACACACACACACACACACACACACACACACAGTATCAACGTCATTAATTAAAGTCTCGAATGAAACAAGAAAGCTACTGTCACCAGCCACTGTTTATTCACCAGGTGTAGAAGTATGAAACCGGAATTTGGTTGCAATAATTACACGTATGTTGTTTGAAACTAATAAACAATATTTGATTCAAAATAATGTCCATTGCTATTTACACATTTCTCCCACCTCTCTGGCACTCTATGAATTCCACGCCAAAAGAACCGTTCTTCTTTTGAAACGAACCAGTCATCGAACCATTTTCGTACATTTCCATACGAATTGAAGCGTTGTTCGGCGAGAACGTGTTCCAATGATGCAAATAGGTGATAATCGGACGAGCCAAGTCGGGAGAATAAGCTGCATGCCCTAGTATTTCCCAACTGAATGCCTCGATCTTTTCCCTGATCCGTTTTGCTGTGTGTGAAGGGGTGTTATGATGGAGCAATATGACTTTTTGTTGCCTTCTTCCATATTCCGGTCGTTTTTCACGTAATGCTCGATTGAAATCGACCGTTTACTGTTGCTAGCGATCAGCGTTAACGGTTTCACCAGGTTTTAGCAGCTTATAATTGATGACACCCTCCTGATCCCATCAAACACAGAGCATTGTCTTCTCTCCAAAGCCATTTGGTCTTTCATTGGATGTCGATGGTTTGCCTGGATTTACCCATGATTTACGACGCTTAGGATCCATTTTTCATCACCTGCCACTATTCGATGGAGAACCGACTTCCTTTTGTATCTGGCGAGCAGCATTTCACAAGTGGTCTTTTGAGTTGCTAGCTGTCTTTCATTCAGTTAATGCGAAATCCATTTTCCCACTTTCTGCACCGTTACCATAGCTTTCAAATGGTTCAAATGGCTCTGAGCACTATGGGACTCAACATCATAAGTCCCCTAGAACTTAGAACTACTTAAACCTAACTAACCTAAGGACAACACACAACACCCAGCCATCACGAGGCAGAGAAAATCCCTGACCCCGCCGGGAATCGAACCATAGCTTTCAACCGAGGAGAAACGGCTTCCTTCGTCACAACGTCCGCGAGTTCTTGTTGAGATTGAGTATCATCTTCATGTTCTCACATCAAAATCACCACTTTTGAATTTCTTAAACTACTCGAAACACTGAGTTTTCCCAAGAGCATGTTCGCGCAAAGCTTCGACAAGCACTCGATGCGATTCTGCAGCAGTTTTCTTCAAATGATAACAGAAAACCAACGCTGTGAGCAAATCGCAGTTCGTGAGCACAAACCTCAACATGCTTAGGGATTTGAAACAGATACCGATGTATTGGACTCGGGTTACTGTGTGTTGACTTTCATTACCAGCCGTTACAGGAAGCAGATAGCGCTCCAGACGCGGTTTCACGGGCCAACACTGACGGCTAGCACCATCTATAGGGAAATTACTGTTTCATACCTCTGCAGCTACTATTTCCACAAATCGTTTCTAAGGTTTAAAACTCAATCATCGGGTGGTTTTATATGGATTAATACGTTACATTTATGTTGTGTTATGATTTTGGAATAACCGATTGCATCATTGTCTAGTGTAGAGAGAGAGAGAGAGAGAGAGAGAGAGAGAGAGAGAGAGAGAGAGAGAGAGATACACTACTGGCCATTAAAATTGCCACACCAAGAAGAAATGCAGATGATAAACGGGTATTCATTGGACAAATATATTATACTAGAACTGACATGCGATTACATTTTCATACAATTTGGGTGTATACAGCCTGAGAAATCAGTACCCAGAACAACCACCTCTGGCCGTAATAACGGCCTTGATACGCCTGGCCATTTAGTCAAATAGAGCTTGGATGGCGTGTACAGGTACAGCTGCCCATGCAGCTTCAACACGATACCACAATTCATCAAGAGTAGTGACTGGCGTATTGTGACGAGCCAGCTGCTCTGCCACCATTGACCGGATGTTTTCAGTTGCTGAGAGATCTGGAGGATGTGCTGACCAGGGCAGCAGTCAAAAATTTTCTGTATTCAGAAAGGCCCGTACAGGACCTGCAACATGGGGTCGTGCATTATCCTGCTGAAATGTAGAGTTTCGCAGGGATCGAATGAAGGGTAGAGCCACGGGTCGTAACACATCTGAAATGTAACGTCCACTGTTCAAAGTGTCGCCAATGCGAACAAGAGGTGACCGAGACGTGTAACCAATGGCACCCCATACCATAACGCCAGGTGATACGCCAGTATGGCAATGACGAATACACGCTTCCAATGTGTGTTCACCGCGATGTCGCCAAACACGGATGCGACCATCATCATGCTGTAAACAGAACCTGGATTCATCCGAAAAATTGACGTTTTGCCATTCGTGCACCCATGTTCGTCGTTGAGTACACCATCGCAGGCGCTCCTGTCTGTGTTGCAGCGTCAAGGGTAACCGCAGCCATGGTCTCCGAGCTGATAGTCCATGCTGCTGCAAACGTCGTCGAACTTTTCGTGCAGATGGCTGTTGTCTTGCAAACGTCCCCATCTGTCGACCAAGGGATCGAGACGTGGCTGCACGATCCGTTACAGCCATGCGGATAAGATGCCTGTCATCTCGACTGCTAGTGATACGAGACCGTTGGAATCCAGCACGGCGTTCCGTATTAACCTCCTGAACCCACCGATTCCATATTCGGCTAACAGTCATTGGATATCGACCAACGCGAGCAGCAATGTCGCGATACGATAAACCGCAATCACGATGGGCTACAATCCGACCTTTATTATAGTCGGAAACGTGATGGTACGCATTTCTCGTCCTTACTCGAGGCATCACTACAAGGTTTCACCAGGCAACGCCGGTCAACTGTTGTTTGTATATGTCAGCACGTAGTAGGTATCGCTACCGGTGCCAACCTTGTGTGAATGCTCTGAAAAGCTTATCATTTGCATATCACAGCATCTTCTTCCTGTCGGTTAAATTTCGCGCCTGTAGCACATCATTTTCGTGGTGTAGCAAGTTTAATTGCCAGTAGTGTATTTTCGACAGGTGACGTCAGAGGATCACTTGGAAGATAGAATGGGGCGCCGTGATCTTCAGCGTTGAAAGCAGATTCGTCCAGCAGGCAAGTCATGGTAGTTTGCGCGCACGAAGTAGGCCTGGTGAGCGCTGTTTCGTAGAGTACATTCGGCCGAGACACTCTTGTCCCACCCCAGGGTTTCTGGTCGCGGTGGGATAAGTTACAACTCTAGTTCACCTTTGGTGTTTCTGGAGGGGAGGCTAACCAGCGCTCGGTACGTTAGCCTCTTCTTTAGCCGTTCTTGCTCTAGGAAGGTGATGTGTTGTTCCAACAGTACAGTGCTCACCCACGCATTGCCCGTGAAACTCAACGTTCTCTCCAAGACGTGCAGCAACGCCCCTGGCCAGCACGATCTCGAAGCTTGTATGTAATCAAGCACGTGTGTGGTATGATGGTACGAGAAGTGACTCGTCATCCAACGGATCTTGCAGAATGCGTGAACAGGTCGAGCAGCCTTGGCGTAACGTATCCCAGTAAAGTATTCGGCGTTTGTACGATCGACTATATGCCAGAGTCAGCGCCTACATTGCCGCCTGTAGTAATATGAGTGTTTCAGCTTTGGTTGATACCTGATTTCTCAGAACCGCTTGTAAATGTACTCATTTCATGTACTCCATAACCAGTGCTGTAACAATAAATCTTCAGTGAATCGGAAACCTCCAATAGTGTGTACTAATTTTTCTTTCCAGCTGTGTATATCACTTATCTTAGAAGAAAGATTCAGGAAAGGCAAACCTACGTTTCTAGCATTTGTAGACTTACAGAAAGCTTTTGACAATGTGGACTGGAATACTCTGTTTCAAATTCTGAAGGTGGCAGGGGTAAAATACAGGGAGCGAAAGGCTATTTACAATTTGTACAGAAAGCAGATGGCAGTTATAAGAGTCGAGGGGTATGAAAGGGAAGCAGTGGTTGGGAAGGGAGTGAGACAGGGTTGTAGCCTCTCTCCGATGCTATTCAATCTGTGTATTGAGCAAGCAGTAAAGGAAACGGAGTAGGTATTAAAATCCATGGAGAAGAAATAAAAACTTTGAGGTTCGCCGATGGCATTGTAATTCTGTCAGAGACAGCAAAGGACTTGGAAGAGCAGTTGAACCGAATGGACAGTGTCTTGAAAGGAGGATATAAGATGAACATCAACAAAAGCGCTTCAGTCTGGAAACGCGCGACCGCTGCGGTCGCAGGTTCGAATCCTGCCTCGGGCATGGATGTGTGTGATGTCCTTATGTTAGTTAGGTTTAAGTAGTTCTAAGTTCTAGGGGACTGATGACCTTAGAAGTTAAGTCGCATAGTGCTCATAGCCATTTGAACCATCAACAAAATCAAAACGAGGACAATGGAATTTATTCGAATTAAGTCGGGTGATGCTGAGGGTATTAGATTAGGAAATGAGACACTTAAAGTAGTAAAGGGGTTTTGCTATTTTGGGAGCAAAATAACTGATGATGGTCGAAGTAGAGAGGATACAAAATGTAGGCTGGCAATGGCAAGGAAAGCGTTTCTGTAGAAGAGAAATTTGTTAACATCGAGTATTGATTTAAGTGTCAGGAAGTCGTTCCTGAAAGTATTTGTATGGAGTGTAGCCATGTATGGAAGTGAAACATGGACAATAAATAGTTTAGACAAGAATAGAATAGAAGCTTTCGAAATGTGGTGCTACAGAAGAATGCTGAAGATTAGATGGGTAGATCACATAACCAATGAGGAAGTATTGAACAGGATTGGGGAGAAGAGAAGTTTGTGGCACAACTTGACCAGAAGACGGGATCGGTTGGTAGGACATGTTCTGAGGCATCAAAGGATCACCAATTTAGTATTGGAGGGCAGCGTGTAGGGTAAAAATCGTAGAGGGAGACCAAGAGATGAATACACTAAGCAGATTCAGAAGGATGTAGGTTGCAGTAGGTACTGGGAAATGAAGAGGCTTGCACAGGATAGAGTAGCATGGAGAGCTGCATGAAACCAGTCTCAGGACTGAAGACCACAACAACAACAACAACAACAGTGTATATCGAACAGCCATGAAGGAAGATTTTATTTTGACAATCCTGTAGTAGCCAGTGTTACTTGCAAACTTCAGCACTTGCTGCGTAACTGTCGAAATGTTATTTACAAAGCTGTTTGCGCATGAAACGCAATATTCGCGAATATATTCTACTATGACAAAAACATGAATGCAGATTATAATTATGAATATCGGCACTGATCGATTTTAAGTGCCGATTAACACGTGGACTGATGAATCGCTGTAAAATTTCATTTGCTGGGCCCAGTCAATACTTCTGTGCCGGCGGACAGAATGAGCCGCTCGCATTTGATAACGCGGGTCGCACATTAGTTTTACGTGTATCCGCCGATGCGACCATAATAAATTGATTCTGTGTCTTTTTTTTTAACTGACGTTTTACTTGTTTTGTGGTTGGAAAACCAACAACAGTCGCTAGCGTTATTTATGTCGGCGATTCGGGAGTGTTGCGCTGCTGCGAAATGACGCGCGGCGTTGTTGTCGGGAAATTTATAGCGGCGGTTCCAGGCCAGAGTGTCTGGCGGTACATTGTACGCTGGAGCAGTATAGTGGCGCACTCCAGGCCAAAGGATGCAGTCTGGGCCAGTGGCGTGAATAACGTGTACGGTAGCTGACGGTGATGTACAAGGAATTTACTATTTATTTATTGAGGCATTCATTTTATCTAACATCTTAACTTCTACATCTTACCAGGCATCCGCCTTGAAGTTATCTATACGGAACCTCACCACGCTGCTCATAGAAAAAGAAGTATTTTTTGTTTCATTGAAATAATAGTACTTGTTTTTTTTAATATTGTTTTTATTAGAGGAGAATTGGGGAATTTGGCTCACATAAGGGAAATTTAGTTTTATCACTAGACAATATTGGTTAAAAACAGTCTTGGTTGCAATTTTAGTTTTTTATTCTTCAACGACGCGTTTCGCCTTATTTAGGCATCTTCTGGTTATCTTTTCTAGATGGACGCGAGAGGCACCAAGATCTGCATACCGCGTTCCCGTTCACAACAGCGAGTAACAGAGTAAGATGGGGACTCAATTAGTAAGCCTAATGCGCCGCAGCGTCGTATGCCTAAATAAGTACTGCCACACGACGCTGTGGCGCATTATGCTTACTAACTGAGTCCCCATCTTACTCTGTTACTCGCTGTTGTGAACGGGAACGCGTTATGCAGATGCCGGCCGCGGTGGTCTCGCGGTTCTAGGCGCTCAGTCCGGAATCGCGCGACTGCTACGGTCGCAGGTTCGAATCCTGCCTCGGGCATGGATGTGTGTGATGTCCTTAGGTTAGTTAGGTTTAAGTAGTTCTAAGTTCTAGGAGACTGATGACCAAAGATGTTAAGTCCCATAGTGCTCAGAGCCATTTGAACCATTTGTTATGCAGATCTTGGTGCCTCTCGCGTCCATCTAGAAAAGATAACCAGAAGATGCCTAAATAAGGCGAAACGCGTCGTTGAAGAATAAAAAACTAAAATTGCAACCAAGACTGTTTTTAACCAATACTGTTAAGCACTGGTTTGCTGTATCCCACATATGGATTAATCACTAGATTTATTCTTAATCCCATGGTATTTGTTATTTAACTTTCATATATGTGCCCATAAATAAGTGTTAATATAAAAGAACTTCTGCATGATTAATTTTTACTTATCAGTATCTCTATCCTAATTTTTGCATTGCGCCATTTTATCCGAAAAGGAGGGAGGGAGGGGGGGGGATGACGCATCAAGTGGGGTTAAATAACGCATTGTAGGCTTTATATAGTTGCTTTCACAGTTTAAGTTTTGCTGCCATCCTAAATAATTAAATGTGCCTTAATCTAAAGGTTCTACAGATTAAGACAAATTATAGAAGAAAAGCATTAAGTCAGTCAAAACTTCATTGTTTCCCTAAACCTTTCACTCATATAAGGAGTGCTCAAACGAAAAGGTACGAGATGTCGGAACAAACAATCTGGTTGAAATTTGCATATGCCGATTTGGGTTGGTTGGTTGATTTGAGGGAGGAGCCCAAACAGCGAGGTCATCGGTCATATCGGATTAGGAAAGAATGTCGACCGTGCCCCTTCCAAAGGAACCATCCCGGCATTTGCCGAAGCGATTTACGAAATTCACGGAAAACCTAAATCAGGGTGGCCGGACGAGAGTTCGAACTGTCGTCCTCCCGAATGCTAGTCCAGTGTGTCAACCAGCCGCTTTGGGATAACGTCGTGAGACATCTAGGCGATGGAGGCATCCGTCGACTCCTCCCCCAGTAAACCTCGAGGTGGTGCCCACAGCAGGGAAGTGATGTTCACCGTCTCTTTCCACGTCCGAGGTCCGACACCCATCGAATTCCTCGAGCGCGGACGTGTACTGTGAGATACTCCGTAGCCTCCAGAAGGGCATCAAGAGCAAACGGCCTGTGCTGCTCACGGAAGGTGTGATTCTGCTCCACGATAATGCGCATCCACACGTCTCCAACGTCACACAAACTGTAATGGCCAAGTTTAAATGGAAGCAGCTTGAACATCCACCCTACAACCCGGACACGGTCTGCTAAAAAAACACTTCAGAGGGAAGTGCTTCAACTGAGGGACACAGTGGAGGACTAGCTCTCGTCACAGTCACAGGAAGTATGGAAATAGGGAATCCTTTGCCTCGTAAAACAGAGGGGCAGCTGTGTTCAGACCTGCGGTGATTACCTTTGAATAAAGACTTCAGTGTTACCCACGATGTTCTTTCGTAAATTTTCTTTTGAACACCCCTCATACGATTCTGTGGACTGTCCAGGGCCCACTGAAAGGTTCTAATTAAAGCAGGATACACGTCTGTACCAAACTTCTCCATCTTTCTCCAGTTCGTCACACACCAAACAAATTTCATGTGTAGAATCAGGAATGTATATCATCTTGTTCATTCTCGTCGCGTAAGTTGATGAACTCTACTACTGATCCTGATTCAGACGATGAGAAATCAGATTTTCTCTTATAATTTGTTCGTTTCGTGTTTGTGGAACCTGCTTCCTTCCTCGCAATTTTTAGTTGTTTTTTAATCTTCTTATTTTATTTGATCTTCCCCTTCTCTTATTTAATTTTCAAAACCTCCTCGCACAGCGTAGCTGATAAAATTGTGAAGTGCTCCTTTTATCTGCTTCAGCTTCTGCATCCGTTTTTATATCGGCACACATCAAAAAAAGTTTTGCGTCACCTCGCGGAAAATTGGAATAGAGATCAACACAAACATTATTTCTATCCTTTTTATTCCTCATGAAAACCACACATTGCTTGTTGTACCACCATACAGTGTGACCTTCAGAGGTAGTGGTCCAGATTGCTGTACACACCGATACCTCTAATTCCCAGTAGCACATCCTCTCGCATTGATGCATGCCTCTATTCGTCGTGGCATACTATCCACAAGTTCATCAAGGCACTGTTGGTCCAGGTTCCCACTCCTCAACAGCGATTCGGCGTATATCCCTCAGAGTGGTTGGTGGGTCAAGTCATCCATAGACAGCCCTTTCCAATCTATCCCAGGCATGTTCGATAGGGTTCATATCTGCAGAACATGCTGGCCACTTTAGTCGAGCGATGTCGTTATCCTGAAGGGGGTCATTCACAAGGTGTGCACGATGGGTGGCGATGCCTTGCCAATATGCTGCCGATATGGTTGCACTGTCGGTCGGAGGATGGCATTGACGTATCGTACAGCAGTTACGGCGCCTTCCATGACTACCAGCGGCGTACGTCGGCCCCGCATAATGCCCCCCAAAACATCTGGGAACCTCCACCTTGCTGCACTCGCTGGACAGTGTGTCTAAGGCGTTCAGCCTGACCGTGTTGCCTCCAAACACGTCTCCGACGATTGTCTGGTTGAAGGAATGTGCGACATTCATCGGTGAAGAGAAGTTGACGCCAATCCTGAGCGGTCCATTCGGCATGTTGTTGGGCCCATCTGTACCGCGCTGCATGGTGTCGTGATTGCAACGATGGGCCTCGCCATGGACGTCAGGAGTGAAATTGTACGTCATGCAGCCTACTGCACACAGTTTGAGTCGTAACAAGACGTTCTGTGGCTGCACGAAATGCATTATTCAAGATATTGGCTTTGCTGTCAGGGTTCCTCCGAGCCATAATCCGTAGGCAGCGGTCATCCACTGCAGTAGTAGCCTGAACGAGGCATGTCATCGACAGTTCCTGTCTCTCTGTATCTCCTCCATGTCCGAACAACATTGCTTTGGTTCTGACCGAGGCGCCTGGACACTTCCTTTGTTGAGAGCCTTTTCTGGCACAAAGTAACAATGCGGACGCGATCGAACCGCGGTATTTACCGTCTAGGCACGGTTAAACTGCAGACAACAAGAGCCGTGTACCTCATTCCTGGTGGAATAACTGGAACTGATCGGCTGTCGGACCCCCTCCGTCTAACTGGCGCTGCTCATGCATGGTTGTTTACGTCTTTGCGCGGGTTTAGTGACATCTCTGAACAGTCAAAGGGACTGTGTCTGTGATACAATATCCGCAGTCAACGCCTATCTTCAGGAATTCTGGGAACCTGGTTGATGCAAAACTTTCTTGATGTGTGCATATTTTGGAAAAAAACGAAAGTAATTTAAAATACGGTCAATATAACCTCCTAAAGAAACAGATACAGAACAGTAAATAGAGTGAATAGGGAATGGAATTCAGACAATGCATTCATTAGACTAGGTAAAGATGCCTTGAAAGCTAAAGCTGGGAAATGGAAAGAGCGTTTCATATTATACGAGACATTTACAACTGCACAAGTTTTGCCACAAATACCAAACCTCATCTTTTTCAACTCTGTGGCGAAAGCAGTGGGTTTATATAGAGTGATTTTTCCACGTGTTCAAAGTCTAGGATTGATCGATTAGAGGATACGGAACGAAAACGGTCTAATGTACTTATGTCCGGAAATGTATAGATCCCATGCTAGAGTCCATTTATTCAATCATGATTTGTTACAGAGACTGCGATCTAATACGCACTTTATTATGCAGCCAAAGTTAAAGTATACATGGTTTCCTCCTAGATGGTGGTACTGTTCCTCATACGTCATCCCTAGCGCCCTCTCCTGCCATAGTAATTAGTAATGTTGTGTCCGATTCACTTCTCTTGCTGATGCACCTCGTTGTACACAATGGTTCCGTATTCTAACCGAGAGCCTGCTGGCATGGCGTTTTCTTGCGGAAAGGCAAATAGCAACGGGTGGCGGACAGCAAGGTTGTATCAGGAGATCTATCCTTGCCGGCAACAACCACAGCATTCAATGTTTGCAACAGTGTTTCACCGTTTGTCTGATACAGGGTCGTTTCAGGAAACAGGAAATCATGAAGGACGTACTCGAAATGTTCGTACAGCTGACTTGGAGAAAAGGAAAATGTGATTAACACTGTGGAAAACGACCGCCGTGTCAGTACCAGGCAGTTGGCCCTTCAGTACAGGGTGTGGAGCATTCTCCATGGCAACTTTGGCTGCTCTTATCATCACAGCGTGTGCAGGGCTTACTAACGACAGACTTGCCACATCGGGAGCAGTTTTGTAAATGGTTTCTTCACCAGGCAACCACGATTCCGGGATTTGTGTCATTCACCCTATTCACCTTTACGCCGAATGGTATCTTCAGCTTTCATAACAGTCACCTGTGAGATAGTATGCAGAACCCCGATGACATGATGACAGCGAATCATCAGCATCGGTCCAGCCGGAATGTATGGGTCGGGCCGGCCGGTGTGGGCGTGCGGTTCTGGGCGCTACAGTCTGGAGCCGAGCGACCGCTACGGTCGCAGGTTCGAATCCTGCCTCGGGCATGGATGTGTGTGATGTCCTTAGGTTAGTTAGGTTTAATTAGTTCTAAGTTCTAGGCGACTGATGACCTCAGAAGTTAAGTCGCATAGTGCTCAGAGCCATTTGAACCATTTGTATGGGTCGGGATAATTGGGGAGCGTATTTTGGGACAGGTCTTCTCTCCACGCCGCCTAACAGGCCGGAATATCAGCGCTGCTCGTTCAGCGGATCTCAACCCGTGCGATTTGTGGTTACGGTGCCATCTCAAAAACATCGTGTTTGCAGAACTCTTTCCAGATGTGGAGACACTGGAGCAGCGTATTCATGCTGCCTTTGACAGTGTTCGGACGCAGCCCGGCCGATGTGAACGTGTGAGACAGAACACGCTGCGGCGCGTACACGCATGCGTTGAGGCACATGGAAACCATTTTCAACACAAACTGTAACTGTGGCTGCGTGGTACAGTAGTATTCGATCGCAATCTTTTAAACAGCATGTAAACCATGCATTTCCGGACATTAAGTTCAGTAGACCTTTTTTGTTCCGTACCCTCTCATCGATCAATCGCTAGAGTTTGCACACGGCGGAAAAGATCACCCGATTTTTATATAAATGTCGTATCATCTGTGAAAGATGTTTGCTAGCGGAATAAAAAAAAAGCAAAAAAGGTCTCACACAATACACAGCACGTAAATTATCAAAAACTGGCTCTTTATGAAAAAGACTGAAACAAGAAGTATACTCTAAAATAGAAAAATTACAAACATAGTGCGCAACCTCAAAACTTTGGTTCTGTGATACATACGAAGAATGAATGGCTCCAAGTGGGTGAAACGCATCTTCAGATCTTTGACTCGAGACCGGAAACAAGAATTCCTAGTACATTGATTACAAAACAGTGAAATGTACACACAGACACAAGATACATAAAACAGAAATACCACCAAAGATGCTATAGTGATGTTTGGTACTCTAAGAGACGAGAAATGATGAACTGATGCTAAATTGTCATATTAACAACTTCATAAAAACTGCGAATTGAAGAGTAACATCTGGATTAAACAAATGTTATAAATGACAACTGTCGTAATCGTTTTAAGCTTATCGTGACACATAAAGGCCGGAAAAAAGTAAATAAGATGGGAGGTGGAAGTTTGACGCGGCGAGGGAGAATGATGCTTTTGTATGTATCCTCTTTTCTTTAACCAGTAACCTCCAGAAGGGTGCTGCACCCTAGTGCTTGTTGATATAAATCACTCGGTTGCCGTCGCCGCTGAGTTAGAGCAGTGAAATGATACGTGTTTTGTAATTTTCGGCTTTTTTTCTATGAGGTAGGACCAACTATGTAAGATACTACTGAATGTATGTACTGCACTGATAATGTTCTCATATTTCTACTTCGCGAGATAAAATGTTTAGGACTCTGCATGTAATGCTTACGTTCTGTAACGTTTTCAGTCAATCAATGAACGCTGAGGTTATGTGGCACACAATGGCTGATTACATTGCACAGTCCCACCGTATTATGTGTTTATTTTTATCATAATTTTATGGTTGCAGATAAAATAACATTGGCATTGTAATCTTACCCTCCGCCACATCACTAGTCTCAAAAGCTTACAGAGGCGTGAGGAAACAATTTTTTTTACTTACATTAATTTTCTTATTGTTGGCTGCAGTACCTTTAAAGATAGATTCTTGAGACTGTAATTTTGACTTTGTGGGTTCCAGTTGACAGAATAATTGATGAAGTACTTTCTGTTTCTATAAATTTTTTATTTTATCCAATTCTTCTATATCACACTGAATTCACACTCTCCATTTCCATAAAACCAAAAATTACATTATTATTGCCAAAATTAAAAAGGCGTCTGTTTCCATCAGAAGCATGCCCACTACTAGGGAGTCGTTCTGCGGTACTAACACATTACAACATGTAGCCCAGCGTTGGGCCCCTGTCACATCCGAATTCCCAACAAATCTGGGTAATGCATGATTCGAGCAGCTGACGAAATGGAGATCTCCAAAGAGTTAGGTCCTAACAACGCTGTCTCACACGAGTACATGGCAGCTCCCTGTCGGTAACAGCGCTCACTTACGGGTGTTATCTGACGCCTTTCACGCCCCTTACATACCCTACCTGCCCCGGTAACAACATTAAACACGAATAACGCTAACCCCTTCTGCCTGTCCCAGAGAATTGCAACTGTAACCATTAACATCCCCGCCGACTGTGCATACGTGTACGAAGCTACGTTGGCATCCAGCCGTGTGGTTCACTTTTTCGTTTGGCAATGCAGATAACTGCATTGACTGCGAAAAGTGTGGGGTTACTGTTAATATCGTCTGACGAGTCATTAATATACAACATGAACGACATATTCCCTATGGCGCGCCTGAAGTTACTTTTACTTCTGTCGATGATTATCCACACAAGATAACATGATGCATCCTGCCCAGCAAGAAATACTCAGTCCACGTACTAAATCGTTATATCTGGATAAACTACCTACTGCCATCAGGAACGCACCCAAGGAGGACAGGAAAAATGCAGCTCATCATCAGGGCATCGCCGGGGCGTTATTGGCAACTAGGGGTACAGAGTGGAGTTCAAGTGCCCCGTCCCACGATCGTGGTTTAGTTGGTTCTGTTTTTCCCATTGCTTCCATGAAGCATTTGAGGGGAATCCGTATGGGATTCATTCGATTTCTTACTTGTCTAATGACTACATCTGCCTAGACTGAATAAACTGGATTGTATCACCAGACAAAAAAATTGCTACTGTAATTTCTTTATTTGACTTTAAGCTCTTGTTTGATTTACAAGGTCAGACGTCATATTTTCAACCTGACAGTGTTTCTTATAAAGCGCAATGGAAAATCTTACCTCTTTTAAATCATGCACCCATAAAACGAAGACCAACTTTTTACCCATTAAAACAGATTTATTTGGGAGACATGGTGCAGCTGACTGAATATAAACAAAGAAAATACACTCAACAACGTGATCAACACCAAATACTTACATGGTCTCCACTTTAGATGCAAATAAATTTACCAAAGCTGTATATATATATACAGGGTGTCCCAGCTATCTTGTCCACCCAAAATATCTCTGGAACAATAACAGCTATTGGAAAACGACTTCACCGGTATCAATGTAGGGCTGGGGCCCATGAATGTACATATTTGGAAACATTCTAAAACGAAAGCATATGTGTTTTTTAACACAAACTTGTGTTTTTTTAAATGGACCTCCTATATTTTTTCTTCAGCAATCCATAGCATGACAAAGCACATGCACAATGGCGTTGATTGCATCGCAATATTCCCATTACATCCCGAGATATTAAGACGCGAAGTTGACGCTTGAAACACCCGACATGCGCTGCTAGCGCACGTCCTGAGGTTCAGGCGAGAACCCCATGCTGCCCGTAATCGCGATGTGATTGACATGCGTAATCACACTTCCCTACTTATCAAGAGGTCCGAAACGAATAATACGGTCTGCTACCATCCTGCTGCGATTACGGGCAGCGTGAGGTTCACGCCTGAGCCTCAGGACGTGCGCTAGCAGCGCATGTCGGGTGTTTCAAGCGTCAACTTCGCGTCTCAATATCTCGGGATGTAATGGGAATATTGCGATGCAATCAACGCCATTGTGTATGTGCTTTGTCATGCTACGGATTTCTGAAGAAAAAATATAGGAGGTCCATTTAAAAAAACATAAGTTAGTGTTAAAAAAACACACAAGCTTTCGTTTTAGAATGTTTCCAAATATGTACATTCATGGGCCCCAGCCCTACATTGATACCGGTGAAAGTCGTTTTCCAATAGCTGTTATTGTTCCAGAGATATTTTGGGTGGACAAGATAGCTGGGACACCCTATATATATATATATATATATATATATATATATATATATATATATATATATATATATATATGGGGAGTACAAGTATATATAGTGAAATAGTGAAACGCCAAAAAACCGATATAGGCATGGATATTCAAATACAGAGATACGTACATAGACTCCTGGAAATGGAAAAAAGAACACATTGACACCGGTGTGTCAGACCCACCATACTTGCTCCGGACACTGCGAGAGGGCTGTACAAGCAATGATCACACGCACGGCACAGCGGACACACCAGGAACCACGGTGTTGGCCGTCGAATGGCGCTAGCTGCGCAGCATTTGTGCACCGCCGCCGTCAGTGTCAGCCAGTTTGCCGTGGCATACGGAGCTCCATCGCAGTCTTTAACACTGGTAGCATGCCGCGACAGCGTGGACGTGAACCGTATGTGCAGTTGACGGACTTTGAGCGAGGGCGTATAGTGGGCATGCGGGAGGCCGGGTGGACGTACCGCCGAATTTCTCAACACGTGGGGCGTGAGGTCTTCACAGTACATCGATGTTGTCGCCAGTAGTCGGCGGAAGGTGCACGTGCCCGTCGACCTGGGACCGGACCGCAGCGACGCACGGATGCACGCCAAGACCGTAGGATCCTACGCAGTGCCGTAGGGGACCGCACCGCCACTTCCCACCAAATTAGGGACACTGTTGCTCCTGGGATATCGGCGAGGACCATTCGCAACCGTCTCCATGAAGCTGGGCTACGGTCCCGCACACCGTTAGGCCGTGTTCCGCTCACGCCCCAACATCGTGCAGCCCGCCTCCAGTGGTGTCGCGACAGGCGTGAATGGAAGGACGAATGGAGACGTGTCGTCTTCAGCGATGAGTGTCGCTTCTGCCTTGGTGCCAATGATGATCGTATGCGTGTTTGGCGCCGTGCAGGTGAGCGCCACAATCAGGACTGCATACGACCGAGGCACACAGGGCCAACACCCGGCATCATGGTGTGGGGAGCGATCTCCTACACTGGCCGTACACCACTGGTGATCGTCGAGGGGACACTGAATAGTGCACGGTACATCCAAACCGTCATCGAACCCATCGTTCTACCATTCCTAGACCGGCAAGGGAACTTGCTGTTCCAACAGGACAATGCACGTCCGCATGTATCCCGTGCCACCCAACGTGCTCTAGAAGGCGTAAGTCAACTACCCTGGCCAGCAAGATCTCCGGATCTGTCCCCCATTGAGCATGTTTGGGACTGGATGAAGCGTCGTCTCACGTGGTCTGCACGTCCAGCACGAACGCTGGTCCAACTGAGGCGCCAGGTGGAAATGGCATGGCAAGCCGTTCCACAGGACTACATCCAGCATCTCTACGATCGTCTCCATGGGAGAATAGCAGCCTGCATTGCTGCGAAAGGTGGATATACACTGTACTAGTTCCGACATTGTGCATGCTCTGTTGCCTGTGTCTATGTGCCTGTGGTTCTGTCAGTGTGTTCATGTGATGTATCTGACCCCAGGAATGTGTCAATAAAGTTTCCCCTTCCTGGGACAATGAATTCACGGTGTTCTTATTTCAATTTCCAGGAGTGTATATGTAAATAGGAGGAATACGGCTCTGCGGTCGGCAGCGCCCAAAGAAGGCAACAAGTGTCTGGCCCAGTTGTTAGATCGATTACTGCTGCTACAGTGGCAGGTTATCAATGTTTTAGTGAGTTCGAATGTGATGTTATAGTCAGCGGACGAGCGATGGGTCACAGCATCTACGAGATAGCGATGAAGTGGCGATTTTCCCGTACAACCATTTTACGAGTGTACCGTGATTGTCAGAAATCCGGTAAAACATCAAATCGCCGACATCGCTGCGTCCGGAAAAAGATCCTACGAGAACGGGACCACCGACGACTGAAGAGACTTGTTCAACATGACAGAAGTGCAGCCGGTCCGCAGATTTATGCAGATTTCAATGCTGGGACCATCAACAAGTGTCAGCGTGCAAACCATTCGACGAAACATCTTCTATATGGCCTTTCCGGAGCCGAAGGCCCACTGGTTTACTCTTCGTGACTGCAGGACACAAAGCTTTACTCCTCGCCTGGCTCCGTGAATACCGTCATTGGACTGTAGATGATTGGAAACATGTTTGCTGGTCGGACGAGTCTCGTTTCAAATTGTATCAAGCGGATTGACGTGTATGGGTGTGGAGACAGCATAATGAATCCATGGACCTGCATGTCGGCAGGGGAGTGTTCAAGCTAGTGGAGGCTCTGTAATGGTGTGGGGCGTGTGCAGTTGGAGTGATATGGGGCTCCTGATACGTCTAGATACGATACTGACAGCTGACACTTACGTAAGCATCCCATCTGATCACCTGCATCCATTCATGTCCATTGTGTATTCCGACGGACGTGGAAAATTCCAGCACGACAGTTGCTACAGAGTGGCTCCAGGAACACTGTTCAGAGTTTAAAGACTTCTGCTGGTCACCAAACTCTCCGGACATTGAGCATGTCTGGGATACCTTGCAACGTGCTGTTCAGAAGAGGTCCCCCCTCCGTCATACTTTTAGGGATTTATGGACAGCCATGAAGGATTCATAGTGTCAGTTCCCTCCAGCACTGCTTCAAACGTTAGTCGAATCCATGCCACCTCGTGTTTTGGTACTTCTGCGTGTTCTTGGGGGCCCTACACGATACTAAGCAGATGTACCAGTCTCTTTGGCTCTTCAATGTGTGAGTGTGTTACACCGTATATCCGACTTGGTCAATTGTGTGTGATAGTAGTCATGTGTGTTTGAGTTGGTTTTGTGTGTTTTCTAATTTACAAGAAGACATGGAGGCCAAAAGGTCAAATTTATAGCAGCAGATATACACGGTGAAAATTAATAAAACCGATAAACTGCTGGGACGGATTCCTGACTGGAATTGGAGGAAAAAATAGGCCCTAGAACATGTGTCTCCAAAATGCATCGTTGCCACGATAGATGACGTTAACGAATGAAGCTTGCTCTCACCACATGCCGTGTGTTCCTTTTTGTTGCAGGCTGCGAGAATGAGGCAGCGTACTGCAAGCAGCAGAATGAACCGGTATTCATATCGGGAACAAGCTGATATAATGTTTGTGTAGAGCCAAGCAGCACGGCTGTATCAAAACAAGTATCCTCACAGACACCAACCACATCACACATTTTAAGCCCTGTTTGGGCGGTTGTGTGATGATGGTTCCTTTGACACAGACGAAAGTACAGGGAGACGCGGACTATGCGTACACCCGATTTGAAGTAGACGAATCCTAGTTCAAGCTCGAGGCAAGCGGCCCGCCAGCATGATGTAAGCCAAAGTACGCAAAGTACGATTGTGTGTATCCTTTAAGGCAACGGCTACTATCCCTGTCACCTGAATCCCATGGAGGCCACTTTGAACGTCTCCTGTGACGTGGATGCGATGCAGCTTTGTACTCTGTTCCGGGACGATTTGTTGACGTTCCACGCACACCGTCCGTTTCTGGACAGATGTTCGTAGGACCTTTTTCCCTCCATTTCCAGTCTGGAATCCATCCCTGCAATTTGTTAGTTTTATTAATGTTCACTACATACAGGCTGCGGATATCGTTACGGTATCGTAAAATGGCTTCAAGATTTGTTATAGAAGGCAAAAAACTAGAGTGATGTTCCCGCTACACTTAAATAACTGCATAAGAATTAATGACGTCTTTAGAAGGCTACATACTACATAGACTGAAATCAGTGAATTGTATTTCATTTGTAACTCATGAGGTGCGACTCCGCTGGAAACAATATGAGAATGTGTAAATTCAACATGACAGAACTAGCAGCCGATAGTTCTAAAGATCGATCACAGTTACTCTCTATATTTTCGTATACATTAAGCAATCCACTGTGTAGGGCTTGGTGGAGGGGGGTTATTACAAATATTTGCCACTTCCTCCTCTGTTCCAGTCGCGTACAGATTGTGGAAAAAGTTAACTGTGTTTGTTTCTCTGTATACGCCATAATCTTACTTAACGCATGTTGGTGATGTCTCTGGAACATACACGGTAACTGTAGCAGAACTGAATACCTACCTCTAACATCGTTCCAAGACAACAGTCACAGTCCTATTACTATCCGAGCGGCTCTCAGAATTCCTTTTTGGACGCTGGAACTAAAATTGTAGAACAGGACAGAGCAGAGTATTTTTGGCAGTTATCATGAACGATATTCTACGGCTCCCCATAATTGTTCCAGCATATCTAAATGCTATTAATCTCACGCATTCTTTCCATAGAATATCGCTACGTGGTATTATGTTGACATGCGTTACACGTTTACCACTAGCACAGATAGCGTTGTAACTGGGTACTACGGTTTCGTTCCTCTTGTGCAGCACTTACATGGATTTAAAGAGAGTTGTCATGCAGTAAACGAAATGGAAATGCTTTATTGTTACAGCCATCCAGGTGCTACACTTCTGTAATCACAGCATCGCCAGAAATCAGTCTGGAAGTGCTAATGGAACACGCCGCTGACAGGCGCCAATACTGAAAGAAACAGTCGATCGTTCGACGTGCTATTTCCCTATATAACAGACAGGGATGTCCCCAGAGTGATTTGAAATTGTGGTGTCTAGAGAGGCTGCTTACTCGTTTCGCTAGACAAACATTCAGACAAATCGTATTAATGAGTTTTATTTCAAAAATGAAATTACAGTACTTAACTTCTGCAATTACACAGCCACAAACAAAGGGCGAGATTTGAATTAATCAGTCTTCTTCAACATAAACTTTTCCAAGTCTGTGGTACATTGAGAATACAATCGAAGTAACTAGCGTTGACGATTCTATCCAGGTCGCTAATCTTAAAGCTGCCATTGAACCGGCCGTCACCAGTCTGTCGTGGCGCTTGTGTCCTCTTCACGTAGGGGCCGTTGCTGTCGCATTGTCGTCCTGGAGGGAGGTCCAGCCAGGCTGACTTCTTCTCATAGTCTTCTCTTCTTTGTCGTTCCAGACTGGCGTGCCGGCACTTGACTTTACGCCGTAACAGAAATAATGAAAGCATGGCTCGCAATTGAGTAATTTGATTCTGACACGCCAAACATGTAACGACTCCGATACCATGCGAGACAGGAATCTTGATATTGAAAATAATTCAGCTTTGGCGGCTGCAGTACCATGTCTGTAGCGATATTTTATTCTTATCTGACAATTTGTGAATAATCGACAGTTTCAAAATTTAACCTGTCACTGTATTTTGAAACTTCCTGATAGACTAAAATCATGTGCCGGATCGGTGCTCGAATCCGAATGCTCGTCTTTGGTTAGCAATCCAGACAAGTCTCGCTATCCGCCCTCACGGATTCTATTCTGCCAGTATCTCTTTCCCAGTTTCCAAACTTCTCAGTGACTCGTCCGTATACTTTCCGGCTCTAGCAGTGCCAGAAGAAACGGTGTCACGGTGATGTGTCTCAGCCATTGCATAGGGGATTGTTTCTAAATGAATCTCACTTTGCTGCGTAGTGTACCTTGTTTCGAAACTTTCTTGCAGACACGCAGTTTTAATCCGCCGGGAAGATTTAACTGGGAGTAGTTGGTATCGTAATGGCGTTCACCAGTCACATTAGAATCGGTTACCTCGTCCAAATACCTGGATAAAACACTTTACAGGGATTCTGAATTGAACGGTCACATAGGCTCAGTCGAAAGTAATTCAGATGGTAGACTTCGGTTCACTGGTAAAATAAAAAGGAAATGCATTCAGCCTACAAAGGAGATAGCTTACAAATCACTCATGGAAGCCATCCTAGAATGGTGATCAAGTGCGTGGGACCCGCTCCAGATAGATCTAGCGTAGAATATTGAATGTATACAGAGAGCGACGCATGAATGGTCACAGGATTGTTTGAACCGTGGGAGAGTGTTACAGACATCCTGAAAAACAGGACTGGTGCGTCTTTAAGATAGACGCAAACTATGCCGAGAAAGCCTACTTACAGAGTTTCAGGAACCGGCTTTAAATGATGACTCTAAAAATGGTTCAAATGGCTCTGAGCACTATGGCACTTAACATCTGAGGTCATCAGTCTCCTGGACTTAGAACTACTCAAATCTAACTAACCTAAGGACATCGCACACATCCACGCCCGAGGCAGGATTCGAACCTGCGACCGTAGCAGCCGCGTGGTTCCGGACCGAAGTGCCTAGAACCGCTCGGCCACAGCGGCCGGCTAAATGATGACTCGAGGAATATTCGGCAACCCCCTACTTATTGCACCTATAGCGATCGTCAAGAGATGATTTATTACAGCGCGAAGTGGCATTTAAACAGCCATTCTTCCCGCTCTCCGTGCCTGTATGGAACTGGGAGCAGGTCTAATAATTCGTATAATGAGAAGTAGTCCCTGCCACGCACTTCACAGTGGCAGAGGATGGACGTAGGTACATTTGTAGATGTAGAAATAGCCACCCATTTTATACATTTAGACAGCTAACGCAGGAAATGAAGTTCTGTAATTTTGCGGATAATGTAACTCGCGTTGGTCGACAGCAGCTTCGGCTGGGAGCCTGCAGCCGCCGTCGCGCGGTGAGTACAGTAGTTTGCAGAGATGTGATTACGGCGGAGGAGCGGCCGCCTGCTTTCGCTGTGTGGCGGCCGACCTGCGGCGGGCCTCCGCGTGGAGCCGGCCACACCACAGCCACCCACCCAACCACCCACCCACATAGTGGTGTGGCCACTATCAAAGCAGCAGGTAATCAAATCGGAGAGACCGTGCCGGGGGCAGGTAGGCAGCTAAGGGCGTTCTGCGGCCCGTAATGGTGCCAGATTGCGTTTGCTGGGAGCGGACAGGTTTCCACCCGAGAGGCTGCGCTGTCTGTCGTCGTTTCGTTTGCGGTTTTTAAAAGTTCGTCCGTTCCGTAAGAGAGACGTATCATCTGTGTAACAAAGAGCATAAAAGCTATTGGAGACTAGTTCTTGACTCTGACAATGGCGATTCTTTTCCTTTTTTCCTTTATTGTACACTCCTGGAAATGAAAAAAGAACGCATTGACACCGGTGTGTCAGACCCACCATACTTGCTCCGGACACTGCGAGAGGGCTGTACAAGCAATGATCACACGCACGGCACAGCGGACACACCAGGAACCACGGTGTTGGCCGTCGAATGGCGCTAGCTGCGCAGCATTTGTGCACCGCCGCCGTCAGTGTCAGCCAGTTTGCCGTGGCATACGGAGCTCCATCGCAGTCTTTAACACTGGTAGCATGCCGCGACAGCGTGGACGTGAACCGTATGTGCAGTTGACGGACTTTGAGCGAGGGCGTATAGTGGGCATGCGGGAGGCCGGGTGGACGTACCGCCGAATTGCTCAACACGTGGGGCGTGAGGTCTCCACAGTACATCGATGTTGTCGCCAGTGGTCGGCGGAAGGTGCACGTGCCCGTCGACCTGGGACCGGACCGCAGCGACGCACGGATGCACGCCAAGACCGTAGGATCCTACGCAGTGCCGTAGGGGACCGCACCGCCACTTCCCAGCAAATTAGAGACACTGTTGCTCCTAGGTATCGGCGAGGACCATTCGCAACCGTCTCCATGAAGCTGGGCTACGGTCCCGCACACCGTTAGGTCGTCTTCCGCTCACACCTCAACATCGTGCAGCCCGCCTCCAGTGGTGTCGCGACAGGCGTGAATGGAGGGACGAATGGAGACGTGTCGTCTTCAGCGATGAGAGTCGCTTCTGCCTTGGTGCCAATGATGATCGTATGCGTGCTTGGCGCCGTGCAGGTGAGCGCCACAATCAGGACTGCATACGACCGAGGCACACAGGGCCAACACCCAGCATCATGGTGTGGGGAGCGATCTCCTACACTGGCCGTACACCACTGGTGATCGTCGAGGGGACACTGAATAGTGCACGGTACATCCAAACCGTCATCGAACCCATCGTTCTACCATTCCTAGACCGGCAAGGGAACTTGCTGTTCCAACAGGACAATGCACGTCCGCATGTATCCCGTGCCACTCAACGTGCTCTAGAAGGTGTAAGTCAACTACCCTGGCCAGCAAGATCTCCGGATCTGTCCCCCATTGAGCATGTTTGGGACTGGATGAAGCGTCGTCTCACGCGGTCTGCACGTCCAGCACGAACGCTGGTCCAACTGAGGCGCCAGGTGGAAATGGCATGGCAAGCCGTTCCACAGGACTACATCCAGCATCTCTACGATCGTCTCCATGGGAGAATAGCAGCCTGCATTGCTGCGAAAGGTGGATATACACTGTACTAATGCCGACATTGTGCATGCTCTGTTGCCTGTGTCTATGTGCCTGTGGTTCTGTCAGTGTGATCATGTGATGTATCTGACCCCAGGAATGTGTCAATAAAGTTTCCCCTTCCTGGGACAATGAATTCACGGTGTTCTTATTTCAATTTCCAGGAGTGTATTTCAATTCCCCATCGGAGGGGGCTGGCAGCAGCATATGCGCTGCTCTTCAACCAAAAGACATAGAACAAACAATAGAAGACATTTAAAAAGAACAAAGGAGAAAACATGGTGAACATAAATATAAAAAAGGGGGAACATCATGGAAGACAATAGGCAACAAAAGGGGCGACTGTAAAATGGAGAGAAAAACCGTAAAACAGTAGCACACACAAGAAACCACACACTGGGACAATTAAAATAACACAAGACACAGTATGACTGGAGCATAAAAGTATCGACGGATGGCATAGCACATAACAAACACTGACAGTAGCACTAAGTACAAGGCCAGCACACAATTAAATTCACACCTCTCGATACACAGGAGAAACAGCACTAAACACAACACTGCCGTGGCACACTGATGATGATCAAAACGGAGGATCTGCCAGGCGCTAGGAGATGTGGGAGAAGGGAAGAAGGGAGGGAGGGGAAGAGAGGGGGGAGACGGGCAGGGGATGCGCCGAAGAGGGCAAGGTAGGGAGGGACGTGGGAGGGAAAGAGGCAAGGATGGGGCGCAGGGTCTCGGGGGTGGGTGGGGGAAGGAGGAAAATCCGCCCTGGGAGAAGGAGGGACAGGAAAAAGGGGACCCTGGGGAGGTGGGAATAAGGCCAGCTTATAGTTAGAAGGAAGGGTATATGTCATGGTGAAGTTCATCATCTGGGAGGGGGAGGCGCTGGAAATTGCCCTGATGGAGGGTGTGGAGGTGGAGAGAGGGAGGGATACAGCGGTAGAGGCGTGGCAACAGGCAGGGGGGTGGAGAGGAAGGAGGAAACCAGGGGGTGGGGGGATCAAGTCTGTGGACAACATAAAGGATGCGGAGATGTTGGAGGAACATGAGGAGGTGCGGGAAGGGGATGAGTTCATACAGGAGCCGTGTGGGGGAAGGAAGGCAGTACACAATTGGGACAAAACACGTACATTATAAAAATAATAATGCATTTTTAAAATATGAGCGTAAAAGCCATTGGAACAGCGGCTCTTGACTGACACAATTGGGGACGAAATACGTACTGTTGTAATAATAATGCTTTTTTAAAATTTAATTTACCGGTACTTGTTTCGAACAAAGACTTGCCCTGATTATAAAACGTTATAACAGAATAACCATTTGACATAATAAGTTACATTTGTTAGGTTAGTGTTATTAGTTGTTGTGACCAATAGATGGCACTAGTGCTCCACAACACCGACGTGGTCTGTTACGTCACGTTAGTTGCTGGCGAAATGGCGTTGTAGCAGGAAAAGCGCAATGTGTGCTTTGGTTTCACGAAACGAAATCCCCCATCAGTCTTGAGCGTAAATTTCTGGCTTCTCATGGACGCAGCCCTCCTGACATTAAATCAGTAAAGCGATGGTATGCAAAGTTTAACGAAACTCGCAACATTGAAGATCGTCCTCGAAGTGGCAGGCCTCGTGAGTGATGCAACTGTTGATCATGTTCGGCAATCGTTTCAACGGAGTCTAAATCAACTCATCAGGCATCACGTGAACTTCAAATACTGCAAACAAATGTGGTGAGTATTCTTCATGAAAGGCTTAGGTTGCATGCTTACAAAGTGCAAATCGTTCAGGGCTTGCAACCGAATGATTTGCTGAGACGTGCTGAATTTCCAGCTGAGATTCTCAACAGGATTGATGGCGCTAACAATTACTTAAATCGCATATGCTTTACCGATGAATCCACCTTTTACGTCAATGGAATCGTAAATCGGCATAATGTCTGTATATGGGGTTCAGAGGAACGTTTTTCTTCGCCGAAAAATCCATTACCGCTAGCATTTACTTAGATGTTTTGCAACAGTTCATTGCTGCACAGTTAGAAGAATATCAACCAGGGATAATTTTCCAGCAAGATGGAGCAACCCCCCCCCCCCCCCCCAATAGTGCGTGATTTCCTCTATGAAACGTTTTCGGATCGGTGTATTGGAAGGAATGGTCCAGCACCCTGGCCACCCCGCTCTACAGACATTACGCCCCTTCACTTCTTTTTTCTGGGGCTATATCAAGGACAGAGTCCTCGTCACACCGGTTGCTGACGTCGACGAACTGAAGACGAGGATACAAGCTGCTGTGGGTACTGTGACAGAACACATGCTACGAAACACCTGGCGGGAACTGGAATACCGCCTCGACATTCTCCGAGCTACCAAGGGAGCACACGTGGAGGTATACTAACGTAAGTGGTCTCAAAGAAAACTAGTAACACTAACCTATATAATGGCATCAAATGTAAATTATTATGTCAAACGGTTATTCTGTAATAAATTGTTATAATCAGGGTGTATATATATATAATGTAAATTATTATGTCAAACGGTTATTCTGTAATAAATTGTTATAATCAGGGTATATATATATATATATATATATATATATAATGTAAATTATTATGTCAAACTGTTATACTGTAATAAATTGTTGTAATCAGGGTATATATATATATATATATATATATATATATATATATATATATATATATATAAGCTTACGAAAGTCATTGGACACCTCTTAATGTCGCGTCGGACCTCATTTACCCGGTGTGGTGGAGCAACTAAACATGGCAGAATCAGTTAGCATAGACTCGTTGGAAGCCCCTACAAAAATATTGCCAGTGCATGGCTTTGTGCACGAACTGACCACTCGATTATGTCCCATATAAATGTTTCATCATTCGCTGGAAATGTTCAGAATGTCTTCAAAGCAACCTCGAAGAGTTGTGGCCCGGGGACATGGTGCACTGTCATCCATAAATATTCGGTCGTTGTTTGGGAACTTGAAATCCATAAATGGCTGGAAATGATCTCTGTATAGCTGAAAATAACCGTTTCCAGTTAGTCATCTGTTCAGCTGGATCAGAAGGCGCGGTCCATTCCACCTAAACGCAGTCCGCTTCAGTATGCACCTTGCACATAATGCCTTTTTGAAAACTTGGCTCCATGGCTTCGTGGGGTCTGCGCCGCACTCGAAGTCTACCATCAGCTCTTACCAACTGCGCTGCGATATATGAATGAACTGGGGACTATGGGGAGACGTAAGAAAATAGTGTAAGATATGTAGAATAGTTTACAACATTACAATTTACAACTCGCAATAATGTAAAACATTATTTAGAACTAAATTCGACATGGAACATTCATTAATGTGAGAGCATCGTGGGTACGGCATTGTACATCGTACTTCAACCTCAAGTTGTGTTACTGATGTAGTAACAGCATCAATTTTGGACGTTTATGATGGTGCTGGACCTTGCTACCGTATGTGAACAACTGAAGAATGAGCACGTTAGTTAAAGGAAGTTTGCTGCAAAAGGTTTGGGATATGGAGGGGAGATCTTCTGAAACAGTTCGCATTTTTAAGTCGTTGTCGACTGTTGTGTTTCTAACGAACCGTGGAGCACTTATATTTGCAATGTCTGATTTTGGACAACTTAAAGTTTGTTGAGATGCGTGGACACAGCAGATCCCCAAATGGGGTTAGCATAAATGATTGCTGGTCGTATTGTTAACTTTTGAAGTGGGAGACTAATCGGCCGCTGGGCACGAGCGGTTCTAGGCGCTTCAGTCCGGAACCACGCTGCTGCTACGGTCGCAGGTTCGAATCCTGCCTCGGGCATGGATGTGTTCTAAGTCTAGGGGACTGATGACCTCAGATGTTAAGTCCCATAGTGCTTAGAGCCATTTGAACCATTTTTTTAAAGTAGGAGACTGTTTTTCCTGTTTAGAGTTGACCTTGTGTTTATTAATGGATATACGGTAGCTGATACACTGTTCGCTACGTATGTTACATGGTTCTTGTATGTAAGAGAACTCCAAGATATTTGGCGGAGTCACTCCAAGAAATGCTTTCATTTAATAACTGCAGCAGGGTTTGTAAATCGTGTATTTTCCTTGACTTTTGTCCACATTTCTTTTGATCCGTTTTCAAGCAACAGCAGAGTTTGTCATGAATATTAGTGACTTGCTTTTCGGTATGACATATCGCTGTATCTTCGATCCTCTAAAGCGGAGGTCGCGACATGGCCAAAGACACAGACGATCATTTTATTGGAAGTATGTCTTGAACGAGTAACTTTAGTTGGTTGATTGGTTTCGTTTCATCTTGGAATATCTAAACATACAAAATTTTAATTTTCATGGTCGAATTGTTTCAACATTTACTTACACTAAATGGCACGATCCCATTTTTAGTTGCTTCCAAACTGTGTGGCATCCATTGGAAAACGGTTTTTTTCACAGCTAAATTTTCATGTGAAAGCGAACTACTGCAGCCTTTGATAGACGTAAGTACACTCTTATCAAAGTTCAAGTGATGTGTCGACCCTTGTTATTCAGCATGCGCCCTGCAACTTAACGATGTATTTTATAACAACAGAATTGGGTGGAGTTTCACTAAATTTTTCTTTGACGGAAAAACGACGAATTCTGCACAGTATTTTCCGAAGGAGACTTGTTACAAAAAGCTGACTAATTTAATTCGAGACATTTTTGTTGAGTAAAATATCTTCCACTGGAAATCTTAACATGAAATTTCAATTTTTTCACATTATTTCCTTAACTGCCATAGTAAGCAAACTACTCGTCCAGTTTTCTGCGTTGCCATTGTTTTAACAGTAACAAATAACCAGTTTTAAAGCAATGTAACATCAATTAGAGATCGTATGTAAAAATTTAAAATGGCATTTCTAATTGTGATTATGTAACATTCTACTGTGGTTTTTAAATGTAAAGATGTAATTGTGATTATTTCGCTTGCCAATGGATAAATATGTTTCTTGCTTTGTACCTGTGGTATAGTTTCTAAAGTTCTCTTTTGGAATATTATTAATTGTGACAAAAGCAGTCAATAACATTTATAAAGGTTTATGTAATTTACGATAACGATATAACATCTATAGACAGGGGACAGCGATAGTGATATCGAGAGTTGAAAGGTTGTTGCGTAGTAGAGGGGATGGTGGATGGCGTGTCCGTGAAGCGTGCGCGGGAAAAATAGTACTGTGTTCCATGAAAAGCATACGTAATTGTATGGACAGTGATACCGAACTATCAGACTGTTAATTCTCTTTACCACTGCGGTATGTAATGCCATCGCCAGCGAACTTTGAGAGCAAATAAACCGGACTGTGAAAGTGCCGCTAACATTAATTTGTTGTGGCCGACACGAACTGTACCTTTATTCGAATGAATTTTGCTGGTATTGGTTTTGGGTGGTGGAACTGTTGCATATCACATTCTATCCAGCCATGAAAGTGGAGACTAATTAACTGTGCAATATAAGTGGCTTTCAGTGACGTTGTCTAAGTTTGAAATGCGAGAACAGAGTGGACATTGTTTACGGTGTGCTTCACATACATGAACAATTCTATGAACTGTGTATTTGTGGCTAAGACTATATGAATGTGACGAACCGTGTAATTATGGACGATAGCGTCACGGACAGTGCATAAAGTGTAAAAACGGGCGATGTCTACGTCATGTACTTTGAAAGAGAGGACATGTCATCAACGTTCGTATACTGGCGTCTTGTGGTTTGTTAATCACCACGGGGTTAATGATACAGCTGTGCCGGAACTTTATTTGCTTTTCGCCGGAGAAGATTAACCAGCGGAACTGCCTGTATCCTGCTCTCATCATCGTAACCCGCCGACATCGTGCTGCCTAACGCAACGCTTCGTATGCAACAAAAAGTTAAGGGATTTCGCTGAATGTTATCCCCTGACCTAGAAACTTTCTTTCTCTATTAAAAGTATAATAATTACAGACTCTGTTAAATTAAATTCTTTGTTTAGTTTGTTTGCTTTCTGCTAACGAAAACAAAATTACAATCAGTGAATTAAAAGTTGCCTGGTAGTCATTGTTGAAACACCAGTAAATATAAACTTCTTCCTCTCATTAGGACTAATTCTCCTTGCATGTCAAAATTATTATAGTTATTTTATGTAGTTTTATGTATTGTTATGAGACTAGATATATGACAGTAACTAATAAGAGTATTTTGTCTCGAAATACGGCTTCGCGCGAAAATTACGGCGACTGCCATAATTGCTTTCGTTCTGACCAATTATGTAAAAGCTGCTATTCCCGTATTGGTGCTTTTCCTGACGTGAGCGGGAATTATAAATGTCAGCTGTCAAATCACGTAGTGACTCTTTACGCAGTAATAAAAGTTTTTTGATATTGTATTGCTACGAGTCGTAGTATTAAGAGACACTGGTTATACTCAATAGTGGGTAGGTGTATGGTGAAAACCCCCAGTGTTCATGCGATTGTTAACAGTATTGTGTGTGATTCACGAAATTTTGTGACTTTTTCCAATTCCTTTGAAGTTTCAGAGAATATATACACAATTTTGTCGGTTCAGGTTAATTTCAGTGCAGTTTCTCGTGAATATTAGAGTTTTAAGTTCCATGAACCATGGATCTTGCCGTTGGTGGGGAGGCTTGCGTGCCTCAGCGATACAGACAGCCATACCGTAGGTACAACCACAACCGAGGGGTATCTGTTGAGAGGCCAGACAAACGTGTGGTTCCTGAAGAGGGGCAGCAGCCTTTTCAGTAGTTGCAAGGGCAACAGTCTGGATGATTGACTGATCTGGCCTTGCAGCAATAACCGAAACAGCCCTGCTGTGCTGGTACTGCGAACGGCTGAAAGCAAGGGGAAACTACGGCCGTAATTTTTCCCGAGGGCATGCAGCTTTACTGTATGATTAAATGATGATGGCGTCCTCTTGGGTAAAATATTCCGGAGGTAAAATAGTTCCCCATTCGGATCTCCGGGCGGGGACTACTCAAGAGGATGTCGTTATCAGGAGCAAAAAAACTGGCATTCTACGGATCGGAGGTGGAATGTCGGATCCCTTAATCGGGCAGGTAGATTAGAAAATTTAAAAAGGGAAATGGATAGGTTAAAGTTAGATATAGTGGGAATTACAGAAGTTCGGTGGCTGGAGGAACAAGACTTCTGGTCAGGTGACTACAGGGTTATAAACAAAAAATCAAATAGGGGTCATGCAGGAGTAGGTTTAATAATGAATAGGAAAATAGGAATGTGGGTAAGCTACTACAAACAGCATAGTGAACGCATTATTGTGGCCAGAATAGATACGAAGCCCACACCTACTACAGTAGTACAAGTTTATATGCCAACTAGCTCTGCAGATGACGAAGAAATTGAAGAAACGTATGATGAAATAAAAGAAATTGTTCAGATAGAGAAGGGTGATGAAAATATAATAGTCATGGGTGACTGGAATTCGGTAGTAAGAAAAGGGAGAGAAGGAAACGTAGTAGGTGAATATGGATTGGGGGTAAGAAATGAAAGAGGAAGCTGGCTGGTAGAATTTTGTGCAGAGCATAACTTAATCATAGCTAACACTTGGTTTAAGAATCACGAAAGATGGTTGTATACATGGAAGAACCCTGGAGATACTAAAAGGTATCAGATAGATTATATAATGGTAAGACAGAGATTTAGGAACCAGGTTTTAAATTGTAAGACGTTTCCAGGGACAGATGTGGACTCTGACCACAATCTATTGGTTATGAACTGTAGATTAAAACTGAAAAAACTGCAAATAGGTGGGAATTTAAGGAGATGGGACCTGGATAAAATGACTAAACCAGAGGTTGTACAGAGTTTCAGGAAGAGCATAAGGGAACAATTGACAGGAATGGGGGAAAGAAATACAGTAGAAGAAGAATGGGTAGCTTTGAGGGATGAAGTAGTGAAGGCAGCAGAGGATCAAGTAGGTAAAAACACGAGGGCTAGTAGAAATCCTTGGGTAACAGAAGAAATATTGAATTTGATTGATGAAAGGGGAAAATATAAAAATGCAGTAAATGAAGCAGGCAAAAAGGAATACAAACGTCTCAAAAATGAGATCGACAGGAAGTGCAAAATGGCTAAGCAGGGATGGCTAGAGGACAAATGTAAGGATGTAGAGGCTTATCTCACTAGGGGTAAGATAGATACTGCCTTCAGGAAAATTAAAGAGACCTTTGGAGATAAGAGAGCCACTTGCATGAACATCAAGAGCTCAGATGGAAACCCAGTTCTAAGCAAAGAAGGGAAAGCAGAGAGGTGGAAGGAGTATATAGAGGGTCTATACAAGGGCGATCTACTTGAGGACAATATTATGAAAATGGAAGAGGATGTAGATGAAGATGAAATGGGAGATACGATACTGCGTGAAGAGTTTCACAGAGCACTGAAAGACCTGAGTCGAAACAAGGCCCCCGGAGTAGACAACATTCCATTGGAACTACTGACGGCCTTGGGAGAGCCAGTCCTGACGAAACTCTACCATCTGGTGAGGAAGATGTATGAAACAGACGAAATACCCTCAGACTTCAAGAAGAATATAATAATTCCAATCCCAAAGAAAGCAGGTGTTGACAGAGGTGAAAATTACCGAACAATCAGTTTAATAAGCCACAGCTGCAAAATACTAACACGAATTCTTTACAGACGAATCGAAAAACTAGTAAAAGCCGACCTCGGGGAAGATCAGTTTGGATTCCGTAGAAATACTGGAACACGTGAGGCAATACTGACCTTACGACTTATCTTAGAAGAAAGATTAAGGAAAGGGAAACCTACGTTTCTAGCATTTGTAGACTTAGTGAAAGCTTAGACAATGTTGACTGGAACACTCTCTTTCAAATTCTGAAGGTGGCAGGGGTAAAATACAGGGAGCGAAAGGCTATTTACAATTTGTACAGAAACCAGATGGCAGTTATAAGAGTCGAGGGACATCAAAGGGAAGCAGTGGTTGGGAAGGGAGTGAGACAGGGTTGTAGCCTCTCCCCGATGTTATTGAATCTGTATATTGAGCAAGTAGTAAAGGAAACAAAAGAAAAATTCGGAGTAGGTATTAAAATCCATGGAGAAGAAATAAAAACTTTGAGGTTCGCCGATGACATTGTAATTCTGTCAGAGACAGCAAAGGACTTGGAAGAGCAGTTGAATGGAATGGACAGTGTCTTGAAAAGAGGATATAACATGAACATCAACAAAAGCATAATGAGGATAGTGGAATGTAGTCGAATTAAGTCGGGTGATGCTGAGGGAATTAGATTAGCAAATGAGACACTTAAAGTAGTAAAGGAGTTTTGCTATTTGGGGAGCAAAATAACTGATGATGATCGAAGTAGAGAGGATATAAAATGTAGACTGGCAATGGCAAGGAAAGCGTTTCTGAAGAAGAGAAATTTGTTAACATCGAGTATAGATTTAAGTGTCAGGAAGTCATTTCTGAAAGTATTTGTATGGAGTGTAGCCATGTATGGAAGTGAAACATGGACGATAGATAGTTTGGACAAGAAGAGAATAGAAGCTTTCGAAATGTGGTGCTACAGAAGAATGCTGAAGATTAGATGGGTAGACCACATAACTAATGAGGAAGTATTGAATAGGATTGGGGAGAAGAGAAGTTTGTGGCACAACTTGACCAGAAGAAGGGATCGGTTGGTAGGACATGTTCTGAGGCATCAAGGGATCACCAATTTAGTATTGGAGGGCAGCGTAGAGGGTAAAAATCGTAGAGGGAGACCAAGAGATGAATACACCAAGCAGATTCAAAAGGATGTAGGTTGCAGTAGGTACTGGGAGATGAAGAAGCTTGCACAGGATAGAGTAGCATGGAGAGCTGCATCAAACCAGTCTCAGGACTGAAGACCAGAACAACAAGAAGCAAAGTGGGATCGTGACCAATTGAGAAGTATAACAAAGAGTGTGGTTTTCCAAGTAGAATTTTGGATGACTTCACAGTTCAGATTTTGATAATTATTTTTCCTGTGGGTTGAGGTCATCACAAGTTGCAGAGCTGATTCGACCTTCACAGCTTACGATCACATTCTGCACAATAATGGGACAAATCCTCTTATCCATGTGCATCTCTAACGGTCTGTGGGCGAAAAAGGCCGCCGCTTAAAGCAATGCTGTTTTATACGGTCGAAACACCCATGGAGCCAGAGAAAAAGTTGTCAATTTTAAAAGTGTGCGTCGTACGACGTTCTGAACTTGCGTCTTTTTCCTCTGTGAAAAGTGGCGTTACTGTTCTCGTTTCTATTAACCTTGTAAAAGCCAAGGTGACTTGCTGTGTTTCTTTGAGCACCAAATATATTTAAGGCCACATTTATCATTCTTCTTTTTTTCGTATTCTTTCTTCGATTACGGCAATCTGTGGACACAAAGGCAACTTTCTCGAAATTATATCTTCATTTCTGATTTTCGGTCTTTACAGTGTTTTTCCTTTCTTTCACTGTGCTCTTTTCTTGTTATTTGCGTGCTATGATTTTAGCCCAAATGGTCAAATGCTTTTTTAGTCGGACTTCTCGGATTCATTCGAAGCAAATGACCATAAGACGAAATTCTCCTCCTCTCCATGGCATCGGACTGTTTTAAGTTTGGGTGTAGATTTCTTTCACAAATTCTCCCCCTCTATCTACTCCCAACTTCTCTTGGACCGAGTAATTTCCTTAGCACTTATCTTTGGTTTTTGCTCGATCCTTGAATTACTCCATTTTTGCTGAGGACTAAACATTTCATTGATAAAGGCACTCCAGTTTTCTGACAGTGTAATACTGTTGAATTTCTGTTTTTCCTGACAGAAATTTTTTATTGCACATGTTCTTGAACTGATAAGCTATTTACGTTTCCTGCTCTGTATTTTCCCTTTAAGCACTTAAATCTACTCATTATATTGATTTTTATGCTTAGGAATTTCGGAGAATTTTTAATGTGTAATATGAATCCTCTCTTGTCAAAAGACCTTTGTAGTCCAGTCTTTCGCAGTCTCCTTCAACCGGTTGATTTGCGCAGTTGCCATATCGAAGTTTTAGGAAAATTTTGATAAATTGTCCACAAAGGCTAGACAGTTGAGTTTCACGTTCAAGTTTTTACACCTTAGTCTGATTTCTTGGCTTCCTTTCCTTTGAAACCTAAGATTCTGTTTCCTTATTACCTTTTCCAAATCTTGTTGAAGAGCTTTGGGGAGACGTCATCATCTTCCTTTTCATCAGTTTTGATTTCAAATGGTTTCCAAATTCCTCCACAAAATTTTATTTTGAACATAGTTTCGTCAATATTTCTTTAATAACAATAATAATAATAATAATAATAATTATTATTATTATTATTATTACTATTGTTGTTGTTGTTAACTCATTGATCTTCACATAACGTTATTCCACTTTTCATGTTCTCTTGTGAGCCTCAGAGCCTCATAATAGTTCCTTCATACCACATAATGACAGTTTTAAAATACCTAATATACCTCTGCTATGATGTACTGGGTGACCAAAAAGTCAGTATAAATTTGAAAACTGAATAAATCACGGAGTAATGTAGATCGAGAGGTACAAATTGACATACATGCTTGGAATGACATGGGCTTTTATTAGAACCAAAAAAAATACAAAAGTTCAAAAAATGTCCGACAGATGGCGCTTCATCTGATTATAATAGCAATAATTAACATAACAAAGTAAGACAAAGCAAATATGATGTTCTTTACAGGAAATGCTCAATATGTCCACCATCATTCCTCAACAATAGCTGTAGTCGAGGAATAATGTTGTGAACAGCACTGTCCGGAGTTGTGGCGAGGCATTGGCGTCGGATGTTGTCTTTCAGCATCCATAGAGATGTCGGTCGATCACGATACACTTGCGACTTCAGGTAACCCCAAAGCCAATAATCGCACGGACTGAGGTCTGTGGACCTGGGGGGCCAAGCATGACGAAAGTAGCGGCTGAGCACACGATCATCACCAAACGACGCGCGCAAGAGATCTTTCACGCGTCTAGCAATATACTTTTTTGAACTTTTGTATTTTTTTGGTTCTAATAAAACCTCATGTCATTCCAAGCATGTGTATCAATCTGTAACTCTATATCTACATTATTCCTTGATTTATTCAGTTTTCAAATTGATACTGACTTTTTGATCACCCGGTATATTACCCTTTACTCAACAGCGTGAAAATCTAGTCCTTATTTGCCTTTCAGACTAAATCCCTTAAGTTAATTTATTCTTATCTTTGTAGAGTGCAGTTTCTGCACAAATAGTCCACATGCATCTGGACTTTCCTTGCTGTGAGACATTTCAGTGTAGAAATACGTCAGCAGAAACAATATACAACGTATAGTTACGAAACGTCTTAGCTCTTATCTTTATTCAGTTAACACTCAGTTCTAAACCATAACACACAATATACTGACAACACGAAGGTATTATAGAAAATTTGGAAATTTATGATAAGGTCTCACGGGTCCTTAAGCTTACGCACTATTTAATCTAACTTACGCTACACACACACACACACACACACACACACACACACACACACACACACACACACACACACACACACACACACACACGCCCGTGCCCGAGGGAGGACTCGATCCTTCATCCTTAACTGACGGGGGGAGCCGCAACGTATTCTCTTTAAGGCACATGGCACACAAAATACAGGGTAAGCATAAAGTCTCTCCCTGATTACAAAACTTAGTTTCTAAGGAACTATGCTACATACAGTATGTGGTTTGTTCCAAATGGTAGCTTTACTCATTTTGTTTAGGAATACATTTTAACACTGCGTCTAGGCAATACCGAGTTTCTCTCCATGTCTTGACTATCAATCGTAGTGCGTAGTGGCGACGCAGCCATATATGATTAGAAACCTTAAATGAAACAGTCTCTGGTAGCAAGACTGTTTCTTTATAATTGTTTTTCTCTATGCCTCTGCCAGCATCTCTTATCTCACTGCCTCTATAGAGTCTCGTATTCGGACCAAAGGAGTTTGCACATCAGTAACTGGTAAACTGAAAACTTCATCCTTAACTGAATCCCACAAAAAACGTCAAGCGGGTTATGTTCGGAGAATGTGGTGGCCGTTATGTTGGACCGTCTCTATCGATCCATCTGTCCGGGAAGAATTCACCAAAGAGCTGGTCAACAAATAATGCACAGTGTGGCGGTGGTTGAAATTCCTGTGAAGTGCAACGTAGAGTGTAGAAATATACCCGTAAATATGTTTATGAGCTAATCTACTATTTGCGGCAAATCTCGTAGTTGTATCTAGCATAATTCCTTAAAATTAAATTTTTGTAATCAAGGAAAGACCTCATGCTCACTCTGTATTCCAAGAATGAACATGGAATTGCAATTAACTATATTGAAATAAATATAACTGAAAAAAATATGACTTAGATGCTTCTAAATCTCATCAAAATATGACTAGAAGGTAAATCCATATGAAGCTGTCACCGATATCATTAACAAAGTGCTATTAATGATTCACCCGTCTCCTAAAAACGCTGGACTTTTAGTTCACATGTACAAATATCCAGCATAAGTACATTACTAAAAGTTATAATTAATATGTATAAGACCAATAGAGTGGAAATTAACACCATTCTCATCTTCCTGTCTACTGAAACCCAAAAAATTTGAGGGTGAAACACAGAATATTAAGAAAGTAGGCAGCAGTATAGGAAATTAGACAAAGGACACATGATTTACGGAATGTAGTTTTACTCAGCTGTGGTTCAGTTTGACAAAGATATTTGGCATTTCGCGGTACTGCAGCTCAAGAACAAAAGACGTAATACATTGACGCAGACATACAGGTATACTTTGACAAGTACATAGCCTTGCTGGAGGAACCATCAAGGCTAACAATCTGTCATAGAAGAAACAACATGAACAGCACATTTAGTAACGCGCAGGGAGCAGCATCGACGTAATATACGCTGTCTAACATAAAACTGGTTCGCAAAATTTTTTCTGCACTTCGTGGAAAGTTAGCATAAAAAGTATAAAGACTGTAGTGTGATACCGTTATCAGGAACGACTTGGATCTTTGTCCTAAGAGATTTTCTTCTTTGTGTAAGTTGCAGATTACAGAACAACCTGTGCATGTTCAATTCTGACGGTGGTGTCTGAAAGAAGTGGTATCGATACATGTGAAATCTCAGCTTTTCATTTATCTTATTACGCACCAGGAATTCTCAATTAAAGGTTTGAAGAACTGTCGCTTGACGTTAAGATTCGTCTCTGGAAAGCAATTTCTGAACGAGATTAGGTGTGATGACAAGCAGGTGCCTTTCTTGACATGTGGGAAAGTTTTATATCAGTGTGTGATGAAAGACTGCAACGAAAGAGGAACGGAGAGAATCGTGAAGTGTTAAATACAAAATGTAAAAGCTGGTATCTCCTAAAACTCTATATGATAGCAGATGACATAAAAGAAGCCATCAGTTAGGTAGCAGATGAGATGATAACGTAAACAGACAGCACTGACTGTACAGACAATAGATGCTCCTGCTAACTTAACTGGGGCCGTGGAGTTAACTGAAGCCTGCTCACTGATACTGAACCTATAACGTTCTTCAGTCGCAAGCAGTAAAGCCTTCCGCCGTTCTGGGTTGTTATAGCCGCTCGTAAAAGCGATCTGATGACGCACAGGAGTCGCCCACCCGTGCCGTCGTTTACACGCACAGACAGCGTTCCTCTAACTGTCATTATTTCTTTCTGCTTTACGTCATTGGCACAGACTTTCTCCACATTTCTGCAGAAACAGTTTTGCAATGCATTATTTACTGCAGAAGCTTATTTTGAGAATCATTCAAATTTGAAGTACACTGCCTGAACAAAAATGTGAAGCACCCAGGTATGGAGGAGGAAACGAAATGAAACTTCACGGTTTGATAGAATTTGTGATGTTATTGCAGTTATTGTAGTATCGAGTCAAATTTACAATGACCCTGTCAGCAAGCGTCCACGTATAAATATGACGCTGCACTCAATTTAGCCTGACTGCTCATTCAGTTGGGAAAGGTGCCATGAGCCCGCAGTATGCTCTCCTGAGACAAACTGTCCAATAACTGTTTTAACTGGTCTGTGATATAATGGTAACTGGGACTGAGATGAAGTCGACGCCCCATGTTCTATTGAGGACAGACATGAGTGACTTGCTGGCTGAAGATTACCTCAATGTCACGCAGCAGTTCATTCAAACACATGCCATATGTGGACGAGCATTATCCTATTGAAGAACGGCACCTCGATATTGACGCACGAGAGGTAACACATCAACACGCAGGGTGTCTGCGACCTCCTGTCGTAGGGTCATTATTCCCTCAGCCAGTACCAGCCTGTCTCGAAGACACACCAGATACCCTGCCGCACCAGGTATTTTCGAAAACAAAATAAAATCTTATATTTAATACATTGATACGTTCATCGACACACTTTCGAAGACCTTCTTTGGATTTCGCTACCTCTCTTCTGATTACTGCTTTAGTGCCCCGTTGTGGTAACGCGCAATGTTTGTGTCAGGCGGTTGAAGAAGCGAGACCCGACAGGGCCAGAGCAGCACTAGGCAGCGAACTCCTACCCCCAGACTATAAGGTCCGCTATTTGTGTGGCAATCTGGACTGGAGCAGCTTCGTGAACACGAAACATTTATACATCGTTTTCAAGTTTGCATTTAAGATGTTTTCTCACGAGACTTGAAAAGACACGCAGGTTTTATGCTGCATCGTTCTGTTATTGCAACTGTGCGCTTTGTAACTTGTTCCTTGTGCAAGTTTTGTTATTTTTTTTATAGCTCGTTAGATAGTTATGCATATTTTCCAGTTTTAACTCCTGTAATTTTAAAATTTCTACGTAGCGAATTGCTTCCGCCTGTATGGTTGTGATCGCTGCGCATACACAGTTTGTGTCACAAGTCGTAGCACTGAGTCTCCGTTTATCGTTCATCTCTAGTCTTTCGCACAGCACGATAACAGATGCATTACTAATTTTCCTTTCCCTTCTGTTGGTAATCGAGTTACGCAGCATGCGATTACAGAGCATTAAATACACATTAGAAATTACAGAATTTGGTGTAACTTAACGGAAGCTATAGGACGTTGGCATTCACGGTTAGCCTTTCATCACCACGAATAAGTCCCGAATAATCATTCCATCTATTACGCAAATAATCGCGAAGGTATACATTTCCAAGAAAGAGAGGAAAGCACTGAAGCGGATCAGAGAAGTTGCCGAGACTGTCGTCCTCCCAGCAGAGAAAGGGAATTGCACGGTCCTACTACCACTTAACGTATACAAGCAAAAATTGTACGACCTATTAGGAGACGACACCTACCGGACAATCGAAGAGGATCCTAACAACAGAGTGGAAAGGAAGACTATTGAGCTTCTCCAGCACACCTTCGAAGATACGAAGATGGTGAAGAAACTTCGTCCACGAGCAGCTGCACCTCCTAGACTTTACGGACTACCTGAAGTCCATAAGGATGGACTGCCTCTCCGGCCGATTGTAAGAAACATTGGAGCACCAACACATGAATTAGTAAAACACCCGACGTCGATGCTCAGTCTCTTTGTGGGCAAATGTCAGCACCACATCAGAAACTCCGCGCATTTCGTCCAGCAAGTCCAGAACTTCCGATTGGGCCAAGAAGACCTCATGGTGAGCTTTGACGTGGTATCCCCCTTTACTAGGGTACTTCTAAGAGACTCCCTAAGTCTCATAGGAGAAAAATTCGGACCAACAGTAACGAAAGTTTTCTAATTCGTACTTACGTCAACATACTTTCTGTTCGATGGGAACTACTACAAACAAACAAATGGAATAGTGATGGGCTATCCGCTATTACTAGTAGTAGCCAATATGTTTTTGGAGGCTTTTGAAGAAGAAGCTCTCGAGTCAGCAGTCTACAAGCCCTCTTGCTTTGTTCGATATGTGGCCGCACGGACGACAACGCCTCCAAGACTTATTCCAGCATCTGAACTCGCTCCACTAGAGTATCAAGTTCACGATGGAGGTAGAAGAAAACAACTAACTAACATTTCTGGTTGTGCTTGTCAAGCGAAGATCAGATGGCACACCAGGACACAGTGTCTACCGTAAGTCGACACATACAGATTTGTACCTGCATGCCTCCAGCTGTCATGCTCCTTCACACCTAGAGGGTGTTCTGAGCACAGTGGTACACAGAGCACGGCAAATCTCGGACTGTGACAGCCTTGCAGCTGAATTGCAGCACTTGCAGGCCGTGTTCCGCACGAACGGTAACAATAACTGGCAGATAAAACGTACATTGAGACCGAAGAAGCCGAGACCGCAGCCTTCCGAGGACGAAGACAAACCGGATGCGACGGTGATTATATCATACGTCGGGTACACATCGGCAAAGTTCGGCAGAATATTCAGAAAATACAATGTCATGTGCGTGTTTCGCCTTCCATACAAAACGAAAACGTTATTAGGATCAGTCAAGGATGACTTAGGACTCCGGAAACCGAGACTTTACAGCATCCCTTGCCAGTGCAGGAAAATGTGTATAGACCAGACCATCCGGACGGTACAGGAGCGATGTGAACATAAACGCCACACAGACAACGCACAGCCGACCAAGTCCGCCGTGGCAGAGCACTGCATTTCACATGGACATGACATGAACTACGACGCTACAAAGGTGTTACAGCAATCGAACACCTTCTGGGACTGTATCCTCAAAGAGGCAATGGAGATCCGGCTGCACGACGAACTAATAAATAAAGACACCAGTTTGCAGTTAAGCAAAGCCTGGGATGCAGCTTTGAGGATGATTAAAACACAACGACAGTCTACATGGAAATCTGCATCTGTCAAGAGACCTGAAGAAGAAGAAGAAGAAGAAGCATAATCACCACGACGGCAGAGTTCCGCCAGCGGCCGTGGCCGCGGAAGGACTGCGGCCCATGATGTGTCGCGGGGCGCCGCGCTTCCCCCACCACCCAGCCACCCAGTTCCGCCCTTCCCCCACCACCGGCCGCGGTCCGTTCAGAAGCGCCCAGACGGAGGCTGCGGGAGAGGTATGGATATTTTATAAAGTCAGCATCCATCAGAGATCAATCAAACTCCAACAGCGCCTGAAGATGGCAAGAAGTCGACTTGCCGAAATATCGCGTCTTTTAGATCAGCCCACCTCCGCATTTCACCATAATGTCTAACAAACAAATATTCTTTCGAACGTGATCTGCACTAATTCCGTAGAAATGTTGGAAAACGTGAGGCAATACTGACCCTACGACTTATCTTAGAAAATAGATTAAGGAAAGGCAAACCTACGTTTCTAGCATTTGTAGACTTAAAGAAAACTTTTGACGATGTTGACTGGAATACTCTTTCAAATTCTGAAGGTAGCAGGGGTAAAATACAGGGAGTGAAAGGTTATTTACAATTGATACAGAAACCGGATGGCAGTTATAAGAGTCGAGGGCCATGAAAGGGAAGCAGTGGTTGGGAAGGGAGTGAGACAGGGTTGTAGCCTCTCCCCGATGTTATTCAATTTGTATATTGAGCTAGTAGTAAAGGAAACAAAAGAAAAATTCGGAGTAGGAATTAAAATCCATGGAGATGAAATAAAAACTTTGATGTTCGCCGATGACATTGTAATTGTGTCAGAGACAGCAAAAGACCTGGAAGAGCAGCTGAACGGAATGGACAGTGTCTTGAAAGGAGGATATAAGATGAACATGAACAAAAGCGAAACGAGGATAATGGAATGTAATCGAATTAGACTGGATGATGCTGCGGGAATTAGATTAGGACATGAGACGCTTAAAGTAGTAATTGAGTTTTGCTGTTTGGGGACCAAAATAACTGATGATGGTCGAAGTAGAAAGAATGTAAAATGTAGACTGGCGATGGCAATGAAAGCGTTTCTGAAGAAGAGAAATTTGTTAACATCGAGTATAGATTTAAGTGTCAGGAAGTCTTTTCTGAATGTATTTGTATGGAGTGTAGCCATGTATGGAAGTGAAACGTGGACGATAAATAGTTTAGACAAAGAGAATAGAAGCTTTCGAAATGTGGTGCTACAGAAGTATGCTGAATATTAGATGGGTAGATCTCATAACTAATGAGGAGGTGCTGAATAGAGTTGGGGAGAAGAGGAGTTTGTGGCAAAACTTGACTAGAAGAAGGGATCGATTGGTAGGACATATTCTGAGGCATCAAGGGATCACCAATTTAGTATTGGAGGGCAGCGTGGAGGTTAAAAATCGTAGAGGAAGACCAAGAGATGAATACACTAAACAGATTCAGAAGGATGTAGGTTGCAGTAGATACTGGGAGATGAAGAAGCTTGCACAGGATAGAGTGGCATGGAGAGCTGCATCAAACTAGCCTCTGGACTGAAGACCACAACAACAACATAATGGCATCCGTCCATCCCTGAAGGATGATGGTGTAGCGTAGTTGGTTCAGACTCTGCTACATCTGTTAAGGCTGAAAAGTCCCGCTCGAGAGTGGCAGTCTCTACTGCAGTTTGGGCTCTTGAAATGTGAAGGACTTCCACCAGAGGCCGCTCTCTCCTTCCGTCTTGCCCTCTTCCTGATGTTTTCTTGCATGCGTTCGTTCTATGCAACCTCAACCCCATTGCTCACAGCTTGTCACCACTTGACCCCTTCACCAGCTGTATTTTCCCACTGACTTGGATCGATGCTGGCCTTGGTCACATCTCTCTTGCAGACATCCTTGATGCAAACAGATTATGCAAATAGATTATATAGTAAGTATAGGTTATACTCACTACATATTAACACTTTGCCGACCGGCGACACCACAGTGGTGTCGTGTACATAGTATCGCTCAGTGGCCGACGACACCACAGTAGCCGGTGACAGCACTTTACTATCTTTTGCATTCTGTTGGTGTTTTGTTTAAGTAACAATGGCAGACCAAAGATACGATACGATTATGTACGATGAATGCGCGGACGTCTTGGCTGACACTCCGGACGACTTGGCTGATTGGGAAGTCGACATTGGATATCATAAAAATGAAAGTGAAGCAGAATCGTCGGAAGATAGTGAAATACGTCCAAGAAGAATTCGGTGAACGCTACGGTTGCCAACTATTTCGGATGAATCAGATGCAGAAGGCAGACTATGATTTACTGAGGACCAATAATAAATTTGAAGGATCTTCGAGCCCACACGGATTTCCCAGAGATACACAGAGCGTCGTGGATATCGTAGAAATATATATTGGGAACGATCTATTTGAATATATTAGCAACAAAACCAACAAGTATTACAGTCAAAATTACAATGGAAGGACACTGGATAAAAAATGCCAAATTTGGTGACGTTACGGGACCCGAACTTAGAAAATGGTTTGGGCTTGCTATCCTTATGGGAGTTGTAAAAAAAAAAGCAAGGATCGTTGATTAATTGTCAACGAATACGTTGATAGACACACCGACATTTCGCAAAACGATGTCCCGCAACCGATTCATACAAATATTATCATTTTTACATTTTTCCGACAACAACAATAAACCGGATAATGCCGACCGGCTTTTCAAAGTGCAATTCGTAATTGATTATTTTTCCAAAAAGTTTAAAGAAACGTTTAATCTGAGTCAAAACATCTCAACTGATGAAGGAATGATACCGTGGCGTGGACAATTAAATTTTAAAGTTCACAATCCGTCGAAAATTACGAAATTAGGCATACTCATTCGGATGCTGTGTGATTCGAGTACGGGATACATTTCCTCATTCAAGATATATTCCGGCGCTGGATAACCTTTAGCAAAAACAGTGTGGAACTATTGACACCTTCTTATGGAAAGTGGCATCATCTCTACATGCATAATTATTATAACAGTGAAGAACTTGCGGAGACGTTACGTGAAAAGAAAATTCGAATTTGTGGAACGATACGGAAAATATAGGATTTCCGGAAAAGTTAAAGCGCGCAAAAGTCAATGCGTTTGAAGTTTGTTATCAACGGAAAGGTGACAAGCGGCCGGCGACAAGCCAAGTAATCCGAATTAGCGCTGCCGGCGCCAAGCGAATAAATTTGGATGAGACGTGCGGACGGCAAAGTGTTAATAAACAAATTGTTTCAGTTCATCAGATTCAATTTATCATAACGTTCGTAAATTGTCATACATTTAACGATCTGTGTTATTTTATACAGAAAGTATAAATCATTAATTACCTACATCTGTAAAGCACAAAGTCTCATTTCCATTCATTTGAAGTTTCTTCGACAGCTTATACTTAAAATAACAGACACAGAGAAATTCTCATTAAAGGCCTCTTAAGATCTTTATGTGGATACTTTTAGTGTTGGGATAGACAACTATGTAACTTCCTTCATAAGGAATATCTACAATAGTTTTTGACCAGAATACATTATTGGCCATTTCTTATTCTGTTTCCTTAACAATGATGTGATGCCATTGGGTCAGTTTTCAGTAAAATCTTTTCTCCTAGAGAATACAGTAGTCTCTCGCAGCTTTTTATCATATTATCCTTTCTCATCTATGCACTATGTTTGAGTGCTTTTAAAACTAATTTTAACTGTGTTTTATTGTCGCGAACCGTTTCAGGTCTCTTTCGAAGTCAATCTATTCATTTGACTGTGGTTCGTTTAATAATACTTTTGCGCTTGTATGCCCTGTCGAAGAATGCGGTAGATGATTAAAACGATCTTCAAACACTGATACGTAATTAATCCACTCAGATTGCTGTCTGGACATGAATGGTCTAATGAATGTATTAAATTCACGGAAGTGTCGGTTGGTCACAGTCAGTGTGCTCCCTGCCGCCGTTGGATAAGCAGCTGCAGCAGCAAGTCGTATACTCCTAGCTCACTCATTTGTTACATAGTTTAATTCTTAATTTCTTTGCGTGTTTTTGGTACTTGCATTGTGTAATTCATAAATTTCTGGCGTATTATAGTATTTGAGAGTTGTAGCAGCGCGGTTTAGTACCTGAATAGTGTAAAATCGCATAGTCTCCTTCTGCCACCGAGCAGTGTGTCAGCAGTGCGCGAGTAGCAGCATTACTGCATTTACTAGGCAATCTTGTATTTTAATAACCGTTTAAATTTTGTGTCGATTTGTTTGCGCTTTCTGTAGATTAGTTCAGACGTTCTTTGCACAACAGTTTTTAGCATGGATAGGGACTGCATGTTGTGGATTGGCAAGAGAGCCAACCCACTATGAGAGGAAGCCGAAAGGCACGCGTTTTAGCTCACGCAGGCTGGCGTGAGGTCTGGAACAGGACAAGGAAGTTAGACTTTAGCAAAAAAGGACGTAGCTGTAGGAATACTTAACTTTAATCCGTAAATGGTGAACATCGCTCTTGACGGTACATGTTTTACAGCATCAATAGCAACTGGTAATGGCGCTTTGCTAGGTCGTAGCAAATGCCGTAGCTGAAGGCTATGTTAACTATCGTCTCGGCAAATGAGAGCGTAATTTGTCAGTGAACCATCGCTAGCGAAGTCGGCTGTACAACTGGGGCGAGTGCTAGGAAGTCTCTCTAGACCTGCCGTGTGGCGGCGCTCGGTCTGCACTGATAGTGGCGACACGCGGGTCCGACGTATACTAACGGACCGCGGCCGATTTAAAGGCTACCACTTAGCAAGTGTGGTGTCTGGCGGTGACACCACACTGCAACTGCTGTGTTCGGATGCAGGCTGAGTTGGCATCCCTTCGCTCCCAGCTTCGGGCAGTGTTGGCTTCGGTCACACAGCTTGAGGCTGTTGCCAATGAGCATCACTGTGGGGTTCCGGATGGGGGTTTGTCGGGGACGGCTAGCTAGTCCCACGCATCCCCAGATCGTACTACGACTGTAGTTGCCCGGGATACTGCCCACATTGAGGCTGATCCCTCACCTGTGGTAGGGTGGGAGGTCGTCTCAAGGTGTGGCAGGGGGCGAAAGACATTCCGGAGGGCTGAACGGAAGGCCTCTCCAGTTTGTCTGACGAACCGGTTTCAGGCTCTGTCTCAGGCTGATACTGATCTTCGGCCTGACATGGCTGCTTGTCCTGTTCCAGAGGTTGCCCCTCAGTCTGCAAGATCCGGGCGGTCGCAGAGGGTGGGCTTACTGGTAGTTGCGAGCTCCAACGTCAGGCACGTAATGGGGCCCCTTAGGGATATGGCAGCAAGAGAGGGGAAGAAAACCAATGTGCACACCGTGTGCATACCGGGGGGAGTCATTCCAGATGTGGAAAGGGTCCTTCCGGATGCCATGAAGGGTACAGGCTGCACCCATCTGCAGGTGGTCGCTCATGTCGACACCAATGATGTGTGTCGCTATGGATCGGAGGAAATCCTCTCTGGCTTCCGGCGGCTATCTGATTTGGTGAAGACTGCCAGTCTCGCTAGCGGGATGAAAGCAGAGCTCACCATCTGCAGCATCGTCGACAGGACTGACTGTGGACCTTTGGTACAGAGCCGAGTGGAGGGTCTGAATCAGAGGCTGAGACGGTTCTGCGACCGTGTGGGCTGCAGATTCCTCGACTTGCGCCAAAGGGTGGTGGGGTTTCGGGTTCCGCTGGATAGGTCAGGAGTCCACTACACGCAACAAGCGGCTACACGGGTATCTGGGGTTGTGTGGCGTGGGCTGGGCGGTTTTTTAGGTTAGATGGCCTTGGGCAAGTACAGAAAGGGCAACAGCCTCAACGGGTGTGGGGCAAAGTCAGGACATGCGGGGACCAAGAAGAAATCGGTATTGTAATTGTAAACTGTCGAAGCCGCGTTGGTAAAGTACCGGAACTTCAAGCGCTGATAGAAAGCACCGAAGCTGAAATCGTTATAGGTACAGAAAGCTGGCTGAGCCCGAGATAAATTCTGCCGAAATTTTTACAAAGGTACAGACGGTGTTTAGAAAGGATAGATTGCATGCAACCGGTGGTGGAGTGTTCGTCGCTGTTAGTAGTAGTTTATCCTGTAGTGAAGTAGAAGTGGATAGTTCCTGTGAATTATTATGGGTAGAGGTTACACTCAACAACCGAGCTAGGTTAATAATTGGCTCCTTTTACCGACCTCCCGACTCAGCAGCATTAGTGGCAGAACAACTGAGAGAAAATTTGGAATACATTTCACATAAATTTTCTCAGCATGTTATAGTCTTAGGTGGAGATTTCAGTTTACCAGATATAGACTGGGGCACTCAGATGTTTAGGATGGGTGGTAGGGACAGAGCATCGAGTGACATTATACTGAGTGCACTATCCGAAAATTACCTTGAGCAATTAAACAGAGAACCGACTCGTGGAGATAACATCTTGGACCTACTGATAATAAACAGACCCGAACTTTTCGACTCTGTATGTGCAGAACAGGACAGTGGCACGTAAAGTGCCCTCCGCCACACACCGTTGGGTGGTTTGCGGAGTATAAATGTAGATGTAGATGTAGATGTAGAAAATACGTTCGACCAGGCTAGATTTGAAGTGAAATCTGCATATCAGGATTTGTTTAATGTCTTTTAGGAATGCCCTCTACTTATGTCCCGTGAAATAGGGGTATTATCAGACAGAACAGCGTTCGGCTTTCTCACATGTGGGATATATTCTCGGACGAATCTTCTTATAATTGAAGTAGCTGTTGTTGTTAGCGAATGAAGTTTGAAGTATTTAGTAAACAGATCATAGATATCTATCACGTATTTTACTCCGCCTCTAGCTGCAGGGAGCGTCAGTGACACCGCAAGACACTAGTTGCAAAGTTTTGGCAGGTATAATAGGCTTTAGATCTATTCAGCAACATCTGTTTCGTAAAACTTGATGCACTTTCCGCTTAAGTTTTGGAAAGCAGCAGTGTCTTAGTATTTTATTAGTACGTTTGTCAAAACCAAAGTGCGCCCAGGAGTAAATTCACCAAACACAATAAAGGTGTACATACGCGCCACTTATCCACATGTACCTTACTTCTATAAAACAGAATGTAATCTGATTTTTTGTGAAACCTCTTCATTATTATTTTGTCATAATAACTGTTTCATACTATTCGATTTAAGATTTTCATCCAGTAATTCTGCCACATTCCTACACATGGTAAGGTAATGCTCTCTAAATGGTGAATCCTTGATCAGTAATACTCTGAAATTAGATGATTGCTCTAGTATTTCCTGATGGTTGGGCAGTCCCTGCATTAACTGGGAAAGAGCATGAGCTGTTATATATTGCCCTTGCCTTTAACATGAATTGTATCCGTATTGTATTCCTGTAACAATGAAGCCCAGTGTGCAAGTCTTTCATACTACAATGTATGTGGTAGTAGAAAACCTACTGATTGTTGGCCACAGAATGTTTTGATATGTTTCCCGTAAATAAAGTAATTAAATTTCTCTAATGTCTGCTTCACAGCAAGCGCTTTCAATTCTGTCGCAGTATATGCTCTTTGTCACAAAACCTAATACTTTAACATCCTGCTTATTGTCTCATGTATCTGTCTGAAACAGGCAGGTTCTAAGTCCACTTAAGGATGCATCTGGTGCCAGACGAAAATCTTCTTTCATGTTAGGATGGTTTGAAAGATCGGTATTAACACATGCTGCTTTCAAATGCTTCGGCACGTTACAGCGTCCTATAATAAGATGTATTCTTTCATAATAAATTTAATAGATGATCATTGTTCGTTTCCGTGTTGGGAACAAATTTTCGAAAAAAATGATGCTAGTTCTAGAAACGATTTTAATTGCCTTTTAATGCTGGGATGAGGGAAACTTTTAATTGCCTCCAGCTTCTTTGGATCGGGTTTAATCTCCTCTGGTGAAATGATCTGTCCTAAAAATTTCATCTGTTTCTTACGAAATTTAAACTTCCTCAAATTTACAGTAACCCAGTTAATCAGTAACTTTTTGAAAAACCATTTCAAGTATTTCAAGAAGTTCTTCTCAGGTTTTTGTTGCTATTAGCAGATCATAAACAGATTCTGTAACTTTGTCTAACAGCTCTGGCTCAAACATAGTATCCAAAGGCTGCAATAAATACACTACCAGTTACGTTAAAACCAAAGGACATGACTCTAAATTGATAACTATGCCCTGCGAAGAGAAATGCTGTTTATATTTTGGATTTTTCTGATAACAGGAACTCACAGTAAGATGATTTTAAATCTATAAAAGCCAGGAATTTGAAATCATAAAACCTTTGTAATAGTTCTTCCAGGTTTTCCGGGTGTGTTCATACTAGTAGAATAATTTCATTGATATCTCAGGCACCCAGAAGCAGTCTGATACTGCAACCTGGTTTAGTCACTATTAAAAGGGGACTACTGTATGCTGAATTAGAAGTTTCTATTATTTTCTAGTCTAATATCTTATGGATTTTCTCAGGTACAGCTTCTTTTTTTGTCAACGGGAAAGAATAGGAAGCACAACAAAATGTCTTGAGGGGTAGACTTCCACGTTGTACACACAGTCTTCTATCACTAAAGGTTTTTCATCGAATACACATATGTACCTGAGCGACTATTGAAACAAATCCTTTTGCTGTTTTAGTTAAACATTCGGATCTGGCTACTTTATTATCAATAATATCATTCTGATTTAACGTGTTTGCCTGGGCAGATTCTTCCACACTAAAATCCGCCGCGAGTTTAGTGTCTTGTGTCGAAGACACCATACATTAATGTGCAGGCAGTATGTACCATGAACCTCAAGACTTTTTACCTAAATCATTTTGATTCTATTATCTTTACCTTATATACAACGAAAACCTGCAGAAAGATTTCACTCGCACAGGAAATCCCACCCCCATGTACAAGCAATGGACAACTTAGGTGCAATCAAGAAAATGCATTTTAGTTCTCCCTCCTTGACAACTACGTCCACTTGTATTTGAAATTTCACAGTCTATGACTATGCACCTAAGTCTCCAGTAATACTACAGTTCTGCACTGCCAAAATTGAACTGCTATTATTACGACTGATCCGTTTGGAAAATATCTGGCTCACCACGTTTGTTGTAGAACTATTATCTAACGTTATTTGTACGAGTAGTTTCCTAATAATTGCTTTTATAATGGCCTGTACTGATCCACTGTTGTGGTTTTACATTGCTCTGATTCTTTACTCAATATCTTCATTCATTGTATCTTAACATCTGGATATGATGCCGTTAGATGCCTTCCGCCTGTCCCCCAACCAGTCGCGAAAGGCTGAGAAAGGTCGGCTTTAGATTGATAAGGAGGATGGATCTGCTCGATTTTCCCCTATTACGTCAACGATTCTCACACTATCATTATGTTGTGGCCAAGACCTATTTACATTTTGACAGAAAGTGGATTACTGTTATTATTATTCAGTCAATTTTGTATGGGGTTGCTTTGTGCAAAGGCTACACCAGTTGGTTGGTGCATGGGACCTGAATTTTCGTTACTCATACTACTTCCCATGGCTCTAGCAGTGTTATGATTATTAGAGTTAAAATTATCGTTGTACTTCCTTTTGCTATGAATATTATGTGTGTTACCATTATTACTGTTACTATTGCAAGGCCTATAATTTTAGCTCCATTGCATAGATGGCCCTTGAGAATACTCAAAATCCCCATTTACTACTGTTATTTCTGTTATTATTATAATTATTAGGTTTATGATTATTATAACCATTCTTATAATTATTTCCTATCAAATTATGTGAATTATTATCGCTATTAAGCTGGTTAATATCTTCCTGAATTAAATCTAAGTAATCAGTTACTGATGTGAAATGATTGAAATCTGTGTCAGGTACATTAGTTTCTCCCTAAGATTGATGGACAGTTTAGCTTTAAGAATTCGTAATACTTCTCTGTGTGATATTGGTTTATCCGACTAACTGTTTTTATCAGTTTAACATTACAAATACTTTCTAAAGCTGCCCTTTTTCAGGTTGAAATATTCAGTGCTGTAAACTTCCTTCTGAAGTTCTTGCTTACTAGCAAACCAAACGTTGAAATGAACATTCGTTCAAATTCTTCCGTACATGTTTCAGCAGCTTGATCAGGCCATAACTCCGCATCTCCAGCTGTATGTGAGATAATAAACTATATTTTATTATCCACGATCTTGGAAAAATATTCTGGAAACTTTTTATGAATACTGTAGGATGGGGTACATCTTTCTCTGCAGAACAGGTTTCAAATTGACTGATCTCAATAATACTATGTTCTAATTTTAATGTAGACATTGAAAGAATTCCACCCCTCACTTCATCTTCTTGGTTAGGATGTGCATCAGAGTATGGTGATTCATTGCCACATTTGAGTCCTTGCCTATAGACGGGACTGCAAATCTTGTCAAATTTTAATACCTTTGGCAAACTATTCAGTTTCGAACTACTTTCCGGAGGGAATTCACTTCCCAGTTAATGTAACCTGTTGTTTACTTCAAAGTGCGATTTTTGGATTTCGAAAATTACTTTTTCCTTCATTTGCTGAAATTCAGCTTTATAATGCTCCACCATTTCGTTAGTATCCAAACCCGATTATTTGTTTGATAGCTGGATTGCCGACGTAATTTCGGAACTAACTAGCCCATCAGTCTCCGCAGCTTCAACTTCAATTCCGTTAGGCAACTCATCCCCCCAATTTTTCGATTGTTTGACTGAATAGCCACCTATCTGTGTCTGACTATCTACTTCCATGCCTTTAATTTTTGTGGCGTCGTTCCATATACCACTGCCGTCTGGTATGTTTCTACACATTCGTCAAAGGTAGGCAGAGAAGTGGACGACGCGCATTTAACCCATGCCGTAATAAACGGCTACGGACGTTCACCCCTGACAGTGTACGATTTGTTACACTGTTCCACTAGAGCCGAGTAGGATGCAGATCTATCTTGCAATGCTATTGGGATGAGGTGTCGATCTTGTCGAAGGGATGGTATGGATGATGCAACCCGACTCATCTCGTCATGTTCTACAGCATCCTGTGAATGTCTCTGAACACTGCCGAAACACTTCTTCCCACACGAGCAGCAATTTCCTGGATGGGAGAATCATATTCTTTCATCTCAATAATGCGCCCTTTTCCAAACTCACTGATTTGACGGTACGGTTCGCGCATACGTCTGCCAGGCATCCTGCACGTGTGCTCATGTAATATTGATCCATTACTTTCGGTTTGTAGCGGCAACGAGATCCGCAGGCACATTTTACCGGTAAGTCTCATTGCGATGTTGACCTTGAACCCGCGGGTCGACAGGGTTGAAATGCTAATAACTTCTGCAGAACATACTAATGTATATGTCCTGTGAATATCAACGTCCTATCTCTAGTCGTTTCAGGTGTTCCTTTTCTTTTAAAAACACGAATGTATTAATGTGGTTTTGAATTAATGATAAAGAGATATCGTTAATATGAATGAAATGTGTAAACTTGCCAAGTTTCCTTAGTTAAGTGAACTAGTGCAACTACTGCTAAAATACAGGTGTCAAAACATATCATTGTTTGTAATTTTCCATTTGTATTATGCTACACTTTCTTTTTCGCTCTAACACAAAATTATATCTTAATATAAACTCCACTTTTTGAGTTAACCAGAGAGCAGAAACACTGATTTCCTGGCCATCCATGCCCTTCTTTTCAAGTTTTAGAGTAAAGTAATAAACAGTATTTACCTTCGCATAAAAATGGTTCAAATGGCTCTGACCACTGTGGGACTCAACTGCTGAGGACATAAGTCCCCTAGAACTTAGAACTACTTAAACCTAACTAACCTAAGGACAACACACACATCCATGCCCGAGGCAGGATTCGATCCTGCGACCGTAGCGGTCGCGCGGTTCCAGACTGTAGCGCCAGAACCGCTCGGCCACCAGCGGCCGGCACCTTCGCATAAATTGCTTCGTCACTGGTATCGCTTTTCTGTCAATGTACTGGACTGCACTCACCAGTTCGAGAGCCTTTGCATCCACTAATCATCAGTCGTTCCGTTGACTTGGTGTGGTATCGTCTAGAGCTCGCAGTGCCACATCAATGTCGGCAGTGCGAATCGATTCCACGGACATTAACGAGGTTTCGCTGCAATCAGTAACGATTTATGTAAGGCGCCCTTGAAGACCACACCTCGAGCTCACCATAGCAGCACCCTCGCACAGAGGGTGTTGAGCATGCAAGAGCCCAGCCCTGGTGCGAGACCACTGCTTCAGCAGTCAGCAGTGTCGAGTAGGACAGTGTTCGTGAAGTTTCAGACGGACATATACTTTTGTCAAGGTTGAACGTTTGATACTTTGTTAGCCCATGACAGTTGTAAATAATTCAGTGCTCCTGTGGCAAAGAACTGAGGCAAAGTTAAATAAAGTTTTTATTCATTTATGTGATAAAGTGAAATAATAGTTCGTGAGTTCTAGTTTAATTCACCACCTCACGGAGCAATCAAAGAACCCGAAGTTGTGGCCAGATGATTGAAATTTCTGCTGAACACAATGGTTGGTATCCTTAGCTGTGCTCGTAATACCTCTCATATTGCTTTCTTAACATAACGGACGCGTTTTCTCTTGGTTGTGATGTCTGTCGTTGTGACCTTGTCCATTTCCTAGAAAAGGCGAAAGTCAGGAGGACTCACTGGGATATCTTATGTTACTACATGTCATTTCAGTTCTTTAGATGCGCTAGTGTTGAATTTATATTTTCCTATCCTTCAGCATTGTGGGAGGTGGCTGGGATTCCTGCCATTATTATTCCTTGCACATCACTTTCGTGATTGGTATCCTCTAACACTAAGACTGTTTGGGTTTTCATCCCTGTTGAGCTACAACTTGAATTCGGCATTAGCTATCGTGTAAAACTATCCCTCCTTTACCACTTGCGGCGATGGTGACACGTGACGGCTTTCACTATTTTTTGTGCAGTTCTCTTTCGCGTGCGGGATGCCTATTTCCTCTGTTGTGTTGATTTACTCAGTTTAAACTTTACAATGAAAAACATTGAGCAGTGTTTGATATTTGGAAATATTTTCTCTCCCGTTGCCACACAATCACTCTGGCTTTAGCCATATTTAGGTCGCAGCGTTTGCCTATCCAGCAAAATTTTATAGGTCGGACACAATTTCAAAATGCTGTCGTCTTTTGTTCACGTATTTCTTTTGCTATTTTTCTACACAGTTGTCGTGTTTCTCTGCGTTCCAGTACAAACAATATAAGAGGGGCCGTATTCCTGCTAAGGAATACAGATTGGCCTATTTTCCTCTCTGATGAATACCTCTAAAACTGTAGTTATGTCGCAGTAGAGGCTATTAAAGAGTATCGTATTATGGAAAGTGATTTTTGAACGAGAATCCTACGGGACAAAATAACGTCCATGAATTTATAATGAACGTCTAAGAAGTACTTATCGGCTTCTTCCGGCTTCACCTTTGTCCTTATTACGAAAAGGAGAGGTCGCTCTACGAACTTTAAGGTCAATATTATCGCAACAGATATTGCGCGGACGAGAATAAATGATGTTTTTCGACTTGAGCGACTCGTTCACAACAACTGGAATATTGGTTAATGAAGTAGCGATTATTATTCTAGGTTTCGGTCCGCCTTGGAAGGTGAGAAACGGCACGGCAGATCAGCGTGTTCGTTCAGAGCGTTAGCTGTCTCCTGCAATAAAAAAAAAGAGTGAATTAATCATCGATGATATACTAAGATGGTATCTGTTCTTTCGGACATGTACCATGCAGGTCGTTAGAACGAAATTACAATGAAATGAACGCCCTTACCTGCTTACAGGCGTTGACATACGTCAACGGGGACAGATGAAAATGTGTGCCCCAACCGGGAATCGAACCCGGGATCTCCTGCTTACATGGCAGACGCTCTATTCATGTTTTTTTGACGATTACTACTTTTTAAATTATTATTTCTTTTATTTTTTTACCACTTTTTTCCCTTAAAAAGCCCCTTAGGAAAATGGAACTAAAGAAAAAAAACTAAGTGCCACCGCCACTTTTCATCCTATAACAAAAAATCTGATCCACTTCAGGCGTTGGCTCCCGAGTTAACCCACCCCATAGAGCTGCCTATATACCAGGGGAAATATGGGAAATCAAGGTTTTTTCTTTTTTTTACATGATTACATTTAGGGAACGTGTACAAATGAGAATTCTAGCACCTAAGTGTTACAAGTAAGTGTTACAACAGCAAAGGTAGCATAAAAGAGTAATCTAAAAATAAAAATATAAATCACTGATGTAATTCCAACTAAAAGGTTCTTCAATAATGTAACTGGTTCCACTTGGAGCCTCGCCATCGTTATCTGATATCTCCAATAGCGCCTTTGAAGGGCATCTGCAACGGAGGCATTCTGCTTCGCTAGTGCCTCAAGGAAAACAGCATCCTTGCAGCAGCTTGTCTCTTCCTTCGCTCATGACTGACAAGGCAGAACGTTCAGTCGTTAGTGTGATGCGGCACAGAACATTGACCGCAGCTTTGCACTCCCCAGCTGAGTGGGGGGTTAACGAAAACGCTGCGTAAATACTCGTAATTTGCGAAGAGCGTACGGTATTTCGGTGTGCGTTCGAGGGCATTGTGAGCATTTTGTAGGAACCACCAGTAATCAAGCTGCTCTTTCTCTCCGTCGCTAAAGATGTAGGCGACGGTAAGTCCTTTGAACCATGTAAGCGCATGATATTTTGCAGCCGGAAAGTAAGTTTCATCGGGACAGAGTAGGGTCTGAGGGTCAATCATATCAGGTGTGACCCGGAGGTAACAAGCCAATATCTTCTGTGTTAGTCGCCAAACTCCGGACGATGATGCGCAAGTAAAACGATGTTCACCGGTATCCAAAAGGTGACAATCTGGGCAATAAGGGGAGTCTGCCAGTCCAATAGTGTGAAGTCGCTGTCGTGTGGCATATTTTTTGTTGGCGATCTGATACCACTTCGAACGCACTGGGGATGACAAAAAGTTGTGGTGTATCGTTTTCCACACTCTTGGCCAGTGAACCGTAGGGTACTTGTTTTCCACCACGTTATGGGGAACAGCCCGCAGAAGGTTGGTATAAAAATCTTTCGCCTTCGGTGGACCTGTGGCGGAGAGGTTCGAGCTGACATAGCTGTAATCAAGAATGAAGGTCGACACATGGGAGAGCTGTGGTGCGACGTGCGCAACCGACACCGGCGGGACGTTAGGGGCTGGCATCAGAACCTGTAGTAAACGACCCGTGAGAGAGGTATATTGACTTTTCCATCGTTTCCTCGTGTTGCTCATGTAATGGGCGGCTGCTCTCGCCCTGACGTTGACCAATCCCAGTCCTCCTTTGTGCACTGGGAGGGTAAGAGTGTCGTATCGTACTTTAAAGATATGACCTGCGGAAACGTAGTAACTGAAGGCCGCCTGAAGCCGGCGACCTATCTGCAGCGGTAGTGGGAGGACCTGTGCCACGTGGTTGAGTTTTGATGCCACGTAGAGGTTCAGGTATTCAACACGTTGTAGCTGATTCAAGTCCCGGAGCAGGTTCTGTCGCACCATTGCGCGTATGATCTGTAATAACCGTCGGTAGTTTGCTGCAGCTGTTTTACGTACATCTTTCTTGAACGTGATTCCCAAATATCGCAGATCAGAAACTGGTGTGAGGGGAGCGAGGGCTTCCGGTCCGAGACCACGCCCAGTATCCAACGCCGCCGACTTGTTGATGTTCAGAAGACTGCCTGCGGCCTGTCCGTATCGCTCAATCCAGGTTAGTACGCTTTGAACTTCGTCATTGGAACGAACCAGCAGTAGCAGGTCGTCAGCGTATGTCCTATAGCGAAAGGTGACGTCCCGCAGCGTGATGCCAGATAGGCGGTGGTTAAGGCCCCCTAGGAGTGGCTCGAGTGCGATTGCATAAAGGTAGGTAGAAAGGGGACAACCCTGTCGTAGAGACCTCTTAATGGGTACTGGTTCTACCGTCCTTCCATTGACCTGGACGTGTGAGCTGGCTGCGGTCCAAAGACGCCGTAGGGTGTCGATGAGGCCCGGGGGGAATCCCATACGGTCCATCACTCGTTGGAGGAAGTTGCGGTGCACTCTATCAAAGGCGCGGTTGAAATCGACGGAGACGATCGCCGCTCTCAGACGCAGAAGCGATCGCTATTAAGTCCCTGAGTCACCGGTGGCCGTGTGTATGTTGGCTTCTCCCCCCTGCGACGTCTGTTCTGGAGCGAGGATCATCGGCAAAGTCGTCTTAATACGGCTCGCCATAATCCTGGTGAAAATCTTGTAATCGGCGTTCAGCATTGTAAGCGGCCTATAGTCGTTAATCGCTAGCCCTCCACCTGGCTTGTGTACTGGTATGAGGAGACCTTCTACAAACGCTGGCGGCACAACACAGTCTGGAGACATAAGTTCGCGGAACATTATAACCCAGCGAGGCATCATGACGTCACGGAAAGTCCGGTAGAGTTCGATGGGCAATCCATCAGGTCCAGGAGACTTATTGGCCGCACCTTTGTCCACAGCGTCTTCGACTTCTTCGAGTGAGATTTCCTCTGTTAGTGCATTCACGGTAGCCTCGTCGATAGTACGTGTTACCTGCTGTAACACTTTGAAAAGTGGCCTCGTCATCGACGGTTCTTTCCTTGTAAAGATGACGAAAATGATCCTCCACCGCCTTTACTATGGTTGCTTGGGTCGTACATAAACGACCGTCGTGTGTCCTGAGTTGTGTGATTAAATGTTGGCGTTGTCGGCGCTTATCCGCCACAACGTGGTGCATAGTGGGTTCCTCTGCAACCGTTCGGTCGTGCCGTCGCGAGCGGACTACTGCACCTTCTAGTCGGCGCTTCGTCAATGATAGTATGTGAGCCTTGATTCTGCTTTGGTCATGTTGTCTCTCCGGGGAAGGGGGTAAGGCGTCGAGGTCCCTGAGTGCCGCGTAGTAAAAATCGAGGGCCTGTCGATGCCACGCAGTCACGTCCTTGCCGTATTGCATAAGTGTCCTACGGATTGCTGGTTTGGCTCAGAGGAGCCACCACTCCAGGGTCGAGGTATATTGTGGGTGGCGGCGTTCACAGTCAGTCTACGTTGCTGCAACTTGCGGACGGCATTCCAGGTCCTGGAGATGAGTTATGTTGAGCTTCCAAAATCCATTGCTGCGCCAGACTTGTTGGGGGCGTAGGTGTATAGTGCAGATATAGGCACTATGATCGGAATAGGCTTGAGGCCATAGTTCGGCGTCCACCACACCTTGTGTGAGATCTTGTGACACATATATGCGGTCAAGTCGGCTGGCCGAACGACTGGTAAGATGAGTGTGGACAGAGTGGTTACCGTGGACTTTTTCCCACGTGTCGCACAAGTGAAGTTCTTGGATCATCGCACCCAGTTCCGGACAAGGCATGTAATGTGGGATTTGGTCCTTGGGGTGAAGTACGCAATTAAAATCGCCGGCGAAGACGCTGTGGTCGTATCGTCCAAGAAAAAGGGGAGCGACATCTGTGGAATAGAATCTGGCGCGATCGTGACGTCTTGTGGTACCCGACGGCGCGTAAACATTAATGCATCGGGTGTTGAGTGCCGTAAATGCTATTCCTCGCGCGGAGGGAAGAAACGTGACGTCGGTAACATCAATACCTTCACGCACTAATATTGCCACTCCGGTGTCTGCAGGGCTACCCGGCGTCACATGTGTGGCGTAACCGTAAAAGTGCGGGAGTGCAGTCGTTTTCACTTCTTGTAGGAAAGCAAAGTCAACTCCCATGGCTCGTATGGTTTCTTTCAAAAGTTGGGTCTTGACAGGAGAACTGATCATGTCGATATTCATTGTCGCCAGGCGGTAAGCCTCGCAACGTGTTGTTTGGGGGAGGTTATCCATGTTGAAGTTGGAGAGAAGCAAACATCGGAAGTGATGTCACCTCCTGCCGAACGCGGCCCTCCTTGTACTGCTTATGCTGCATGATCCGGCGGCGCCTCAGCTGGCCGCGGATCGGGATCTTGTGTCTCGACGTCCTCGGCCCACGAAGCGGGCGTGGATGTCTTTTCATTTTCCGTTGCCTCGGAATGTTTGATAGTAAGGGACCGGGTGACTTCTCTGCCTGCACTGGTACCTTCCCGCTGCTCACTGTTTCTGTCATTGGGCTGATGGTCGAAAGCTGCATGTTTTTCTGTCTGTTCTGCAAGGTTGGAGTCTGCCTCAGTTTCGCGGCTGGCGTCTTGAGTGGTCAGTTGCTCTTCCCCGGCCGAATGCGATCCGCTGCGTTCCGACACGGTCCGACGACGGCGCTTTCGGCGTTTCGGTGATCGCTGTTTCCGTACATAGCCTTCATTGTCAGAAGACGACACTGACTCACGCTCCGCCGGAACAAACGCTTCGGTCGGTACAATAAGGGAATCAATTGCCATCTTGCTGGCGTCAATGTCTGTCGCGTTCGGTATCTCCAGAGTCGTAGTACTATTTTCCACCACTGGCCAGGTCGGCGGATCATCCAGGTTTTTGTCCGTGGAAAGTGATTCTTGTACCGCTGAAGCGGTCGGTCGTGTCTGTTTTGTGGAGAACGTCGTGAGCGCCGCCGCGTAAGTCACGGGTAGAATAGTCTTCGCCGCTGGTGGTGCAACGTCCTTCGGTGGTAGTTGTGTGATCCGACGCTGGAGGCACTCGGAACGAAGGTGACCTTCCTTGTCGCATCCGGAACACGTCTTCGGCTGGCCGTCATAAATAACTATGGCCCGGCATCCTCCTATCTGTAGATAGGATGGCACGTGTCGTTGGAGATCTATGCGCACTTGGCGTACTCCATTGAGTACTGGATACGTCTTAAACTAGGTCCATTTTTCAGCCACGTGTTCGTGTACCGTGCCGTAGGGGTGCCGCTACAACTTCTGCCGCCGGGAGTTCAAATAGAAGCTCGAATATGCGTATAGTCCGCAATCCCATTGCGGCATGGCCGACCTCGACATTGCCAACATTGCCATCTGCGTGGCAGAAGCAGAGTTCTTGTTTCATCTCACGAAGCACCTTGTCGCATGTAGTTTCGTTTATGACCATTACGTAGACCGTGCTACCGACGATCGAAAAGTGAATGCCGACAATGTCGGCAGCCGGGATCTTGGCTTCCTCTTTTAAAAAGCGTTCGACTTCGAGCGCCTTTGGTCGGGTAAAGTCGTTCCGAAATGTGAATTTCAACGTTGATCTTCTGTATTGGTTTGCCGTGGTCTTGTAGCGCTACGGCGTCACGTTAGTGTCGGCCGAAGAAAGTAAACAAGGCGAGCGGGCCCTCTCTGACAGCGGAGAGCACACACCGCACGTCTGCTTCGATCGGCTGAGAGAGCCGCACTGATCCATCTGAGCCACCGAGGACACAGTAGATAGCGCGACTGCAAGGATTTATCTCTTGCACGCCCCCCGCAAAACACACGTTATCAACGTATTGTTCCGCACTACAGGGCTATTACAAATGATTGAAGCGATTTCATAAATTCACTGTAGCTCCATTCATTGACATATGGTCGCGACACACTACAGATACGTAGAAAAACTCATAAAGTTTTGTTCGACTGAAGCTGCACTTCAGGTTTCTGCCGCCAGATCGCTCGAGAGCGCAGTGAGACAAAATGGCGACAGGAGCCGAGAAAGCGTATGTCGTGCTTGAAATGCACTCACATCAGTTAGTCATAATAGCGCAACGACACTTCAGGACGAAGTTCAACAAAGATCCACCAACTGCTAACTCCATTCGGCGCTGGTATGCGCAGTTTAAAGCTTCTGGATGCCTCTGTAAGGGGAAATCAACGGGTCGGCCTGCAGTGAGCGAAGAAACGGTTGAACGCGTGCGGGCAAGTTTCACGCGTAGCCCGCCGAAGTCGACGAATAAAGCAAGCAGGGAGCTAAACGTACCACAGCCGACGGTTTGGAAAATCTTACGGAAAAGGCTGAAGCTGAAGCCTTACCGTTTACAATTGCTACAAGCCCTGACACCCGATGACAAAGTCAAACGCTTTGAATTTTCGGCGCGGTTGCAACAGCTCATGGAAGAGGATGCGTTCAGTGCGAAACTTGTTTTCAGTGATGAAGCAACATTTTTTCTTAATGGTGAAGTGAACAGACACAATGTGCGAATCTGGGCGGTAGAGAATCCTCACGCATTCGTGCAGCAAATTCGCAATTCACCAAAAGTTAACGTGTTTTGTGCAATCTCACGGTTTAAAGTTTAGGGCCCCTTTTTCTTCTGCGAAAAAAACGTTACAGGACACGTGTATCTGGACATGCTGGAAAATTGGCTCATGCCACAACTGGAGACCGACAGCGCCGACTTCATCTTTCAACAGGATGGTGCTCCACCGCACTTCCATCATGATGTTCGGCATTTCTTAAATAGGAGATTGGAAAACCGATGGATCGGTCATGGTGGAGATCATGATCAGCAATTCATGTCATGGCCTCCACGCTCTCCCGACTTAACCCCATGCGATTTCTTTCTGTGGGGTTATGTGAAAGATTCAGTGTTTAAACCTCCTCTACCAAGAAACGCGCCAGAACTGCGAGCTCGCATCAACGATGCTTTCGAACTCATTGATGGGGACATGCTGCGCCGAGTGTGGGAGGAACTTGATTATCGGCTTGATGTCTGCCGAATCACTAAAGGGGCACATATCGAACATTTGTGAATGCCTAAAAAAACTTTTTAAGTTTTTGTATGTGTGTGCAAAGCATTGTGAAAATGTCTCAAATAATAAAGTTATTGTAGAGCTGTGAAATCGCTTCAATCATTTGTAATAACCCTGTACATTCGTAGTGCCCCCGCCCATTATACTCATTACTCGCGGCGCGTTGCCGATTCCCGTAAGAGTTCGGGCACTGTTTGTGTATTCGTACAGAAGAAGAAGATGGTCAAGCGGCCGGTGAGCCTTAATTATGTATATACTAACGAGCTGCATGGTCACCGATGAGATTAAACAAAGAAAAGAGAAAGAAGGAGAGAAGGTCAGTGTGGCTGACTGCGATGCAGAGGACGTGGGTTCGATTATCGGTACTGCCAAGTATTTTTACTCGGTAGGAGGACTGGTACGTGGTGCTCTCTGCCTCGTCCTGCGAACTGAGGAGCTACTTGAGTGAGTAGTGCGGCTCCGTGGCATGGAAAGTCGGAAAAATGGCCAGGAGGGCGGTGTGCTAACCACATACCCCTCCGTACCACATCTGCCTGCTGCCACAAAGTCCGCAGCTCGTGGTCGTGCGGTAGCGTTCTCGCTTCCCACGCCCGGGTTCCCGGGTACGATTCCCGGCGGGGTCAGGGATTTTCTCTGCCTCGTGATGGGGTCTTGTCTGCTGTCCTTAGGTTAGTTAGGTTTAAGTAGTTCTAAGTTCTCGGGGACTGATGACCATAGCTGTTAAGTCCCATAGTGCTCAGAGCCATTTGAACCATTTTTGCTGCCACAAGGATGACACGGCGGCCGGTGGACATCCTTTCGGACTTTTAGATCTGGACGAGAACTCCTACATTCGCTGTTTCGAAACATGTTACGTAGACGTGTTCATCCTCGTGAAATATTGTGATCTGCTTTCGCGAAAATGAAAGTTAGGTTATTTGGGAAGAGGTTGATTTGGTTCAAATGGCTCTGAGCACTATGCGACTTAACTTCTGAGGTCATCAGCCGCCTAGAACTTAGAACTAATTAAACCTAACTAACCTAAGGACGTCACACACATCCATGCCCGAGGCAGGATTCGAACCTGCGACCGTAGTGGTCGCTCGGTTCCAAACTGTAGCGCCTAGAACGGCACGGCCACTCCGGCCGGTGAAGAGGTTGAGTCTTGTATTTCTCACATTGATTATCGCCACAGATAAATCCAGGAACAAATCCGTAACAAATACTTTTGAACACTCTTTTGGTAAAATCCATATTTACCACACGACCCATTTGTTTCACGTTATAAGTCCTGTAAGAATCTCACTATGATTTTCTCAAACCAAATGATCCATCAAACCACATAATTTCAAATTTATGAGTGGTTCTTCTGATTGACGTCGCCGGCATCAATGGCCGAATGGTTCTAGGCACGTCATTCTGGAACCGCGCGACCGCTACGGTAGCAGGTTTGAATCCTGCCTCGGGCATGGATGTGTGTGATGTCCTTAGGTTAGTTAGGTTTAAGTAGTTCTAAGTTCTTGGGGACTGATGACCTCAGAGGTTAAGTCCCATAGTACTCAGAGCCATTTGAACCAGTTTTGATTGACGTCTTGCTAGTAGAACTACGTATCAGCGTTTGGTAGGCCGTCAGTGTTCTATACGAGCTACCTTCCCACAATATTTTTCATTTATAAGTATGAATGCACAAATATGTACAGTATACCGCTTTAGTGTGACAGATCACACTCGTCTCGGCTGTGAAATTGCTTGTCAAGCGTTATCGTTTTTCGCTTTGTTCCGTGAGACGTAAGTTTAATGACCGTCTGCCGGTAAGGCCTGTGTAGCGGTAGTTATCTTCTAAAGGTCATCGCTATCAACTGTGGCATTTTTATCTCGCTGTCATCGCGCTCTAAGCGAAAGCGTCGTAATTTTGAGTCAGTCTTTCCGAGTGTCCATCAGCTAACGTTTTTCAGTGTCTCTGTCTCGGCCGACTAGAAACCTCGTGACCATTCGTGTCACCGTCGATCGTACACATTCCACTTCCTCCGTTACTCCGCCCAGCTATGGATCACACACAATCTAACAATATTGTTACTGGTCCGTACGAACGAGTAACAAATGAAAACTGAATTTTATTCAATGGAGCGACGTCTTACGACACCTCAATCCTGCCTTATAGTTGGTGGTTGGAGAAATGAGTACTCCACGATATCTGCTATGACTCTGCCTAGGCGTTGACCACACGCCACCGTAATAGGTTCCAGTAACTAACCAATGTGAAAGCTTAAATAATGTCTACAATAATGTCTGGCTGGTTGTGGATCAATAGAATTACGTGATACTGTCTGTACTGAAGTTCAATCAGCGTAAATTTATTTCACCCAAGTCTGCGCATCTACGAACGTTCAGCGTAGAAGTGAATGCTATACTTTAATAAGCCCAGTCGCGTAAGGCGTAGCTCTTCTTTCAAAAATAATGTCGAATATACTCAGAAGCTAGACTCAGCTTACGTTCCACGGGGTTTATCAGAAGTAACGCAATTACTAAAACTATCAAAATATTCATACTGAAGTGCTGATTACAACGACACCAAACACTGAACAACTAACCCCGACATCCATTCCGTAGGAAGAAGCTGGTGCCCATAGAATTATGGTATCTCCCATTGTCTGTTAATTATTACGTTAATTATGATTGTCTGATTTTGGCGTTCGTAATCGCCAGAACAGTGAATATAAATCTGTCAACCAAAAATTATTATTCAGTTTCGAAGCACTATATCCATCCGATATTGTGATTTTGTGTGCAATGGCTTTAAATTGTCTCATATTCCTCACGGGAATTCATTAGTAGAAGATTGTTCCTAATGGCTCGTTAAAAACATTTGCAAATCATTGGAGTATAGCATTGGAAGCTGCTTGAGGGACATAACCCCTGGACATACTAGTTAACTGTTGTATGAGTGTTACTATGTCTTCTATTATTTTTCGCAGAAATTGCATGTTAAATAAATTTTGTTCTACCGTAACGAATGAACTATAAACAGGACAGGAGGGTACGTTTATTATTAAACCAGGTACGAAACTTCCTTTCCTTAGGTAGTCTTGTATTTTGAATACCTCAAATGGTTCACCCTCTGCATCATTGTTCTCATAATCGAAAATATAGGGTGAACCCTAACTTCACCGACAAAGTTTCGTGTATTTTCAGGGATAATTCCTGATTATCCTGGTGTAAACAACCCGTGATCTCTGGTAGCTCGTATCACAGCAATGAAATTTAGTTTGATTTCTTACCACCGTTTATTCGTATATCTGTATTCCACTGAAAATTAATGCAAAAAATGCAAATGTAGACGGAATGCACTGTCTGTCTTGTTTGGAAGCAAACGTGCTTCATTCACTGACGGTAGTTTCTGCTCGGTTGTGCGGCTGGTCCCGAGGGAGGTTCGAGTCCTACCTCGGTGATGGGTGTGTGTGTTTGTCCTTAGGATAATGTAGGTTAAGTAGTGTGTAAGCTTAGGGACTGATGACCTTAGCAGTTAAGTGCCATAAGATTTCACACACATTTGAACATTTGAACATTTTCTGCTCGGTTCTCTCTCAGGTTTCTTTTCACGGCAACATTAGTTGTACATTAGAAGTGATGCATAGCAGTACCGTGGATGGGTTTTCTGATCAATAGTTGAACGATGTGCACCTTTTGTAGGGGTCCACTGAACTCAGTTTAAGAACTGAACCATGAAACTATGCTTAGCTGCTCATATGGCAGTGGCGAACACATCAGAGAACTTAGAGAAGGCTTCCTGTTTGGGAAAGGCGTTTTCCCCTCTGAATGTCATCCGCTACAATGTTGTACTTGGAATTTTGTGTGCACACTGGCACCAACTTTAACTTGATAGCCAGCAGTTATTTCCGTGAAAAACGGTGCGCCGCGCGGGGTAGCCGCGTGGTCTTAGGCGTCTTGCCACGGTTCGCGTGGTTCGCTCCTTCGGAGGTTCGAGTACTCCCTCGGGCATGGATATGTATGTTGTCCTGAGTGTAAGTTATTTTAAGTTAGGTTAAGTAGTGTGTAAGCCTGTAAGCCTAGGGCCCGATGACATCAGCAGTTTGGTCCCATAGGAACTTACCACAAATTGAAAAAAAAAAAAAAAAAAAAAAAGTGGAGTGAAACTCCCCATGTATGTACACACTCTGATCAGCTAGAATGCGAAATTCAGGTCCCGGTGGGTATCAAAAGGGAAACATCAACTGTAAATAAAGGAAACTATTATGCTTGGATTCAATCCAACATACCTCGATTGCTTTGCTACACTACAGAGCTATCTCTACTATCACTCAGATGAGATTCAGTCACGACAACTTCCATTCTCATTTTTCTCCCCTACAGCTGAGAAATTCAGGCACGGTTAATGTCTCCAACATGAGGCAGTAACTCATATGTGGGAGTCATTAACGATTTAATCTTCGCTTGTCCCAAGTTCTAACGAAATAGAGAACAATTCCTTTGAAAACCATCAGTACATCATTCCCTGTAAGCATTACAGGTCTTTTGCTACAGCATCATAAGGCAATTATTACGTGTCTGATAAGATTAATTTTAGTCTGCAATTTTGAAATCGGGCCTCGGTGCTATAGAGATATAGGGATTAATTAACAAAACTTTCTGAAACGATATGGGTTTGCAACTAAAATATTAGAATTAACGTAATTGTTTGTATTTCAAACAGATGTCACGGTACGAAACTTTCGGTAAACATTTTTTTGCAAAGAAAATGTAATTATTACCTCTATATTCAAAAATAAGAAGTTTTCCCTTTTTCGCAGTAGTGAAGACATACTGGTTTTTATTTTTTAATTTGTACAGTTATATGTTTAAAAAAAACAGTTTTCATTGAAATTGTTGATGATTAATTATGTAATTTCTGAGAGCTAAACATTATTATTATTATTGATGACTAAATACACTGAGGAGCTACAGAAAATGGTACAACTGCCTAATGTAGTGTAGGGCCCCCACGAGCACGCAGAAGTACCGCAACACGATGTGGTGTGGACTCGACTAATGACTGAAGTAGTGCTGGAGGTAAATGACACCATGAATCCTGCAGGACTGTCCATAAATCCGTAAGAGTACGAGAGGGTGGAGATCTCTTCTGAACAGCGCGATGCAAGGCATCCCAGATATGCTCTATAACGTTCATGTCTGGGGAGTTGGGTGGCCCGCGGAAGTGTTTAAACTTAGAAGAGTGTTCCTGGAGCTGCTCTGTAGTAATTCTGGACGTGTGGGGTGTCGGATGGTCCTGCTAGAATTGCTCAAGTGCGTCGGAATGCACAATGGACATGAAAGGATGCAGGTGATCAGACAGGATGCTTACGTACGTGTCACCTGCCGGAGGCGTATCTAGACGTACACTCCTGGAAATTGAAATAAGAACACCGTGAATTCATTGTCCCAGGAAGGGGAAACTTTATTGACGCATTCCCGGGGTCAGATACATCACATGATTACACTGACAGAACCACAGGCACATAGGCACAGGCAACAGAGCATGCACAATGTCGGCACTAGTACAGTGTATATCTACCTTTCGCAGCAATACAGGCTGCTATTCTCCCATGGAGACGATCGTAGAGATGCTGGATGTAGTCCTGTGGAACGGCTTGCCATGCCATTTCCACCTGGCGCCTCAGTTGGACCAGCGTTCGTGCTGGACGTGCAGACCGCGTGAGACGACGCTTCATCCAGTCCCAAACATGCTCAATGGGGGACAGATCCGGAGATCTTGCTGGCCAGGGTAGTTGACTTACACCTTCTAGAGCATGTTGGGTGGCACGGGATACATGCGGACGTGCATTGTCCTGTTGGAACAGCAAGTTCCCTTGCCGGTCTAGGAATGGTAGAACGATGGGTTCGATGACGGTTTGGATGTACCGTGCACTATTCAGTGTCCCCTCGACGATCACCAGTGGTGTACGGCCAGTGTAGGAGATCGCTCCCCACACCATGATGCCGGGTGTTGGCCCTGTGTGCCTCGGTCGTATGCAGTCCTGATTGTGGCGCTCACCTGCACTGCGCCAAACACGCATACGACCATCATTGGCACCAAGGCAGAAGCGACTCTCATCGCTGAAGACGACACGTCTCCATTCGCCCCTCCATTCACGCCTGTCGCGACACCACTGGAGGCGGGCTGCACGATGTTGGGGCGTGAGCGGAAGACGGCCTAACGATGTGCGGGACCGTAGCCCAGCTTCATGGAGACGGTTGCGAATGGTCCTCGCCGATACCCCAGGAGCAACAGTGTCCCTAATTTGCTGGGAAGTGGCGGTGCGGTCCCCTACGGCACTGCGTAGGATCCTACGGTCTTGGCGTGCATCCGTGCGTCGCTGCGGTCCGGTCCCAGGTCGACGGGCACGTGCACCTTCCGCCGACCACTGGCGACAACATCGATGTACTGTGGAGACCTCACGCCCCACGTGTTGAGCAATTCGGCGGTACGTCCACCCGGCCTCCCGCATGCCCACTATACGCCCTCGCTCAAAGTCCGTCAACTGCTCATACAGTTCACGTCCACGCTGTCGCGGCATGCTACCAGTGTTAAAGACTGCGATGGAGCTCCGTATGCCACGGCAAACTGCCTGACACTGACGGCGGCGGTGCACAAATGCTGCGCAGCTAGCGCCATTCGACGGCCAACACCGCGGTTCCTGGTGTGTCCGCTGTGCCGTGCGTGTGATCATTGCTTGTACAGCCCTCTCGCAGTGTCCGGAGCAAGTATGGTGGGTCTGACACACCGGTGTCAATGTGTTCTTTTTTCCATTTCCAGGAGTGTATTAGGGGTCCCATATCACTCCAACTGCGCATGCCCCACACTATTACAGAACCTGCACCACCTTGAATAGTCCCCTGCTGACATGCAGGGAACATGGATTCATGAGGTTGTCTCCATACCCGTACCCATCCATCCGCGATACAACTGGCAACGAGACTCTTCCGACCAGGCAACTTGATTCCAGTCATCAACAGTCCAGTGTCGGTGTTGACGGCCCATACGAGGCGTAAATCTCTGTGTCGTGCAGTCATGAAGGGTACACTAGTAGACCTTCGACTCCGAAAGCCCATATCGATGATGTTTCATTGAATGGTTCGCACGCTGACACTTGTTGAGGACCCAGCATTGATATCTGAATCAATTTGCAGAAGGGTTACACTTCTGTCATGTTGAACGATTCGTACAATGAAACGAATACCCCTGGCTGCGTACAGGCGTTGATATAAGTCTACGGGGACAGTTGAAAATATGTGCCCCCACCGGGACTCGAACCCGGGATCTTCTCCTTACATGGCAGACGTTCTATCCATCTGAGCCACCGAGGACACTGCGACTGCAGGGACTTATCTCTGGCTTACCTCCCGTGAGACCCACATTCGCAACTTATTTTCCCGCACTTTATTCATAATACCCGTGCCCATTACACTCATTACTCGCCGCTTTACTGCCGCTTCCCGTAAGAGTTCGGGCACTGGTTTTGCATCTGCACAGAAGAAGATGGTCAAATGGTCGGCGAGCCTTAACTCTTTATATATATATATATATATATATATATATATATATATATATATATATATATATATATATACTCCTGGAAACTGAAATAAGAACACCGTGAATTCATTGTCCCAGGAAGGGGAAACTTTATTGACACATTCCTGGGGTCAGATACATCACATGATCACACTGACAGAACCACAGGCACATAGACACAGGCAACAGAGCATGCACAATGTCGGCACTAGTACAGTGTATATCCACCTTTCGCAGCAATGCAGGCTGCTATTCTCCCATGGAGACGATCGTAGAGATGCTGGATGTAGTCCTGTGGAACGGCTTGCCATGCCATTTCCACCTGGCGCCTCAGTTGGACCAGCGTTCGTGCTGGACGTGTAGACCGCGTGAGACGACGCTTCATCCAGTCCGAAACATGCTCAATGGGGGACAGATCCGGAGATCTTGCTGGCCAGGGTAGTTGACTTACACCTTCTAGAGCACGTTGGGTGGCACGGGATACATGCGGACGTGCATTGTCCTGTTGGAACAGCAAGTTCCCTTGCCGGTCTAGGAATGGTAGAACGATGGGTTCGATGACGGTTTGGATGTACCGTGCACTATTCAGTGTCCTCTCGACGATCACCAGTGGTGTACGGCCAGTGTAGGAGATCGCTCCCCACACCATGATGCCGGGTGTTGGACCTGTGTGCCTCGGTCGTATGCAGTCCTGATTGTGGCGCTCACCTGCACGGCGCCAAACACGCATACGACCATCATTGGCACCAAGGCAGAAGCGACTCTCATCGCTGAAGACGACACGTCTCCATTCGTCCCTCCATTCACGCCTGTCGCGACACCACTGGAGGCGGGCTGCACGATGTTGGGGCGTGAGCGGAAGATGGCCTAACGGTGTGCGGGACCGTAGCCCAGCTTCATGGAGACGGTTGCGAATGGTCCTCGCCGATACCCCAGGAGCAACAGTGTCCCTAATTTGCTGGGAAGTGGCGGTGCGGACCCCTTCGGCACTGCGTAGGATCCTACGGTCTTGGCGTGCATCCGTGCGTCGCTGCGGTCCGGTCCCAGGTCGACGGGCACGTGCACCTTCCGCCGACCACTGGCGACAACATCGATGTACTGTGGAGACCTCACGCCCCACGTGTTGAGCAATTCGGCGGTACGTCCACCTGGCCTCCCGCATGCCCACTATACGCCCTCGCTCAAAGTCCGTCAACTGCACATACGGTTCACGTCCACGCTGTCGCGGCATGCTACCAGTGTTAAAGACTGCGATGGAGCTCCGTATGCCACGGCAAACTGGCTGACACTGACGGCGGCGGTGCACAAATGCTGCGCAGCTAGCGCCATTCGACGGCCAACACCGCGGTTCCTGGTGTGTCCGCTGTGCCGTGCGTGTAATCATTGCTTGTACAGCCCTCTCGCAGTGTCCGGAGCAAGTATGGTGGGTCTGACACACCGGTGTCAATGTGTTCTTTTTTCCATTTCCAGGAGTGTATATATATATAGAGCTATTACAAATGATTGAAGCGATTTCATAAATTCACTGTAGCTCCATTCATTGACATATGGTCACGACACACTACAGATACGTAGAAAAACTCATAAAGTTTTGTTCGGCTGAAGCCGCACTTCAGGTATCTGCCGCCAGAGCGCTCGAGAGTGCAGTGAGACAAAATGGCGACAGGAGCCGAGAAAGCGTATGTCGTGCTTGAAATGCACTCACATCAGTCAGTCATAACAGTGCAACGACACTTCAGGACGAACTTCAACAAAGATCCACCAACTGTTAACTCTATTCGGCGATGGTATGCGCAGTTTAAAGCTTCTGGATGCCTCTGTAAGGGGAAATCAACGGGTCGGCCTGCAGTGAGCGAAGAAACGGTTGAACGCATGCGGGCAAGTTTCACGCATAGTGATGTGAAAGATTCAGTGTTTAAACCTCCTCTACCAAGAAACGTGCCAGAACTGCGAGCTCACATCAACAATGCTTTCGAACTCATGGATGGGGACATGCTGCGCCGAGTGTGGAAGGAACTTGATTATCGGCTTGATGTCTGCCGAATCACTAAAGGGGCACATATCGAACATTTGTGAATGCCTAAAAAAACTTTTTGAGTTTTTGTATGTGTGTGCAAAGCATTGTGAACATATCTCAAATAATAAAGTTATTGTAGAGCTATGAAATCGCTTCAATCATTTTTAATAACCCTGTATATATATATATATATATATATATATATATATATATATATATATATATATATATATATATATTAGAAGATGATATCTGTTCTTTCGGGCATCTTCATATATATATTGAACGATTTTTTCCGGCTGCAAGGATGTCGGGGATTTGATGTTTTACCGGGTGCCTGATATTCACGGTACACTCGAGAAATCTCCGCATTATCGCTACTTGGGAGATCCTGTGACCCATCGCTCGAGCGCCGATTATAACACCACGATCAAATTCATTTAAATCTTGATAACCTGCCATTGTAGCAGCAATAACCGATCTAACAATTGCGCCAGGCACTTGTTGTCTTATGTGGGCGTTGCCGACAGCAGCGCCGTATTCTGCCCGTTTAGACATCTCTGTGTTTGAATATGCATGCCTATACCAGTTTCTTTGGCGCTTCAGTGTATTATTCCCACGATGATGCCAAATAAAGTAGATTACAGTATTTTATGGCTAAAATGGTTCAAATGGCTCTGAGCACTATGGGACTCAACTGCTGAGGTCATCAGTCCCCTAGACTTAGAACTAGTTAAACCTAACTAACCTAAGGACATCACAAACATCCATGCCCGAGGCAGGATTCGAACCTGCGACCGTAGCGGTCTTGCGGTTCCAGACTGCAGCGCCTTTAACCGCTCGGCCACTTCGGCCACAGTATTTTAAATCTGTACACTGTGCCTATGTAGAACCATATGCTACCGTATTATGGTATTTGCGTATTATTGCCTTTATCACTTGTACGAAGGTATTTTCAGAAAAACAAAGGTAATTTGGGTAACAAAGCGAATGAATCAGAATTACATTATCGCCCTGCAACGAGCCACCGTAGAGCACAACTCCTTTATGCTACGCTCAGCAAATATCGGTGAACTGCCTCTGAAATTTCCTTGGTGTAGTTCGTCCTCACCCTGAATGCCGCGTTTCTCAGGGTCCAGCTAGAGCCGCCACAAGTGGATTCGCCACCGGACGAACCCCTGGGCCTATCGGCAGTTGTTTTCCTTCTCGCAGCGGCTGCTTCCCTGGCAGGCCCTGTGATAGCTCCGGCACGGCTACGTTCACACACAACAAAACTCACTTGGGCCCCTCTCGGGCGTGCAGGAGAGTCGCATACAAGTGCCGAGAACGAGAGCTCGTCAAGTCACACTCTTAGTGCTGCCTCTCAGCGTCAAACCAGAGTCTCTCAAGATATATCTGTGGCTTAATGGACGAACAAACAATGTCAAAACATGCAATTTGTGAAAGTAAAGAATTGAAATGTAGAGAAAAGATTCAATTCCATTAATAATCTCCTCTGTATTTTCATACATGGCACATGTAATATGACTATAAATGCTATTATTAGTGCTATCTAAAAGTCTCTAGTACTTTTATTAATTACAATGTTTGCGACATTGGTTGTTTTTGTGTTTTATTAGTTTCGGTATTTTATAGACGTTTGTTGTTTTCTATCATTTATCAGTTACGAAATATGGCAATTTTTCCTGTTTTAGGCAATCCAAAAAAGTCAAGTACGTGTTTAATTAATTTTTTTTTTGTTCTGCTGCATTTCACTCTTAAGCCCCGTACGTTAATACAAAGAGAAACAATATTGGATAATGTTGTTTATTACAATATTTGAAGGCACTCTCCGTATGGAATTGTCACTGTATGCATGATTCCATAGTATAAAATGACGATACAATTCAGATAAAGTGCAAGTTTCATACTCTGACACTGTTCATCATCACTTTCATCTGCTAAGTGCTCTGCATAGTCCCCTGTACTGTTTGCTGACAGGTTCTGGTAAAATGCATGTCTGTGGCTTTCAAGTCGCCATTCACCGGAAATTTGTCTTTTCTTGTTAGATTTAATACCATGAACGCCTTTCGCGTAGTGAAGGAAAATTTGTAGTACCTCATTCCAGATGAATTATGCCTGTATTGAAACCATGTTATCTGAACCCAAGGAACCGACTCACCCGAACTCCTTTGTTTTCCATTAATATAACGACGAAGAAGTTCACTAAAATTAAGAAAAGCGTTCTGTTGAAATTATAATACATTTGTCGGTAGTTTCCTCTGGAATAACCTGATCAAATTAGTGTGGTCCCTAGGTGTAAATCTTTTTTTAGTTGCAATGTTTTTGGTTTTGTTTCTTCGACAGCTGCCTGAACGTAGCCGGCCTGCATATTGTTGCGAGCTGGTTCAGGGAATTTGCGATTAATAACCTCCAACTTTTTACTGCTTTGATTTTCCTCGTGAAATATATTCATGAGCACTAATGAGGAATTAATAATTCGGTTGTGCCAACTGCAGGAGTCACCAAACACACTGATCTCTACGACTTCTTCTGGTAAAAACGGCGTACGCTTGCGAATACAAAAAAAATTCATTTCCTCCGCATCCAGCAGTAGTTTTATTCCACATATAACTGCGAGCAGATTTATGCTTGTTAATTGCGGAGTAAACAATTAGATTGGGAGTCCACAGTGATCGTTTATACAATAGAGCAATGATAAACACATTTGCAAATCAAAACCCAGCAAAGAAATGCGTTGATTTTTCTTGCTTTTCTCTTTATCCTTCCTCTTCCGCCCATAGCTGTATTGTATTAAACTGAAATGAACTTCCTTTTCTTTTTCTGTTTTATATTTTTCTTCCTCATTATTGATATCGGCTGTTGTAGCAATGAGAAAACCATGGAACATCCTTCACCAATTTATATATTGCTTATTTTTGCATTAAAAACTTCCGTGCGTATGATCTGACACTGGTTTTTCGGAAGACGTGTTTCATCCTTCCTGTTCAAGTTAGTGTTGGATTATTCTTACATATCGAACATGGTAACTTTCTTAGCCGATTGTGTAATGCATCTGAATATCAGGAAAAATTGGCGTTGGTTGTATTGTGTTCTGCCATAGATATGTAGCATGGGGGCTACAGATTTTAATAATTTAGTCTTTCTAAAGGTACAGAGTATACAGATGTCAACATACTACACCGTTTGTTATAAATGTTTCAGAGCCGTATGACAGTAAATGGTTAAATGTTACTTATTGTGCACATCTACATCCACATGGATACTCTGAAAATCACATTCAAATGCCTGGCAGAGGATTCATCGAAACACCTTCACTATAATTCTCAATTATTCCATTCTCGTACAGCGCGCGGAGAAAACGAACACCTTCGTTCCGAGCGAGCTCTGATTTCCCTTATTTTGTTATCATGATCGTTTCTCTCCTCTATAGGTTGGCATCAACAAAATATTTTCGCATTAGGAGGAGAAAACTCGTGATTGAAACTCCGTGAGAAGATTATGCCGCAACGAAAAACGCTTTTATTTTAATGATGTCCACCCTAAATCCTGTATCATTTCAGTGACACTCTCTCCCCTATTTCGCGATAATACCAAACGTGTTGCCCTTATTTGAACTTTCTCGATGTACTCGGTCAATCCTATGTGGTAAAAATTCCACGCCGTGCAGTATTCTAAAAGAGGACTGACAACCATAGTGCAGGCAGTCTCTTTAGTAAATCAGTTACACTTTCTAACTGTCCTGCCAATGAAACGAAGCCTTTGGTTAGCCTTCCCATCAACATTTTCTATGTGTTCCTTCTAATTTAAGTTGTTCGTAATTGTAATATCTAGGTATTTACTTAAATTTACGGCTTTTAGATATGACTGATTTATCGTGTAACCGAAGTTTAACGGATGCCTTGTAGCACTCACGTGGATAACCTCACACTTTTCGTTATTTAGGGTCATTTGCTAATTTTCGCACCACGCAAATATCTTTCCTAAACCGTTTTGCAATTTGTTTTGATTTTATAACGACTCTACTAGTCGATAAACGACAGTATCAACTGCAGAAAACCTAAGACAGCTGCTCACATTATCTCCTAAGTCGTTTATGTAGGTAAGGAACAGTAAAGGCCCTGTACCACTACCTTGGGGAAAGCCAGAACTCACTTCTGACTTTCTGTCTTACTCGAAGGCTTTCCGTCAATTACTAAGAACTGTGGCCTCTGTGACAGTAAAAGACGAATCGAGTGACATAACTGAGACGATATTGCATAAGCTCGCAATTTCACTATAAGCTGCTTGTGTGAAACGGTGTCAAAAGCCTTCTGGAAATGTAAAATACTGAGTCAATTTGACATCATATGTCAGTAGCACTCAACATTTCGTGTGAGTAAAGAGCTAGTTATGTTTGGCAAGAACGTTGTTTCCTAAATCCGTAGCCGGCCGGAGTGGCCGTGCGGTTCTGAGCGCTACAGTCTGGAACCGAGCGCCCGCTGGTTCGAACCATGCCTCGGGCGTGGATGTGTGTGATGTCCTTAGGTTAGTTACGTTTAATTAGTTCTAAGTTCTAGGCGACTGATGACCTCAGCAGTTAAGTCGCATAGTGCTCAGAGCCATTTGAACCTAAATCCGTGTTGACTGTCTGTCAATATACCGTTCTCTTCGAGGTAGTTCATAATGTTAGAACGCAATATATGTTCCAAAATACAGCTGCATATCGACGTTGTTGATTTGGGCCTGTAATTTAGTGAATTATTTTTCTTGAACATTTGTGTGACTGTGAAACTTTCCAATCCTTTGGTACGAATATTTCGTCAAGCGAACGGATGTATATGATTGTTAAGTATGAAGCTATTCTACCAACGTACTCTGAAAGGAACCTAAATGGAATACAGTGTGGACCGAAAGACTTGCTTTTGTTAAGTGATATAAGTTGCTTCACTACTCCTAGGATGTCTACATCTACGTTACTGATGTTGGCAGCTGTTCTCGATTCGGATTCTGGAATATTTACTTCGTCTTCTTTGGTGAAGGAATTTCGAAAGGCTGTGTTTAGTAACACCGTTTCGGCAGCACTGTTGTCGATAGCACTCCCATTTCTATCGCGCAGAGAAGGCGTTGACCGTGTCTTGCCGCTAACATACTTCACATACGACCAGAATCTCTCTGCATTTTCTGCCAGGTTTCGAGACAAAATTTCGCTGTGGAAGCTATTACAAGCATCATGTATTAAAGTCCACGCTTCTGTAAACGATATCCAATCTTGAAGATGTTGCGTTCGTTTGAATTTGGCATGCTTTTTTATTGCTTCTGCAACAGTGTTCTAGCCTGTTTTGTGTACCAAGAAGGATCAGTTCCGTCGTTTGTTAATTTATGTGGTATAAAGCTCTCAATTGCTGTCGATACTATTTCTTTGAATTCAAGCCACATCTGGTCTACACTTACATTGCTAATTTGGAAGGAGAGGAGATTATTTCTCAGGAAAGCGTCAAGGGAATTTTTATCTGCTTTTTTGAATTGCTATACTTTTCGTTTAGTTTTGGAAGATTGGGGGTTGCAATATTCAATCTCGCTACGACAACCCTGTGTTCACTAAGTCCTGTATCCGTTTTAATGCTTGTTATTAGCTCAGGATTATTTGTTTCGCGCCAAGGGTGGAAGCATTTCCGAAACGGCTAAGTTTCTAAACAGTTCTCTTGTCACCGTAGTTCAAGTTAACTGTGCGTGGCAAAGTGGCACTTTCCGAAACTGACACCGAGGCGCATGTGGTACGCCATACGCCATAGATGACAGGGGTGAACGACGGCTGCGGAAGTGTGTACTAGCAAATAGACGACAACTGCTGAATAAATGACCACACAGATGAACCAGGGAGCTACCGACCGTTCAGCGAATATTGCCTCTGCAGCAGGCGCCTGATTCTTGCACCTATGTTGACTGCTGTTAATGGGCGACGAAGTGTGGAATTTGTACGCCAATACCAAAACTGGAGAGGTCCGTCTGTGGTGACAGGTTGTCTTTTCAGATGAATACGTTTTATGCTCGATCGGACAGCGCGTACTGCGCGAAACATCTGTAAGCAAACACACTGTAATAAGCGTCGGAAGGATGCTGGCTGAGGGCACTCCTTTTGTGGTCTCATCGTTGCCGATGGCGCAGTGGATCGACGCAAGTATGTATCTATCCTTGGGGACCATGCACACCTCTACATGCATTTTGTTTTTCCTTGGCACAATGGCGTCAACCAGAAAGACAATTCAGTTTGTCATGCAGCTTGCAGTGAGTAGTCGGAAGAGCACCAGTATGAGTTTATCGTACACCTCTGACCACCAGACTCCCCGTATTTAATCCTAATCGACCATCTGTGGAACCACCACCATCGGGCTCTTTGCGCCGTGGATCATTAACCGAGAGACATAGCGGAGCTGGCCACGGCTCTGGAATCGACATAGCTCTACGCAACTGCCGGTACTTCCGGATCATTCCTATGTTGTCTTCCCGCATATCTCATAGAGGTCTCCGCTCGGGAAGATGGTTGACAGGTGGTCTCATTCATGTGGCTGGACAGTGTACAATGTACACTGAAACGTCCCCTTAGAAAAATTATACATGACTGTGCTTAAACTGACATACAATATTTTTAGCGCAACGCCATCTGACTTTCAAAAATCCCTAGAAAAGAATGGCCCTGACTAACATTGACCTATACGTTTCACAAATCACTTACCTCACAAAAATCTTGGTTACTCGAACTACAGCAATACAGCGAGCGCCACTACTGCCAGCTAAATAAAAGATTCAAACTACGGAAGGCACTAACTACTGATAGGCATAGTTAGCAAATGAAAGATTTTGATAAAGAACAAACAATGTATTTACCCTAATAGTTTTCAAAAGTCATAATATATCTATCAGTTCTTGACATCCAGTCTTACAAATTTACTGTCCCTGATGGACACACGTCCAGATCATCCGCTCTCAAAACTCCGCCATCTCTCTCCCCACATCCACCATTGCTGGCGGCTCACCTCCAACTGCGCAACGCTACGCGCTGTTCACATCCAGCTGCCCAACACTACAATAGCGAATATTACAACAACGCCACCCAGCCACAGACTGCACACAGCACAGCCAGTGATTTTCATACAGAGCGCTACGTGGCGTTACCAATATAAAAACCTAGACAGCCCACTTACAACACTACTGGCCATTAAAATTGCTCGACCACGAAGATGACGTGCTACAGACACGAAATGTAACCGACAGGAAAAAGATACTGTGATATGCAAATGATTAGCTTTTCAGAGCATTCACGCAAGGTTGCACCCGGTGGCGACACCTACAACGTGCTGACATGAGGAACGTTTCCAACCGATTTTTCATACACAAACAGCAGTTAACCGACGTTGCCTGGTGAAACGTTCTTGTGATACCTCGCGTAAGGAGGAGAAATGCGTACCATCACGTTTCCGACTTTAATAAAGATCGGATTGTAGCCTATCGCGATTGAGGTTTATCGTATCGCGACATTGCTGCTCGCGTCGGTCGAGATCCAATGACTGTTAGCAGAATAGGGAATCGGTGGTTTCAGGAGGGTAATACGGAACGCCGTGCTGGATCCCAACGGCCTCGTATCACTAGCAGTCGAGATGACAGGCTTCTTATCAGCACGGCTGTAACAGATCGTGCAGCCACGTCTCGATCCCTCAGTCAACAGTTGGGGACGTTTGCAAGACAATAACCATCTGCACGAACAGTTCGAGGACGTTTGCAGCAGCATGGACTATCAGCTCGGAGACCATGGCTGCGGTTACCCTTGACGCTGCATCACAGACAGGAGCGCCTCCGATGGTGTACTCAGCGACGAACCTGGGTGCACGAATGGCAAAACGTCATTTTTTCGGATGACTCTAGGTTCTGTTTACAGTATCATGATGTCGCATCCGTGTTTGGCGACATCGCGGTGAACGCACATTGGAAGCGTGTATTGGTCATCGCCATACTGGCGTATCACCCGGCGTGATGGTATGGGGTGCCATTAGTTACACGTCTCGGTCACCTCTTGTTCGTATTGACGGCACTTTGAACAGTGGACGTTACATTTCAGATGTGTTACGACCCGTGGCTCTATCCTTCATTCGATCCCTGCGAGACCCTACATTTCAGCATTATATTGCACGACCGCATGTTGCAGGTCCTATTCGGGCCTTTCTGGATACAGAAAATGTTCGACTGCTGCCCTGGCCAGCACATTCTGCAGATCTCTCACCAATTGGAAACGTCTGGTCAATGGTGGCCGAGGAACTGGCTCGTCACAATACGCCCGTCACTACTCTTGATGAACTGTGGTATCGTGTTGAAGCTGCATGAGCAGCTTTACCTATGCACGCCTTCCAAGCTCTGTTTGACTCAGTACCCAGGCGTATCAGGGCCATTATTACGACCAGAGGTTGTTGTTCTGGGTACTAATTTCTCAGGGTCTATGCACCAACCTGCGTGAAAATGTTATCACGTGTCAGTTCTAGTATATTTGTCCAATGAATACCCGTTTATCATCTGCATTTATTCTTGGTGTAGCAATTTTAATGGCCAGTAGTGTAGTAGGAAGAACGGATGCAGATATTTAACTTTATAAAAGATGTACAATTTAGTACAAAATGCCACGTCTGGCAGCAATAATGGCTGTAACTTGTCTGGGCATCCAGTCCAACTGAACTCGGACGCCAGATGTGGGTACGTAGTTCCATGCTGCGTTGATTCTGTGCCTGAATGTATTGGTCATAGTGGTTGGCGAGTGATGATCTGCCAGTTTCTCGGTAACGCCGACCGAATGCTTTCGATTATTGAGAGATCGGAAGAAACAGCTCACTGGGGCAACGTTCGAGAAGCTTCTCTATTGACGTCAACTTGCTGTCTTGAGTTATCTTTTTTTAAAGATCACGCCACGGAACTCTGGAAAACAGGGAACAGCTACAGATCTTGAAACATCATAAATGTAGCGACTGTCCAAATTATCTGTCACGCTAACCAGAGGTGATCGTGTTGTGCATTTAATGGCACCCATGTCATAATGGAGTGTGTTGGGCCTGTATGACGACGATGAATGAAATGTGGCAATGCCTGTTCTCTGTGGAAACTCCACAGACAGCCACATCCATCTTGTTGTACGCAGAATTTGCTCCAGTTGTCGTCGCGCTGCCAGTGTGAATACTTGTCTTAATGAAACATTCCCATTTCGTACGTGACAGCTGTATTATCCTGCGTGGGCGAGCAAACAATGTTATAGTCCTCTCGGGCGCTAATCGCGTGAGATGACAGAGATCCTGCTTGCCACTAATTATGACCCTCCTGTAGAAATCGATTCCATATTCGTATAACAGTCTGTGGATACCGACCAACACTAGAACCAGCACTGCGAAGTGACAAACTGCTATCTCGATAGACTCGGTCCTGCCTCTGTAAAATTCCGACATGTGCAATAGGTATATTCTTACAAGCAAACATATTTCCGATGTGATTTTTTAATGAGAAACTCGAAAACTCGCTGCGTAATCTTCCCTTATACAGAATGTAGATGGAATTACTCCGTGCGATGTAGCCAGCTACATCTGCTTCCGTCACAACACCCGCGACGGGCGGGTAGTCTGGTTCAGTGACGCAGGCGTCCTCCACCGGAGGAGGTCACATGCCGAGCATGGCTAGTTTACCGCGTGTTACGGACACGTTACTGCAGACCAGAGTTGCGCTGTACGAAAACTACGTTTAGGCAGTTTTGGTACGGTACATAAATCTCGAAACACATGGTAGGGCTGTCGGTAGTATTGCTAGCATTGGCAGGAAGCGAAGCGTAAATGAACGGAGGAAAGAAACTGGAAGCCGACGACTCCTCTTTGTTTATTGTTTGTTTTGCACATCATTAGAACTGCACGGCGTCAACGTTAGACCATTGTGTATTTTATATCCTTACAAAATATAAATAGCATTTTGCAAGTAATAAAGGTTAGTTGATTGTATAAGTTATGCGTCTTTGTGTACCCAAAACAGTTATATGCACAAACATAAAAAAGTATAGGTAATATTATTTTTAATCTACACTCAATAGAACTTCCTTTACCATCATCAATGGTAAGTTTTCTGTTATTATTGGTAAGTGCGAAAGCTATTTATGAATAACTGAACCATGTTTTATATAAGATCGACGAAGTACTGAAGTGATGTTTTGTATGTTTTCGTTTTGAAGTTTTTTTAATTTTACGTTTTTTTAGGGGATTGTGTTTTCTATCGCAATATGATCAATCTGTATTTATTTTTTACTTTTAATACAACATCCGTCTGTTTCACATGACAATTCGGCGTCTTTCGGACAAAAACGTTTTTAAACGTTGACAGTTTCAGTGTTGCTAATAAATACTGTTAATTTTTAGGGAAGAGACAGGAGGATACCTACGTAGAACCAAAATGTTCCGCTGGTTATGAGATTATTTATATATCCTCAGTCAGTTTCTAGACGTTTCGCCACTACCGGTTTATAGGGCGAATATAGTAAGACACTGATCCCACACGCAAACAAAGCGACTGAAATGTTGTAACGCCCGATGCGTTTGCAACAAAACTAACGTACAGGTAATACAGTTACGATCTTAACTGACCAAGGCTAATAGGAAAACTAGCATAGTCTACGGTTACTTATGTAGTCTACGGTAGCCTACTCTGCTGTAGACAAACCATAACACAGTTGTTGATGCGCTCAACCTCTAGCAGGCGCTACCACGGGGCGCCAGCATCGCTCTCAAGCAGCGTGTGCTTTGGGGGCATCAGTGCTGCCATCGCAGGACTATGTTGCATCCGCTGTCACGTGCTCGCTCAACGACGCGCGATATCCTTCCGCCCTGTGCATACAAAGACGCTGTTCAACTGCAGGCAGGCTCCTCCATACCTACAAATCCTTGGTCCGTCCCATCCTCTCTCATGCTAGTGTAGCGTGAATCTCCACCCCTCCTACATTCTATAAATCCCTTCAGGTCCTTGAACGCCATGCACTCCCCTCGCCTTCCATATTCGTCTTCCGTCCCTCATGAGGATCCTATATGACCAACTCATGTTCCCACATCTCCTTACTTACCTCGAACACATCCGCAAGCTCGATCCCCCCTCACCCCTTGGTGTCTGCTCTCTTCGCCAAGCTCTGTGCGTTGCCGCGCCTATACCGCTGCCTCTCACTTGCCCGGCAGCTTCACACCCCCCACGTCCTATCTCGTAGGAAGTTTCATCAGCTTCCCATTCCCAGATGATGAGCTTCCAAATGTGACTCCAAATGTGACTCCAACCCTCCTCTGCTGCCCTCCCTAGGGCTCCCTCTCCTTCTCTTCCCTTCGCTGCATTCTACCTCCTACTCCCTCACCCCTGTCCTTCTCTTGCTTCATTCCCCTCCTTTCCCTGACATGTTATTGCGCTCCTTACCGGATTGCTCCCTCTCCCACCCTCCACTGTCTCATCTCCCTTTGTGTGCTCCCAGATCCTCCTCCTCTGCCGCCCCATCCCGCTTTCCCCTCCTCCAACATCCCCTCCTCTCATCTCCGTTTCTCTAACCTTCCCTCCCTCGGTAGATCCTTCCCGTTTTAGCTTGTGAAGTGCTTCGTGATTTCCGTTTGTGTTCTGCTAGAAGTGCAGTGTATTAAAATATTTTCGTGTCGCGTCGGTTTTAATGCCGTGACCCACGTTTTCATCGCGTTATAGGTACTCCATTGTTTCTACAACGTCTTCCTCGAGCGTGATTTCTATTTTTATGTTGTCTCTGACTTTAACTTGTGGCAGTGTCTCCAATTTACATTCCTCTTGCTTTGTGTATTTCATTCATATTTTATATCCTTGTCATTTTTAAACACTCTGTTTTACATTTGTATGTTTCACTCGGCTGAAGAGCGGCGTCAATGCGCCACTGCCAGCCCTTCCCTGCCCACGTGAGGCAGCGGGATGAAATTACAATAAAGGAAAAAAAAAAGACAGGAAGGCAGCATTGAACCACTTGCCGCTTCTGCTCACGTTCCGGGCTCAATGCCGGCCTCAGGGCCAAGCATTCGAAACTCTCTCTCTCTCTCTCTCTCTCTCTCTCTTTCTCTCTCTCTCTCTGTCTCTCTCTCTCTCTCTCTCTCTCAGACGCACACTCCTTTCTCCCTCTCTTCCTCGCCCTCCGCCCCGTCACCTCTCCGTCACCCCAGCCGCGCTACGCCGATCCGCATCTCAGCGGCCATCGCAGTTAGCGTCATGACCTACATCGCGATGGACTGTCGTCACCAACTACGTCACGACGGATCCTTGGCTACGCCACATTACCAGATCAGGGGCACAGTTATCAGTTGTATCATTCAGAAGCTGTATTATGCTAACCGTTTTTCTTTTTGTGTCGTGCTCTAAGATGTCACTTTCACGCTGCTTGAGAACTCATCATTTATTTCGTGTAGCCTGTAACTCAGGACACTACTCTCCAACCTACTTCGTCCGGCTGCTCTGAAATGCTGATCATTTGCATATCCAAGCATGTAGAATACTTCATACCAATTTAAAAAATGGTTCAAATGGCTCTGAGCACTATGGGACTCAACTGCTGTGGTCATAAGTCCCCTAGAACTTAGAACTACTTAAACCTAACTAACCGAAGGACAGCACACAACACCCAGCCATCACGAGGCAGAGAAAATCCCTGACCCCGCCGGGAATCGAACCCGGGAACCCGGGCGTGGGAAGCGAGAACGCTACCGCACGACCACGAGATGCGGGCATACCAATTTAAATTTTGTTGCTTGCCGTCTTCACAGTTTTGCATTTTTAATTGCAGGGAGTATAACTCTGCACTCTTCTGAAGGGAATGACTAGCCACCCAGCACTGATTAGAACGTCTTCTTTCTTGGAATAGGATTTATGGAAGTGAAAAATATTGAACTGGTGGTGAGCGTGACAAGACTTCACACCCTATATGTGCAGATGATTCGTAGATTTAAAGCCACAACCTGCTGACAAGCATGCAACTAGAGCATCATTCTGTTGCCGTTTGTCAAGAATTGCTGGACGTAATTTTGCCAATTTCGTTCAAGAAATGGCACATTCTACACGCAGGTCAGCGACAGACGTGGCTGTTAACTAGCTTGGGGTGCTCGGGATAGAGGCGCTGACTTCACACAGCCCTATCGTTTTAGAATTGACATAGCTATAATTTTTAAGATTACTTGTAGAAGATTATATTTCTTTTGTGTAAAATATTATTTTCTGTGATTTTCATACCTTTAAATTATGAATATCTTATGGTGAAGTTTGACAATTCTTCTGTACTCTGTTGTGAACCTCTTATGTTTTATATCGTATCTTTCTTGCGACTCAACGACACATTGCTAGTCACTATTTTTTCCATTAAGTTTTGTCTTGTCCACCATTACGGGTATTACATAACGAGTATTAGCTGATTAAACTCTTATTCGATTCAGAACTCAGGTACATCAACAAATCAGCATGAGATGTAACCCAGAAATACAGTCTTGTATTCCTTGTGGTATTGAAGCAAACCGTTTTCGAATGTCACCTAGAGCAATTTATGGCCATGAGTGGAACACTGGCCGTGTCAGTTTATGTGGGTTACTGGCTAGAGGTTGCTATGAAAGTATACACCTCTCCATTTCACCCTAGACGTTCTCTATGGGTGACAAATCGATGGACCGAGTAAGCCAGTCAAGGATCAAGGATCCGCGCACTCTTGTCAACATCAGTAGTGTGGCCCGCTGTGTGGGCCCTTGTACTGTGCTGCTGGAATACGACATTTAGTACGTTTGTCATGAAGAGTTTACCATTCTTTCTATATAGTGGCTAGCATTCAGCCTCTCTTCAGCAATTATCAAGGCAATGACGTTGTCGTATCCAATAGATATCTAAACGATGACTCTAAGAATTGGAGAGGTATAGGTTTACCTCTGTGTTGACCACAAAATATTACTGCAGCAGTTGGACCATTATGGAGTAAGGGGAGTAGCTTACAATTGGTTCGCCTCTTACTTTAAGAACAGAAAGCAGAAGGTAATTCTCCGCAATATTGAGAGTGGTAGTGATGTTCAGTCCCAATGGGGCACTGCTAAGTGGGGCGTTCCCCAAGGGTCGGTGCTGGGGCCACTGCTGTTTCTTATTTATATAAATATGCCTTCTAGTATTACAGGTGATTCAAAAATATTTCTGTTTTCTGATGACACCAGCTTGGTAGTGAAGGATCTTGTGTGTAATATTGAAACAGTATCAAATAATGTAGTTCATGAAATAAGTTCGTGGCTTGTGGAAAATAATTTGATGCTAAATCACAGTATGACTCAGCTTTTACAGTTTCTAACTCTCAATTCAACAAGAACAGACATTTTGATCAGACAGAATGGGCATATTGTAAGCGAGACGGAACAGTTCAAGTTCCTAGGCGTTCGGATAGATAGTAAGCTGTTGTGGAAAGCCCATGTTCAGGATCTTGTTCAGAAACTAAATGCTGCTTTATTTACCATTAGAACAGTATCTGATATAAGTGACAGTTCAACACGAAAAGTAGTCTACTTCGCATATTTTCATACGCTTATGTCATATGGTATTATTTTCTGGGGTAATTCTTCTGATTCAAAAAGGGTATTTTTGGCTCAAAAACGGGCTGTTCGAGGTATGTGTGGTGTAAGTTCGAGAACCTCTTGTCGACCCCTATTCAATAGACTGGGAAATCTGACATTGCCCTCACAGTATGTATTTTCTTTATTGTCGTTTGTTGTTAGCAATATTAGCTTATTCCCAACAGTTAGCAGCTTTCACTCAGTTAATACTAGGTAGAAATCAAATCTGCATGTGGAATGCACTTCCTTGACTCTTGTGCAGAAAAGAGTGCAGTATTCTGCTGCATCCATTTTCAGTAAGCTACCACAAGAACTCAAAAATCTTAGCAGTAGCCCAAACACTTTTAAGTCCAAACTGAAGAGTTTCCTCATGACTCACTCCTTCTACTCTGTCGAGGAGCTCCTGGAAGAGCTGAAATTTAAGCAAATTCCAGTGTTACATTATTGATTTTCTTTATTTAGACTTACGAATTGTCGGTTGAAAATGTTTCTTATATTTTATCTGTTTCTACTATCGTGTTATAATTTCATGTATTGACCATGGAGACTTCTCCTTAATTTGGTCCCACGGAACAATAAATAAATAAATATAGACGCCTAGAGGACCACCTGCTTTCTCCAACCTTTCACCAGGCCGTCTTCTGACGCACAGGCATCGACCGGACCGCCGTCAATAACTGCCGAAACTTATCGCTGGACACTACACCACGCCACTCAGTTTCTCAGTTCATTCTGACTCCACGTCATTCACGACTGTTGTACGTGGTAATGTGTCACTGGTAAACGACACTTCGCAACTCAAGAACTCAAGCCAGTAATCTGTTCCCGACGTTCCATGGTGGCACTCTGCCAGTAACCTCAGATTGGACTTCAGCTGTTGTCATCCGTCTGTTCGTCAGAAAAGTCGAATAGTACTACGATCATCTAGTGTAGTACTTCTGTAAGGAC